>NC_060125.1:55921653-56521653 GCF_021461395.2 Schistocerca americana | reverse complement strand
GTTTGATGTTGGAGACATGGTGATTCCCTTTGGATTATCTGGTTCTCAGAGTTTCGACGTATACTACATTGGGGTGAGGAATGCTGCGAATTCGATATGGACCTGCGTATAAAAGCTCAAATTTACTGCATCTACTTTTTCCTCTATTACATAAATAATGTGTGCGTAGTAATATCTTCTGTCCAATGTGAAAGTCACGGCGTGTACAAACCTGTTTTTGCTGTCTTCTCCGGCGCTCTGCGGCACGTTTGATGTTGTTCAGCGCAATGCCAATTATTTCATGGTGTCGTAGTCGACGAGATGTAGGAAAGGTTACTAATTCTTTAATTTTGTTAGGTGGTTCAACATTTTTCAGTATAACAGACGGAGATAGCAATATAGATTCATTTGGTATGGAATTAATTACATCCTGGAATGAGAGTATGTGTGTGTCCCAATCAATATGTTTTTATGGCAGTATATTCTACACAGTTCACCAATTTCTTTCATTAATCGTTCACAAGGGTTCGAAGAAGCGGAGAAATGTTTCTAGCTCGTAACATACGTGTCCATATAGCAGATCGAAACTGTGATCCATTGTCGGAAATTACTTTCATTACATGCCCTACATGAAATAAAAAATGTTTTACAAATGCTTTCGAAACAATTTTAGCAGTAGCTTTACGTAACGGAGTGAATGTAACAAATTTCGAATTGACTTCACCAGCGACAAAGATGTAGCAAAAACCTCTATTAGTTCTGGGAATCGGACCAAAAATGTCTGCAGCGGCCATGTGTCTCAATTTAACAGGTACAATGGGATGTTATGGAGGAATATGTGAAGTCGTATCTGACTTAGCTTTCTGGCAGATTTTACATGACGCTAAAACTCGTCGAATACGTTTCTCCATGTTGGTAAAATAACAGTTCTGTCTCAGTATAAGAAAACATTTTCTGGTTCCGTAATGTGCGTAACTTAAATGAGTATACCAGATTAATTTGTTAACAAGTTCGTCCGGAATGCATAATAACCAATTGTTGCTGTCAGGGTGAGAGCGGCGAAACAATGTTATTGCGTACAGTGTAATGGTTTCTAATGGTAACATTATTCCTATCTTGCCAAAGGTGTTCAATTTCTTTCCATTCGTTGTCTTTACTCTGCTGTTATGCTATATCTCGTAATGACGACGAAATGAGATTCTCAAATGCAACTTGTTTGAATGTACATGACGCTGAAATTTGCTTTGTAGAAGTTGGTTGCGATGTCTTGCTGATTGTTGCTGAGAAAACGGGATAGTGCGTCTACTACAATATTTTGTGTACCGGGAATGTGAACAATTGTAAAATTAAATTCCTGCAAATAAAGTTTCCATCTACTTAATCTGCCGTGTGTAAATTTAGCCGAAAGTAAAAACTGTATAGCTCTATGGTCTGTGTAGACGGTGGTATGTCTTCCATAAAGAAAATGCCGAAATCTCGTAAATGCCCAAACAACACATAATGTTTGAAGTTCTGTAACAGAGTAATTGCGTTCAGCAGGTGACAGAATGCGACTCGCAAAGGCGATGTTTTTAATTACTGTACAACCATCTTCAATTTCCTAAAAAATGTGTACGCCTAAAGCGGTGTTAGAACTGTCGGTGGCAATAGAAAAATTTCTAGTAAGATCTGGATGTGATAAAAGTGGTGCATTCAACAAAGCATGTTTCAAATAACATTTTCGTGAAAAAGATTCTGCGTGTCAAAAGTATTGCTTGCGTTACTGGAAGATGCAACTTGTACTGTATCTAGTCAAATTCTATCTGACGTGCTAATATTTTCTGGAGGATGCTGTGGCATTTCCACTATTTGAACTGTTCTGTTATTTCTTCCTGACGTATTACGTTCGGGATGATATCTACTGTCTGGTTCATTCATAATAATTTGTTGTTGCGGATGATTTTGCTGCTGGTAAGACCGACTGTTTTTAAACGTACGCTGAAAATTGTGCTCATTACTTTTACGTCTGTCATGATAGTCATTTCTATACGGTGCATTGCGATAGGAATTGAAATGGTGTGTTTTCTGTACGTAGTTATTTCCTTGTTGCTGTGCGTTACTATTTTTTTGGAGCTGATGCTATACGCGCAGGTGGCGAAACATTAAAGCTTGGTTGACCTTGTACATTACATCGTTGGTTAGGTATGCTAACCGGCTGGTTTTGTTCCTATTGCGGTGAAAAACCTCTATTGTTACCAAAATGCGTTCGCTGTTGCTGATAATTTTGACGATTGCTGAAAATGCTGTACATACTGATGGTTACAATTTTATCTGTTATTAAAATTACGGCGGTAGTTGTCATTTCGGGAGTGTCTAAACAGAACTGTCACTTTCGGTAAAACTTGTCTTATCGGGTTTTCTTTACTCATTCTTAATCCTAGATAGATCGATAGTTGAAGAGCTGTTTTAATAGATATAAAGGATAGTAGAAGAGAAGGCAGCAGTGCAGAAAACTAAAGATGAAATAGCACTACTACCGCTCGGGGCCCTGTGCACACTACGGCACATATTCATTAAAGCGTAATGAATCCCCTGAGGTTAATTACGCGCTACAAATAAATTTTAGCTTTTGCGTTACAGGCAATGCTGGTGAAAATTCAAAAGCAAATTGTTATATCCAGTCCAAGGCTAGTTTCTGCGTTACAGGTAATGGCGGTGAAAATACACGCTTTGAACTGTATACGACCATTTATTTTTGTACCTGTGCTCTGTCATTTTTAAATACCTTAGATTTTCTTACGGATAAAAATTGCTCGTAATCAAAATTATCGTCTCCGAATTTGTGAACAGGTTCAGGTTTGTGTGAGAATCTGTTTGTCTGTGACACTTCGTATTCTAAGTCACGTAGTCTCTGTGAATTACCTAAGTTACACTGGCTGTGTGAGTGTGTCAAGTGTTCGGAATGTCGCGTATGCTGTGACGTGTTATTGATTGAAACATTTTTCATCTCTGTCACTTCTTGCTGTAAAGTTGACAATTTTCTACGTAATGTATTATTGGACGAATCTATCTCACTGATCGTCTGCTGTAAATTTTGGAATTCAGGTGTTTGATTAAACGAAATCAGTGAAGTATCGTCTAATTAATCATATTTTTCAGTCAGTATTTTTACCTGATCATCGTTTTTAGTGTCACAAGCATTAATCTGTTTTTGTATTTTACGTGTGGTTTCGTTCAATTTTTTAACGTCTGCTTTGATGACATCAGGATCCTGTATTAGTTCTAATTGTTCAAGTCTGTCAGTCACTGTCTGAAAGTCTACTGTGTGTATGTCTGTTTTTGCTTTAAGTTCGGAAATCTCATCACGCAACTCGGTGTTCAACTGTTTGATAGTATTAATTTCGTCTGATACTGTAGCAATATTGTTGTCTACGTATGTTTTTGCCTTCGTAAACGTTTTACGCTTATCTTCCTGTCTCTGTGCAGTAATTGTTACCATGACTTGTTTCTTTACTTTGTTCTGTTCCTGTATAAATATACGGTAACGCGTTTCACTGTTTTGTAGGTGGTGATTAAAACGTTCGTCAATTTGACTGTTCTGTTGGTCGAATTTCGCGTCTACTTTTGCATCCAGTGTGCGCGAAAGTTCTGCTGACATTAATTTAATCTCGTCGCGTAACTGTGTTGCGTTTTCAGAGCATTGTTTAGCGACTGCACTAATTTCGTCTCTAAGTGATTCTGTTGCAGCTGTTTGCGTATTCCTTAATTCTTGAGCAACTGATCTAATTTCTTCACTACTTTTCCTAGCACAAGACTTAATTTCCTCACGTAATTGTTCTTTAGTATCATGACATTGCGCGGCAACGGCTGTAATCCGTTCACTAAGCTGTCTGGAATTGTCTAATTTTTCATTAAGGTTGTCATGTTTTTTATTAAGTTGTTTGAAGTTGTTGTCTTGTTTTTCATTAATTTCATTAATTTGTTGTTTGAGATTTTCACTAAGTTGTTTGTGATTGCTGTCTTGCTTATCATTTGACTGTTTGGTATTGCTATCTATTTTTTCATTCATTTGTCGTAATAATGCCATAACTTGATCCCAGCCAAAATTGTCGGCTCTATTCTCTGTACAGTGTAATGGTGTATCTGCATTTGTCACGTTTTCTGTAACCATTTGGTTATTCTGTAATTCTTGAAAAGGTTTGCCAAATGGATGTGCACTGTTAGTCACTACCTCGGAATCAAATAAATCTGTCGTAGTTTGAGTACACTGTTCATTTTCGTTAGAAAAATTTGTCTGATCACAATTCAAATTTTGCAAATCGGGTGTGTTAAACTGGGCAGCGTTCATTGTAACAGAACGTGCAGCGTCCTCAATTATGTCGTCTGTCAATTTAACGACAATTGAATTTATTTGTTCATCATTAGGATCATAATCATTACTAGTGGTCGTTACGCACTGATTGTCTACAATTAGGGGATTATTATCATTACACTGAGTGTCGCAAGTATTATCGGTCAAATTATTAGTGGCTATTTCACTCATTGCACATCGCGCTGTACTGTTAAGTTTTTCGCGGCATTTTTCACAAATCAAAATTAATCACAAATGAAACAAGGACAATACAAAAATGCAACAAACACAATTATAACAAAGAGCAACAAATTGCCGATGATCTGTGAAAAAAAAGAGTGACAAATTAGAAAATAAGTTGCGCCAGATGCAAACTACGTTTAACTAAATAAGAGCAGATATATGACTACTTATCAGAAGATTCCAGGTTCGAATCCTGGCAGGGTGCCAAGTGTAACCTCCCCACAGAAATATTAAAATGAACCAAGTGTAACCTCCCCACGGAAATAATAATTAAATGAATTTTAAATATTGTAACCTCTGGACAAAATTGGTTCCCATTCATAATCTCTGTGCAGAAATGCATTCACATTTAATGTACCCACAAAATTCTTTTCTCATTTAATGTTAAGTTCGAAACAGAAAAATTCCTAAACCCAAAAATAATAAAAAAATTCAGTAACCTGGTAAATTTTATGATGACAGCAGTGCTGCGCCACGGCCCTGTATTCTGAATAAACAAAAAAACAAAAATTCTTACCTCAATAAAAACTGCGAATATATCTCCTCTTACCTAAAATTTTTTTTGGCACAGCTCCGTGCAATGCTGGCGTATGCTTTGTGATTCATGAAAGGAATGGTCATGGATTGTATATATTCTTTAAATTGAAATGAATGCTTTTTTTAAAAAAATTACTTTATATTATAAAAATTATTATTGGGGCATTTTTTAAAAGAAATTGGATGACAGTTAACATACATTACTAGATATGCGCAAGGCTGCTTCTTTACCTTCTACAATAATACTCAACCTCCAGAGTCCCGACCAGAGCAGGCTGCAGACAAGCGCAGACATGCGCCGACTCCTGCCGACTACTTCCGACTCACGCAGCCTACACAAGACAACTGAAGACTAATGCCGACTAGCGACAAGCAACAACTAACTACATACTGCTCTCTGGTCAGAGACTCTCCTAAGTCTTGCCTGTTGCAGGCAGCGCATATAGCGCATACCTCTACAATGTAAATTTTCTTGGAGCACCAGTACTGTATCACATCCCGGAAACCACACTGAAAAGCTTTATATCAGGTCGAGGTCTACTTCATTGGGAATGTGGACACACGAATGTCCACTTTAAGTTGCAGTTTAAATGTGCACATTTTAGTATGGTTCACGAAATTCTGATGCTTTTGGAGTATCCTGTGATGTCTTGCTTCTTTTATGACATAATGTAAGATCTTTCAATGTTTTACACGTACGTACATAGGGGCTTCCTACGTCATGATAGCTGCGCAAGCGCGGTGTCGCCTGTTACCTGAGGTTAACATGTGAAAGCTTTGCTTTTCTTGTAGCGACACTGTGTATTTTAATTTAAACCATTAACGTGTGTGTTCACGCTACTGAACAATGATGTTGCTGATGGCCGACTACATCACGTGTCCTATGCTATGAATATTCACTGTCATTGGCTGGCGAGATCACGTGACATGAGCTGTGGCTGGCTTACAAAAGCGCATCGCAATCTCGATATCAATAATTCGGAAAGTTACATGCGGTGTTTGGTGGAATTCCAATGTATACTTTCCTAATACAAAAATACGCAGCGAACATGTTGCTGCGCATCAGATATGTCCAAAACGTCCCCCCCCCCCCCCTCCCGAGTTTAGATTTCTAAAGTGGCGGAGAATTCTACGCCAGTGTCTAAAACCATACCCATTCAAAGGATTGATAAGTTTTGCAATTCCGAGTGAAAATATACTGTCACTTAACGCGGAAAAAGTTTTTTCACCCGGGAGAAAGTGTATTTTTAACCGGGAAATCCGGGAATTTTTTTTCCCTTGTCCGCGTATACACCCTGTCAACGAAAACTGCGGAAATGTATACAGCCTTGTAAGTTATACCACAACTGATGAACAACCGGTTCCCTTCAGAGGTAAATGTCCCTTTTTGGTGAATATTCATAGTAAACCTGCTAAATACGGAATAAAAATACATTTTGTAAATGTCGTGACTAGGGCCTCCCGTCGAGTAGACTGTTCGTCGGGCGCAAGTCTTTCGATTTGACGCCACTTCGGCGACTTGCGCGTCGATGGGGATGAAATGATGATGATTAGGACAGCACAACACCCAGTCCCTGAGGGGAGAATAATCTCCGACCCAGCCGGGAATCGAACCCTTAAAACGGAAATTCTGTCGCACTGACCACTCAGCTACCGACGGCGGACAGACGTTATTTGATGCAAGGACTTGGTATACATCTTACATGAAAGTGGATGCGGGAAAACAACTTGAAGAGTCTTTCCAAGTTTACTTGAATAGGAAAGACGTCATTTTCAGACTTAATAAGGGGATTCAAGAAACTAGACCGACAGATAAGTGGTACACTAGTATCTTGCTTGCTGAAGAATTACTGAAAAAGTGGCTAACACTAACTGGCACATTGAGAAAAAGTAGCCTCAGCTTCCTACTGAATTGACTGTAAGCAAAAATTGTCATAAAAAGGAGGGAAACTGCAAGTACAAAGGGGACATCACTTCCCTTTCATATGTACATAAAAAGGGTAAAAATTTTATACTGCTGTCAACAATGCATCTAAACTCCAAAAGTATTGACACTACAAGTGACAGAAAGAAGCCTGAGATCATTACCTTCTACAACCTTGCAAAAGGTGGAGTTGACACTGTTGACAAGTTGTGTGCAGCATACACCGTAGCAAGAAGAACAAAACGGTGGCCATTAGCGGTGTTCTTTCGGATGGTAGATATTGCTTGCATTAATGCTCAATCTATAATGAAGAAATGGTTCAAATGGCTCTGAGCACTATGGGACTTAACAGCTATGGTCATCAGTCCCCTAGAACTTAGAAATACTTAAACCTAACTAACCTAAGGACAGCACACAACACCCAGTCATCACGAGGCAGAGAAAATCCCTGACCCCGCCGGGAATCGAACCCGGGAACCCGGGCGTGGGAAGCGAGAACGCTACCGCACGACCACGAGCTGCGGACCTATAATGAAGAGCAACATCCCCAGTTTCTCTGTGGAGAGAAGGCAATTTATAATACAGATGGGGGTGGAGCTTGCACATCCTCAGGTTTTAAAAAGAGCAAACTCGGCTGTACCAAGATCTATCCGGTTGAAGGCAGCTAAGATCTCAAATACAGAACCCCCCAGGGGGTCCACAACTCTTTTGTGGATACGTGCGTGGCGAGCACGGGGCCCCGAGCCATTGCAGCCTTCTTTCTCTCCCGGGCTGCATTTCCTTTCCCTTCCCCTCCTTTCCCCTCCATACCCCTTTCCCCTCGCCCTCTCCTCTCCCTCTATTGGTGTCCTTGCTTATGTTGGCCCCCACTATCCTCCTGGTTCTGTTGGTTTTACACTCTGGCTTTGTTGCGTAATCATCTCCTCCTTTTGGCATTCCTTGGTCCCCCTCTGGGGTTTGACCTCCATTCCAAAATTTCTCTTCCGTAGTGTGAGCCATTTGGGGAAGAGCACCTTACCTAGTGTCTCCGACGTGTGCCCTCCTAGTATATTCCACCTTTTCTTCTACGTCGTTGTCTGATGCTAGGGTGCATAGCCAGCACGGTAGCCAGCCCGTGTGGTGGGGTCGCTATGTACCCTTTTGGTTGAGCCCCCTGAACACACAGGGATCACACTTCTGATACCTGAGCTGTGACCTCCTCATGCATGCCTTGGAGTGGTTGCTCGTCATCCTGGAGCATCGGAACTCCCGGCAATGGCCGCCGTGCCAGACGGCCCTTGCTGTGGCTGGGTGGCGCCCGTGAGGAGAGCCCCTGATCGGAGTGGGTGGTATCAGGGCGGACGCTATGCAGATGAAACGCATAAGGGTCCAAACCTCTGGCCGCTCTTCTGCGGCCGTCTCTCTGCGTGGTACTGATTCCTCAAGTGCTGCTTCTCTTGCCCCTTCGGCCTTCCCTTCCGTGGGTCCCCCCTGGGAGGAGGGTCAGGCCCGTCGTCTAGGGGCAAAACCTTTCCCCCGTTATCTAGTTTGCACCAGGACTGATGGAGATACTTTCACCAGTGTCAAACCTTTATTCTTTGTGGAACACATTGAAGACAAGTTCGGCGAAGTGGACTCCCTGAGCAAGATGCGGTCGGGTTCATTACTGATAAAAACTGCTTCGGCTGCCCAATCTGCGGCCCTTCGTGCCTGTACCCATCTTGGCACAATTCCCGTGTCCATTACCCCTCACCAGTCTCTAAATATGGTACAAGGTGTGATTTTTCACAGAGACCTCATCCTTCAAACTGATGAGGAACTTCGGGACAATCTCGGACGGCGGGGTGTTCACTTTGTTCGGCGTGTTCAGAAGGGTCCTAAAGATAATCGTATTGATACTGGTGCCTTTATCCTGGCCTTTGAAGGGGATACCCTTCCTGAGAAAGTTAAGATTATGGTCTATCGCTGTGATGTGAAGCCGTACATCCCACCTCCTATGCGGTGTTTTAAGTGCTTGCGTTTTGGCCACATGTCTTCTCGCTGTACCCAGGACCCTCTCTGTGGTGACTGTGGACGTCCACTCCATGAGGGGAGTCCCTGTGTTCCCCCTCCTGTATGTGTAAATTGTCATGGTAGTCATTCTCCACGTTCAGCAGATTGCCCAGTCTATAAGAAAGAAAAAAAAGATACAGGAGTATAAGTCTCTTGATCGTTTAAGCTACACAGAGGCCCGTAAGAAATATGCACGATTGCACCCTGTGTCCATGACATCTAGTTACGCCTTGGTTACATCTTCATCCCTTCCTCCCCCTTCCTTACCCCCGTCCCGGACCCCTCTCCTTCCCCCCTCCCCTGCGGCTCCCACACCTTCTCCTCTGGGCGCCGCTCCCCCTCCCCAGCCGGAGAAGTGTCCCACTCCTTCGGCGTCTGCCGGTCAAGGGCGCCTCTCCCGGGATGCCCCTTCCCGGCACCTTCCAGGTCAAAGGTCTGCTGCAGCGCGGCGACCGCGAGAGCCGCGGTCTATCGGCCCCCAGGTCGCCCGGTCTCTTTCTGTTCCTGATCTTGCTGCAGCTGGCTCCATTATGCCACACAGCCCTCCTCGATCTCAGCCTGAAAAGAAGAAGAAACATAAGTCCCGGGACAAAGAGCCTCTGGTGTCACCGGAGGTCCCTTCTCCGGCTTCACAACCGGATTCTGACCTGTCGTTTATGGATGTCGCCCCCTCCTTGTCGGTGACGGGTGGGGACCCGGCGGTATGACTGGATTTAGCGTGTTCAGCCCTCATTTAAACCATCGTTCTGTGGTTCTCCAATGGAATTGTAATGGCTACTATCGTCACCTTCCGGAATTGAAATCCCTTCTTTCGTCCTACTCTGCAGCTTGTGTGGTTCTCCAGGAATCTCATTTTACTGATGCTCACTCACCGACCCTCCGTGGGTTCCGTGTTTTCTGTCGAAATCGGGTCGGACCCTTGCGGGCTTCTGGTGGCGTTTGTACGTTGGTCCGTACAGACATTGCTAGCACGTGGATTCCTCTCCAAACTACATTGGAAGCAGTTGCTGTTAGGGTCCACTTAGACTCTGCAGTCACAGTATGCAATCTTTATCTCCCTCCTGACAGGACTCTTACACCTGCTGCCTTAACCACCCTTCTTCAGCAACTTCCTCCTCCCTTCCTCCTCCTTGGGGATTTTAATGCTCATCATCCTTTGTGGGGCAGTGCCTTTCCATCTAGACGAGGTCTTCTTATCGACCAATTTATTGCAGACCACGACCTGTGCCTTCTTAATGATGGCTCCCCTACTCATTTCAGTGCTGGTCATGGTACTTTTTCTGCCATTGATCTTTCTCTTTCTTCTCCCTCTCTCCTCCCTTCATTACACTGGTCGCCACACGACGACCTTTGTGATAGTGACCATTTCCCGTTGATTATCACGCTCCCTTCCCGCTCCCCGATGGAGAGGTTACCTCGTTGGTCTTTCCACCGCGCCGATTGGCCTCTATATACTGCACAGGTCGAGTTTTCTCCCTCTTTGTCGGGTTGTATTGATGACGTCCTACGTGACGTGTCTGACGCGATTGTTCGCGCTGCTAACCTTGCTGTCCCGCGCTCATCTGGACAATTTCGTCGTCGGCAAGTCCCATGGTGGAGTACGGCCATTGCCATTGCCATCCGTGATCGCCGTCGAGCTTTGCAACAGTTTAAGAGGCACCCATCTGTAGCCAGCCTTTCTACCTTTAAGCGCCTTCGCGCTAAAGCCCGTTATTTAATCAAACAGAGCAAGCGGATATGTTGGGAACGATTCGTTTCTTCCCTTGGTTCCACTGTCCCTCTGTCACGGGTATGGGCTACACTTCGCTCTCTCCAAGGTTGCCATCGGCAGTCCACCCTCCCAGGCCTTCACCTCCCAGATGGCATTTGTACGGACCCATTAGTTCTCGCAGAACATCTTGCGACCCATTTTGCAGTGGCATCAGCGTCGGCCTCCTATCCAGCTGCTTTCCTTCATCAAAAACAGCAGGCTGAAGCTGTCACCTTATGTTTCACCACTTGTGAGTCAGAATCTTACAACGAACCTTTCACTGAATGGGAATTTCTTTCTGCTCTATCTGCTTCTCATGATACGGCTCCTGGCCCAGATTCCATTCATAACCAGCTGCTTCAACATCTCAGTGCTCCACAACGGCACCATCTTCTTCGGGTGTTTAACCGTATCTGGCTCCAGGGTGACTTCCCTTCTCAGTGGAGGGATAGCATTGTGGTTCCTGTCCTTAAGCCTGGTCAGAACCCCCTATCTGTTGACAGCTATCGGCCAATTAGTTTGACCAATGTTGGTTGTAAGTTACTTGAACGGCTGGTCGCCCGTCGGCTCACTTGGGTCCTCGAATCTCGGGATCTATTGTCCCCTTACCAGTGTGGCTTTCGAGAGGGACGATCTCCAATCGATCATTTGCTTCGCTTGGAATCCGCAGTTCGGCAGGCTTTTTCCCAGCGCCGCCATTTGGTTGCAGTGTTTTTTGACCTTCGCAAGGCCTATGACACGGCCTGGCGCCATCACATCTTACTAACCCTTCATCAGTGGGGTCTTCGGGGCCCACTCCCGATTTTTATCCGCCAGTTCCTGATCCATCGGTCATTCAGAGTTCGAGTTGGTACTGCTTTCAGTTCTCCACGGACCCAGGAGACGGGCATCCCACAGGGTTCTGTCTTGAGTGTCCTTCTTTTCCTCATTGCTATCGATGGACTTGTGGCCTCTGTCGGTCCCTTGGTCGCCCCTGCCCTGTATGTGGATGATTTCTGCATTTGGGTTAGTTCCTCCTCGATGCCATCTGCAGAACGGCAGCTCCAGGTGGCTATACGGCGTGCCTCTGCATGGACCCTCTCCCACGGGTTTCAATTCTCTCCTTTAAAATCGCGGGTGGTCCACTTCTGTCGCCGTACTACGGTCCACCCTGATCCAGAGCTCTATCTCGCTGCACAAAGATTGCCTGTGGTTCCACAGTTTCGTTTCCTAGGTCTTCTTTTCGACAACAAGCTCACTTGGCTGCCCCATATCAGACTCCTGAAGGTAGGATGTTTCCGTAAACTCAATGTCCTTCGCTTCCTTGCCCACTCCTCCTGGGGTGCGGACCGTTCCCTCCTCCTCCGTCTTTATCGTGCTCTAGTTCTGTCACGTTTGGACTATGGTTGTCAAGTTTATGGTTCAGCTGCTCCTTCCACGCTGCACGTGCTGGATCCAGTCCACCATCGTGGTATCCGTTTGGCCACCGGTGCCTTCCCTACTAGCCCTGTTGATAGTCTCCTGGTTGAAGCTGGGATCCCCCCCCTTTCTGTTCGGCGGTCCCAGCTTCTGGTGTCTTATGCCCTTACTATCCGTTCTTCTCCCGCTCATCCTTCCTATTCTATCCTATTCCCAGACCATGGACGTCGCCCGCCTGACTCCCGCCCTCGGGCGGGTTTACCGGTTGGGCTGCGCCTTGCGTCTCTTACCCGTGATTTTCGGCTTCCTTCTTTGTCCTGTCTTCCTCGCTCCCTCCCCTCCACCCCTCCTTGGTTAGTTCCTCGGCCTCGAATTCGGATGGATCTCCGCTGCGGTCCGAAAGATTCCATCCCCCCGGTGGTGTTCCGTTCCTTTTTCCGCCAAATTTTATGGGAGTTTCGGAATGCTGTTGTTTTTTACACTGATGGCTCTAAATCTGCTGATCATGTTGGGTATGCCTTCACGTCCTTTGTTGGAACGGAAAATCATCTACTGCCACCCTCATGTGGGGTGTTTACTGCGGAATTGATGGCAATTTCCCGGGCCCTCACCTTTATTAAACAATCTCAACACAACCGCGTTTTGTTATGTACGGACTCGATGAGTGGCCTTCTTGCTATTGACCGGTGTTTTTCGCGCCATCCCTTGGTCTCTGCCATCCATGACCATCTCGCTGATCTTCACCGTGCTGCTTGTTCCATTGACTTCCTATGGGTCCCGGGCCATGTGGGTATCCCGGGTAATGAGCTCGCTGATCGTTTGGCTGGGGGAGCAGTTACTTACCCCCCATTTTCTGTAACCCCTCCTGCAGCGGATTTACGGCTTCACATCAAATCCCACTTTGCACAGTCATGGGCCAATTCTTGGGAGGCTACTCCACTGTCTAATAAACTTCGTGCCATTAAGGTGAATACAGGCCCATGGCGTTCTTCCTTTCGCCTCTCCCGCAAGGACTCGACCACACTGTGTCGTCTCCGCATTGGCCATACCAGGCTGACCCATGGTTTCCTTTTGCGTGATGAGCCACCCCCGCTATGTGGTTGTGGAGCCTTCCAGTCAGTGGCCCACATTTTGGTTGAATGCCCCCTTCTTTTGGCTCTGCGTGCTAAGTACAGACTCCCCCACACTTTACCTTTGATGTTGGCTGACGATTCCCGGATGGTCTCTCTGGTTCTAGGTTTCCTCCGGGAGAGTGGTTTTTATTCTCAGTTTTAAAGTTTTTAATCTCCCTCTGGTGTTGGGGCAGGGCGGTGAGTGTTTGGGTGTCTCCCACTGTAGGCAGTGTTCAGAGATTCCCGATTCACCTCCCTGACCGGAATCCTCTTTTCTTTCCCTTTTACTCTGTTTTTACCCCTTCTTTTTAAGGCTTGGTTAGTTTTTCTGTTCCCATACGTGCTTTCTGCATTATAGCAGTTGTACCTTTTAAGTCACAGGTGGTCTTGCCTATGCTGTTTCAGCATAGTGTTGGGTTCGTTCTCTTGCCAACTTCCCTCATTTGTTTTTACTAATGACAACGTGACTGCCCTTTTACGTTTCCCCTTTATCCGTTTTATTTTTCTGACTATACTGAGATGTCCCGTTAGCAGAATGGAGTCTATTTGAAACAAGGGACTGATGACCTTGCTGTTTGGTCCCTTTAACCTCAAACAACCAACCAACCAATCAAATACAGAAGAGTTTATTCCAGCAGTTCAAAGTAATAAACGCACGTCAGGAAGATGCACAGTTTGTCCAAGAAATGCTGACAAAAGAACCAAGTTCTTCTGTTGCCAGTGTAATCAATTTATGTGTTTAAATCATATGAAAAACATCTGCAGTGAATGTATAAATTCAGAATCTTCTTCCAGTGATGATAAAAATGTTCAGTGTTACATGTGATTTTTCTCTAGACTTCTGACGTGAATGATTGTTTCCTGTTTTATAAATATGTATGTTGCTTTGTCTGTTAACATCTCTCTACAATTTTAAAATGGTTAAAGCTTTTCTTATTTGATTCATTTGAAAAATAATATATATACGAACATTTGAAACCATTTCACACATGTTATTGATTTATCAGTTACGGATAATTATTAGAGTACCTTAGTGATTAGTCTTTTATTAATTCATTTATGTACAATTTTAAATGTAATGTTTATTATATAATAAACGATTTTAAAAAAATCGAAACCTCTATGTCGTATGTATGTAGAATGCTGTGAACACCCCATGTCCCTGCTTACGTTACGAATGCTCACCTCCCCAGTTAAAGGTTAAACATTTACCACACATTCAAAATGTTAAAAATTGATGATTAACGTGTATCATTCCAACATGAGGCTAATCTTAGATAAACTTGTATTTAGGTATTTCTTTTGCTTTAGTCACCAGTTTCTTGTCAATTTCAAAACTACACCGACAGCTGTGGCTCGAAGCTACAACTCCCACATTTCGCCTTGAACAAATTGTTATTGCCAGGCGCTAAACATGGATATTTCTAA
The DNA here is from genome assembly GCF_021461395.2 of Schistocerca americana. NCBI lineage: Eukaryota > Metazoa > Arthropoda > Insecta > Orthoptera > Acrididae > Schistocerca > Schistocerca americana. The sequence goes on along the minus strand of NC_060125.1, from coordinate 56,506,921 downwards.
ATAAAAACAAAGTTGATTTATGAGGTAATTAGATTTTATTACTTCGATGTTAATCGCAGTCGTACAACACACAACGAATGTCAAGTGTCGACGGGCTCTTCTGACGTCTATTGTCGATTCTATTCGTTCTTAATTTTAAAAGCTGCCGAAGTTACATGAAACTACAATTTGATTGGAGGCTTCTCGAATACCAGTAATCCCCCAAGCCCCCGATTCTTTAAGAACTCGAACTCCCATGTATAAAACGTCTGTTACAAGCTTTTCAGTGTTTATGACATATCTCCTGAATCATTTCTCGTAAAATGATTTAATTTTGCAGGTACATTCAGTGAACGTTGTTTTGCAAAATTTGTTGCGAACAGAGTTGGTAATAAAAGGTAATAAATTAAAACATCATGCCTGATGCTGAAGTTTCATTGCAGCGAAAACGTAATAAACGATAAATTTTTTCCCCTTTATTTTATTGGGTAGGAGGAGGAAGGGGGGGGGGGGGGAGGATGTAAGCCAGGAAAACTTTCACAAAGGTTTAAAATCATGTTTAAAGTCTGTTGAAAGACGCTAAGTGCTAACTTTCTGAAATATGGGATGAAGATAGTGTGGGTAACTCACGCCGCCTCAAGAAACATACAGTTTATAACTTTGATACTTCCGTTATTGTGTTAAAATTTTAACGTAATGTTATACCTCTTAATGAGTATATTATGGCAGTATTCGATTATTAATTTTGTGAAATACTGAATACGATTTTTTTATGCTTGGATTCCGTTAGATAGGCAACCTAAAACTTGATCTGGTGACCGTTCCAGCCATTTACTACTACAGTTTTTGAGTTCATTAAGCTAAGAACCAGCAGTCAGTCATTGTACCAGGATTTGGTCAACTACACATTCTTCTGGAGTTCACAATAATATACAAATAATGTAAGCTGCCGGTTTCCACCTCCATTGTCCACAATTTTTCTATTACATCTACCGCCTTTAATTACCAGGTCACGTATAACTACAATCAAAGTAGCGGTCAAGTCACACTTTCTTGGAGTTAGTACGAGACAGTTATCCGAAGCGAGAGTAATGTCGTGCAGACAGTGATGGACTGAACCTTTTTTTCTAGAACGTGATCCGCCAGTCGCATACCTATCTAACATTCAGTAAGTACGAGCTTTGTTCATAACTGACTATTGGATATGCGAAATTTTTGCTAAACATTATATCAACGCATATTTGGCACCTACAGACTTCTAGACCTCCTGAATTAATGACCAAGATTTTATGACTGACCCCTACAGATTCTGAGCTGATTCTAACAAGGAACTGCAACAAAGTTTTAAATAATTGATTCGTTAGAGGGAACAAAATGGTAAGCACCAAAAGGGGAGTTTGGAGATACAGAGGACTGAAGTTTGATGTTCGAATGAATTTATTCACATTTGTGGACCAGTTGCAATTTCATGTGTAAGGCTTCTAACTATACATTTTTCGAGACAAACATAAAAAGAACAAGAAACAGAGTATAGTACGTGATAAACAAAAAAAATAAAGACATGACTATAGCGGAGATACCATTGTTTCCCAAATCATTTGCGCTAACAACAGAACATAATGATATATAATCATATGAGAACATTTACTCACAGTTACTAGAAGACTCCTTATGTGAAATAAGTTAATCATTCATCACAGGTGTGTTCTTTGTCCAAATGTGTTGGTTTTAGTGTCAAGAAAACAGGACGGATGTTCACTAAGAGAAACAGGACATCAGCAACTTCTTTCCTTTCAATGAGTCTGCGTCCGTCGTATTCTAGTCAAGCAGTGGCAACTGGTTTCGGCCTCCCAGCTTTCTTGAAAATTACTTTTGCCACAAGTCATGACAATCTTTCGCTGGTGAATAAAGATGACGGGCTTTCAGAAGTCACCTAGCACCTGCATATTTCATGCTTGTCAAGAACATAATGGAAAGTGCATGTACATATCATTATGTTCGTGGTACATACTAAGCAGTACATATTTGCAAATTTACACATAATCTGTGAGTTATCTGAGTTGTTGGGAATGTACTGAGGATCCTGGGCGGAGATATCGCGATCTCTAACATCACCTTTCTTTCCTTGTAACTCGTCAAATATGGCTATAATCTCAGAAAAAGTACACGGGTCCCTCTTAGCGTTGGCCATTTTACCTGTCGCTTGTCATTGTTCCCGAGGCAGGCTGCTACTGGCGTTTACCATGAAACATAATTTTACTCAAAATGCGTCAGGGTGATAACTTTTTCCTGATGTGTTACATTCTACTGTTCATAGACAACATTAATTACCCTGTAATTCGAAATACACAGCAGTGGCGCTTACTATTATGCTTTCTCGAGCGCTCAATTAAAAATCGAAAAAAACGTTATGCAATTAATATTTTGTTTGTGTGCAGGTACTTGTGTACAGTCCTGTTACGCACTGAAATCCCCACGCCACAGTACCGTGGCACGACCGTAGAGGAGCCAAAACAAACTGGAGCAGCCTACCTTTCACTTTATCAGTGGTCTGAAAGGCAGTTGACTTTCTGCCTTTGACGGGACACAACGCTGCACCAGTCCACGCTGTGTTGTTGAATTGCGCGGCACTAATGCAACAAGGAATGAAAAAATGGCTACGTGGCACAGACTGTTCCATTGTCGTCTGCCACTTCATGGTTCGTCATTTCGACTTGGCTAACTAAGTACCTGTGAAGAATTGAGAATCGCAAGGCACGCAGAGGGTTTGGTGCCCGAAGGCCGAGTTGTCAGAATCGATACGATAATGGAATAAGTGAAGAACAGTGACGCATCAGTTTTCAGCATCTCGCACGACATTTTGAATACGACTAAGGTCGCCGTCCGCTGAGTTCTGCAACTGCTCACACATATTCGAAAAACTGGACTTAGCAGCGCAAATACTACATCTTATTTCACGCCTGGCCCTAATCACAATGGACGATTCTAGGTGTTCCACTGTGATTCCAAAACAAAAGAGCGAAGCAGGTGGTGGAAACATGAGGAATCATCACCGCCGAAAAAGGCGAACAATCATTCGACAGCCAGTCGGGGTGTCCGAGCGGTTCTAGGCGCTATAGTCTGGAACCGCGCGTCCGCTACGGTCACAGGTTCGAATCCTGCCTCGGGCGTGGATGTGTGTGGTGTCCTTAGGTTAGTTAGGTTCCTTTGCGACATCTTCAAATATAAATCCATTGTTAGGTATTACTTTTTCAGGTGGCGGCATTTGCTGACTGTGTGTTAGGCTGGTCCCTCAATGCCATGCAATCAGCAAAAGCGCCACCTGAAAAAGTAATACCTGACAATGGATTTATATTTGAAGATGTCGCAAAGGAAAACCAGGATTAGACAAATAAATGCTTCTGTTTTAGCTGCAATATGAAGGATGAGCCAAACACATTCCATCTTACAAACAGGACAATATGAATTTAAAACATATTTAACAATTGTATTTGTAACCTTGTATTCAGCTCACCAGAACTCCTGCTCGGGTCTGCATGCAAAGTCACATAGGGTAACGCACGAGTGTGTTTAATAATGAATTAGAAAATAGAAATTTGGGTAAGTTATGATGAGCAGCATAGTGAACGCGTTATCGTACACAATATAGACGCGAAGCTCACACCTAACACAGTAGCACAAGTTTATATGCCATTTAGCTCTGAATAATTTCTTTTATCTCACTATACATTTCTTCAGCCTCTGCAGACAGTTAAGGGAGACGAAAATTTAATTTGAGGGGTATGGAATTCGATAGTAGGAAAAGAAAGAGAGGAAAATAGTGCGTGAACATCTATGGGGGGAAAGGAATGAAAGTGGAAGGTTCCTGGCAGAATTCTGGACAGCATGATTTAATCATCGCTAACACTTGGTTTAAGAGTCATAAAAGAAGGCTGTATGCCTGGAAGAGACCTGGAGCATCTATAAGGTTTCAGATTGGTTGTATAATTGTGAGACAGAGGTTTTGGAACCATATTTCAAAATATAAGACCCTTCCAGGGTCAAATGAGTACTTTGACCACAATACTGAAGAAACTGCAAAAAGATAGCAAATTAGGGAGATGGAACCTCGACAGGTTGACATAAGCAGAGATTGTTGAGTTTCGAGAAGGAGCATTAGGCAATGGTCCACTAGAAAAGGGGAAAGGAATACTGTAGAAGACGAATGGGTAGCTTGAAGAGGTGAAATAGTGAAGATGGCAGAGGATGAAATACGCAGAAAGACTAGGTATAGTAGAACACAGGAGATATTGAGTTTAACTGATGAATGGACCAAATACAAAAATGCAGCAAATGAAGCAGGCGACAGGGAAAAAGCGTCTAAAGAATGGGACTGACACGTGGTCAAAATGGCTGATCAGAAATGGCTGGACGACAAATGTAAAAATTTGGAATCATATTTCAGTAGGGGAAAAGTAGATACAGCCATAGGAAGATTAAAGGACTTTTATAGCTGCTGAATGTATATCAAGAGCACAGGTGGAAAATCAGTACTAAGCAAACAAGGGAAAGCTGAAAGGCGGAAGGAGTATGTATAGGGTAACCTGCCCAGTTAGCCGTGCAGTCTAACACTGCTTTCCGGGAGGGAAGGCGTGCCGGTCCCCGGCACGAATCCGCCCGGCGGATTAGTGTCGAGCTCCGGTGTGCCGGCCACCCTGTGGATGGTTTTTAAGGCGGTTTTCCATCTGCCTCGGCGAATGCCGGCTGGTTCCCCTTATTCCGCCTCAGTTACACTATGTCGGCGATTGCTGCGCAAACACTGTCTCCACGTACGCGTACACCATAATTACTCTACCACGCAAACATTTGGGGTTACACTCGTCTGGCGTGAAACGTTCCTGGGGGGGCTGGGGGTCCACTGTGGTCGAACCGCACAGTAACCCTGGAATCGGTGTGGGGCGGCGGTGCGGTGAGTGGACTGCTGTAGCCTGTTGTGACGTTGTGTACCACTGAGGGCTAAGGCGAGGACGAAGCATCTCCGTCGTTTCTAGGTCCCCAGTACAATACAATACAATACAATACAATGTATAGGGTATATACGCTGAAGCGCCAAAGAAACTTCTATAGTCATGCGTATTCAAATACAAAAGGTATGTATACAGGCAGGATACGGCGCTGCGGTCGGCAACGCCATATAAGACAAAAAGTGCCTGGTGCAGTTGTTAGATCGGTTACTGCTGCTACGATGGCAGGTTATCGAGATTTAAGTGAATTTGAACGTGGTGTTATAGTCGGCACACGTGTAATGGTACACAGCATCTCCGAGATAGTGATGAAATGGGGTTTTCCCGTACGACAATTTCACGAGTGTACCGCGAATATCCGGTAAAACATCAAATCTCCGCCATCGCTGCGGCCGGGAAAAGATTCTACAAGATCGGAACCAACGACGAATAAAGAGGATCGTTCAACGTGACAGAAGTGCAACCCTTCCGCAGATTGTTGCAGATTTCAATGCTGGGACATCAACAAGTGTCAGCGTGCGAACCATTCAACGAAATATCATAGACATGGGCTTTCGGAGCCGAAGGCCCACTCGTGTACCCTCGATGAGTGTACGACACAAAGCTTTATACCTCGCCTGCTCCCGTCAACACCGACATTCGTCCGACTAGGTAACAGGTTTCCAGTTATCAACAGTCCAGTCTCGTTTCAGATTGTCTTCTTACACGTAAACGTCCATCCGATCGATACAATCTCATGAAACCATGGACCCTGCGTGTCAGCAGGGGATCACCAATGTAGTACTGGAGGGAAGTCTGGAGGCAAATATTGTAGTAGACCAAGAGATGAATACAGTAAGTAGATACGGTAGGACGTAGGCTGCAGCAGTTATTCGGAAACGTAGAGGCTTACAAAGGATAGTGTAGCGTGGACAGCTGTATCAAACCAGTCTTTGGACTGAAGATCACAACACATCAACAGTAAACGCAGTGATTGCTGGAATCATGTGCAGTACGGCTTTCTGGTTATTGATACAACAAGATACAGACGAAACATCCAGGAGTTCCTTTTTAAAAGATAATACACATGTGTGTCAGGATACTGTAGACTATGGACAAATTGACACGCATGTCATGCACTCATTCTGAGAATGTTGATAAGGGTCATTACGCTGGTACTTGACAATCCAAGATCCTACACCGCCAACACAACATAAAATATGATGAATCAGTTTTAATGGGGAAACTGGGACAACCCACCCTACATCCCCAGCCTTGCCCCAAGTGACTTTCATCTCTTCTGTGTAACGAAACATTTTCTGGCTGGAAAACATTTCCACAACGACCCTGTGGTGCTGATTGAAGTAACTTCATGGCTGTGGACAAACCTTCAACGCCCCTCCCTCCTAAACCTGTTCTTACACGATGGGGTTCTTGGCTTAATGCTGCTGAGTATTACTGCACCAACTACAGCCAAATAAAGACAATCTTCTGTGAGCTTGCTAGCGATGAATCAAGTGCTATCAACATTGTGAAAGGCGTTTTTACAGATACGTTGTCTCGAAACTTGGCATACATCAACGCCAATTTTTCAGTGATATCAAAAGCCATCAAACGACTGGAAGCTGTTGGCACTCAGCTATGTGAGGCCTCGAGTATTGTGCAACATGTGCACAGTGAGCTGGATCGAACTCGTGGTCATGTGGCTGACAAAGTGAAAACCAAATTGCGAAGTGTTCTCCAACGGAATTCTGGATATTCTACACCGTGCAAAATTAGTGACAGTCGTTCAGGGAATGCCGCAACATTTGAAGATACTGAAACAAAGCTGAACTCCAGTGACCTGGCTGCCTTCAAATACACTCCAGTGACGTCTTGCAAAGTGGAGAGATCCAGTGCAGATATTCAAGATTGACATACGGTATTAAATAATGTGAAACGCTTTAAATACTACGTAAAAATAAAAACATTGTTTTACTGTTTCGATAGATGATCTTTTCACTGTACTTTGAATGTTTTATTTTCTAGACACAGACATTAAAAAAACAGGTGCAAATTAGCCACAAACCCTACAGAAAGAAAGAACTATACTTTCAATATTTTGAGAAGTGAATTTTGTATTACTTTATGGTGAATAAAAGTTATTTAAAGCATTGTTGTTTGTTTATTTAAACTTCTCTTAAGTCATATTTTAGTTTTTAAGGTCATATTTATGTAAGTTTTAGGTCATAATTGCTTGCATATTTCACTGTTTTTTAGGTAATTAAAATCCGGGCCCTACTCATTATCATGATTATTAATAGGCCTCATTTTAATAAGATGATGTTTTGTTTGATTATATTCTATAATAATTTGTGGGAGAACATATAGCCATTTGTATGATGTAATTAAATCACATCCACAAATGGACTTCCATCATTCTATTCAAACTTTCCATAATACGCTCTTTCATGTAGGAGAAAGTCGGGTAGTGGTTTGTCCATATTGTTCCACTTCTGTTCCGTAATAACTATTGTAAAATTCGATTTCAAGGTTGTCATGACAACGATTTGTCCCTGTCAGCAGCAATTGTCCAAATATCCATGCAAACTTTCTTCCCAGTCTCTGCTTTCACAGGTAGAGCCCAGAGATATTTTGAATAAATATCTATATCATTAAAATATATTTGAAGCATTTGTTCATCATGAATAGTGTCGGACGGCTTGTGGCTGGCCTCTCACATAGATATCAAAGACCCATAGTATATCGCACCTGCGTGGAACTGTTTTGCATTTAGGTTTGTGGACCTCACGAACGACTGGCCCCATAGCTCCTTGCTGATGTCTTTCACTCTTCAATGACTGATATGATTTAATTTCCTACTGACTGGGCTTTTTATTCGTCTATATGGTGTGTCATTTAGCCAGTGCATTAGCCATACATAATATTTTAGCGTACGTTTGTACCTCTTTCGGCAAATACTTGCTAGGGTTCGAAATTTTTAAGTATAGTAGTTCCACTAAACCATGTGTTTGTTCAAATCCCTCATCTCTAACCCATATTGTATCCTCGGTTAAACTTATAGTTCCCAATATACACAGCTGAGTCAGCTTACCGCATACATTGCATCTATTTCACTAACACTGTGATGGTTAATGAAACCAGTAGTAGTATATCCTTTTTCTTCTTGCACTCCTTTCCATCTACCTCCACCTGTGTAATTGCTTCTGTTAACGGCTTAGAAGTTTCTGAGAGACACTGTACTCACTACAATCGTCTAATTTTAGTATTCATGATTTTCGCCTCTGTCGCGTTTTGTTGAAATGCTGCTGCATCCTAATCTGACTTTCAGATAATACACGTCTTATACAAGCATAATTGTGCACCATCAATAGCATGTCCATGTCATAGCGATCTGATGCCAATGTCCACAGCCATGAAGTTACTTCAATCAGCACCACAGAGTCGTTGTGGAAATGTTTTCCAGCCAGAAAATGTTTCGTTACACAGAAGAGATGAAAGTCACTTGGGGCAAGGCTGGGGACGTAGGGTGGGTTGTCCCAGTTTCCCCATTAAAACTGATTCATCATATTTTATGTTGTGTTGGCGGTGTAGGATCTTGGATTGTCGAGTACCAGCGTAGTGACCCTTATCAACATTCTCAGAATGAGTGCATGACATGCGTGTCAATTTGTCCATAGTCTACAGTATCCTGACACACACATGTATTACCTTTTAAAAAGGAACTCCTGGATGTTTCGTCTGTATCTTGTTGTATCAACAACCAGAAAGCCGTACTGCACATGATTCCAGCAATCACTGCAATTACTGTTGATGTGTTGTGATCTTCAGTCAAAAGACTGGTTTGATACAGCTGTCCACGCTACACTATCCTTTGTAAGCCTCTACGTTTCCGAATAACTGCTGCAGCCTACGTCCTTCCGTATCTACTTACTGTATTCATCTCTTGGTCTACTACAATATTTGCCTCCAGACTTCCCTCCAGTACTACATTGGTGATCCCCTGCTGACATGCAGGGTCCATGGTTTCATGAGATTGTCTTCTTACACGTAAACGTCCATCCGATCGATACAATCTGAAACGAGACTCGTCCGACTAGGTAACATGTTTCCAGTTATCAACAGTCCAATGTCGGTGTTGACGGGAGCAGGCGAGGTATAAAGCTTTGTGTCGTACACTCATCGAGGGTACACGAGTGGGCCTTCGGCTCCGAAAGCCCATGTCTATGATATTTCGTTGAATGGTTCGCACGCTGACACTTGTTGATGTCCCAGCATTGAAATCTGCAACAATCTGCGGAAGGGTTGCACTTCTGTCACGTTGAACGATCATCTTTATTCGTCGTTGGTTCCGATCTTGTAGAATCTTTTCCCGGCCACAGCGATGGCGGAGATTTGATGTTTTACCGGATATTCGCAGTACACTCGTGAAATTGTCGTACGGGAAAACCCCATTTCATCACTATCTCGGAGATGCTGTGTCCCATTACACGTGTGCCGACTATAACACCACGTTCAAATCCACTTAAATCTTGATTACCTGCCATCGTAGCAGCAGTAACTGATCTAACAATTCCTTAAATTTCTCCGCCCTTAGCGGAGCCTTCACATAGATTTTCTTGCCACAGGAAATTAATTTATCAATTTGATCGCACGTCTTCGGCAACTCTGTTCAAGGCAGGAGGTGTACACCATACTGGGGTAGAGAATCTGAAGCCCTTTGGCTGTTTTAGCCATATATGAAGCACCATCTGTTACAAGCAGCAAAATGTTTTCTCTTTTCACACCATCTGGCCACAGTAGCTTCAGAGAGTTGTCAAACAAAATGGCAATCGTCGAATTGTTTACTATATAGAGAGCTTCACATGTTAGTGAGAACATATCTCCAGGCCATCAACTTTTAGAACACCAACAACAACATTTGCAATATATCGCCTACTAATATTCGTAGTTTCATCTATCGAAAGCCAGATCTTTTGCTCAGCAATAGTAATTCGTATTTTGTTGAGCACATCATTGTAGCATATGGATAAATAGTTCTTTCTCAGTGTAGATTCATCTGGAACTGGGTGTGTTGTGTACTTCTTCAAGAACCGTCTGAAGCGTGGATTCTTCAGCTTTTCCAATGGGATGTTGCAGGACACCGTCATCTCACACAAATCCTTGCAGAATGATTGCACGGTTGACGATTGACCTGTCTGTTCAAATCCCATAGTGCTCAGAGCCATTTGTCTGTTCAAATAACAGCGTTTGCCTGCTGTTATTTTCAGCACTTCGTTTCACACAGCTGCTGTGTTTAGCGGTATTACAGTGTTGTTGTACAATAAAGCGTTTTCTGCACTAACTTTAACTTCACACAGTTTACAAAATAATATTTTCCCATCAGTACTAAAGACCTTCTCTCCAAATTCTCGAACATATCCTCGCAACTTCACGCTGCCAGAGCACTTTGCTTTAGGCATGTTGGACAGGTGTTCCCAGTAACCAGTTTGAATACAGCATTTGCCTTGTTCGACAGCGATGATTATTACGGCAGAAGCCCCCTTTGTTGGCTTTGTTGCGCAGAGTCCACAATACGCTCCCAATGTTTTATGTTCGCTGTTGTGGTACAACCGATTTTCTGCTACAGTCCTGAGAAATAAAGCTATGTACTGATTTATCTGTTTATCTTTCATAATAGCACGTTAAATATTGTCTCGTGAGCAACATATTCAATTTCTTATTCGCGTGTCCCGTAAGATACGAGAAAAACGGTGTATGAATTTTTGGCAAAAGTTGACGGAAATATGACCTGTTGTACTAAAAGTTAGCCGCAATATGACCTATTACTCAAATTTGTTGAAATATGACTTTACATGCTCAATCAAACTACATTTTTCGACACTAAAATTCTTAGATTTGTGTATAAATTGTTCTAAAAATTTACCCTACAGTTCAGAAAAAAATATGACTTGTCATTGAAATCTGGGCCCTAATAATGAGCTTCTAAATGCAGTACACAGATGCATAAAAATGGTGAATCCACACAAGCCGAAATTCAACGTACGTGATTGGGTGCATATTTGAAAAACAAAATTATGACTGAGAAAGGTTGCCTGCCAGACTGGTCAATGAAGATATTTACAGTTCCCAAAGTGCAACGGAAAAACCTGAGATCATACACTAAAAGGACAGCGAAGCTGAAGAAATAGGAGGGAGTTTCTACACGGTAGAATTACAGGAGAGCTCTAAACTGAACGTTTTTCTTGTAGAGCGTGTCATAAGATGTCGAGACAACAAAGCCTTAGTTAAATGGCTCAACATTCCATCATCACACAACAGATACATAAAGCTCAAGATTTGGTATATAATAGGAGACACAGACCTTAGTTCAAAAAAATGGCTCTGACCACTATGGGACTTAACATCTATGGTCATCAGTTCCCTAGAACTTAGAACTACTTAAACCTAACTAACCTAAGGACATCACACAACACTCAGTCATCACGAGGCAGAGAAAATCCCTGATCCCGCCGGGAATCGAACCCGGGCGCGGGAAGCGAGAACGCTACCGCACGACCACGAGCTGCGGACCAGACCTTAGTGCAGTAGGCGTATCAGAGGTAGTGGTTGTATTCTTGATAAGTTTCCAGTTGATTTGCATATTCCTGGATGTCTCTGCTGAGCACCTATAACTAAGTTGAAAAACTGCCAGGCTTGTGGTGATAATGTAATCTACCAGACGAAGCCTGGAGGGAACATGGCTTACAGTACACAGCAAATCAAGGTGACGCTGCTGATCGGATTCTGGCTAACAAAGCCAACCAAATGCGTTGAAGAAAGGATGTAGGCACGGGACAACATATTGCACATATTGCAGCACAGCTATTAAAGCAATGCATGCCAAACGTAAATTGTGTGTTGGGATAAGTTTATGATAAGTTACGAATGTGGCTCGTTGTACAGTACAGAAGGAGAAGAAAAAACCTGTGGGGCGTTTAAAAATTGCATACAGTCAGCAATGTAAGAGGCTAAAAGTATCTAGGAGGAGAAAGGAATTGGGCAGTTTAACGTGTGTTATTCTTCTAAGTTCTGCCAATACCCATACACATCTCTAATTCCAGCACTTACGGGACTGTCAACAATTGGCTGTTCAGCAGGACGGTTGGCTGCCATAGCCAAAACAGTGAAGAATGCAAACAATATAGAGGAGCAACAACCAAGAGCCCAAAAAGTATAACAGGTTGCCATCGGGAAAGGACTTTATTTAAAACCATACAAGAAAGGACTTAGTTTTTTATAAACAGACAGTCTCCTAGCTATACTACTGGACAGACCGCTTACAAATACAAATCTACTTAAATTTGTCAAAAAAGTAAATATCTCAAGTTTTCGTGAAGTGTTTATGTAGAATACATTGTGAAAGACGATGTGGAATTCAAAAGGATTTGGAACCCACTGTGCTGCGTATGTTAAAAAAACTAATCCCCACATGCGTTACAGTACCAGCTGTTACTTCAATGTCTGCCTGAAGAACTGCTCCATTACTTCGTCACAACTCTGTGTTCTATAATTTTCGACGCTACCGAGACTTCGATTCATATCTCTGTGGATATTTCTGCCTAATGTTCCTACTGACGATTGCATAAAAACCAGCAACAAGCACATCACACATCACGGCTTCAGCTGAGGTTTAGATGTGATGTCACTCTAACATACAACAGGATACCTAATATCAGCGAGAAAAATAATAAACTACATTTAAGAAGTAGTAAAGTTGTGGAAGTGTTTCATACCTCTGTAAAAGTCTTTGTCGTTTTTTCTCTTTATTAACATAGCTCAAAATGGACAATATACTTTAGCCAGGAAGGTTCAGTAGGATCACTAATGGGTTTCTCAGGGAGTCAAGTTTTGGAGAATAATGATACATACATGCATATTCTAAAGGCTAATGCCATATCGCTGCAACCACTCTCTTCTATCATTGCCTGTATGTTTCAGTTCCAGGTGATTGTCACGTGCTATACTCTTCTTGACGCCCTCCAAATATTTCATTCTAGACCATCCTCTTCCTTTCTTTTCCAGCACTTCTCTTCTAGAATATTAATGATGAAGGTGTGATGTCTGATGGCATGTCCAACAATTTTTATTTTGCTCTTTTCCATTTCCTTTAATAATCTTCTCTCCTTATTGACTTAACTCAAGACTTCCAGGATATTTTCTTCGTTCAGCTCGTTCTTGTCATTTTTCAACCTATCCATATTTGAGTAGCTTCAAGTTGATTCCTTTCCAATACCCCTAGAATCCAGCTTTCACTTCCATAGCGCAGTGTACTCCATACAAATGATTTTTCAGAGAATTTTCTGAATCTATGACTAAGGAAAACATTGTAACCAGGAAGCATATGAATATAAATACCTGCTTTGCCATACTACCCTTCTCTTCGTTTCCATTAAGCTTCTATTGTCCTCTGTGATTATACTACCAAGATAATAAAATTGTTTCACTTTCTCAATTCTGACGTCATCGATTTTTATATCGGTTTTAATTTTCCGCATATTTTTCTGAACTACCATTATTTTTGTTCTCCATTGCTTCACTTTTAATTTCAATAGTTTGGTAGGACTTCCAATGCGCTGTTCAGTTCTTATACGAAGTCTGCAACAGTCACGATGTCATCAGCAATCGTGAGACAATATATCCTTTCACCATTGGCATTTATTCTCTTTGTCTTTTCTTTTGTGATCAAAATAGTTTCCTCAGTGGAAATAGGGGACAGCCTCGTCTGACACTCTTTCTAATCTTGGCCTCTTCCTAAGCGTTTATTTTGTGCTTTGGTTATTACAGAGTTGATAAATCATTGTGCTGTCGTTCCAGTCTAGTCCTAATTTTTTCACTGTTTTAAGATGTAGCTCCCAGTTCACGTTGTCAAAAGGTTAATCTAAGTCAATGGAGGTGAGGGAAAATCTTCTGTTAGCGTCCACCCTTCTCCCCAATAGCATGCACAAGGCCAAAATTGCTATTCTTCTTTCTCTGTCCAAATTGGTCTTCTCTGATATACTTATCTCCTTTTCCTTTTATCTTATTTTTAACTATATTAATGACTATTCTGGAAGCATTTGATAACACTGGCAGTGTTCTATAATGTTGATGCAGTCAACTACTTTTCCCAATTTAGGTGTGGTAATAGTTCTGCATTGTGTGAAGTCTTCTGGCACGATTCCTCTTTCGTAGCAGTCATTCATTACTCTGAATAATTGGTCTTTCATGTCGTTACTTAAATTTTTTAGCAATTTTGCAGGAATGTTATCGACACCTGTTGCTTTTCCTTCTTAGAGACTTCATATGCAATGTTCAAATTCATGCCTCATGGCTAGAGGACCCTGCACTTCTCTTTCACACTCATTGGTGTCTTCAATTAGATTACTTTCATTCTTGAGGTCCTTATTATCGTACAGTTCTTTTATGTGTTCTTTCCGACGAGCACATATGTCACACTTGTCTATCAATACTACTCCCTCTTTATTAATTACTACTACTTATAAAAAGGGATGGGGAGAGAGATGAAGATGAGAGGAGAGATATGACGCTGTAAGAAGAATTTGATTCAGCACTGAAATACCTAAGTCGAAATTAGGTCCCTGCAGTAGATAACATTCCGTCAGAACTCTGATAGCCTTGGAAGAGCCAGCAATGTCGAAACTATTTCATCTGGTGTGCAAGATGTATGACATGGCTGACATCCTTCAGACTTCAAGAATAATGTAATAAATCCAAATCCGAAGCAAGCAGGACCTGATAGGTGTGAATATTACCAAACTATCAGTTTAAGAAATCATGGCTGCAAAATGCTGACATAAATTCCTTACAGGAGTATAGAGAAACTGGTAGAAGCCGATCCCAGGGAAGATCAATTTGGATTCCGAAGAAATCTAGGAATACGTGCGACAATACTGGCCCTAAGACTTATCCTAGAAGATAGATTAAGGAAAGGCAAACCTACGTTTATAGCATTTGTAGACTTAGAGAAATCTTTTGACAGTTTTGACTGGAATAATCTCTTTGAAATTCTGAAGGTAGTAGGGATAAAATACAGGGAGCAAAAGGCTATATAGAACCTATGCAGAAACTAAACGGCAGTTGTAAGAGTTGTAAGGGGCACGAAAAGGAAGCACTGAATGAGAAGGGACTCAGGCAGGTTTGAGACATTAAAAGTAGTAGACGAGTTTTACTATTTGGGCAACAAAATAAATGATGATAGCGGAAGTACAGAGTGTAAGTAGGCTGTTCAGGTTTTCTTATTGGTAGCGCCACGTAGCACTCTGTATGAAAATCACTGGCTGTGCTGTGCGCAGTCTGTGGCTAGTTTGTATTGCTGTCTGCCATTGTAGTGTTGGGCACTGGACGTCAACAGCGCGTAGCATTGCGCAGTTGGAGGTGAGCGGCCAGCAGTGGTGGATATGGGGAAGTGAGATGGCGGATTTTTGAGAGCGGATGATCTGGACGTGTGTCCATCAGAGACAGTACATTTGTAAGACTGGATGTCATGAACTGATATATATAATATGACTTTTGAACAATATTAAGGTAAATACATTGTTTGTTCTCTATCAAAATCTTTCTTTTGCTAACTGTGCCTATCAGTAGTTAGTGCCTTCAGTAGTTTTAATCTTTTATTTAGCTGGCAGTAGTGGCGCTCGCTGTATTGCAGTAGTTCGAGTAACGAAGATTTTTGTGAGGTAAGTGATTTGTGAAACATATAGTTTAATGTTAGTCAGGGCCATTCTTTTGTAGGGATTTTTGAAAATCAGATTGCGTTGCGCTAAAAATATTGTGTGTTAGTTTTAGCACAGTCATGTATAATTGTTCAAAGGGGACATTTCAAGAGGACACGAAATCTAGACGCAACAGCTAGAAAATCGTTTCTGAAGAAGAGAAGTTTGTTAACATCGAATATGTATTTAAGTGTTAGAAAAACTTCTGAAGATAGTTTTCTAGGGTGTAGCAATGTATGGACGATAAACAATTTAGACAACTAGAGAACAGAGCTTTTGAAATTTGGCGCTGAATGCTGAATATTAGATGGATAGCTCGCATAAGCAATGAGGAAGTACTGAATAGAAGTGGAGAAACAAGAAGTTTGTGGCATAACTTTATCAAAAGAAGGGATCGTTTGATAGGACGTTTTGCCGGCCGAAGTGGCCGTGCGGTTAAAGGCGCTGCAGTCTGGAACCGCAAGACCGCTACGGTCGCAGGTTCGAATCCTGCCTCGGGCATGGATGTTTGTGATGTCCTTAGGTTAGTTAGGTTTAACTAGTTCTAAGTTCTAGGGGACTAATGACCTCAGCAGTTGAGTTCCATAGTGCTCAGAGCCATTTGAACCATTTTTGATAGGACGTTTCTGAGACATCAAGGGATCACTCACTACTACTGGAGGGAAGTGTGGAGTGAAAAATTGTAGGAGACCAAGAGATGAATACAGTAAGAAGATTCAGTAGCATGTAGGTTGCAGTTGTTATTCGGAGATGAAGAGTCTTGCACAGGACAGAGTTACAGGGACAGATGCATAATACGTCTTCAGACCACAACAACAACTGATTTCACTCTAGGCTTGTGCTTTGTTCTGATTTTCCTATAAACTTGCCTCTGTTTTCCTTTTTTCTGATCTTCTTGTATCTCCTCAGCTCTGCTTGTGGTCCATGTCTCCTTTCTTCTCAGCATTTGGTTGGGGTGTGAGTCACGCTTATTTTGTTGTCATCTTATTATTTTCCTCATAGAGCTTATTGCTTTCCTGAATTAGGTTTAATATTTATTTTGTCCTCCAAGGTTTTCTGGGTTTTGGTTTCCTTTTCCTAAAACCTCATTTGTTGCCTCAGTTATCCCCATCTCGGTATTATTCCAGTGAAATGGCTTATCACAACCGTCAGTTATCTGAGTGATATAAGAAGCAGTAAAGATGGCTTTTGAAGAATGAGCCATTCATTCCTACTACTCTCCATTTCCTTTTGACAGATTCTTGCTTCTTTTAAATCTAATATTGCATTTAGCCAACACAAGTTTGTGGTCTCTCTCTATGTCTGAACATGAGGAGCTGTAGCGTGATTTTATCTGATTTCTATATCTTGATTCACAAGAATACATGTATAATATAACTGAAACTGTGTTTTTTCTGGTGCGTCCGATATGTACCTACTTCTGTGAGATACTTCAGGTAATAACTATATCGTTTGCTTGCAGAAATCTACCGTTTTATCACCTCTGTCATTTGTTCCCGCAAGATAAAATTTTCTGCTGTCTTATTGTCTGTGTGGGATCCCACAACAGCATTCAAATCACCCATTATTACAAAATACTCTTTTTGTGTAGACAGTTAAAATAGTTCTACAGTATTTTCGTATATAATCTCCACTTCTTCCTAGCCATAACTGAAACAGAGTGCGAGCACCTACCTTTTGGTCATCTTTGTTTCACATTCGCAAGTGTTTGCTTGTGTTCCACCGGTTGTCGGTCTTTCAGCGGACCATTACGGGAAGATCACATCTCCACTTTGGCGCTAGCAGCACAGGAAGTCTTCATTTGTTGATTTGCGATTCAACTGTAGCTATTGACGTGAGTTGTATGGGTGACGGAGTGGTGTGATGTGGATGTCACGGTTCTCACAGCAGAATGTATAGCTTTCATAGTTGAGTTTAAGCTAGAAAATAAAATCATTTCCCAAAAATGCACAAATAAACATTTTAATTTGTGCTAAATACGAAAAATTTGTATAATTTATAAAATTCTCCACTAGTAAACTTT
Organism: Schistocerca americana; assembly: GCF_021461395.2. NCBI lineage: Eukaryota > Metazoa > Arthropoda > Insecta > Orthoptera > Acrididae > Schistocerca > Schistocerca americana. The sequence goes on along the minus strand of NC_060125.1, from coordinate 56,489,183 downwards.
AGGACAAGTAATGAGGGTTTTAAAATTGAAATATATGTGTATTAAATCGAAGCTAAAAGTAATCAGCTAAATGAAATTTTATTATTTTTAAATTAACTTTTACATTTACAGATCCACACATTTCATACATGTCTACACTACAGTAAACTGTCACTATTGATTTGATTATTTTGCATTACATTATATCATATCACATTAGGCTACATAGATTTTTATTCTTACTCCACACACTGAATGCTTTTTCAAAATCAAGCTCATTTCAAGATGTCCCTTCAGTATTAACCATCACTAGTTTACTAATTCTTTCCACAGAAAGACGATTTTTAATATCTGTTTTTATACTGTTCATGCAACTTAACACTCGCCCACAGTGAAATGTGTGTAAGGAAATACTAGTAGCGTATTATATAATTAAATCCTTAAGAGGGAACTTTTCACTCATCTTATTCACATAAATTAAATGTACCATCTCTTTGACATTCATTCCATTGCATCTACTGTTCAACACCTTCTTAAACATTGGCTGTTCCAGTTACACTTCATTTAAGCTTATAGATCTGGTAGAATTAATTAGTACATATACAGTATTTTTATGATCTGCGTATTGCCATACTCAACAACATTTATGTAGTTTTTAGGTAGCATATGAAACACTCCTATCTTATTTAAATACTCTAGTCTCTCATTTAAATTTATAAGCAAGTTATCTATTAATTTATAGATCGTGTACTTAGTAAAACGTCTGTGTTGCAGTGAATCTTGTTTATGTTTCCACGAAATGCGAACTCACCTTCTTGAAATTCTGAAGGTATTTCATTAAATTGCGACCTGGTACAAATTACAGCTTTTTTTAATGTCCTCAAGCCTCTGCATGTGTGAGTTCACGCAAACTTCAGAGGTAAGATTTGGATACCAAGTGCATGTAAAAGTCAAACACAATTTGCTAGCAAGAAACATGACATATTCCATAAAAGACAATATTGACAAAAGTTTTAGACACTTTATATTTTTAGTAGGTCAGCAACTGCTGGTTTTTTTTCCGAGCAGAGACACCAAAGAATTCCAATTTACATATTGTGAATTTACCACCTCACCCATTGAGAGCCAACGAATGGCAATAGTTTTAACAAATTTTTTCCTTGGCTCATTAGATATCTGTTGCATATCTCTTAATGGTTTCGAATTTTTTGGTGGCTGTTCAAAGCAGCTATAAATTCTGTGTAGAATATCTTGAGACTTTAGCAGTCAGTCAGACACCTAATTCTGTTTGGAACTTGTAAAGCTAACTGATGATCCACATACTACATAGAAAATATATGGGGAAGTGTTTTAAAAGGAGTTACCACCCCGGATCGAACTCCTGCGATAACAGATCAGTAGCACTTGAGGAGCATTTGCTCTTAACGTCATGTCTAACCAAAACTCCTTCACCACATGAATATATATATTTCGTACTACATCCTGTTAGCGGACATAGCGTTAAGTAGTGTGTTTACAAGTTCCCCTTCTGCACTACTTTTGCACATATAATTAGACTTTGTGTTTGGGTAATGTCGGCAGACTCTTCTGTCATAATTGTATACCATCTGGCTGACTTATTTTTTTAAATACAGACAGCAACGCAAATGATGATTACAAAATCATTCTTTATATCTGACTCAAGTTAGATGTCCCTGAAAAAATCGAAAATTATGTTTTAAACTGGTAAGTTCTACTGTTTGTTGCGAATGGTAATTAATGCTACTGCTTCTCTGATGATGGCGCCAAACAGCTCTTCTGTTTCGTGTTCTCGCACAAACTACGTATAGATACTGGAATTTCTCCAGACTACTACACTATGCGCCAGTTATATAACACTTTTCAGATTTCCACTAATTGTTTTAAGGAAGAAAAAGGAACGAAGTCCTAGTCCCAGTGAAACTAAAAATGGACATACGAAAGAAACAAAAGTAAACAAATTTATCCATCACTTCTTAAAATGTACAAAAATACGGAGTGTGTGCATTTGACAGGAATAACTAAACCAGGCATACCTGATCAGCAGGCACATCGTTTGAGTGACATACAGCCTGTTGCCCCCCCCCCTCCCCCCCCCCCCCCGGAATGTCGTGTTTTTTGCCTATATTGTTTTGTTTTATGGCAGATTGTTGTCGCAATCTGGGAGGGAAGGCGGCAATTCATTTCTTCCTGTGACCGATGGTAAGGGCTTGTTTGCTTTGTTATAGGCTGGTCTGTGATCCCGCTTCCCCAGTGCCGTCTTTCGCAAGGCTCAAAAGAACGAAAGTTCTACACGCACTTGCTCTCTCCCCTCGGAGAGGATGTGAAAGGTGAGATAAGAAAAAATGGTTTGTTTCTGCGGCAGAATGCTATCGCGTTTTTCCGAATTCTATTTTAAAGTACGTCACATTCTTAGACCTCGAGTAGCAAAAACGACTGTGACATAAATCCTGTTTCATAAATGCTCGTGAGATCCGCAGTAAAAATGTTGTACCAAAAGAAAGTGGCTCTTAATGGACGAAGCATTTAAAGGTCTGAGAGGGGACTTGAAAAAGATGAGAAATTTCATTAAATACATGAATCACGCTGAAACAAAGCAAATAAGCACAAGACTTTCAACGATCTTTATTAAAACGTAAAAGCACAATAAATTACCTTGAAAGTAAACATGGACGGCTACGTTAGGGTGTCCATTTCATTTTCATTGAAAAAGGGGACATTTAAAATAAATTAGAGAAAAACCTGGGACAATGAAGAAAAAAAACGGGACCTAGATATTGTATTGACTAAATTTAATACGCATACAAGTTTAACTTTACAACGTGCACTCAGATGATACCAAATCACGTTTTACAACTATTCTGCCACTTTTATATACTTTATCGAGAAGTGCATTTTCGTTTGAAATTGGATCATAAAAGTCAGTACACGATACACCATTAAAGTGTGTTTTGACAATGAGCAAGGCCCTCACTGTTTCAACTTTCATTCTGTTTTTATTTTCATCTGGCCACAAAGAGTTCACTAACGAAAATACACGTTCCACAACAGCATTTGACCCAGAAATTGCCAGACAAAACTCCACCAAATGAATCATGTTTTTCATGTTCATGTTTTTACTTTTGAAATAAGCAAATATTTTAAACCACGTTGCACTAACACTTTCTTTGTCTGCTTCACTTTTTATGAAGTTCTGTGCACATGAAAATTCATCGAACAGTTCGTCTTCATCAACAGGAAAATTTGGTACAATACTTTTAACAAAAACACAACAGTCCTGAATATCCTTCCACTGTAGCTGCTCCTTTTCAGTATTAACCCAGTCAAATGTTTTAAAAGGTGTGAGAAATGGTAAACACCATTCTTTAATATACTCAATGCAAGAGTCATAGAAGATGTCAACATAAATATGAAAGTGTTCTACAGTAATTTCACCCTCTTCTTCCAGCTTTCTTAGAGTCTCATGTACAAAGGATGTGAGAGAAATCTTTCAGATTTTCTGCATTGTAATTTGCCCAATAATTTGTTTATTTCTTGATAAACTTCCACTATTGTGATTTCTTGTTTCTCAATACATTTAATTGTTGTGGAGAAAGGTTTTAGCTGGCTAACAAGAAAATGTAGAACAATGGACACAGGGTTATCAAAAAATTGTTTAAGGATAACAGGACACTTATCAAGGGAAATGAAATATGATTTCAAAGCAGGAAATATCTCTACAATTCTTTCCAATGCTGGTAGCAGAGATGGCCACCTTGTCTTGCTGTGCCCAAGTACAGTTTTGTGTTCAGTTTCAGTAAACTTACAGAATGACTTCAGAGATTCAACCCTTACTGTATATATGTGGAAATGCTGGTAGATTTTGTTTACAATTAATTGGCAGTCGATGGGTAGCCAATCTGAGCCAATTTTTGTAAGAAATCGTGCACCACATGTGCTGGACAGGCAACACCTACTATATTATTCACTGGGTTCGGTTGCTGTTTATGGAACTAATTGTTTGTTCCTTTCCTCTGCTTACCACCAAAATTGGTGTTAGTGTTGTCTGTAGAAACTGCAATCGCCTTTCCCTCAAGATCATATTTATTTAAAACCTCCAGCACATAATTCTGAAGTAAATCTGAAGTTTCTCCAGCTAAATTAACCAATTCGAGCACTTTCACCGTGATGCCATTTTCAGGGTAAAAATACCTGATAAGGAGAGGAACCAACTTCAAATCCAGATGATTCGATGTATCAATCAGTACAGAAATGAATCGATCACTTTTCAGTTCATTTAAAACCTGTTGAGCTGCATACGGTGCAGTAACATTTGAAATGATTTCAATCCTAAATTCACATGTGGACACACAAAATATAATGCAAAGTTTTTTAACAACTGCTGTAGTACAGTCCATTGACTTAAAGCTATGGTTATGCATTGCACTGTGCTATGCAAACGTAGCTTCTTGTGCTGCCAACTGCCTATCCATTTCTGTTACTGATTTTAAGTTTACGTAGTAGTCACTCACTCATTTATTTGCTCTTTTCGTTTGATCACTCATGCGACGTTTCTTCGTCTTAATGTGGTTCACAGTGTCAGACCTTCCACCATGACCAATTGCAAATTTTGATCTGCACAACGTACATTCTACAGTTTCTCCACTACCAGTGATAAAAGGTACCTCGCTTTTTATATTGCTGTTGAAATTACACTTTCGTTTTGGCATAATGAAACAGTGATTGCACAGTGCAAAACATTAACAGTGTAGTGACGAAAGCCAGAGAGCAAGTATCAGTGGTGTAAAGTATCTCTGGACCGAAAGGACGGATTCAGTGGATCGATTTAGAAGAGAAGAATCTTCCTTGTTGTTCGTAACCTATAGTGCGTTTAAAATTACTTGCGATATTTGACAGTTCGGTACATGTTTGGGGTATGCTGAAAGTCATCACACGCTTCCTAGCGTAAATAATTGCGCAGTTAATAGCAAGTCAAACAACCAGCAGCGTCAAATACTCTAGCCAAGAGGAATCGGCTACGTACACCTGCTCATTCTCGTTGCTTACATTCACTGTAACAGTAATCGCATGATCTATATATCACTGTTATTTTAGAACTTTTATTGTAATAATCGAATAAATAAATATCGTTTTCCCGCAGTCACGCTATCTACTATCTAATTAACTATATCGCAGACTTTATCAAGCAGCTTATGTGACGGGTTGTATGCATATTCATATTTCATTTATTGACGTTATCTTCTTTACGTGTACTTCAATAAAAACCTGGAAGGGTGCGCATATGTCATTTCAGACGTCAAACGTTATCTCAGATATAGCAGCTATTCAAATGAGAAACAATTTCAAAGTAAATGTATTCAGGTGCTAATTATCAGAGTATAGATTTCTTTAGATCTGCTTTCAACTTTCCCCCTCAGCTTGTACTGAGAAATTAGATAAAAGAGCAGAGATATATGCAAAGTCTTGGAATAGTGCTAAGGAAAGTTGGAGCTGCAATTCACCTTTAACTGTGCGTAACACTTGCGTACAGATCCAGACACCTACGTGTGCTACGTGTGCAGTTTTCATTTCCGACACCATTTATCTTGCTTCGCTAAAAATCGACGCGTTCGCCGTGCAAACTAATCTTGTCTGAATACGGAAGTTTTGCATCGTGGTCAACTATTATTGCTTAGGGTGAAAGCTGTGTGGCTATATTTAGCGCCAAAAAACAATAACAGAGCGTTACTATGGTTGACACGTTATGCTAGTTCCCTCGTGTTATCTTCCGCACCCTCTACTGTAAACGCTTGTTCACAGATAGAAACGAACGTTTGTGAACACCGGGAAACACTCTGCGAACGCTCGGTCGCTTCCATTCTCTCCGTTGTAAAGACAGCTTTAGAGGTGTGTCAGAAAGAGATTTGGGCGGCGCGCGGCGGGGATAGTTGTCATCGCGCTGGAAACGGAACGTGACGTCTACGCTCTCTTAGTTAATAGCTCGTTGGCGTCCTTGCTGGGTTGTTTCCCAGTTTGCAGGATCACGACGCTGCAAGGTTGGCCGGCCTTCCTGACTTGCTCGTCTGTAGCGGTATTTCCCTGTGCTGTCAGTGGCCGCTAGAGGCCTCTGGCTTCGGTCCGCTGTACAGGCCGATCGTCACGTCCGGCAGTGCACGATGGCCCACCGCCGAGGACAGTTGTGGGCTCTGTCGCTGCTGCTCACTGTCTGTAAGTACCGCCAGCTGTTCGGACATACAAACTCCTATTCATGATTCAAGGCCTTCGCGATAGTTGTCACTCTGTAACAACGTTCTGTCGTGTGGCAGCGTCGTGGTGTAATAATCGCCGTTGCATGGGACGTTCATCAGGCGAAGATTACACACCTAGCATAGGCGCCAGTAAGGTGGGGGTTGCCGCCTGATAGGGAGATTTTGAGGGGGGGGGGGGGGGGGGGGGTGGTCACCTCCTGGTACGGGTTTGGCGCTGTTCTGCAGTGTAGGTGGATGGGGACCTTAACAGTGCTAAAATAATTCACTTGAGCCTAGATAACTAAACCGTCGTAAAATTCACGATTGTGGTAGGGTATGAAACAGGACGTTCTCCACTTAATTTGGTATGTAACATACCTTCGGAGATTAAAATAATTGTAATTAACTGATGCATAACCTGTAAATTATGACTTTCTTTAAATAAAATATAAAGTAGTTACCATTACGTCCCTCTAGTGTTCTAGAGTTAATCTTATGTCGGAAGCTTCCTCTGAACACGCTAATGGAAATGCAAGTAAGGGGGGGGGGGGGGCGGGAGAATATATAAAAGCATGAAATTAATACCAAAAAAATCCGGTGATGTGGTCATGTGTGAAGTATTGTAACCAAACGAAGTTTGGGCATTAAAACTAGATAAGGCTATATTCGGTCTCTGCTGGTTATTGTAGTCGACCTCCAACAGGATTTTTTCAGTCGTTTTGACGTGATTCATATTTCTGATGTTGTTTCAGCCGAACGTTATGGCAAATGAATATATATGTACATACGTATTTTGTAGCTTTACTTGTTACAGTGTTGAATATTGTGGATCAAATCATATGAGGATGTAATTTCAGACTGTTTAATCAAAAAGATAATATTTTTGTATGTTATTGACATAAACACGTAAGTTCCCTTATTATGGGAGCTGCAGCAAACGTCACTGTAGGACATTATGCAGAGGATTAGCAGACGGTTCGCTGTTTCATATTTTTGTGTATAAGCTATTTCGATTTTATTGTCTTCACCAATCGCATTTATTTATGTTTTACATAATATATAATTTATAAAGGTTTTTTTGTTTACATTGGCTGTTGTACTTACGTTCTGACGTTGTAAATGGACATGTTAAATGTTGCTGTTGTCCGTACATGGTCGATGTAATATTTTTTCGGTATCGTTTTAAATGAGTTTTGCAGGTGTACTGATGAAAATAATAAAGCCGAAATAAGCTTGCATACAAAATATCAAGCTGCATACTGTCTATTAATTCTCTGCATAAATGATTTGCATTGAGTATACTGTTGGAGTAATGTTATTTAAGTAATTAACATTAAAAATCCTAAATGTAGGTAGTTCGATGCACAATAATTCACACGTACATATCTACTTCAGTTCTTCGTCACCTCATGTATGCAAACTTGACGAATCAGTTACGTCAACACTGACAATTTTTGAATCTTGCATCGTGTTGACGAAATTTCTGCGAACGTTTATGATACCCACAACAATGTTACGCAACAGTAGCAGATTTACTGTACTGTAAATTTAGAATCTATTGAACTTCTCAGAGAGCACTTCCGTGTGTTACCGTCGTTTAGCGATTCGTTTAAGTGACATACCTTTACTGACGGAACTGTTGTGATAGGCTTTTAAGAATAATACAACAGCACCATTTAAAGTCTGCCAACGGGTGCAATTCGTCAGATCCAGTATCTAGTTCGTATTAACTGAGAGGAGTCTCACACCAATAGGTCTTCTACTGCTCAGCTCTCCCCAACTCGTCGACGCTGCCTGTTACAGCATATGCCGTTATCTACACGTGTAGAACCAGTTAGTAAACAGACTTGTCTTGAAATGGAAACAGTAGTCTCCGCTACGAAAATGGGCCGTTTCTTATGAGCAATGCACTCTTCGGCGAGTATGCCATCCACCATACAGCCCGCGGCTTTGCTTTTTTGTCCACTGTATTTCGGCATCATCTTTCGGATTGTGAGAGGTCACTGACATCTTCCTTTCATGTTCCTCAACGAAAATACCGTGTCCGTGACGTTCTTAAAGGGCGCGAAACAAACGTGTTGAGAGGTAAACGCCTCCTCGACGATCATAGCAAAGTTTCTCATTCTGTTTGATACCAAAATTGTTTCTGATAATAAACGAGTGCCAAATTTGCGGTGTATGAAAAAACCTTAAATCTTGCAAGCGCAGTACGTCACCAGCACTCAGGTATTGGAAATAATATATTTCGGTGTCACATGTCCCAAAACGACTTCAGAGTTTCGGGACAATAACTCAGCTCTACATGTATGCACTGCAAACCACATTAAGGTGTGCGACCGAGGGTGCATTTTATGGTCTGTTACAGTAAGTTTCTGTTCTTTCACGCATACGTTTTAGATACAGTGTAACATCGCATTTCGCACCACAATAAGTGAAGACCAAATTGGAATAACAGTTTGCAGAGGCCTGAAGGGTATAATTTTGTCGACTCCGTGTTGACCTCTTGTAATTTTTGAAGTAGGTTCTAATGGGATACTAGGAATCCCTCTCTGCCAACTGAGATATTCAAGCATTTCTACATCGGTCGGACTACAATAAATATATATAGTAAACACTCATGTTCACTCGTTAGTCCGACTTGATACGGACCCCATATTTATTATTCCATTGGTGAACGTGTAAACATTCAAATACCGGCATTCCAACCAACCGTCATGGGGCCGCAATCGTCCGTCATGGGTTTTCTGGGAGAAAGTTTTGTCGTCGACAGAACGGTCGTGTCTCGTATCTGATCTGACGCACGACTCCATCGTTTACAAACATATGAAGTTAACGTATACTCTCCTTCAATTTTTCATGTATTACAGGCTGGCTGAATTTGCTGTCTCCGGAGGGGGACATGGGAATTATTCTCAATACAACCAGCCATATTTTATGGTGGTAAATTTTGGGGCATATTTTGTTGCTTGCGTTGTTTTTGTGGAACGGCTATTGCGCGATAACATTAGTATTTTTCTTAATTACGTTCTCCCGCGAAAGCGCCCCAGTATCTCAATTCAAGTACTTTTTAGATTTTACAACACATGAACAAAGGAGTAAAACACATCTCTCGTAAATAAAAACAGACAACAAAAACTTTTTAAAATAAAAATTCCATAAATAACGGAACAGCCAGTCCTATTGAGGCAGAAAGATTTGACGTTATTTGATCGTTACAAAGAAAAGATGCAAATCAATGAGACAAGAGTGTGATAGGTACTGGCTTCTAAACATTGTTTTTTCTGAGAGATATGTTACGGCTTTCGCAAATGTATTAAAATATTTGGAAGACATTTCCCTATTATGTCAGTTCCATGCAGTGTGCAGAATGATTAATATGACCGTGGTATAAACATCCTTTCACAATTTCGCTGTTAATAGAGTGAAAGAGAAACAATTTTAATTTCTTAATGCTGATCGAATTTTCCGACTTTTTGTAAGACGGACGTCCCTGGTACCCTCATTTGTACTGCAGACCACCTTCTAGGTGGCGCAACCAGAGCTATGAATATTCATCTTCGGTATTAATAATCGCTTGAGCTGTATTTTGACATTTTATTCAGATTCCACTACCGGTTTCGTGGCGTTAAACCCACACCTTCAGGTGACATATGATTAACACATTAGAGCGGAAAAGCTCGGAATCTCTCTTCCCAACATTCGTAGTCTGTCAAATACAACACACCGCTAAAAGACGGTATGTCATCCATCCACTATATTGGAATTTGGCAGCCGTCTTTTAGCGGTGTTTTATATTTGACAGACAACGAATGTTGGGAAAAAACATTCCGATCTTTCCCGCTCCAATGTTTTAATCATATGTCGCCTGAAGATGTGGCTTTAACGCCCACGAATCCGGTAGCTGTACAATAATAAAAGACCAAAATACAGCGGAAGCGATTATTAATACCCAAGACTCATTTCTACTGCTCAGTAGCAAGCACAGAGGGATGAAGTGACGATTCTGTCGACTTGGCATGACATTCAACCTCAAGTGTCTTGCAGGCAATGTCTTCCCGTATTCTTCCACACTTCCAGTTTATCGATCTACGTAAATCTTACTGAAAGCTTCCTTATAGACATCCCACAGTGCATTCGCAATCCGCTTACAGATCCGGTACGAACTATTTTTCTTTAGCCGGCTTCCAGTGGTATTTAATCGAAAGCTTTTGGAAAGACTAGATGCATTTAATTCATCGGATGACACAGAACGACGACTCCATCATGTGTGCAGGACGCGAGATAGGTCTCAAATGAACGCTTTTTTTTTAACCTTCGTTGCCTTTGAGAAGGTTCCTTTTTTTCTTTTTTTCAAGTGGATCGTTCACCATAAATTCAGTTTTAAAGTTGACATATTCCCCGCAGTTAGTATGAAATCGGACGGTGGATATGTGTAGGCAAAACATGGAATAAATGTCGCGGCCACGCCTACCAAAGTTACGACCTAAACTACAGAAATTTAAGCAAAGCGAATCCTAAAGTCCGATCTTTTACTCACTTCTTTACACTGACTAATGGGGTGGCGCAGTGGTTAGCACACCGGACGCGCAAACGGGGGACAGCGGTTCAAATACACGCCCGGCCACAGGGATTTAGGTTCTCCGTCAGATTAAGCCGCTCGAGGCAAATGCTGGTATGGAACCTATGAAATGACACGGCCGATTTCGTTCCCCATCCTTAAAGTCCGAGCTTGTGCTCCGTCTTTAATGACTTCGACGGGAATTTAAATCCTAATCTTCCTTCCTTCTTCCTATACAGAAACACATGGGAAGATTGACGTATAAAATTTGCTACGGATTTTCCAGCAAGTCATTAGGTTTATCTTACAGAAGAATGGTGTTTTTCCCCGCTGTGCTGCACTGTTCTCGGGTCATTAGTACAGATGTCCATCCCGATAGCTGGTTGGTGCCGGCACGGTAGCTCAGCTTGTTTGGTTAGAGGGTTAGTGTTGTACTCTGTAATAAAAAAACTGAGACAACGGCTCAACACTGAACTTGAACGGGTGTCATGGGACACCCGCACCGAACAAATGCGACGAACAAAATGGAACAAAAATGAGAACAATAAAAAAAAAGAGTGCCAGCATGACGGATTGCCGTCCTACCGGCCCAGGTTCCATTCCCGGCTGGGTCGGGGATTTTCTCCGCTCAGGGACTGGGTGTTGTGCTGTCTTCGTCATCATTTCATCCCCAACTGGCACAGGTCGCCCAATGTGGCGTCGAATGTAGTAAGAGCTGCACCAAGGCGGCCGAACCTGCCCCACAAGGGGCCTCCCGGCCAAACGCTCATTTCGTTTCCATTAGTACAGATCATAACAGCGGCAAGATTACGAACAGATTCACCTGTTTATGATAAAAGTTGCACGAAAGTTTCAAACTGAACTATTTTTGTTAATTCTATGTATGATGAAAGATTGGTAAAATTCCCAGCCGGCCAGGCAATCTTGTAATCTGAGTATGTTATTTCCCTTATTTTTGAATCTGAACATAATTTTCTTCGAACAACCAAACGTATTGTGTTAACATAATATATTTAACACTCTTCTTAGTTTAATACTACCACAGTCTGCATTCGGTATACAACTGCTTGAAAGGTGTCTTTTTTCCGTTAAGCATTAAAAAGTAAAATATAGAGCTGAGCTTGCGAAGTGAACAGATGTTTATCATGTTTGCAGGGACGCTGGTTATAGGAAGAAAATATGTATCAGACATTCTGGCCGTATGTGAAGTATGCTAGGGGCAAGACACAGTGTCTTCTCTGCGCTATAGCAATGGAAAAACTATCGACGACAGTGCTGCGGAAGCAGAGTTACTAAATAAAACCTTTAGAGATTACCTCACCGAAGAAGACGAAGTAACTATTCTAGAATTCTAAACAAGAACAGCTGCTGACATGCTGCACATATCCTCGGAGTAGTGAGGCAAATTAAATCACTGGTCCAGACTGTATACCAATTAGTTCCCTTTCAGAGTATGCTGATGCAATAGCTCCACACTTAACAATCATATACAACCTTTCGCTCGACGAAAGAGACGTATCCGAAGACTGGAAAGTTGCACAGGTCACACCAATACTCAAGAAAAGTAGTAGGAGTAATCCACAAAATTTCAGGCCCATATCATTAACGTCGATATGCAGCAGGATTTTTAACATACAGTGTGTTCGAGCGCTATGAATTACTTCGAAGAGAACGGTCTATTGACACAGTTACTGATTTCAAAGCCGGCCGCGGTGGTCTAGCGGTTCTGGCGCTGCAGTCCGGAACCGCGGAACTGCTACGGTCGCAGGTTCGAATCCTGCCTCGGGCATGGGTGTGTGTGATGTCCTTAGGTTAGTTAGGTTTAAGCAGTTCTAAGTTCTAGGGGACTTATGACCTAAGATGTTGAGTCCCATAGTGCTCAGAGCCATTTGAACTGATTTCAAATTGATTCCGTATTTCTAGATTTCCAAAAGGCTTTTGATACTTTACCACACAAGCTACCTGTAGTGAAATTGGGTGCTTGTGGAATATCGTGTCAGTTATGTGACTGGATTCGTGATTTCCTGTCAGAAACATCGGTTACACGTTAAATCAGTGAGATTCAACTAAATACCTCGGAATTACAGTTACGAACAACTTAAATTATTGTGGGGAAGACAAACCAAAAACTGCGTTTTATTGACAGGACACTCAGAAAATGTAACAGATCCACTAAGGAGACTGCCTACACTGCTTGTCCGTCCGCTCTTGGAGTACTGCTGCGCGGTCTGGCATCTTTACCAGGTAGAATTAATAGAGTATATCGATAAAGTTCGAAGAAGAAAGAGCAACACGTTTTGTATTATTGCGAAATGGGGAGAGATTGTCACGGACATGATACAAGAGACATCACTGAAATTTAGTGAGAAGATTCCGCCGCAACGAAAAACGCCTTTGTTTTAATCACCAACTTTCTCCTCCGAATGCGAAAATATTTTATTATGATCGTTTCTCCCTATGTAGGTCGGCGCCAACAAAATAAGGGAAATCAGAACTTGCACGGAAAGATATAGGTGTTACTTTTTTCCACGTACTGTTCGAGAGTGGAATAATAGAGAATTATTGTGAAGATGGTTCGATGAACCCTCTGTCAGACACTAAAGTGCGATTTGTAGAATATCCATGGATATGATATACTAACTCGTGAATATATTTACGAATAATAGGAACCAAGATCGGGTGGTCAGTGACATTTTATGTATCTCTTTCTAGGTATCAGATTTGTCGGCACAACTCTTTCAAAACTCATTTCATATAAATATCCACCATGACTAATTGCGTTAACTTAGATTTAATGCCAGTTAACAAAAAGCGTTTTCTCGTGTATACACTGGCTGTTAATAAATCGGTTAGTTCTGATTTAAAACTGTACAGAATGTTAAACTGCACGTGTCTGCGGCATTTGGGTGTATCCAAGAAGTGTTAAAATGCAGGGCTATGCAAGCGATAACTGCAGCCTGCGTACATTGTTTTGCTTGGCAGATACAGACGACAGGTTAACTGGGAGCACAATAGTAATTCTTCCAGTTAAGATAAAAATAAAAATAAAAATAAAAATAGTCACAGAAATAACAGATTGAGACCTTTCGCAAATTCAGCGAGCACAACAGTCTGATGTCATGTAGCAACCAAAACTAGCAAAAAAAAATACTGCTCCGCAAATTTCAAATTTTGGTGTAGCCACGCATTTCACAGCGTTTTGCAGAATTATTTTAAAATTTGACGTTTCTACTGCCTGATATTTATACTATTTCAGGCAGCAACTCAGTTTGTTTATTCATCTACATGACTACTCTGCAATTCACACTTAAGTGCTTGGCAGAGGGTTCATGGAAGCACTTTAGGTCTCTTTTTTTTCGGTTGTTCTGTCCTTGTGTAGCACGTGGGAAAATGAACACCCAAATCTCCGTGTGAGCCAGATTTCTCTTGTTTTGTTAAGTTGGTTAGTTTCTTATGTAGGTTGGTGTCAACAAAATTTTGCCGCTTTGTCAGGACAATGTTGGTGGTTGAAATTTCGTTAGAAGACCTCGCTGCTACCGAATAAAGCCTTTGTTTTAATGATTGCCACCCCAACTCGAGTGTAATGCAGTTGACACACTACTTCACGATAACACAAAAACGAGGTACCCGTCTTCGAACTTAATCGATATTCTCCGTCAGTCATATGTTGTTAGGATCGCACAGTGCACAGATACCCCGAAAAAAGATGGACAAGTGTAGTTTAGGCATTCTAATTAGATCCGCTGTCTTTTTTAAATGTTCTGTCAATAAAACGCAGTCTGTAGTTCAGCTCTCCCCAGCTGTAACGGTTCCAACTTAAGTTGCTCGTAATTGTGATTCGTAGCTATTTTGTTAAATCGACAACCCTTACATTTGTGTGATTTATTGCGTAACCGAAATTTAGCAGAATTTTTCTAGTACTCATGTGATATGCCTCACAATTTTTATTGTTTAGGGTCGACTGCGACTTTTCACATCATACAGGTATACTAATGTAGGTTAATTCTTACAAAGAAGAAAACAGCAACCAGCCACTATTAATACTGCTATTTATTTAGGTAAATAGCGTCGTTACCCGTTTCGAACTGGCAAGTTCATCATCAGACGGCTGTTCACATGATTTTCAAGATACACTTTACATTATCGTCTGTTTTTCAATTTTTATTATTCAACTGTGGCAAAGTATTTTTGGTGTGTTGTTGCCCTACGGTAGAAAAACAGTGTTAGAAGCGCCCTATGAGAAAATAACTAACAATGAACATAGAATAAAAAAGGTATGCCAGATTGGCTTAGTGCGCTCCCATTGGTCAGCGACTTTTTACGTCACCCGGCAGCCAGACGGCAGCAGTCTAGAATAAAAAAGGTATGCCAGATTGGCTTAGTGCGCTCTCATTGGTCAGCGACTTTTTACGTCACCCGGCAGCCAGACGGCAGCAGTCTCCGTTTGTAGAATATGAGAGACTGCAAAATAATTGTTTTCACGTCTCTTCTCTTCTCATATAACTTAAAGTTTCGCGCTCACAGGGTTGAACACACTTCCTGTTAATATTATATACAAGGTTTCCGAAAGAAATGCGTTAAATATTAGTAGCAATGATGATATATCGCCACGCAAAACAAGTGGCCGATGCTCGCATCCGCATTCATGCTCGTGTTTTAGGCATCTGACAACGGTAAATGTTTTACAATTCGGTACTGCCTATTTTACACATGTTTTTGTAAATAAAAAGATAGTAATCTTCGAACTTACTTTACAAAGCTGATGCGGAAGCTACGTCGAAGATGCTGAAGGCGACGCTGACCAGAGCCGATTCTTCCTTGCCGAATTCCGTTTCATTGCATCAATTTTGGCGCTTTCGTTTAAATGTCTAATCCGTATAAAAGTTCTTGCTCTGACATACAATTGAACTATTTTGCTATTAAGTTCGGGAAATTTCGCACTTTTGTGATCTGCTAAGGTTGCCATCACTATTACAATGAGAAATATTTGATCCATGAAAAGCAGCAAATATAATTTCTAACTCACGTATTTTACCAAACCAGTCAATAGAGGGAGAAATGAGGCCCCCTTTGAAATAATAATAACCCAGTCTTGCTTCAGACTTAATTCTGTATCAACAACACACTGCCCTGCTGTATTTCCCAAAGAACTGTCAACGTTTTTGCACTTGAATGCTATATATCCTGCTAGATATTTTAAAGCATCATCATTCACGTCTTCACTGGTACACATTGAATCACTGAGCTCGAAAGCTAAGAGCAAGTTTTCGTCATCTGTAGCGACGTCAAAGGATTTATCAGTTACTCTGCTACATAAATCACTTGAGAGAAAACGTGCAAAATCTTCCTCAGTTTCGTCAGCTGGTGTCGTGTAGTTTTCAGAAGCAGAATTCTCATTTCTGTCCTCTGAATTCGAAGCACCAGAAGACAAAGGTATTTCACTTGCTCTTCCAGTCAGTATCAATAAATGAATTCTGTTTTTCACCTCGAAAAGTGTGGGATTGTTGTAGAAGACACCAAGGCCACGGATTCTGGAAAAGAAATTTTCCAGGCAATCTTGATTAAGTCTGGACATCAATATATAAGTAGCTCCGGAATTTTTAATGTCATTGTAAAGTCCAAAAAGTGAATTTATTGATATAATGAATCCCTTCTGAAACGGGAGAAGATTTCCCTCTTTGGATTCGCCTCCTGGATGAGGCTATGGCATTCCCAGTGCCGCCCCGGTGGCACCTCTGCCGAGCTAACTGGACACTTTTCAGCCAACTGGCTGTTTTGGAACACCGTGCCAGCGTCCACGAATGGGTAGACCATGTTACAGCCGTTGATCTCCCATGCTGCTGAATTATCAATCCCACGGTCATCCCAAGAGGCGCCCTGTCCCTTGGTGGACCACTGAGTGCCGCTCAGCCATCCGAGCCCGCCGTGCAGCTCTGCGCCGCTTCGAGTGCCGTCCCTCAGCTGACAATCTTGCGGCCTTTCGGGTGGCAAGGGCCAAAGCGCGGCGCGTGATTAAAGAGAGCAAACGACGGTCATGGCATTCGTTCTTGAACTCCATCTCCCGCTCCACTAATTCTACGAAAGTATGGGAAGCCATCAGGAGGATTTCCGGGAAACGCAGCCAACTACCTGTCACGGCATTGCTGCATCAGGGAAGTCTTCTCACGGCGCCGAGAGACATTGCTCAGACACTGGCCATGCATTTTGCGGAATCTACCGCCACTATTACCTGTGATCCAGATTTCTGCCGCTACCGCTCTGCCATCGAGAGGGGTCCCTTGGACTTACGGTCTCCAAATTCTGAGCCCTACAACTGCCCCTTCACAATGTGGGAACTGGATTCGGCGCTGTCTGTGGCTCATGATACTGCGCCTGGTCATGATCAAATCCGGTATAGCATGCTGCAGAACTTGTTACTGCCTTCCAAGGAAGTCCTCCTGAATTGTTTTAATATGATATGGTCATGCGGCACGTTCCCTGACTCGTGGACGGAGGCGATTTTGATTCCCCTCCTCAAACCGGGGAGGACCGAACGCATCACAGTAGTTATCGGAGTATTGCTTTGACAAGCTGTGTCGGGAAGACGTTGGAACGCATGGTCAACCGTCGCCTGGTTTGGCTGCTCGAGACCAGGCAGCTCCTTAGCCCCTCTCAGTGTGGCTTTCGGAGATGTCATTCAACTATAGACAACTTGACCCTGCTTGAGGCGGCCATCCAGCAGGCCTTCCTGCGTAACCAGCATTGTCTAGGTGTATTCTTTGACATTCATAAGGCGTATGACACTACTTGGCGCCGCCATATTCTCAATCAACTCCACGAGTGGGGCTTTCGTGGCCATCTCCCCATTTTCATTCGGTCCTTTCTTTCCCACCGGCTCTTTCGATATCGGGTTGGTAATGTGCTATCTGATTTGTACGTGCAGGAGAATGGTGTTCCTCAGGGAAGCGTTTTAAGTGTCACCCTCTTTGCCGTCGCCATTAACAGTATCACGTCCGGTATCCGGAGTCCTGCCCAGTGCTCCTTGTTTGTGGACGATTTTGCTGTTTTCTGTTCTTCCTCCAGTCTTGTCACTGCTAGTCGGCAGTTGCAGCTTACGATACAGCGATTAGAGGCATGGACTGCGAAGACGGGTTTTACCTTTTCTGCAGACAAATGTGTGTTCATTTTAATCGTTCTCGACGTCTTTTTACCTCCCCTGAATTGCGTCTGAGGGACACCATTCTTCCTTTTAGCGACACTGTGCGGTTCCTGGGCCTCACTTTTGATTCCAAACTGTCGTGGTTGCCTCACCTTAAAGACCTCAAGGTGCGGGCCCTGAAGGCACTGAATATTTTGAAGTGTGTGAGCCATCGGTCCTGGGGAGCAGATCGGGCGCGTCTGCTGCAGTTTTATAGGGCTTTCGTCCGATCGCGTCTTGAATATGGTTGCACCGTGTATGGGTCAGCAAGGCCTTCGTATCTGAAGATACTTGACGCAGTACACCATGAGGGTATCAGGCTGGCCACTGGTGCCTTCCGTACCAGTCCCATCCCTAGCCTGTGTGCTGAGGCAGGGGAACCGCCGCTTGCCATCCGGCGGAAACTCCTCATGGTGCGACGGGTGTGTCAATTCCTTGCCTGTCCTACCTCCCCTGCGTACCCTACCGTTGCCCGACCGCCTATGGAACGTCTCTTTTCCAGTCGTCCCAGGGCAACGAGACCATTTGGGATTCGTGCCAAGCATTTGCTTGAGTCCCTTGGTGTGGAGCGTGTGGCCCCCCAACGACAAGGTTTTACTCGGCTGCCGCCCTGGTTGCTCCAGAGGCCCAGCGTCCGTTCAGACTTGTCGGAGTACCGGAGGAGCTGCACTCCTGCGTTTGTTTTTACCTCCTTATTTTATGATATTTTACACCAGCATCCCGACCCTGTACCGGTATTTACGGATGGCTCTAAACAGGAGGACTCTGTTGGTTGTGCTGTTGTTTTCCCTGATCGGCTCGTCAAGTTACGGCTTCCTGCGGCGTTTACCATCTTTGATGCCGAATTGTTTGCGATCTTACGGGCATTGGAGCAGATGAGATGTATTCCCAGTCGTAAGTTCCTCATCTGTTCTGACTCCCTGAGTGCCCTTCAGACCATGCAACACTTGTACCCAGCGGATACGGTCGTCCAGAACATCCATGATGCCCTACTCCACCTGCAGCGGCAGGGGAAGGAGGTTTCCTTCTGCTGGGTGCCGGGGCACGTGGGTATTAGGGGAAACGAGCTGGCGGATGTGGCTGCCAAAGATGCATGTTCCCTCCCTCACGTTGTTGAATGTGCCGTCCCCCTCCATGCTGTTACCTCCCTCCTGCGTTTTCGCGTTATGCGTCAGTGCGAAGAGGAGTGGCTGGCAGTCGGTGAAAATAAGCTGCGTCTGGTCAAGGCCACCACGCGGCCATGGCGTACGTCCTACCAGTCATGCAGGCGGGATGAGGTTCTCCTCACTCGCCTCCGCATCGGGCACAGTCCCTTCACACATGGTTTTTTACTCCGGCGGGAGGATCCCCCAATCTGCAGTGCTTGTGGCGTCCAGATTACTGTCCGCCACATTTTACTTGACTGTCTTTTATTCTCTGACCAGAGGGCGGTGGTTTCTTTGCCACCGGATTTGCCCTCTATTTTGAAAGACGACGCAGCGTCTGTGGTTAAGGTTTTACGGTTTTGTGTCCTGTCCAATTTGTTGCCACGGATTTTAGGGAGAGGGTTTTAATGTGGTGCTGGATGACTGGCTCACCCAGATTTTAGGTAAGAGGTCCGCCAGTCACGAATACCTCCTTGTTTCCCTTCGGTTTCTGTCCTCCCTTCCTTGTGTTTCCTTTCCTTTTTTAGTGCACTCCTTCTCCTCTTGTTTTACCTCTGTATGTGAGGATTTGGAACTGCGTCAGGTCTGTGTCTTTTCGCTGTTCCCCTTGTTCGCTGTTCATCTTAGTCCCTTCACTGCATGTGTTCCTGTTTTTATGCGTTTGGGCGCTGATGACCCCGCTGTTTAGCGCCCGTAAACCTCACACACACACACACACACACACACACACACACACACACACACACGGGAGAAGATTGTTTCTTTTTTATACTCGCATATTAGAACACATTTCAAGAAATCTTTTTAGAGAGCTTCCCTGACATCTGATATTAAACCAGTAACCACTTCTAAGGGGAGCTTTCTCATCTTGAGGGTATCGTTCACGAGCTCAATGAAGCTTCCTTCGCAATCTTTATGCAGAACATATCTCACAGCTTGGGCAGTGCGACGTGAAAATATCTGTACAGCCCTTCGGACATTCTGACGATCACGTCCACTAACATTAAGATGAACTTCCGATATGTGGTGATTGATCTAAAGATCGCCTTTCTGATGTCGAAGAAGATCTTCTATAACCATTTTAGTAATCACAGTACCATCAGGCAAAGTGATTCCGTCATCAAGAAAACGATTTCTTAATAATTAAAGCAAATGTGGAACATCAAAAATAACCCAGACTTTTCTGCTATGATCAACAGGGTTTGAAAAGAATGTCTTGGACGCAGACACACCAAGTTGCTTCCACACATGCACATATTTTGGTCCCATGTCACACGTAACAGCTACAATATGGATTCGTGCTGTTTCAATTTCTTCTATGACATTCTGTAACAAATCATTAGACATTGCAACATCAAAGTCATAATACACTGGCTGCTTCCACTTTGAAAACAAGCTGCGAACCATGACGACTTGGACATTGTTGTGTGGTCCGAGTACTACATCGTCGGACGAATCGTAAGTCACACGACTGTCAATGCTCATCTCGTCGAAGCTTAGGACACCAATCGCCTCTAATGATGTGAACATTTCTGACCTACCTTTAATTAACTCCAAAACTGGTTTCAAAATACCTGGTCGGCACTTGAACTGTTTCGTCCATGTCTGGAGCGTTGACCTGCAGGGAAAAGGGTAATTCTTCCTCTTCAGATAGGCATATGCTTTAGGAGACAAAGCTCTCAATGTGAGAGCATTTGCAATGTCCTCTGAGCACCACTTTACTTGCTTCCTCTTCTTTAACAGACAACGAATTTGTCCTGGTGTGAAACACTGAGAAAATGTACTTTTCACATCGGAGCATACACGTTTGTGCTTCTTAGTGTGAGACACATTACGTTTTATAGATGTAGCTTTACTGTATGATTAAATGATGATGGCGTCCTCTTGGGTAAAATATTCCGGAGGTGAAATAGTCCCCATTCGGATATCCGGGCGGGGACTACTCAAGAGGATGTCGTTATCAGGAGAAAGAAAACTGGCGTTCTACGGATCGGAGCGTGCAATGTCAGATCCCTTAATCGGGCAGGTAGGTTAGAAAATTTAAAAAGGGAAATGGATAGTGTAACAAATAAAAAATATTAAAATAAAATAATAATAAAATATAATAATAATAATTTGTAATAATAATAATTGTTAGTTTGGATAAGTAATTGAGGGATTAAAATTTTACGCCGTGAATTTATCGAGCTTCGCACGTCCGAAGATGTACGGAACGTAGCCAGGGCTCATTACGTATTTTTTTTTGTAGACAGAGTCTGATATCTGACCTCAGCTTCAATCATGAAGATGGAGTGACTAAAACTACTAAAACAAAGCAAAGCATAAGATTAAATAAACACATATTCATTTCAACACATACATTACGATATAAATTACACTTACGTAAAATTCTAGATAAATAATGGCAGATCATTCACAAATGAGAGCGACTTATTAATTCTGCGCCTCTTTTCTGCTAATAAATATCAATATGGCTAACTGTGGAGCCGCACAAAATATTAAATCCTTCTAGGACAACGAATGACATGAGAGTGTTGATGCCTACTCGCTGTGACAAGAGAGCGGTGTTAATTGCTTTATTTTGCATTCTCTTGTCTTAAAAAATCGATACATATAATCTAAGTTAACTAACTTAAATATTATCTGTGCTCTAGTGCAAATGGTTCCTTAAACTGCCCCCCAAATTGCGAGAGCAAAGGTGTACCACCTGCAGCTGAGCAATTTGTTGACGTATTTTCTTTATTTGTCATGTCATGAATCATAAGTTATTATGTATCTTGTTTCACAGATTCAACATACTTAAAATATCATAAAATGTCATACATCCACAAAAATACATAAATAATAATTACATACAAGATCAATGAAAGTGAAAAGAAAAAATAAAAATATTCGCTTCCGAGCAGTATTGAACTCAGGAACTGCAGTATCAGAGACTAGCGAAGTGGCTCAGCGCTATCACTGCTAGCGTGCATACAGTTCTCAATTTTATGTAACAGTTCTACACAGACTGTAACGAATTTCATAGTTCGTATTCACTTGTGCTGTTACTTTGTAAAAATTTTGTTGGGCATATAGTCCGTTGTTCTCTTTCACTTCAAAATGTTATTACACATGTTCATTCAATAAATAAAATTAATTAATGGTTTTGTGCATATTCAGAGATATGTGAACATATTCTCTTTAGAATGTCACTTGGTAGTAAAGGTTTATAGTGTGCTAAAGTCTTTGCACTTTAAAATAAATGTCACGTGTCACACGTTTTGTTTACATTGAGACGAAAGTTCTTGAAGAAACAAGTTGGAGATCAAGAATCTCGCAACGAAGCGTGCTTTGGAAGATATAGTTAAAATGTGGTTTCGTCGTGGTAGGAATTCATGGTGTCAGTGGTTCCATACTGACCAGTCCGTGTTACATCTACTCAATAACCTCCATATTTCGTCTTCCAAAAAGCGTATGTCGTCTCCTGGATATTGTGTCGTCGTTTCGTCGAAAAGTGTGCCGTGGTTTTGCTACTCACGTCACCTATAGTGTCCCATCATGAGCGCAGTGAACCGTTTTTTTTATATTTGCACACAACTTGTTCATACATTGTTCGTTGCAAAACAAAATGTTCGTTCACAACAGAGAGCACAAAACATAACACATATCACTTCACTTTGAGTACAGTTTTCTGTTACATATTTACATAGATATAAAAATTTTCTGTGAAACATGTATCTATACATTTACACTACATTGTTTCGTAATACATATACATATTTTATATTTTTCAATTGCATTAAACTAGATATTTACAAGTACATATGGGTCAGACATAAAAAAAAATTATCTAATAGGTTCAGTGTATTGTGATACATTCAGAAAATCCATTTTCTTTTATAGGTCTCTTCCCCTTTTTAATAAAGTTTTCCTTTTAAGTATATTTTCCTTTACATCAGTACTACACGTTAAGTGTTCTTCCTCATTAAATGTTTCCTGCAACATAAACTTTCATAATAGGTTAGAAAACATCCTTGAGATGATCTGTCCTGAAAAGTCATGATTACAATAAGACACGACACGTCACATCCACAATCAATTCCAAATTAGCACATGCACAAAGTATCATTTACAAATAAAATAAATTATATAGCCTTGCTCAATTAATCTCATTTCTCATTTCCTGTAGAGTGTTTTTTTTTTTTTTTTTTTTTTTTTTTTTTGTGCATGTTGTGTTCATGTGGATTGTGGTGTGAGTGTGAATAGCAAATCAAGTGTCTATCATGCCAATTAATGTATCAGGTTCAGAGCAGCAATTGTCTCCGGTCATTTAGTCTGTCAGCTTGTCTGCAAGGTATTAACAAATATAATCAGTAACTGTGCTTTGCATGAAAATTGTTAGTTCTTCCTGTGTCTTATCTTCTTGCTGCTGCTGCTGCTGCTGTTACTGCTGGTGCTGTAAAATGTAGATACTTAAGATTATAGCTTATATCTTCTTCTTCTTCCAGCATGAAGTACCAGATGTGACTTACCTTGTTTTTCTATCAGCATACTCTGCTAAGGGCTAAAAGTTTTCAAATCTTTGTGAGGGTACAAACCTAAAATTCTCTTATTCTTGGGGTTTTGTAACAGATATGCTCCAGGATGTGGTATATCAATGATTGTGTAAGGACCTTCATATAGCGGACGCCACTTAACATTACGTTTTAGAGGTAATGACGATTTGTAGTGGGTCTTAAGTAAAACTTGCATGCCTATTGTAAAGTTTTGCCTTCTTTTCAAATTAGCACCATAGTTCTTATTTCTAATGTCAGCTTGTTCAGTAATTGCCATGAGTACTTCCCTTATCTTTTCCTCGTGTGAAGGTTTGGTGTCAGAAAATTTTGGTAGTGGGTTGCTCCATTCATTAGTTTCCTTTGTGTCAAACATGATTTCTCTGGGAGTATAGGGTGTGTTGTATATATTTAAATTGTTGTGTATTTCCTCAAAAAGTGCTAGGTAATGTATCCAGTTTGTGTGCTGTGTTGAGGTATAAGTTCTCATGAATCTATTTAATTCTCTAAAAATTCTCTCACAAGGGTTGGCTGATGCATGAAACTTTGAAATAAAGATGTTCTTAATGTTATTGTCCTTTAGAAATTTTCTCCAGGTGAATCCTGCATAATACTTGGCGTTATCTGATAGAATGGCTTTAGGTTTTCCACAGTATGGCATGTAATCATTTGTGAATCTTCTGATGATGGTGTTTGCTGTGGGTGACTTAATGGCAAAAAGTTTGATGTGCTTAGAAAATATGTCATAAAATGCTAGAATGTATTTGCAACCTCCGATGCTAGTTGGATGAGGTCCGCTAACATCTGTACAAAGTATCTCTCTAGGTCCAGTAGGTAAGATAGAGTGCAAATCTGTTTTGGTGGATTGATTTTGTGGCTTGGATTTTTGACATATGAGGCATTTGCTGATAACATCATGTATTTTTCTTCTCATGTTTGGAAAATAGCAATACGTATGTAACTTGTTTAGACATTTCTTTGTTCCGTAGTGTCCCCAAACTGTGTGAGTGTGTGCAACGAGATTGTGTACAGAATCTTGTGGTATGCAAACGCACCAGTTAGTAGCATTTGTGTGTCTTTTGTAGAAAAGTATGTTGTTGTGTAACATGTATCTGTCTTGTAAAGTGTCATTGTGTTGTTGTACTATGATTTGTTTTATTTTGTACCAGTGTGGATCTGAATCTTGTAGTGTTGCCATGTTCTTGCATAGGTCTATGTAGTATTGTGTAAACTGTTTGTCTTGCATGAGTAGTATTCTGTAATCGTGTGTGTTCTCAAAGTCTGTATTGTTATGGTGTAATCCTTGCGGTAGTCTTGAAAGTGTGTCAGCTATTATGTTGTCTTTTCCCTTGATGTGCTTGATTTCAAAAGAGTAATTCTGTAATGCAAGTGCCCATCGTGTAAGTCTAGGGTGAATGAGTTTACATGACAAAAGGAATGTAAGTGCTTGATGGTCAGTGTATATAATGGTATGTCTTCCATACAGATAATAATTAAACTTTTTAAATGCCCATATAATAGATAATGTTTCCAATTCTGTGGTGGAGTAAGATCTTTCACATTCTGTTAAAGTACGACTGGCAAAACCAATGATCTTAATATGTTCTGAAGTTTCTGTATTAACAAGTTGAAATAAACAACATCCCAAACCAATGTTTGATGCATCACAAGCAATACAAAAGTTCAAATTGAAGTCTGGATGTTCCAGCATGTTAGAATTTACTAAGGCTTCTTTGATTTTAGTAAAGTCATTTTCACAGTCATGGTTCCAAATCCATACCTGGTTCTTCTTTAATAAGTTTAGTAAGTATCTGCTATTGAGTAACTGTTTAGGTATGAATCGTCTGAAAAACGAGCATAGACCGAGAAATGATTTTAACTGTTTCTTATTAGTGGGACTGGGGAAATGTCTGATAGCATCTAATTTTGAAGGATCAGGTTTAATGCCTTGTGTGTTGATGATGTGTCCTAGGTATTTGATCTCACAACAAGCAAATCTAGATTTACAAATATTGGCAGTGATACCAGCTTGTGTGAATCTGCATAGTAAAGTGTTCAGGGTATCAGTGTGATCCTTCCAGGTTTTTGAGGCAATCAGTATGTCATCTACATAGTGTGTAACAGTTTCTAGTAAATCATCACCGAGTACAGAGTTTAGTGCAGTAATGAATACTCCTGAGCTTACATTTAGGCCAAATGGTAATACACAAAATTGATAAGTTCTGCCACCAAACATAAAGGCTGTATATTTTCTGGATTCTTTGCTTATTGGCACCTGCCAAAACGAATTTTTAAGGTCTATTGTAGAGAAATATTTTGCATCCAAGAACTTCTGAAGTTGTTCGTCAAGATTTTCTGGTTGTGTCCTCACAGGTAAGATAATTTGGTTGATAGCTCTTGCATCTAATACTAACCTGATACTTCCATTGTGTCTTTTCACTACATGCAAAGGGCTACAATATGGAGATGTTGATGGTTCTATAATATTCCATGTAATCATTTTCTTTAGTTCTTCCCAAACTGCAGGTCGCAGAGCTAGAGGTACATTGTATGACTTGTGGTAATAGATTTGGTGAGGCTTGACTTCAATCGTATACATATATGTGTTGATCCTACCTGGCTTACTAGTGAAAACATCCTTATTCTTAAGTAAAATATGTTTAAGCTGGGATCTCTCCTCTACATTAATAGCATCACATTCTGATAACTTAGAATTAATTTGTGTAAGTACATCATTCACTCCCTCACCGTGTGATACAGGTTGTTGTGTGGAATCTATATCAGTCTCACGTATAATCTGTATCTTGTAGCCAGAACAGTGCTTGTTATGGTCTACTAGTCGAGTGTCCAAGTTCAAAACTATGTCTCTGCCTTCATACTTAAAATAACAAATGCCTTTGGAGAAGTCTATAGTACAGTCCTTCTCGCAAAGAAAATCAATACCCAATATACAATTGGCAGCAAGGTTTTGGACAACTAGGAAAGGCCATTGTACGATTCCATTTCCCATATTAACAGTCACAAATACCTGCTTATTAACTCTACTTGACTTATTACCTAATGCAGTTAATATTAAACAGTTCTGAACTGGGAACTCTGGTATCTTAGAAGTTTTCTTCATCATAGTATAAAAATTGTGAGAAATCACACTGACAGCAGCTCCTGTATCAATAATTATGTTAGTAGGTATACCTCCTACAATGCCTGAGGTGGAAGACAGTACAAATCTTTTCTTTACATTGTGACATTGTGTGTTGTCATTTATCAGATCATCAGCTAAGTTTCCACTTTCATTATATCTTAAGAATAGTGTAGGCAACTCTTGTTGTGTAAATGTTAATTTTTCTTGTTTCACAGTTTCACTAGCAAGTGTGTATTCAAACATAGTTTCTAAATTGAAGTTGCCCCCCAAATGTACCTCAGTCACGACCTGGGGCTCAGTAATGACTGGTTCTAGTTTACCTGGTTTGTCTGGTCATTGGTAAGTGTAGTTGTAGTTTCATTAGCTACCTCAATAATATTTACATTTGGATACTGTCTTTGCCAATCACCTGTCTGTTTTCGGTTGGCTGAAGTCACTTGTTGGTTTGTGTTGCTTGTTTGCACAAAATTCCCTTGTGGCATCTGAACATGATTTTGTGGTGGCGGTTGCGGTGTTTGCCACTGTCTCACATAATACTGGTTGTCGTTCTGATTAAAGTGCGGTGTAAGTGTTCCATTTCTTGTGTAATCTGTGTTGTTGTTTCTTTGCCAGTGTTTCTGTTTTGCTTTGTGTGCGTTGTTGTTTCCACTATTCCTTCTTGAATTAAAATTGTTGTTTCTTCGTTTTTTGTACGGGTTATCTCCCTGCGTATAGTCGTAGTTGTTTGTATGCAGCTCTGAGTTTTGGTGATTGTTTTGCATGTTTACTGTGTGTTGTGAATTTTGCTGTGTGTTTGGTAATGTAGCAATGTAGACATGTTCATTCCTACTGCGTGGGTTGTGTGTTGGTTCTCGTTCTTCATATAGTAAATCAACAGCATCTAACTTTTCCAAAAAATATTCAGGATCGTCGTCCGGTAAGTACAGTAATTTCTCTTTAATATTAAAAGGAAGTCTTGCTTTCAGTGATCGGATCACATCTTTTGGTTTCACTGGTTCATTAAGGAAGTGTGTCATGTTTAGGTACTTCTCGAAATATCTGCGCAGGTTGCCGTTTTTAGGATTGAAGTGTTCGGGTTCAGTGACTTGTTTGCGGATACGTTCCTGCACAGTGGGTGACCAAAACTTATTCAAGAAGGCGCGTTCAAACTGCTCGTATGTTACACATCTGTCGCTTTCATGGTAAGCCCAGACAGCAGCGTCCCCTTGAATGTAATCCACAACGTACGCAATGCGTTTGTGGTCGCTCCACGAACGTGGGAATGCGTTCCTAAAAGCTTTTAAGAAGATGACAGGGTGTACAGTGTTTTTGCCTGGTATAAAAGGTTGGAATTTACGGTGCTTGAATAGACTTTCTTCTTCTTTGTTACGTGTTCGTCTGTTTCTTTCCGTGTAATCATTGAATTCTTCCCTGTGTGTACATGGTTCTTCATCAGAATAATTGTATTGTATTTCAGGTGATGGGTATCTGTTGCTATGCGTGTCAGTGTATTGTGTATTTGAGTGTGGAAATTCGTGTGTGTACATGTGTTCATTTCCGAATCGAGATTTTCTTCTGTGTGTGTAAAAATGTGTAGTGGGTGTACTATTCTGTTGTGCTTGGCATTGAGTTGTCTTTGTTTGCATATCGTCATCGATTACTTGACTATTGTTGTTCATGTATTCCACTACAGAATCGTGCACAATATGTGGCAATTTGTTTTGTATACATTCTTCAAAAATTTCGTCTTTGTGTGCCGTCCATTCTTTAAATTGTGAATTAATGCGAGACAAATGGGGTTCAGCCTCTATCTGTATTGTTGTGTGAATCTGTTTGTGGATGTCAGCTACGTTTGTTTCTATTGTATTCACCTTTAAATTAATTTCGTCACATGCGTGCGTGTTTGATTCTAGTTTGCAATTAATAGTTTCACAGGTTTTTGTCAAGTCATTGATGTGGTTGGCATTGTCGCTTTGTCGTAATTCTAAATTTTCGAATTTTTCCGTAAGATCGTCGACCTGTTTGGAAAGACGTGCGTTAATTTCATCTACCTTTTGAGTCAGTGTGGCGAAGTCTGATTTTATGTCATTTCTGAAGGCTGCATTGTCTGTCATTAATTGTGAGAATTTTTCGTCATTATCTTGCTTAATATTGGATATGCCTTCCAAAATTGAATTCAGTATAGCGCCAAAATTTTGATTGCAAAATGAGCTTGCCCCCGCCGCGTCATTAGACGTGACGTGGTCTCTCAGGTTTGGTTCTGAATTGCTCCTCTCGGCGTTTATTTGTGTCTGTAGCGGATTATTTTGATGTGTTTGCGTGTCTGTATTAATTTCTGTGTCTGAATGTGTCTGTGTATCCATGTTTGCATTACTTGATTGTTGTTCCATTGTGTACTGGTGTCGAGTTTTTACCATATCGTGAATAAATTGTGTGCAAGAAAAAAAATCGTTTAAACGCGTAGTGTGAAAATGTACTGCCTATGTGTGTGTTTAAATGACTGAGAATGATTGAGAGATGACTTTAAAGATCGAAAGTAGCATACGTGTTAATGGTGACTAGCCATGTTGCTTGAATCTTGTACAATGTCGGCCATATTGTGCAATGTAACTTGCGTATTGTTGGATCGGAATGTAATCGTCTGAATAATGAGATTTCGTGGAATTTGGAAAAAATTACTGAATGGAAACTGAATACTGAATTTAATGCTGAGAAAAATAATTTTGAATGAAAAATGTGCTTGGAATCAATTGTGGATGCGCGAGTGCTGCGTCTTACCGTACATATCGTCTTGATGAGAAGATTGCATTTCCAGTCCAAATTGTCTCCAGATTTTATTCGTTTTCTTCAATATTCTCGTCACCGGTCAGGATGTACATGAAAAAGAACAATTAGTTGTAGTACAGATACAATAATGAGTCCTGGCACATAGTCGCCAGTGTAACAAATAAAAAATATTAAAATAAAATAATAATAAAATATAATAATAATAATTTGTAATAATAATAATTGTTAGTTTGGATAAGTAATTGAGGGATTAAAATTTTACGCCGTGAATTTATCGAGCTTCGCACGTCCGAAGATGTACGGAACGTAGCCAGGGCTCATTACGTATTTTTTTTTGTAGACAGAGTCTGATATCTGACCTCAGCTTCAATCATGAAGATGGAGTGACTAAAACTACTAAAACAAAGCAAAGCATAAGATTAAATAAACATATATTCATTTCAACACATACATTACGATATAAATTACACTTACGTAAAATTCTAGATAAATAATGGCAGATCATTCACAAATGAGAGCGACTTATTAATTCTGCGCCTCTTTTCTGCTAATAAATATCAATATGGCTAACTGTGGAGCCGCACAAAATATTAAATCCTTCTAGGACAACGAATGACATGAGAGTGTTGATGCCTACTCGCTGTGACAAGAGAGCGGTGTTAATTGCTTTATTTTGCATTCTCTTGTCTTAAAAAATCGATACATATAATCTAAGTTAACTAACTTAAATATTATCTGTGCTCTAGTTATCAGGAGAAAGAAAACTGGCGTTCTACGGATCGGAGCGTGCAATGTCAGATCCCTTAATCGGGCAGGTAGGTTAGAAAATTTAAAAAGGGAAATGGATAGGTTAAAGTTAGATATAGTGGGAATTAGTGAAGTTCCGTGGCTGGAGGAACAAGACTTCTGGTCAGGTGACTACAGGGTTATAAACACAAAATCAAATAGGGGTCATGCAGGAGTAGGTTTAATAATGAATAGGAAAATAGGAATGCGGGTAAGCTACTACAAACAGCATAGTGAACGCATTATTGTGGCCAAGATAGATACGAAGCCCACGCCTACTACAGTAGTACAAGTTTATACGCCAACTAGCTCTGCAGATGACGAAGAAATTGAAGAAATGTATGATGAAATAAAAGAAATTATTCAGATAGTGAAGGGTTATGAAAATTTAATAGTCATGGGTGACGAATTCGGTAGTAGGAAAAGGGAGAGAAGGAAACGTAGTAGGTGAATATGGATTGGGGCTAAGAAATGAAAGAGGAAGTCGCCTGGTAGAATTTTGCACAGAGCACAACTTAATCATGGCTAACACTTGGTTTAAGAATCATGAAAGAAGGTTGTATACATGGAAGAACCCCGGAGATACTAAAAGGTATCAGATAGACTATATAATGGTAAGACAGAGATTTAGGAACCAGGTTTTAAATTGTAAGACATTTCCAGGGGCAGATGTGGATTCTGACCACAATCTATTGGTAATGACCAGTAGATTAAAACTGAAAAAACTGCAAAAAGATGGGAATTTCAGGAGATGGGACCTGGATAAACTGAAAGAACCAGAGGTTGTACAATGTTTCAGGGAGAGCATAAGGGAACAATTGACAGGAATGGGCGAAAGAAATACAGTAGAAGAAGAATGGGTAGCTTTGAGGGAAGACGTAGTGAAGGCAGCAGAGGAGCAAGTAGGTAAAAAGACGAGGGCTAGTAGAAATCCTTGGGTAACAGAAGAAATATTGAATTTAATTGATGAAAGGAGAAAATATAAAAATGCAGTAAATGAAGCAGGCAAAAAGGAATACAAACGTCTCAAAAATGAGATCGACAGGAAGTGCAAAATGGCTAAGCAGGGATGGCTAGAGGACAAATGTAAGGATGTAGAGGCTTATCTCACTAGGGGTAAGATAGATACTGCCTACAGGAAAATTAAAGAGACCTTTGGAGATAAGAGAACCACTTGCATGAACATAAAGAGCTCAGATGGAAACCCAGTTCTAAGCAAAGAAGGGAAAGCAGAAAGGTGGAAGGAGTATATAGAGGGTCTATACAAGGGCGATGTACTTGAGGGCAATATTATGGAAATGGAAGAGGATGTAGATGAAGATGAAATGGGAGATAAAATACTGCGTGAAGAGTTTGACAGAGCACTGAAAGACCTGAGTCGAAACAAGGCCCCCGGAGTAGACAACATTCCATTGGAACTACTGACGGCCTTGGGAGAGCCAGTCCTGACAAAACTCTACCATCTGGTGAGCAAGATGTATGAAACAGGCGAAATACCCTCAGACTTCAAGAAGAATATAATTCCAATCCCAAAGAAAGCAGTTGTTGACAGATGTGAAAAATACCGAACAATCAGTTTAATAAGCCACAGCTGCAAAATACTAACACGAATTCTTTACAGACGAATGGAAAAACTGGTAGAAGCCGACCTCGGGGAAGATCAGTTTGGATTCCGTAGAAGTACTGGAACACGTGAGGCAATACTGACCCTACGTTTTATCTTAGAAGCTAGATTAGGGAAGGGCAAACCTACGTTTCTAGCATTTGTAGACTTAGAGAAAGCTTTTGACAACGTTTACTGGAATACTCTCTTTCAAATACAAAAGGTGGCAGGGGTAAAATACAGGGAGCGAAAGGCTATTGACTCTTATAACTACTATCTGGTTTTTGTACAAATTGTAGAGGGACATGAAAGGGAAGCAGTGGTTGGGAAGGGAGTAAGACAGGGTTGTAGCCTCTCCCCGATGTTATTCAATCTGTATATTGAGCAAGCAGTAAAGGGAACAAAAGAAAACTTCGGAGTAGGTATTAAAATCCATTTAGAAGAAATAAAAACTTTGAGGTTCGCCGATGACATTGTAATTCTGTCAGAGACAGCAAAGGACTTGGAAGAGCAGTTGAATGGAATGGACAGTGTCTTGAAAGGAGGATATAAGATGAACATCAACAAAAGCAAAACGAGGATAATGGGATGTAGTCTAGTTAAGTTGGGTGATGCTGAGGGAATTAGATTAGGAAATGAGACACTTAAAGTAGTAAAGGTGTTTTGCTATTTGGGGAGCAAAATAACTGATGATGGTCGAAGTAGAGAGGATATAAAATGTAGACTGGCAATGGCAAGGAAAGAGTTTCTGAAGAAGAGAAATTTGTTTACATCGAGTATAGATTTAAGTGTCAGGAAGTCATTTCTGAAAGTATTTGTATGGAGTGTAGCCATGTATGGAAGTGAAACATGGACGATAAATAGTTTTGACAAGAAGAGAATAGAAGCTTTCGAAATGTGGTGCTACAGAAGAATGCTGAAGATTAGATGGGTAGATCACATAACTAATGAGGAAGTATTGAATAGAATTGGGGAGACGAGAAGTTTGTGGCACAACTTGACCAGAAGAAGGGATCGGTTGGTAGGACATGTTCTGAGGCATCAAGGGATCACCAATTTAGTATTGGAGGGCAGCGTGGAGGGTAAAAATCGTAGAGGGAGACCAAGAGATGAATACACTAAGCAGATTCAGAAGGATGTAGGTTGCAGTAGGTACTGGGAGATGAAAAAGCTTGCACAGGATAGAGTAGCATGGAGAGCTGCATCAAACCAGTCTCAGGACTGAAGACCACAACAACAACAGATGTAGCTTGCTTTATAACTTCCTTCATCGACTTAATTCTTTGTTCCAGTCGAACATTTGCAATCTTCAAACTAACCAATTCTTTCTTCAGTGCTTGAATTTCCTGGTCTTTAAGTGAAATTAGTGGATCAGTAAAAACGTCTATGTTGCTGGATTTGTCCAGTTTACTTTTCTTGGGAGATAAAGTTTTGAACGTTGAGAGAACTCTTTTTTACTGTTCTAGTGTCACAGCGACGTTCTCTCTCTCTCTCTCTCTGTTAGAACGCTACCGGTAACATTCACGGTGCTGGGACCGGGAACTTCGAATATATTTCCGTGCCAGTTTGCCAGTTTGGTGTTTTTAGAGACGGAACAGCATTATCCTGCAACAGCTTCCGCGTAGGTAGACCTAACAATTCATTCTGCAAGTCTCGTTTGTAATCGCTTTCACAAAAATGTTCAGAACAAACTCTTGCATTATTAACATTAATTTTGTCCTCTCGTTAAAACGAGCAATCCATTTACGCTGTAGTTCAACATTTTTTGGAAAACGATGATAAATTACGCCTTCAGTCATACGTCCACTATTACTACATTCAGCAACTGCACAATACGACGTATTTGTATACATAATTCCAAGAACGAAGCTACAAGACTCACGGAACAATTCCTTTCCAACCGAACGCTCGGCAGGACAAGAATTACACACAAACTAACGTGTAACACGAATTCACATGCATGCCTTCGATAGAAACACTTAGCGACACAGTTGTAAACAAACTGCAGTAGCTCCCAGGTGACGTCACAGCTCGAGATTCATCATGGCGGAGAAAAGAGTGAGAGGTCGCATTTGCACTCCCGTGATAAGTAACCTCCAAAAGATGAAATACAGCGTAAATAAATGTGTGAGGTTAAGTGGTTATGGTACTTACGTCGAAAATTCCGCGCGAAGTTGCAGGATTGTATTTTTCGCATATTCCTTATTTGTACGTCACCATATTGTGTGTATGGTGCTTTGCACAATATGGTGATGTACAAGATACGCAAGTGCTGGATATATTTAGGAATGTGCGAAAAATACAATCCTGCAACTTCGAAACAAAATCGCGCGGAATTTTCGACGTAAGTACCATAACCACTTAACCTCACACATTTATTTACGCTGTATTTCATCGTTTGGAGGTTAGTTATTTTCGCATAGGGCGCTTCTAACACTGTTTTTCTACTGTAGAGCAACAACACACCAAAAATACTTCGCCAGAGTGGAATAATAAAAATTGAAAAACGGACGATAATGTAAAATGTATCTTGAAAATCATGTGAACAGCCGTCTGATGATGAAGTTGACGGTTCGAAACCGGTAATGACGCTATTTACCTAAACAAATAGCAGTATTAATAGTGGCTGGTTGCTGTTTTCTTCTTTGTAAGAATTAACCTACATCAATTGTACACAGCCACGGTCTCACCATGTTATTTTTAGACAAAATAGCATACAGGTATACTGTCTGAATCATTTTACAGTTCATATTGATCTTCTGATGACTTCACTGGGCAGTAAACTACAGCATCATCCGCAAACAGTATAGCAAGAACTGCTGAATTGCCTCCCAGATTGTTTATACAGGGTGTTACAAAAAGGTACGGCCAAACTTTCAGGAAACATTCCTCACACACAAAGAAAGAAAATATGTTATGTGAACATGTGTCCGGAAACGCTTACTTTCCATGTTAGAGCTCATTTTATTACTTCTCTTCAAATCACATTAATCATGGAACGGAAACACACAGCAACAGAACGTACCAGCGTGACTTCAAACACTTTGTTACATGAAATGTTCAAAATGTCCTCCGTTAGAGAGGATACATGCATCCACACTCCGTCGCATGGAATCCCTGATACGCTGATGCAGCCCTGGAGAATGGCGTATTGTATCACAGCCGTCCACAATACGAGCACGAAGAGTCTCTACATATGGTATCGGGGTTGCGTAGACAAGAGCTTTCAAATGCCCCTATAAATGAAAGTCTAGAGGGTTGAGGTCAGGAGAGCGTGGAGGCCATGGAATTGGTCCGCCTGTACCAATCCATCGGTCACCGAATCTGTTGTTGAGAAGCGTACGAACACTTCGACTGAAATGTGCAGGAGCTCCATCGCGGATGAACCACATGTTGTGTCGTACTTGTAAAGGCACATGTTCTAGCAGCACAGGTAGAGTATCCCGCATGAAATCATGATAACGTGCTCGATTGAGTGTAGGTGGAAGAACACGGGGCCCAATCAAGACATCACCAACAATGCCTGCCCAAACGTTCATAGAAAATCTGTGTTGATGACGTGATTGCACAATTGCACGCGGATTCTCGTCAGCCACACATGTTGACTGTGAAAATTTACAATTTGATCACGTTGGAATGAAGCCTCATCCGTAGAGAGAACATTTGCACTGAAATGAGGATTGACACATTATTGGATGAACCATTCGCAGAAGTGTACCCGTGGAGGCCAATCAGCTGCTGATAGTGCCTACACACGCTGTACATGGTACGGAAACAACTGGTTTTACCGTAGCACTCTCCATACAGTGACGTGGTCAACGTTACCTTGTACAGTAGCAACTTCTCTGACGCTGACATTAGGGTTATCGTCAACTGCACGAAGAATTGCCTCGTCCATTGCAGGTGTCCTCGTCGTTCTAGGTCTTCCCCAGTCGCAAGTCATAGGCTGGAATGTTCTTTGCTCCGTAAGACGCCGATCAATTGCTTCGAACGTCTTCCTGTCGGGACACGTTCGTTCTGGAAATGTTTCGATACAAACGTACCGCGCTACGGCTATTGCCCCGTGCTAATCCATACATCAAATGGGGCATCTGTCAACTCCGCATTTGTAAACATTGCACTGACTGCAAAACCACGTTCGTGATGAACACTAACCTGTTGATGCTACGTACTGATGTGCTTGATGCTAGTACTGTAGAGCAATGAGTCGCATGTCAACACAAGCACCGAAGTCAACATTACCTTCCTTCAATTGGGCCAACTGGCGGTGAATCGAGGAAGTACAGTACATACTGACGAAACTAAAATGAGCTCTAACATGGAAATTAAGCGTGTCCGGACACATGTCGTCATAACATCTTTTCTTTATTTGTGTGTGAGGACTGTTTCCTGAAAGTTTGGCCGTACCTTTTTGTAACACCCTCTATACACTACTCAAACCAATTAGGGGCCAGGTGAGACATACACAATAGACATATGGTAACGTAGATTATTCAGACATCGGTTACAATTGTAATTTGTGTGTGATACAGTAAGATATTTTGCTGTCTCAACTCTTTACTTGAGGTTTTCATGGCGTTTACGTAGAGCGAGGCGCCATGGACCTACCATAATAGTGAAACAATCGTTCTCGTTGCCGTCTAATATGGTGTGTGATCACCTCGAACGGCCAGTACAGTTGCACACCTGCGTGGCATGGACGGTATGAGGTTATCAATCAGCTCTTGAGGGGTAATTGGCCATTCTTCCATGAGTGCAATATGTGCGATATCCAGCTCTGCAACCGTTGTGAGTGGTGCTGGTCTGGCTGCAGTGCGTCTGCCAAATGCATCCCAGACATGCTCAATCGTGTTTAAGTCCGGTGAACAAGCTGGCCGCTCCATTCGTCCAATCCCCACAGCTTCAAGCATGTTGTCCACCAGTGCAGCTCTGTGGGAACGAGCGTTATCGTCCACCAGAAGGAACCCGTCTCCTATGGCACCAGCTTAGGGCGCAACAAAATCTAGAAGGATCTCATCTCTATACCTCTGAGCAGTCAAAGCGCCATTCTGGACGCCATAGAGGTCCGTATGTCCGCCAGTACTGACTCCCGCCCACACCACTCGTCCGCCACCATGATTGAACAATCCTACTTATGTGCGGGAAACATCATGAGTTCCACGTTCTCTCCAGGTGAGGGAACGGCGATTGTCCGGCTGAACACACAATCTTGACTCCTCTGTGAACAGCACCCGGTGCCATTCGTTACGGCTACAATCCTGATGTTCCTCCGCCCAGTTTCTGCGGGCTAAATGGTGTCGTGGTGTTACTGGGACACACACCGTAGGCGATTTCGGACTGTTTGTGTTGATATTGCGCGTCCTGTTGCTGTCTGGAGGGTGCGTTGCAGCTGAGTTGCATTCAGCCTCCTGTCTCGACGGGCTGTTAGCCGGAGATAACGGTCATGTCTTGCTGATGTTACCCGTTGTCGACCTTGGGCATGCCTTCTCTTAACGGTTTCTGTTGTCTGAAATCGCGTCCAGGTCTTGCAAATTACACTCTGGGACACTCCAATAGCTGCAACCACCTCCCTCTGTGTGTGTCCCGCTTCCAACCATCCTATGGCTCTCCATGCCATAGCTTCGGGTAAGTCACGTTGTTGTTGCATTGCACTACCTGCTCACTGCACTGTCTGAACCCAACTGCTGGTGTAATTCGTTTGGTAGAGTAAACACAAGTCAACACAGCCCCCTCTGCAGCAACTTTATTACTACAATCTCTGTTACCGTAATGTTATTGTCTCCACTCCGTAGAACCGACAGAAAGACGTCGATCCATTTTAGTTCATTCTGCCGATGACAATACTTCATAACCTAGTTAACTCAACTGATCCCCTAAATGCATTGAACGTGGTTTTGCAGTCAGTGCAATGTTTACAAATGCGGAGTTGACAGATGCCCATTTGATGTATGGATTAGCACGGGGCAATAGCCGTGGCACGGTACGTTTGTATCGAAACAGATTTCCAGAACGAAGGTGTCCCGACAGGAAGACGTTAGCACAGCATAGGGCGCCTACCTTCTGAAGATATCATTTCTGATTCACTAGACGACTTTCCATCAATTACTGCGGACTGTGTCTTTTCTGAGAGGAAATCTCGAATCCAGTCACACGACTGAGACGACACTCCATAGGCACTTAGTTTGCCTAGATAAAAATTGTTGTAATTTACAATTAGTCATAGTCATTCCCGTACAGAATCACTCGGTAGACAACAAAGTGCCTACACTGAAACACACCTGCTACGACTGCTTACCCTACCCTTGGGCGGTGACACTTCTGTGACCAATAATCCTTGTATGTAAACAGATGCCTCCTGCCTGTCCATAGCTGTCTCTCCTGGCGTTTTTTAGGAAGCTGAGCACAGCTATTGCAGACTGCATGGAGAGCATGGGTTTTCCTGGATCAGTCAACATACATACATGTAACATCTTTCAGCTGCGTTTTTCTCAATATCTCAGCCACTCCAATACAATTGTTTTCCGAGGATGTTGTATTTTCTGGTGGGCTACCAAGGAGCAATTTGCCAAGCAATTTGAATCAATATTAACGAATACCACTGTGTAGAGAAGTTCTACAGGAGAAATGAACTGCTACGTTTGACAATAGTATCAGTTGATGTATAAATCCCCACGGGCACTTGGAAAAATAAATTTAAAAAATAGATTTACAATATATTGAACTTCTTTTCAAACAATTTCCTTGGGAATTGAAGGTTACTTTGCAGAATGTTGCAATTTTCACTAATGCCAAGGTGGGTTGTGTACATCTTTCTAGAGTGATAATACAGTTCGTTTATCATTTATTAGTCGTCGATCCCTCTTTCATTCATTATTATTATAGCTTAACTGCAAGTTTTACGCCGTTTGTGTTGCAATCTCGGAACGTACATAGAAATGTTAATAGGATCGTTGTTAATTACAGTAACTCTTATTATAAGTGGTTTGAGGGAGAGTTATATTATTTGAAAGAACAAGGGACTTGACTATAGCTGTAAAAAAAGATTAGCCCTGAACGTTTAATTTCAGTGTCCACTTAGTATTACGGCAGACAGTTCTGTTTAGAAGTTAAAAATTCCATAAATAACTCAAAATCGTCAGATGGAGCCCAGTGTATTGTGACTATTGTTACGAACTTCCCATCAATTCTACTTACACAGCACAAGCTTCAGAACGTTAATCTTCGCATAATCTCAGGGTGAGTTCTGTTTAACTATTAATATGAATGGCAACTGTAGTCTCATCTACACTTTGAATGGGGTCGTGGTCCCTGAATAACAATAAATTCTAGCACAAAGTTATTACAGAACGTGCAAGGGGAACAAAAAGGAAATAAAAAACTGCGCAACCACTCTTAATATCTAGACAAACGAGGCACATCCAGGTTGTCATATTGCTACACGTACCATGCGATTCATCAAATTGCCTGGGATAGCGGTGTGATCATCAACCAGTGACCAACCGCCGCGGTTTGCTGACACGTGCGATCAACGGAGAAATCGCGTGCTTGTGCGACCGATCACTGCGATCTGTCGCTCGTGTGTAGAGGTCTTTAGACAGCGTTCACAGTACCACCGACAACGGGCGTCAGATACCATCGCCCCCCAGGGGGTCCACAACTCTTTTGTGGACACGTGCGTAGCAGGCACGGGACCCCGAGCTAATGTGGCCCTTCTTCCTTTCCGCGCTGCATACCTTCCCTTTCCGCATCCTTCCCTGTCCCCCATCTTCACCCCCCCCCCTCACCTCTGGCTCTTTCCTTCCCTTTCTCCCCCTCTGGGAGTATGGTTTGTGCCTACGTCTGGAGACGGACGCTCGAAACTGTTACAAATTCCTTGCTTTCTACACTTGCAAGTCTTCATCCTTTCTCTGTCCTTCTCTTTTCCTTCCCTCTTCTCTTTGCCCTTTTCTCCACTGCGGCGTTTGAGACCCCTCTTCTATCCTTTCCTTTTCTCTTTTTTTTTTCCTCCCTGTGCGTGTCTGAAGGCCGACCCACGAATTTCCATCCGTAGCCGGTGACGGGGTAACGCGTAATTCCCTGCCCCGGGTAGACAGGTAGGACACGTACGTACCCCCTGGTAACGGCCAGGCCCAGGGAGGGGTGATTACCCGAGCTGATACCTTCAGAAAGTGCCGATTGGTCCCTCCGTCCGTTTGTCGGGAGGTGTGACCTGAGGTGTGAACAATCACCTAAGGCGGGAGTGCCCTCAGAGAGGGCCCCCACAAGGGAGGAGCGCGCCATCGGAGACGCCGGTAATCATGGGGGATTCTTCCGCAATGGTTTCCTCACCTTCCACTATGTCTGCTCACAAGCGTAAGTTCACTGAGTCTCAGCCACAGACAGTTCTTCCATCGTTGCCACATTTCCTTGTTGTTTCTCGGTCTGACAAAGGTCACGACTTCTCCACGGTCAACCCTTTCATTATTCAGAAAGGCGTCGACGCAATTGCAGGTCCTGTAAAGTCTTGTTCCAGATTACGGAATGGCACCCTGTTGTTAGAAACAGTCAGTGCCCTCCAGGCACAAAAATTGCTGCGTACTTCTCTGCTCCACACCTTCCTTGTCTGGGTTGAAGTGCACCACACTTTAAATTCCTCGCGTGGAGTCGTTTATACACGCTCCCTCGATGGATTGTCTGACGAAGAAATTAAGCACTACCTGTCTGACCAGGGCGTAATGGCTGTTCATAGAGTTATGAAAAGGATTGACACGAACATCATTCCAAACCGCACTGTCTTCTTGACATTTGACAAAGTTCAACTCCCATCGAAAATCAAAGCAGGCTATGAGATAATTTCCATTCGCCCTTACGTCCCAAACCCTACGCGTTGCTATCGATGTCAGCGGTTCAATCACACCAGCCAGTCCTGTTCCAATCCGGCCAAATGTGTTACGTGTGGCAAGGATGCCCATGACGGTGCTTGTCCACCTCCATCCCCTCGCTGCATCAACTGTATAGGTGACTACGCTGCTTCCTCTCGAGATTGCCCCATTTTTAAGGACGAAAAGCTCATCCAGGAAATAAGAGTGAAGGAAAAGGTGTCGACCTTTGCTGCTAGAAAATTATTCGCCAGTCGACAGCCCACCGTGCCTCAGACAGGAAAATACAGCACTGTCCTTGCTTCTCCTCGGCCAACAAAGGAGGCGGCCACGCAGACTTGCGACCTCACCTTTAGTGCCACGGTCGTCAGATCGGCCAGCGCAAAGATCGCCCGTTCAACCTCACCACTTTCGCCTGCCCACTCTATGGCTCACCCTTCGTCGGGTTCTGCTAAATCTCGAGCCCAAAAGTCAGACACCAAGACTTCGAAAAAAGAGCATACTCGTGAAGAGTTTTTACGTACCGCAACTTCCCAACCATCGGTTCCTCCTTCATCTAAACATCATACTTCCAAGAAGGCTACAAAGAAACCCAGTTCCTCTCCTTCTCCGCCAAGGCGTGTTCCATCTACAGCACCACCTGGCGGAAATCGCCCTCGGCCGTCTTCTGTGTCGCCGAGGCGCACTGCTGGTGGCCGATCAACCGGCCGATCGCTGGTGGCAGGAGCTGCTCCTGACCAACCTATGGATCAGGATCTTCTGCCTTCAGCTGAATGCCATTCCATGCTGTCGGTCGCAAGCTCTGAGCAGTCGTTGAGTTGACAGCACCCTTGGTCACATTCCTCCATTTTCTGTTCACCCTATGTCCATTATCCACTGGAATATCCGCGGTATTCGAGCCAATCGGGATGAATTGTCGATCTTCTTACGATCCTACTCGCCGGTCATCTTCTGTCTTCAGGAAACAAAGCTGCGTCCCCATGACCGCTTTGTTCTCCCTCATTTTCAGTCCGTCCGATATGATCTCCCCTCTGTTGAAGGCACTCCAGCACATGGAGGACTCATGATTGTTCTCCATGATACTCTCCATTATTACCCAATCCATTTAAACACCTCCTTCCAAGCTGTCGCCGTCCGTCTTTCCCTTTCCGGATACACGTTCTCTCTTTGTACTGTATACATTCCATCGTCCACAGCAATGGCACGAGCTGATCTCCTTCATCTTCTTGGTCAGCTTCCACCCCCCTATTTGCTGGTTGGGGACTTCAATGCCCACCACCCGCTTTGGGGATCTCCACATCCTTGTCCACGTGGCTCACTATTGCTAGACGTCTTCCACCAAGCGGATCTAGTTTGCCTCAACACTGGGGTCCCTAAATTTTTGTCTGCCTCCACGACAAATTTATCTCATTTGGACCTTGCAGTCGGTACTGTTCTGCTGGCTCGGCGCTTCGAATGGTTCGCCCTTGATGATACACACTCGAGTGACCACTTTCCATGTGTCCTTCGACTGCAGCCTCAACCGCCCTACATGCGCCCGCGACGGTGGAAGTTTGCCCAAGCTGATTGGACACTTTTTTCGTCTCTAGCGACATTCGATGACCGTCACCTTCCCAGCGTCGACGATGAGGTCACACATATTACGGACGTTATTCTTACAGCTGTGGAACATTCAATA
The DNA here is from genome assembly GCF_021461395.2 of Schistocerca americana. Taxonomy (NCBI): domain Eukaryota; kingdom Metazoa; phylum Arthropoda; class Insecta; order Orthoptera; family Acrididae; genus Schistocerca; species Schistocerca americana. The sequence goes on along the minus strand of NC_060125.1, from coordinate 56,446,711 downwards.
CCACGCACCTCCGAATTGCCCCGGCGCCCCCCAGTTCCTTGGTGGAACGAGGCATGCCGTGATGCAATACGTGAGCGGCGACGTGCTCTCCGCGTTTTCCGCCACCATCCTACTTTGGCCAACTGTATCCGCTATAAGCAGTTCCGTGCGCGATGCCGTCGTGTCATCCGCGATAGCAAGAAGGCAAGCTGGAAATCCTTTATTAGCTCATTTAACACCTTCACTCCCTCCTCGGAAGTTTGGAGTCGGCTTCGACGGTTCTCAGGCGCGCCTAGTTTCTCCCCGGTCTCTGGGCTCACTGTCGCGCATGTTAGAAATTGCGACGGGGTCCACTAATGTAACTCGTTAGGTCAGCAATTTGTTGAGATTTCGAGCTCTTCAAGTTACCCGCCAGCGTTTCTCCCGAAGAAACGTGCAGCGGAGGTGCGACCTCTTGCTTTCTCCTCTCAAAACCGCGAAAGCTACAATACTGTTTTCTCCATGCGGGAACTCCAACATGCACTCTCTTCTTTTCGCTCCTCCGCCCCAGGACCGGATGGTATCCTCGTCCAAATGTTGCTGCATTTATCAACCCATAGTCTGCGTTACCTCCTTCGCCTTTATAATCGAATTTGGACCGACAGTACTTTTCCCAGACGATGGCGGGAAGCTATCGTCGTTCCAGTTCCGAAACCTGGAAAGGACAAACATCTCCCTTCTAGCTATCGCCCGATTTCTCTCACGAGTAATGTCTGTAAGGTTTTGGAGCGTATGGTGAATTACCATTTAGCGTGGTGGCTGGAATCCCGCAGTCTTTTAACACCTGCCCAATGCGGATTCCGAAAGCATCGTTCTGCAGTTGACCATCTTGTTGCTCTCTCCTCTTATATCATGAACAATTTTCTCCGGAAACGCCAAACAGTAGCAATATTTTTTGATCTGGAGAGAGCATACGATACCTGTTGGAGGACAGGCATCCTCCGCACACTGTTCTCTTGGGGCTTTCGAGGTCGGCTACCCCTTTTTCTTCGCGAATTTATGGCAGAGCGCACGTTTAGGGTGCGGGTGACCACTACTCTCTCCCGTACTTTCTCCCAATAAAACGGGGTACCCCAGGGCTCCGTGCTGAGTGTTGTACTGTTTGCCATTGCCATCAATCCAATTATGGATTGTCTCCTTCCTGATGTCTCGGGCTCCCTCTTTGTGGACGAATTTGCGATCTACTACAGCTCTCAACGGACCAGCCTTCTTGAACGACGTCTTCAAGGATGTCTCGATCGCCTCCACTCTTGGAGCATCGAAACCGGCTTCCGTTTCTCTCCCAGTAAGACCGTTTGTGTCAATTTTTGGCGACATAAGGAGTTTCTTTCGCCCTCCTTACATCTAGGTCCTGTCAACCTTCCGTTTTCAGACGTCGCTAAATTCTTGGGTCTTATGTTTGACAGAAAACTGTGTTGGTCCTCCCACATTTCCTATCTTTTGGCTCGCTGTCTGCAATCCCTTAACACCCTCCGTGTCCTGAATGGTACCTCCTGGGGAGCGGACCGAGTGGTCCTTCTCCGCCTCTATCGCGCCTTAGTGCGCTCGAAATTGGATTATGGAAGCATAGACTACTCCTCTGCTCAGACATCTATTCTTTGGCGTCTCGACTCTATCCACCACCGTGGATTACGTTTAGTGTCTGGAGCTTTTTACACTAGCCCTGTGGAAAGCCTTTATGCTGAGACTGCTGAACCTCCGCTGTCCAATCGGCGAGCAGTCCTTCTGAGTCGTTATGCTAGCCATCTGTCTTCCATGCCCGCTAATCCAGCCCATGACCTTTTTTTCGACGCCTCCTTTGATGTAGGGTATGCAGGCCGCCCCTCCTCCCTACTACCACCGGGAGTCCGCTTCCGTCAACTGCTCCATTCTCTTTCCTTCCACTTTCCTAAAATCTTCTTGACAACTTGGGGTACAGCACCGCCTTGGCTCCGTCCCCGGATCTGCCTGCTCCGTGACCTTTGTCGATTTCCCAAGGATGGTACCCCTTCACTTGTTTATCGTCGGGCATTTGCTGCTCTATGTGCACAAATGACGGACGCCACATTTATTTACACCGACGGCTCGAAAACATCGTTAGGTGTAGGGAGTGCCTATATTGTTGGCGACACCCCAAATCACTTTCGGCTTCCCGACCAGTGTTCGGTTTATACTGCGGAGCTTTACGCTGTTCTCCAGGCTGTCCACTACATCCGCCGCCATCAGTGGATACAGTACGTTATCTGCTCAGATTCTCTCAGCTCTCTCCTCAGTCTCCAAGCTCTTTATCCTGTGCACCCTCTGGTCCACCGGATTCAGGACTGTCTGCGCTTGCTCCACCTGGGGGGCGTCTCGGTGGCGTTCCTCTGGCTCCCGGGACACGTTGGTATCTGTGGAAATGAGGCGGCCGATATTGCAGCCAAGGCTGCAGTCTCTCTTCCTCGGCCAGCTGTTCAATCGCTTCCCTTCGCCGATCTACGGAGCGTTCTATGTCGACGTGTTGTTCATTTATGGCACACGCATTGGTCGACACTTACCCATAATAAATTGCGGGACATGAAAGCTCTTCCTTGTGCTTGGACCTCTTCCTCCCAAACGCGTCGTCGGGAGTAGGTAATTTTAACTAGACTCCGGATAGGGCACTGTCTTTTTAGCCATCGACATCTTTTAAGCGGCGATCCTCCCCCACTCTGTCCCCACTGCTCTCAGCTGTGGACGGTAAGACACCTTTTAATTGAGTGCCCCTATTTTAATCCGTTACGCTCCCGTCTATAGCTATCGCCTGATATATCGTCGATTTTAGCAGATGACACGCGCTCAGCCGACCGCGTTCTCCAGTTTATTAGTGCCAGTGAAATGACGTCAGTCATTTGAAGCTTTTTTTGGGGACAACCAACCCCTTCTGTAGTGGATTTTTAAGCCTTCCTTCTGCTTTTAGTTTCTCCAATTTTATGACTTTCGTTCCCATTGCTGCTGGTTTTCAATTTCGGTTTTTTACTGTTTCCTAAGTCACGGACCGGGCGCTAATGACCATAGCAGTTTTGCGCCCTAAAACCAAAACAAAAAAAAAGATACCATCGCCAGAGGTCTCTCGATAACATCGACCGACAGCGTGGTCGTAGTGCGTCCGATCTCCTCCGTCAGTTTTTGGCTGGTCAAGGAGTTTAGGTTAGAATCTACTGTGTATGAAGTAGGGTAGATTTTAGCCTCTTAGGGTGAGGTGGATACCACGACGCCTCTAGGCTTGCATACGAGTGTTACGTAGCAGCTTCTGCTGCTAGAGACGCCGAATGCATGTGAACGAGCTTTTTCTGTCTCGTAAAGAACGTGGCTACTACTAATACAGTCTGTCCCCAGTTGTCGATATAACCAGACAAGTTTTACGAATGAGATGACGGGAGAAAAGTTCTGTTGCATACTCGAGATAATTCGTCGTGACTTTGAAAAGCAAGTTATAAACACACAGTTTCTCTTTCTCTGTATTTGAAGTTGTGCAGACGTACGTCAATTAACCTTCAATGACTATAATTTAGCACACAAGTGAAAGACAATCATGAAGTGTAGCATAAGGTACTTTGAAAACCTAAAGCTATTAAAATTGGAAATATATACCGTATACCACATTTGCAAACCATTTCATATTAACAGAATCACTGCCCTGCTGGCATAAAACGCCAGTAAGCAGTAGTAATAATTTGTAAACGACTAATGACAACATAACACAAAAGAGATCCAGTTCAGCAGCTATAAGCAAATAAGATACGCCGCCCTTCTCACTTGAACAAATTTTTTTGAGGTTATAATCCGTGCCTAATATTTCCAATACAGATTTTACCTATTTGAGGTGTCATATAAACATGAGATTTCAATCCACAGATTCCTAACTATAACCCGACTGTGACATATTCGTCCTCAGGATGCTACAAACTCATTCTTTCTGGGACTAAACTTAGCACTTTCTCACGCTCCATATTTCGTTTGCGAGAACGTCAGTCGAATTGACAGAAGAAAACGAACTGATCTGAATTTCACCGTCTGTCGTCTGAAGCCTGTACGTTCGGGAGATAGGATCGGTTACAGTGTGACCGCGCACGTAGTGGCGTACTGATTTCAAAAGATCGTCCGTCTCCGACAGATGTCGGCCGTCGTTGGAATCCACCGATATCGGAGTCACTGTGATGGCAGCATTAGCCTTGTAAGCAGCTAAAGGCAATAACGCAGTTTGCACAGATAATAAAATGATAAAAATGACACCAAAGGGAACCACACAATTCCAGTGACAAGTTAAATAAATGAATAGAAGGAATTTTCGTGAAACAATTAATCAGAACACAGATTATAAATGCACAATGAGAAAATAAATAGCAGCTCTCGTGGTACGTAAAAGAAATGAACCCCTGCGGGTCCGGGGGTTATAACAGGCCGGAGGTATTCCTGACTGTCGTAAGAGGCGACTACAGAGTCTCTCACCTTCTGGCCTTTATGTGACGGTACCCTGTCGGGTTTGACGTCCATCTTTATAAATTTCCCGAAGAGCGAGCCAATTGCGGAAGGGCGCCTTACATGATGCATTGTGTCAGTCATACATTGAGATCTTTAGCCCACTTTCTCGTCATCGCATTGCAGCCCCGCTCAATCTCCCTCTCTTGGGCAGGGCACCTTGCTGGATGCGTTTTCCACCATGCACTATACAGTGTCGCTTTCTGCGCCGACGATGACCATGGACTTCTTTGCACCTCACATCCAGCACAGTAGCCAGTCATTGTGGTGGGACCGCCATGTACCCTGCTGCTTATAGCCCCCCTGACAACACAGGGGCCACTCTGCTGATGCCTGCACCGTTAACTCCCCACATATGCCAAGGAGTAGATGCCCATTACCGTGAGGCATCAGGACTCCCGCCAATGGTCATCCTGCCAGGTGGCCTTTGCTGTGGCTGTGTGGCGCCCGTGGGGAGGGCCCGTGGTCGGAGTGGGTGGCATCAGGGCAGATGACACGCCATGAAACGTAGTACACCATCTCTTGGTGGTAGTCCGCCACCAGCAGTCTCTAAGTGGGTAAAGTCTAACTTCAGTGCTAAGAAATATGACACCAAATCGTTCCCCTCCGTGGTCACACCATGGGAGGAACGTCAGGCTAAGGATGGCAGTGAAGCTTATTCGCCCTGGAACCTCGTATGTACGATAGTTGATGGGGAATCTCTCATGTCCATGAAGCCTCAGTTTTTTGTTGAGCATTTAGAGGACAAGTTCAAGGAGGTGGAGGGCTTGTCCAAAACGAGATCTGTCAGTCTTGATCAACACAGCATCCTCTGCCCAGTCACGGGAGTTACTCGCTTGTGACAAGCTGGGGGATGTTTCTGTAATCATCACGCCCCATAAGAGCTTATATATCGTCCAGGGTATTATATTTCACGGGGACCTTCTTTTGCAGTCTGACGACGAGCTGCGCGCCAATTTAGAGCAGCGAGGTGTTCATTTCGTGTGGCGCATCCAGCACTTCCGTCGGGGTCCGAGGGATAATCAGGTTGTCACCGGTGCCTTCATCTTGGCCTTCGAGGGTGACATATTGCCCGAGAAGCTCAAGGTAATGGTCTACCACTGTGACATCAAGACATATATACCTCCCCCGATGCAGTGCTTTAAGTGCTGGAAGTTGGTCGTATGTCTTCCTGCTGTACTTACAGCGTCACATGTCGAGATTGTGGACCTTCATCACATCCCAGTACTCCATGTGCCCCGCCTCCCATCTGTGTCAACTGCAGAGAGCATCATTCACCTTGCTTGGCAGACTGCAGGATTTTACAGAAAGGGAGGAAAATCATGGAATATAAGACCCTGGACCGACTGACCTACACTGAAGCTAAGAGGAAATTTGAGTGCCTACATCCTGTGGCTATGACCACCTCATATTCTGCCGCTACAAGAACAGTTGTCGCCCCATCAGTTCCTCGAATTCCTGTCGCCTCTCAGAAACAGAGGACTACACCTACCCCCTTGTGGTGGGGGGCATTTCCCTCCCTCCTGTCGCTCCCGCACCACCTACTTCAGAGCAACAGCGCGACCCCCCCCCCCCCCCCAACCATCAGGGATATCAGTCCCCACTTCTGAGCCAGAGAAGCGTAAGTCTTCTGCGGCTCCTCTCGCTAGGAAGGTGTCCGTTGGGTCACCCCCCTTCCCAGGTTTCTGCTAGTGGGAAAGATGACACCCACCAGTGGCTGAAGACCCCAAAAGCAGCTGGTTGTAGGGCTTCACGCTCATCCTCAGTCTGGGGATTGAATCAGTGGATTCCTCCCAGTCAGGGAAACCCAAGGAGCAGCGAGAGAAATAAAAAAGGTGGTCCCCAAGACCAAGGGAATTGCGGTGGCACCCACACCACCACTACCTACAAGCTCTGCGTCTGTGGATGAGGTGGAGATTGGCCTCCATGGAGGACGTAGATCTCGCTGGACCTTCAGACACAATGGATATAGACTGCCCAGGCAAAAAGTCGGTGGGAGCAGGTGACCATGAGCCGTAAACTGCCTCATTGAATGTTCCATACCTTCCCAGTCTCACGATGTCATCTTCCAGTGGAATTGCGGCGGTTTTTTCCACCACCTGGTGAGCTACGGCAACTGTTAACTTTACACCTGCTTTCTGCATTGCCCTCCAGGACATCTGGTCCCTGACAATGCAAGTGGTTAGCACACTGGACTTGCATTCGGGAGGACGACGGTTCAATCCCGCGTCCGGCCATCCTGATTTAGGTTTTCCGTGATTTCCCTAAATCGCTCCAGGCAAATGCCGGGATGGTTCCTTTGAAAGGGCGTGGCCGACTTCCTTCCCTGTCCTTCCTAAAACCGATGGACCGATGACTTCGCAGTTTGGTCTCTTCCCCCAAAACAACCCAACCCAACCCTGACAATGCAAACCCCTGCCCTCCACAGCTATAAGGGATACTACTGGAACTGTAGCGACTATAATCGAGGGTCAGGTGGAGTTTAGCTGGCCGTTGTGGCCGAGCGGTTCTAGATGCTTCAGTCCGGAACCGCGCTGCTGCTACATTCGCAGGTTTGAATGCTGCCTCGGGCATGGATGAATGTTTGTGATGTCCTTAGGTTAGTTAGATTTAAGTAATTCTAAGTCCAGGGGACTGAGGACCTCAGATGTTAAGTCCCATAGTGCTCAGAGCCATTTGAATCAGGTGGAGTTTGCGTTTATGTCCTAAACTCAGTCTGTAGTGAAACTGTGCTCGTTCAAACCCCTGTTGAAGCTGTGGCTGTCAGAATAAGGACGACGTAGGAAATAACTGTCTGCAATGTATATCTTCCTCCAGATGGTGCAGTACCCCTGAATGTATTAGCTGAACTGATTGATCAGCTCCCTAAACCTTTCCTACTTTTGGGAGATTTTAATGCCCATAACCCCTTGTGGGGTGGCACCTTCCTTACTGGCCATAGCAGATATGTCGAAATTTTACTGTCACAGTTTGACCTGTGCCTCTTAAATACTGGGGCCGCCACACATTTCAGTGTGACTCATGGTAATTACTCAGCCATTGATTTATCAATTTGCGGCCCAGGACTTCTCTCATCTATCCACTGGAGAGCACATGACGACCTGTGTGATAGTGACCACTTCCCCATCTTCCTGTCACTGCCCCAGCATCAGCCCCATGGATGCCTGCCCAGATGGGCTTTGAACTAGGTGGACTAGGAAACATTCACCACTGCTGTTACTGTTGAATCTCCCCCACATGGTAACATCGATTTGATGGTTGAGCAGGTGACTACCACAATCGTTTATGTGGTAGAAAACACGATCCCACACTCTTTAGGGTGTCCCCGGCGGAAGGCAGTCCTTTGGTGGTCGCCGGAACTCGCTGACGCAGTTACGGAGCTTGGGCGAGCTCTACAGTGACATAAGCGGCGCCCTTCCCTAGAGCACCTCATAGCCTTTTAAGGCTTATCAAATGACAGGAGTAGTAGTTCTGGGAGAGATACGTCTCGACTATTGGGTGCCATACGTCACCTTCCCAATTCTGGGCAAAGATCAAACGTGTTTTCGGGTACCAGACCACAACAGGTGTTCCTGTTGTTAACATAAATGGTGTGTTATCCAGTGATGCAAACACGATTACTGAGCACTTGGCTCGAGCCTCTGCATCGGAGAATTACCCCCCAGCCTCCCGCACTCTCAACTGACGGCTGCAAGGGAAAGTCCTCTCGTTTACTACACGCCATAGTGAATCCTATAACGCCCCATTTACAGAGTGGGAGCTCCTCAGTGCCCTTTCACATTGCCCCTACACAGCTCCTGTACCAGATCGGATCCACAGTCAGATGATTAAACATCTCCTCATCTTCAACTGGATCTGGTGCGATGGTGTGTTTCCATCGCAATGGTTGGAGAGCACCATGATTCCAGTGCTCAAACCTGGTAAAAACCCGCTTGATGTGGATAGCTGTCGGCCCATCTGCCTCACCAACGTTCTTTGTAAGCTGCTGGAACATATAGTATGCCAGCAGTTGGGTTGGGTCCTGGAGTCACGTGGCCTACTGGCTCCATGTAAAGGTGGCTTTCGCCAGGTTTTCTGTACCACTGATATCTTGTGTCCCTCCACTCTGCCATACGAACAGCCTTTTCCAGACGCCAACACCTGGTTGCCGTCTTTTTTGATTTACGAAAATAGTATGACACCACCAGGTGACATCATATCCTTGCCACATTATAAGAGTGGGGCTCTGAGGTCCACTCCCAATTTTTATCCAAAATTTACTGTCGCTTCATACTTTCCGTGTCCAAGTAGGTGCCGCCCATAGTTCCCCACATACCCAGGAGAATAGGGTCCTGCAGGGCTTTGTATTGAGTGTGTGTCTATTTTCAGTGGCCATTAATGGTCCAGCACCAGCTGCAGAGCTGTCAGTCTCACCTTCTCTGTATGCACAACTTCTGCATTTTGTACTGCTCCATCAGTACTGGTGTTGCTGAGCGGTGCCTACAGGAAGCCATCCACGAGGCACATTCATGGGCTCTAGCCCACCGTTTCCAGTTTTTGGCCGCAAGGTCGTGTGTTACACACTTCTGTCGGCGTCGTACCGTTCATCCAGAACCAGATCTTTACCTTAATGACGATCCACTCACTGTAGTGAAGACATATCGATTCTTAGGACTGGTTTTTGATGCCCAATGGACTTGGCTTCCTCACCTTCGTCAGCGTAAGCGGAAGTGCTGGCAGCACCTCAATGCCCTCCACTGCCTGAGCAACTCCAGCTGGAGTGCATATCGCTCTACGCTGCTGCAGCTCTACAGAGCCTTTGTTCAATCCCGGCTTGACTATGGTTTATGGTTCGTTGGCGTCCTCAGCGTTGTGTTTGCTCGACCCAGTGCACCACTGTGGCGTTCGCCTAGCGGCACGAGAATTTAGGACGAGTACAGTGACCAGCTTCCTTCTGGAGGCTGGAGTCCCTCCATTGCAGGTCAGGCGTGGACAACTGCTGGCCAGTTACGTTGTGCACGTTCGTAGTTTTCCTGCACATCCGAATCACCTTTTCCCACTCATGGCGGTTCATCTCCCACATCAGTGGCCCAAGTCAGGGCTTCGGATTGCAGCTCCTGTCCGATCCCTTCTTTCCGAACTGGAGTCCTTGCCTTTACCACCTATACTTGAGGTCCATTCACGTACACCTTCATGGTGTACATCTAGGTCGCGGCTTTGCCTGGACATTTCACATGGCCCTAAGGATTCAGCTAATCCTGAGGCTCTCTGCTGCCATTTCCTCTCGATTCTAGACATATACCAAGGCCAAGTAGTGGTTTACAATGACGACTCGATGGCTGATGCTCACGTTGGCTTCGCATATGTCCATGGAGGTCATACTGAACAACATTCCTTGCCCGATGGCTGCAGTGTTTTCACTGCCGAGCTGTGCTCTTGAACACATCCGTTCATGCCCTGGGGAGCCGTTTCTTCTGTGTACCGATTCCTTGAGCAGCCTACAAGCTATCGACCAATGCTACCCTCGTCATCTTTTGGTAACGACCATCCAGGAGTCCATCTATGCCCTGGAACGGTCCAGTCGTTCAGTGGTGTTTGTCTGGACCCCAGGTCATGTCGAAATCCCAGACGTCAAAGTTGCCCACAGGCTGACCAAACAGGCTATGCGGAAACCGCTTGTGGAAACGGACTTTTCTGCAACTGATCTGCGTTCAGTACTACGCCGGAAGGTTTTGCGGCTTTGGGAGACGAAATGGCATAACTTCAGCATGCACCTCAAATTGCGTGCCATTGAGACTACGAGTGTGCGGCAGTTCTCGATGCGGGCCTCTCGCAGGGACTCTGTGGTTGTTTGCCGGCTCCGCATTGGCGATGCTGGTGTGACACACAGCCGCCTCCTGCGCCGTGATGACCCACCTCAGTGTCGGGGCGGCGCCCGGCTATCGCTGGCCCGTATCTTGGTGAGCTGCCCTTCTCTGGCTGTCCTGCGATGGACTCTTCAGTTACCGGAGTCATTACCGTTAATTTTAGCTGACAACACCTCATCGGCTAATTTAGTTATACAGATTGATAAAACCCACTATCACGTTTAAAAGTTTTACCACATGTCTTTTGTCCCCTTGTGTTCTCCACTCTAATGCTTTTAGGGTGGATGTTTTAATGTGTCGCAGAGTGGCTGGCTTTACCGTTTTATTCTCGTGGTCGGCAAGCCACGGCCATGTGTTCTCTTGTTTTTACCCCTTCTACCTGTTTCTTGCTTCTCTCTTTGCTTTCCTTTTCCTGTTTTGTACATGGTAGTGCTGGTTGTCCTTCTGTCATTCTTTTGGTTCTTCCTTTCTCCTGTTATTGTGCTGTACATCCCCTTTCTTTTCTTCTTTCCCTTGTGTAATTATTTAACCAGCAACAAGGGACCATTAACGTCGCAGTTTGGACCCTCCCCCCCTCCCCCCTCCTCCCACTTACCACCTCTTTAAAACCAACCAAACCAAAAGAACTTTATGTGCTGAATCGTCGGGGAAAGGTCGACAAACTAGTTTTGGCCTGCGCTGTTGTTTGTCGACGTCCTTGACTATATATTCCTCAGGACTGGATGCATCCATCTCTCATGTAAATGAATAACCCACCATTTATCAAACTAATCAAATTTTTCAACTACATGCAGCCATCATCATTGGCATCCCATCTGTTTTAGACCCTCACAGACATTGGTTTTCGGTTATTCTTCGTAACCTCAAAGTTCAGCTAGCTGAAAGACGCAAGCTGACGACGTTGCAGATTTATTTAGATTGCTCTGGAGCAAATACAAAAATTTCTGTCACCATAATTTCGTATGATTTCTTCCATAGTCCATGCATCACAGTTGTACAGTAGTTCAGCACCTTGTCTCTGTAGTGTTTTCCATCCACACTGTTGTTTCGTCTTATAGTTGTAGAACACTGTTTATACATGGTGTCTGTTCTTTCGAACATGTCCAGCAGAAATTACAAATTAAGACACAAAGGAAAACAGACATTGGCTGCAAGTGGGCATTTATTAAAATCAATGGAGAAAGTTGAAAATTTGTGCTGGACTGAGATTCGAACCCAGGTCACCTACCTACTAGGCAGATATTCTGACCACTAAGCCATCTGTTTTCTTTTCCACTTTTTTATGCGGGTGTGCCCGATTTATACAAGAAACAGAAGGAATGGTCTCAAGGGCAAAGTGGGAGAGGTAATTTTACGAGGCCTGGCCATGATGTCTCCATCGCCAAACAGGTACATGTGGAAGGCGTAAATGGCCACAGGAGAATATTCATTTATTTATTGACAGTAAATAAATCCGCCTTTTCCATGACCTCTCTTTTTTAAAAAAAAAAAAAAAAACACAGTGGCGACCCATCTTTATGACATGGCTTCTCGTAATGACGTGTAGGTGCCGTTATTTGTTCATCTAGTACGTGTAAATGTATCAAAGTTATCTCCCGCGGTGAATAATCTAGCTACGGGGCGGGTTGAGGAAGATGCTGCGCAAGAATTTCGGAAAGTATTGACTATACCTAGGGTTCTTCACAATGTTATGACGTTCGTTTAAATAATTCCAAAACCCCATGAGTCCTATTATACCACCTCCAAACAAATACTGAATTGCGTGACGTCTGAGCCCTGAGACAACGTTCTTTCATTCTCAGGTAGAGGAGAGTGCGTGACTCGACATAAGCGGGCGACATCCGTAAAAACAGAGCCAACATTTGACGCCCAAAATACCAGTTCTCTTCCGCCTGCACACAATGTAGCCGATGTTCGGGAAGTTCCCGCTGGTAGTTATACTTCAGGTAAAACCTCCCAAAGCAGGGAAATGGCGCCGTTATCTCAGTAAGCGCCACCGGAGGGTCAAAGGAAGATGGTGCCAGAGCCTCCATCACTAAGCCCGTGAGGCTGATCGGGCATCGCCGCCAAATCTTGAGGCGCATACCAACGTATAGAGACACTGCTCGATCATCTTCACTGACAAGGCAAAGTCTGCCTCGTTCTTTAGGAAGAATGAGGGAGTCGTATCGGACGTTAAATATCATTCCAGCGGTGACAAATGAACAGAATGCCGCTGGGAGAGGCTCCGAGCTGCATGTTTAGCCATCGGTAGTGTTTGCGTTACCTGAAACATTCGTCATACCTGATAGAAATTAAAAAATTCAGCCCGTTGATGGTCCAAAGCAACGAGACGTCGATTCCAAAGTCCAGCACGGATATGTTGCAGGAGGCTCGGATAATTAAGAGTCGTCGGGCGTGAGATGTCCGTGAATTCAATAACAAGACAGCGTATTTTATCGCACAGTCTGAGTGGGGGGACGGCTGCAGATGTCACGAGAGTGCCAATATTCAAGGCCATCGTTTTATGTGCACGTATATACAGCTCCCCAAAGCTGCAGCACAACTGGCTAACCAATCCAAGGCTCTGCGTACATCAAGTTCGTCTCAGAGAGTTAATATCAGATCATCTGCATACGCAGTGCACCTGAAAAAGAAGCCACCAAGACTGCACAACAAAAGTTCTAATGCTAAAGTGTACAGTATTGTCGATCAGGGCATCCCTGTCTAACAGTGGAGAATGTGCTAGGTGTTCGACAGTCTACCGTTGACAAGCGTTTTCGATGTTCCGCCACGTAGGAGATGGAGCACCACGTCGACGAAAGCGAGCTGCTAATGGATATTCTGGAGATCAGCAGTTAGATACATATGACTGACGCGATCAAATGCTTGACTGAAGTCTATCGCAGACTGCGCTCCCGGTACGCGATGCACCTTAGCGTGGACAATCAGGTCCCAGTAGCGACACAGGCAGGCGCGGGTATTGTGTGTTCCACTCATCGGTGCCAGTTCCATTGATAGGACACGGGATGTTGTACGCCGAATTCGAGCTGCCAGTAGACATGTGACGATTTTCATATCACAGTTCAACAAGGTTAATGGTCTGTAGTCCGTAATACGTGGTCCTCCGTGAGGTTTACGGATTGGGATGATGCCATCTTCCACAAAGGTAGTCGGAAGGTGCACTTCTGGCCTCACGAGTTCTAAACATGTAGTAGTCAAACAGTGTACCAGTAGCCCCAGGAACGTCCTATAAAACTCCAGGTGTAACCCATCCGGTCCTGGTGACGTATTGGTTGCCCCTTTTGCTGTGGCATCCAACACTTCTTCTCCAGCCACTGGTTCTAGCAGTTGCTGTTGGAGTTCTGGAGTAACCGTGGTGTGCGTCAAACCAGCGACAACAGCAGTGATCGCTGGGTCAATCTCTTCTCCACATGCAGGTGAGAGTAATTGGTAAAGTATGCGTTCATTGTCTCTTCGCGTGACGTGACAGAATCTCCAACTCCCCCTGCGGGTCCGGGGTAAGAATAGGCCCGAGGTATTCCTGCCTGTCGTAAGAGGCGACTAAAAGGAGTTTCAACCGTTTCGGCCTTCTATGTGATGGTCCCCCTTGGGGTTTGACCTCCATTTTTCAAAATTCTACAGAAGTACGAGCCTTTTGGGGAAGGACACCTTACATGGTGTACCACTGGTCCTACGTGCACTAAGACCTTGGCACTCAGCATTGCACCGGCGTTGTCACCATACCCATTATTCCTCAAATTGGGCCTAAACGCCTGATGGGTTGTCCAAGTTACGCCCATAGTGCATCTCCATCTGCACCAGCGATCATGATGGACTTTCCATGGCACCAGAAATCCAGCACAGTAGCCAGCCCGTTGTGGTGGGGTCGTCATGTACCCTCTAGGTTGTAGCCCCCTGACAACACAGGGATCGTACTGCCGATACCTGAGCTGCACCCTCCCCACGTTGGCCAAGGAGTAGATGCCCGTCTCCTTGGGGCATCAGGACTCCCGGCAATGGTCATTCTGCCAGGTGGCCCTTGCTGCGGCTGGGTGGCGCCCGTTGGGAGAGCCCCTGGTCGGAGTGGGTGGTATCGGGGCGGACGTTTCGCACATGAAACGTCAACACGTATCAGGTCGCTCTGCGGCCGAGTCTTCCAAAAGAAAAGGTACCGTTTCTAGTTCTGGTTCTCCTGCCCTTTCCCCCTTGGCCACTCCATGGGAGGAGGGACAGGCCCGCCGGCTTGGGGCGAAGTACTTCCCCCGCTATTTGGTCTGTTCTCGAACAGATGGGGGGACGTTCGCCACCTCCAAGCCCATGTTCTTTGTTCAGCACATTGAGGACGTGTTCGGGGAAATCGAGGCTCTCAGCAAGATGCGATCAGGGTCCGTTCTTATCAAGACCACCTCTGCCACACAGTCGGCGGCACTCCAGGCGTGCGACCACCTAGGGGACATCCCAGTATCCATTGTCCCACATCTGGCACTAAATAGGACGCAGGGGGTTATTTTTCATCGTGACCTCCTGCTCCAATCTGATGAGGAGCTCAGGGCCAACCTGGAGCGCCGCGGCGTGCATTTCGTCCGGCGAGTCCAGCGCGGCCCCAAAGACCGTCGCATCGACACCGGGGCCTTTATCCTCGCCTTCGAGGGGGACGTTCTCCCGGAGAAGGTAAAGGTGATGTGCTACCGGTGCGACGTGCGACCTTACGTCCCGCCTCCTATGCGCTGTTTTAGGTGTTTGCGCTTTGGGCACATGTCGTCCCGGTGTGAGGCTGAGCCCCTTTGTGGCGACTGTGGACGTCCTCTTCGTGAGGAACATACTTGCACCCCACCACCTCGGTGCCCTAATTGTCCTGGCGTCCACTCGCCTAGATCCCCAGACTGCCCCGCCTATCAGAAGGAGAAAAAGATACAAGAAATCAAAACTTTGGATCGGCTCTCTTATTCTGAGGCCAGGAAGAAGTATGACCGCCTTCATCCCGTGTCACTGGCCACTTCGTTTGCCTCAGTTGTGTCCACTCCTTCCGCTGTATCCTCACCTCTATCCTGTCCCCCCTCCGCCTCCTCTGCCCATCAGGGGGCTCTGCCTCCGCCTCCCAAATCCCTCCCTTCCAAATCCTCCTCCCCCGCGGCCCACACCACCCCTGCCCCAGGGGCCACCCTTCCTCCTCCTCCTCTCCCCACGCCACCTGAGAAGCGATCCTCTTCTCAGGCGTCCATCGGGGAAACGTTCCGGACCCCAGCTTCCGAGGTCCGGCGTTCCAAAACGGACCCCGCGCGTGAGGACCTTCTTCGGGTCCAGCCCACCATCCCTGTGCCTCCTCGGCCTTCCAAGAAGGCCTCCAAGAAGAAGTCTCTATCCCCCTCTCCACCCCGGCGCGTTTCATCTGACGCTTCATCCGTGAGTCGCCGCTCCCGGCCGTCCTCAGTTTCGCCCGGACGCTCTGCTGCCAGGCGTTCCGCCGGCCTTTTGTCGGCGAATGATGCGGCCCCTCCTACACAATCAGGGACAGCGGCCGCAGCTGGCGACGAGTCGATGGAACAGGATCCGCCTGCCGTCAGTTGTAGCGTTGTTGCCTCGCAACCTGGCCCTCCGCGGCCATCAAGGTGACCAGCTCTTCCCCGTCTCGTTCCCCCACCTTTTTGACTAGCAATGGCGTTGTTTCATTGGAACATAAGAGGTATTCGATCTAATCGGGAGGAATTACAACTGCTCCTCCGCCTGCACTGTCCGCTCGTCCTTGGTCTCCAGGAAACCAAGTTGCGCCCGACTGACCGTATTGCCTTTTCCCACTATACCTTGGAACGGTATGACCTCACCCCTGTGGACGGTATCCCAGCTCATGGTGGGGTCATGTTGCTCGTTCGGGACGATGTCTATTACCATCCCATCCCATTGACCACCCCACTCCAAGCAATAGCTCTCCGCATTACTCTTTCTGCTTTTACTTTTTCAGTTTGTACCGTCTACACTCCACCGTCATCTGCTGTTAGTCGGGCTGACATGATGCACCTGATCGATCAGCTTTCCCCGCCGTTCTTATTGTTTGGCGACTTCAATGCCCATCATCCCCTTTGGGGCTCTCCTGCATCCTGTCAAAGAGGCTCACTCTTGGCGGATGTCTTCAACCATCTCAATCTTGTCTGCCTCAATACCGGCGCCCCGACTTTCCTCTCGGACTCTACTCATACCTACTCCCACTTAGACCTCTCGATCTGTTCTACCACTCTTGCCCGTCGGTTCGAGTGGTATGTCCTTTCTGACACCTATTCGAGCGACCACTTCCCCTGTGTCGTTCGTCTCCTGCACCACACCCCATCCCCACGTCCTTCGCGCTGGAACATACTGAAAGCTGACTGGGGACTTTACTCCTCCCTGGCGACCTTTCCGGACCACGATTTTCCCAGTTGTGACAGTCAGGTCGAATACCTCACGGCTGTTATTAGCCATGCTGCCGAACGTTCCATACCTCGCACTACTTCTTCTTCACGTCGCGTTTCCGTCCCCTGGTGGAACGAGGCTTGTAGGGACGCTATCCGTGCTCGACGACGTGCTTTACGCACCTTTCGCCGCCATCCTACGTTGGCGAATTGTATTGAATACAAACGACTCCGAGCGCAATGCCGTAGAGTCATCAAAGACAGCAAAAAAGCTTGCTGGGCCTCTTTCACGAGCTCCTTTACCAGTTTTACTCCCTCTTCCGTTGTTTGGGGTAGCCTGCGCCGGCTGTCTGGCATTAAGGCCCACTCCTCAGTACCTGGCCTGACCTCAGGTAATGGGGTCCTTGTTGATCCTGTTGCTGTCTCCAACGCCTTTGGCCGCTTTTTCGCGGAGGTTTCAAGCTCCGCCCATTACCATCCTGCCTTCCTTCCCAGGAAAGAGGCAGACGAGGCTCGGCGACCTTCCTTCCACTCGCTGAATCTGGAAACTTACAATGCCCCCTTTACTATGCGGGAACTCGAACGTGCCCTTGCACTGTCCCGGTCCTCTGCCCCGGGGCCAGATGCCATTCACGTTCAGATGCTGGCACACCTTTCTCCGGCGGGCAAAAGCTTCCTTCTTCGTACCTACAATCGCGTCTGGACCGAAGGTCAGGTCCCCATGCGTTGGCGTGACGCCGTTGTTGTTCCTATACCCAAACCCGGGAAGGATAGACACCTTCCTTCTAGTTACCGCCCCATTTCTCTTACAAGCTGTGTCTGTAAGGTGATGGAGCGCATGGTTAATGCTCGGTTAGTTTGGATTCTTGAATCTCGACGACTACTTACTAATGTCCAATGCGGCTTTCGTCGCCGCCGCTCCGCTGTTGACCACCTTGTGACCTTGTCGACATTCATCCTGAACAACTTTTTGCGAAGGCGCCAAACGGTAGCCGTGTTCTTCGACTTGTAGAAGGCTTATGATACCTGTTGGAGAGGAGGTATCCTCCGCACTATGCACAAGTGGGGCCTACGCGGTCGTCTGCCCCTTTTTATTGATTCCTTTTTAACGGATCGAAAGTTTAGGGTACGTGTGGGTTCCGTATTGTCCGACGTCTTCCTCCAGGAGAACGGAGTGCCTCAGGGCTCCGTCTTGAGCGTAGCCCTTTTTGCCATCGCGATCAATCCAATTATGGATTGCATTATACCTAATGTCTCAGGCTCTCTCTTTGTCGATGACTTCGCGATCTACTGCAGTGCCCAGAGGACATGCCTCCTGGAGCGCTGCCTTCAGCGTTGTCTAGACAGCCTCTACTCATGGAGCGTGGCAAATGGCTTCCGGTTCTCTGAAGAGAAGACGGTTTGTATCAACTTTTGGCGATATAAAGCGTTCCTTCCGCCATCCTTACATCTCGGTCCCGTTGTTCTCCCATTCGTGGACACAACTAAGTTTCTAGGGCTCACGTTGGACCGGAAACTGTGTTGGTCTCCACATGTCTCTTATTTGGCGGCCCGTTGTACACGTTCCCTTAATGTCCTCAGAGTTCTTAGCGGTTCATCTTGGGGAGTGGATCGCACTGTCCTGCTTCGCTTGTATCGGTCCATAGTCCGATCGAAGCTGGATTATGGGAGCTTCGTCTACTCGTCCGCTCGGCCATCCCTCTTACGCCGGCTCAACTCCATCCACCATCGGGGGATACGTCTTGCGACCGGAGCCTTCTACACTAGTCCTGTCGAGAGTCTTTATGCTGAAGCTGCCGAGTTACCATTGACCTACCGGCGCGACATACTGCTGTGTCAGTATGCCTGCCGGCTGTTGTCTATGCCCGAACACCCCTCTTACAAGTCCTTCTTCGCCGATTCTCTCGACCGTCAGTACGGGTTGTATGTGTCTGCCCTGCTGCCCCCCGGAGTCCGCTTCCGTCGCCTGCTTCGACAATTGGATTTTGCCCTCCCTACCACCTTCAGAGAGGGTGAGAGCCCGACACCACCTTGGCTCCAGGCTCCGGTTCGTATTTATCTCGACCTCAGCTCACTCCCGAAGGAGGGTACTCCGGCTGCAGTGTATTGCTCACGGTTTGTCGAACTTCGTGCTCGACTTGCTGGTCACACCTTTATTTACACCGATGGCTCCAAAACTGACGATGGTGTCGGCTGTGCCTTTGTCGTCGGGACCGCCACCTTTAAATACCGGCTCCTTGACCAATGTTCCAGCTTTACGGCCGGGCTTTTTGCTCTCCATCAGGCCATTCAGTATGCCCGCCGCCACCGCCATTCATCGTATGTACTCTGCACTGACTCACTCAGTGCTCTTCAGAGCCTTGGGGCTCCCTATCCGGTCCATCCCTTGATTCAACGAATACAGCAGTCCCTCCATTCTTTCGCTGATAATGGCGGTTCTGTCAGCTTTCTGTGGGTCCCCGGACATGTAGGAGTGCCTGGGAATGAGGCTGCGGATGCTGCAGCCAAGGCTGCAGTCCTCCAGCCTCGGCCAGCCTCCCATTGTGTCCCGTCATCTGACGTTTGTGGGGATGTATGTAAGAGGCTTGTGTCCTTGTGGTGGGATGCTTGGTCATCCCTCCAAGGAAACAAGCTCCAGGCAGTAAAACCGCTCCCAACTGCTTGGACAACTTCCTCCCGACCATCTCGGCGCGAGGAGGTCCTTCTGACCAGGTTGCGGATTGGGCATTGCCGGTTTAGCCACCGCTACCTGCTCTCTGGTGACCCAGCCCCGCAGTGCCCTTGTGGTCAGGCATTAACGGTGCGCCATGTTTTATTGTCGTGTCCCCGTTTTAGTCAATTTCGTGTTGTCCTGTCCCTGCCATCTACCTTACCGGATGTTTTAGCTGATGACGCTCGAGCAGCTGCTCGTCTTCTGCGTTTTATAACTTTAACTGGCTTGACCAAAGACATTTAACCTTTTTACTTATTTAATCTGCATTTTTGTCAGGTCCTTTTGATGTCCCCCCATCCCCTTGAGTTTTAGCAGGTTCCTTGTGCTCTAACACCAGTGACTGGGCGCTAATGACCTCAGCAGTTGAGCGCCCTTAAACCCTACCAAAAAAAAAAAAAAAAAAAAACAACAGAATCTCCAACGAACGGCCCTCCTTGTACCGTATAGCCGTGGAAAGAAAGCGCAGACCAGCACTCGCATCCATGAGGTGGCGACAGAAGATTGTGTCTGACTGTTTGACATGTACGAATGATGGATCCTTCCAAGTGTTGATGCTTCTACGTCACAGTCTACGCTTTCGCTCTGTTGAGTCATTGTCGGTCGGGTGACGGGGGTATAACGGAACACTCCCTGAGGATGAGGATGGCGACTCCGTTCCACACCTTCACTACTAAACGTTTTCAATGTGGATCGGAGGCCAGCTTGGCACAGTCCAACAACCACTGTAAAGCAGACTTACATGGAGACGGTGCTTACGACGAGGAGCTTATGCCTCACACCGCCGCTTGACATTCTGGTGAGGTCAGGTGAGCGGTGTTAAATTTCCACGAGCTGCGGCTGCACCACACCTGTTGGCGTCTAAGGGTAATGGTACAGATGTACGCAGTGTGGTCAGTAAATGCTGCTCCCACAACTCGTCTGCCATGACCAGATCCCTGAGAGAGTGGGAGGTATATACCCTGTCAATTCTGCTAGATGACTGCTCCGTGAAGTGAGTGAAACCCAGTCTGTCAGCATAAATTATGTCCCAAGTGTCTACCAAACCGAGCTCGCAAATGACAGCGCCGAGTGATAGGCATGGTGAACGGCGAGGAATTTGGTCCTTGAGAGATTGGGTACAATTAAAAACGCCCCTGATCATCATATCATCTATCCTCCCTTGGCATAATTGCGTTAATTCCTCAGTAAAGAATAGCGAACGTTCAGGCTCTTGCTGGTGCCGGACAATGCGTAAACATTGACGAGGTGTATCATTTGGACCGTAATCGTCATGCCCACACATTCTGCAGGTAACGTACATTGGTGGCTACTGAAACTTCTTTCAGAAATATGGTGACACCACTGTTCATATCCCACGCACGTGGTTTGCATGCTGTGTATCCAGATGGCCAGGAAGCCGAGAATGTTTACCTCTTGCATAAGGCCATGTCCATATCGGGCGCATAAAATGTCACAACAATGACAACTTCAAGCACGATCGGATAGTATTGATGTTAATAGTTGCGAATCGATATGACTGTCGTTCACCGTCAAAGGCAGTGGCAGCCATTAGCGTACGCAGTGGCGATTGGTTTGGTCACCCCAACGCCACTCTTTCTTCTGTATTATCACGCTGTCTGCAGGAGATAGTTGTCGTGTTACATCGGCTACCAAAGAGGTCCTTGTCACTCCCCACAGCTGCATAGGATCTCTCTGGCATGAAACTACACACCCAGGGATGGAACGCACTGCCGCCTTGGCGTCTTCAGAGGCCCAAAGTGATTTTAAGCTAGGCGCAGTACCCAAAAAATTGTACTCCAGATATGGAGATGCGGAGAAGAGATCGACCCATTGTTGCTGTCGCTGGTTTGACGCACACCACGGTTACTCCAAAACTCCAACAGGAACTGCTAGAACCGGTGACTGGAGAAAAAGTGTTGCATGCCACAGCAAAAGGGACAGCCAATACGTCAGCAGGACCGGATGGGTTACACCTGGAGTTTTCGTCTATTTTAAGTATGTACCATAGTTTTATCGTTATTTATACAGATGGATCCCAGCAGTGGAATGCTCTCGGTTGTTCTGTGGTTTTCCCTGATAGGGTTTTTAAAGTGCGTCTTCCAGAACAATTTAGAAATTATGATGCGGAGTTACATGGCATTCTAATTGCACTGGAGAGGGTTCACAGACATCTCCGTACGAGTTTTCTTGTCTGTTCCGACTCTCTTAGTGCAGTGCAAGCGCTTCACCAAATGTATCCGGTAGACCCGCCGATTCAGCTCATCCATGACTGCTTACAGCAGCTCCAACGCCGTGGCAAGGTGGTGATCTTTTGCTGGGTAGCTGGCCACGTTGGGATACAGGGTAACGACATGGCTGATAAAGCTGCCAAGGAAGCTTGGTGGGATGGTGCTGTCCGTCAATTTCCCATCCCTTTGCACGCCATTATCTCATTTTCTGACAGCTGCATCGTGCGTGCGTCAGTGGGAGACTGAATGGTTGCAGGTGCCGGACAACAAACTGCCGTCACTCAAACCGACCACAAAAGCTTGGCGGAGTAAGTGTGAGCCTCGCCGCTGGAAGGAGGTTTAGCTTACCAGACTGTGCCTCGGGCACAGCCCTTTCACACACGGATTCCTCCCCTGGGGGGGAGGATCCGCCTTTTTGTGAAGTTTGTGGCGTGCCATTCCAGTTCAGCATATTGTGGCTACGTGTGTCCTGTATACTGCAGCCCTCGGTCTCGCTGGAGATCTGCCCACCGTCCTCGCAGATACCGATACCAATGATAACAGAGTGGTGAAATTTTGTGCACTATCAGGCCTCATCCCTAAAATGGTGGGGAAGGGCGGCAGACTTCAGTACGTTATAAACTGCTCTGCATGTGGGGACAGCCTTCGTCCCCACCCATGAGATTTCATGTTGATTTTTCGTCGGGGTGGTGATGACCGTGATGTTGAGCGCCCCCTCAACCCAACTCATCATCATCAGCTGCGAAGGTTTTCCGTCGCCCCCTCCATCTCCGAACGGGCATGCAGGAGAAGAATAATCCATCGTGTCAGTTCCTAAGGAGGGAGCAGTGTCGGTCGATGCCTCCGTAGCAGGAGCGTCCATTACAATGTCTAAATCAGTACGCTTGTGTGTACCTGTCTGCAGGAGACAGTCGTCAAACGGCGTTTCCTGTGCTTGCGTGGCGAATGCTGCTTCCGGACGTGAGTCTCCGTCAGAATGTGAGTGTAGACCCGACTTCCGAGAGGAAAGCTTGGGTTGGTACGACTTGTAGATCAATATCCATCCGCTCGTTGTGCGGTGGCAGTTGCTTTTTATCTTGCGACTCCCTCTGGAGCGAGTCGGTGCTATGTGCTTCGTTAATAGCGTGTACGCCTGCCGGATCACCTATCCCGATCCCCACCACCAGACGTGTTGTACTTGTGCATAAGTAATTGGTAGAAACGGAGGAGGAACATGTTGTACCGCTTCTTCTGAGGGAAGGTCAGTGATCAGCTGCTGCAAAAACAATCAGAGCGAACATGACCCTCCTGTCCACATCTTAAGCATGTGCACAGTTGTCCATCATACGTGATAATTGAGCGACAACCGGCAATGTTTAAGTATGAAGAAACGTGCTTCGCGAGTTCAATTTTGACCTGTCTTACTCCACAAGTACGGGATATGTTGTAAAACTCTGCCGCTTCTCAGCCACATGGCTAATGACAGTCCGATAAGGCTTAAGGGCAGTGGTAACGGACTCGGCAGGTACCTCAAAAGATTCTCAAATACCCGGAGGGTCCTCACGCAGTGACCTGTATGTCCACCTGATTGCCTAAACTTGTTTGCCTGCAGCACCGGCAACCAATTTCGTGCACGCATCTTCGTTAATCATCTTAACGTCGACGACAGTGTCCGTGATCGAAAAGTCAATACCAATGACTGTGGATCCTAGACGCAGTTCACCACGCAAGAAGTTTTCTACATCATGTGCTCGCGGTAGTGGATATTCCGCTTGGAACGTAATCTTGATAGTGTTTTCCCTATACGAGTTCGCCATGTAACTTGAGTGAACTTTGAGTAAAGCGGCTCGCGCTCGCGGGAAGCAAACATCGCCATCTAACTTAAGTGAATTTTGCTTCCCGCGAGCGCGAGCTGCTTTACTCAAACACGCGTACTCCACTAGAACTTGGGGAATGGCAAGCACACGTCACACCGCTCCGTAGCTGACGACCAACTAGCCATCCGGACACAGTGGTCATCATAGCGCCTTAGTGCGCTCGAAATTGGACTATGGAAGCATAGTCTACTCCTCTGCTCGGCCGTCTATTCTTCGGCGTCTCGACTCTATCCACCACCGTGGATTACGTTTAGTGTCTGGAGCTTTTTACACTAGCCCTGTGGAAAGCCTTTATGCTGAGACTGCTGAACCTCCGCTGTCCAATCGGCGAGCAGTCCTTCTGAGTCGTTATGCTAGCCATCTGTCTTCCATGCCTGCTAATCCAGCCCATGACATTTTTTTTCGACGCCTCCTTTGATGTAGGGTATGCAGGCCGCCCCTCCTCCCTACTACCACCGGGAGTCCGCTTCCGTCAACCGCTCCATTCTCTTTCCTTCCGCTTTCCTAAAACCTTCTTGACAACTTGGGGTACAGCACCGCCTTGGCTCCGTCCCCGGATCTGCCTGCTCCGTGACCTTTGTCGATTTCCCAAGGATGGTACCCATTCACTTGTTTATCGTCGGGCATTTGCTGCTCTATGTGCACAAATGACGGACGCCACATTTATTTACACCGACGGCTCAAAAACATCGTTAGGTGTAGGGAGTGCCTATATTGTTGGCGACACCCCAAATCACTTTCGGCTTCCCGACCAGTGTTCGGTTTATACTGCGGAGCTTTACGCTGTTCTCCAGGCTGTCCACTACATCCGCCGCCATCAGTGGATACAGTACGTTATCTGCTCAGATTCTCTCAGCTCTCTCCTCAGTCTCCAAGCTCTTTATCCTGTGCACCCTCTGGTCCACCGGATTCAGGACTGTCTGCGCTTGCTCCACCTGGGGGGCGTCTCGGTGGCGTTCCTCTGGCTCCCGGGACACGTTGGTATCTGTGGAATTGGGGCGGCCGATATAGCGGCCAAGGCTGCAGTCTCTCTTCCTCGGCCAGCTATTCAATCGCTTCCCTTCGCCGATCTACGGAGCGTTCTATGTCGACGTGTTGTTCATTTATGGCACACGCATTGGTCGACACTTAGCCATAATAAATTGCGGGACATGAAAGCTCTTCCTTGTGCTTGGACCTCTTCCTCCCAAACGCGTCGTCGGGAGGAGGTAATTTTAACTAGACTCCGGATAGGGCACTGTCTTTTTAGCCATCGACATCTTTTAAGCGGCGATCCTCCCCCACTCTGTCCCCACTGCTCTCAGCTGTGGACGGTAAGACACCTTTTAATTGAGTGCCCCTATTTTAATCCGTTACGCTCCCGTCTACAGCTTTCGCCTGATATATCGTCGATTTTAGCAGATGACACGCGCTCAGCCGACAGCGTTCTCAAGTTTATTAGTGCCAGTGAAATGACGTCAGTCACTTGAAGCTTTTTTTTTTTTTTTGGGACAACCAACCCCTTTCTGTAGTGGATTTTTAAGCTTTCCTTCTGCTTTCAGTTTCTCCAATTTTATGACTTTCGTTCCCATTGCTGCTGGTTTTCAATTTCGGCTTTTTACTGTTTCCTAAGTCACGGACCGGGCGCTAATGACCATAGAAGTTTTGCGCCCTAAAACCAAAACAAAAAAAAAAACAGTGGTCATCGTTTTAAGTGCACGGAATACCCTAGCACGCCTCCTGTCACACCCAAATTCTCAACTTACCGCATACTACTAATGTAGTGCTCCTTGCCCATTATCCTCACTTCTCGCGGCATTTCGGCGATTCCCGTAAGAGTTCGAGCCTCGTGTGCATCTGCACTGAAGAGGTAATTGGTCGTCTCGCGTTTAGTTCATACACTGAAGTGCCAAAGAAGTTGGTACAGGCAAGTGTATTCAAGTACAGTGATACGTAAACAGGTAGGGCGCTGCGGTCGGCAACGCCTAGAGAACAAGTGCCTTGCGCAGTTGTTAGATCGATTACTGTTGCTACAACGGCAGGTTACAAAGATTTGAGTGAGTTTGAACGTGGTGTTATAGTGGGCGCACAAGCGATGGGGCGCATCATTCCCGAGGTACCGATGAAGCAAGGATTTTCCCGTACGACCATTTCACGAGTGTACCGTGAATATCAGGGATCCGGTAAAACATCAAATCTCCGACATCGCTACGGCCAGAAGAAGATCTCGCAAAAACGGGACCAGCGACGACTGAAGAGAATTGGTCAACGTGACAGAAGTGCAACCCTAGCGCAAATTGCTGCAGATTTCGATTCTGGGCCGTCAACAAGTGTCAGCGTGCGAACTATTCAACGACTTCTGAGCTGAAGGCCCACTCGTGTACCCTTAATGACTGCGCGACACAAAGCTTTGTCTCACCTGGGCCCGTGAACACCGTCATTGGACTGTTGATGGCTGGAAATATGTTGCTTGGTCGGACGAGTCTCCTTTGAAATTGCATCGAGCGGATGGACGCGTACGGATAAGGAGAGAACCTCATGAATCCATGGAGCCTGCATGTCAGCAGGGGACTGTTCAATCTCTTGGATGCTCTTTAATGGTGTGGGGCGTGTGCAGTTGGAGTGATATAGGGCCTCTGATACCTCTGGATACGACTCCAACAGGTGACATGTACGTATGCATCCTTTCTGATCGCCTGCATCCGTTCATGTTCATTGTGCATTCCGACGGACTCGGCAATTCCAGCAGGACAATGCGGCACTCTACAGGTCCAGAACTGCTACAGAGTGGCTTCAAGAACACTCTTCTGAGTTTAAACACTTCCGCTGGCCACCATATTCCCTAGACGTGAACATTATTGAGCACATCCGGGATGCCTTGAAACGTGCTGTTCAGAAGAGATCTCCATGCCCACGTACTCTTACGGATTTATGGACAGCCCTGCAGGATTCATGGTGTCAATTCCCTCCAGCACTACTTCAGACATAAGTCGAGTCCATGCCACGTCGTGTTGTAGGACTTCTGCGTGCTCGCGAGGGCCTTACACGGGAGGTGTACGTTTCTTTGGCTCTTCGGAGTAAATGGGGTTGTTCCTTGCCTGTTGTTGATTATTTCTACTGCCTTTGTTATACTTACTTTTAGTCCGAAATTTTTAAATGTGTTGTTAGAATCATTAAGTTACTTATGTGCTTCATCTTCTGTCTCTCCCTACACTATCAAATCATCAGCAAAAACCGGGGCAATTGTTTCACTGTCTGTGTTCTTGATATATTTTCTGATCTTTTTCATTACTATTACAAACAGATGTGGTGACAGGGCACTTCCTTGTTGGAACACCTCTCTTTGTTTCAAACCATTCTGATCGTTCGTTGCCTATCTGGACACCGCTGTAACACTTTTGGTATAGCATCTTGACTTTATCAATTAGGTAGTTTGGAAGACCTAAAGCTGCCAAACATTCCCATATTTTGTTTCGAGGAATACTGTCATAATCTTTATCAATGTCCACAAATACAGTCACATGATTTCTTCCATATTCCTAGTATTTTTCTGTCCGCATTTTTATTGCAAAAAATAAGATCCATAGTCTCTCGGTCTTTCCCGAATCCACGTTATTCCTGAAGCTGAGGCTCTACAATCTTTATAATTCTCATTTTTATGATCTTTTCCAGCAGCTTCTGGGTATATGACAGCAGCGTGATACGTCTGTAATTGCCACATTTTCGTCGATTTCCCTTTTTGAAAAAAGGGATGAGGACTCCTTTACTCTCATCTTTGGGATGTTGTTTTCTTTTTTTTTTGTTTGTTTGTTTTGTTTTCGGCATTCAGTATCTTCATTCAGTCTTCTGTAGATGATCGTAACTACCAGCTAATTCTTTCCGACACGATCAAAAATTGCTGAATGTCAGCCATGAGAGAGAACAGTACCTTTTCTTCTTTCAAGTAACGTTACGGACGGCCCCGGTAGCAGTATTAACAACACTGCAAACTGTCTTATAGGTATAAGAGTCTACTGCATATAACTTAACGTAATCATAATCACACTGCTTACTCCGGTTGTGGCTGGAGTTAGCGTATCCCTCGTTCAGGACACCTGCCAAAGCTACCACGTAATCACCTCTTCGTTGCAATACAGCTTATCTACTTGTGGAGATTGCGCGAAAATGATTCGTAGGATATATTGACTGACAAGACATATTTAACTCGGCCCCAAACCCGAACATAAAACGTGCCTCCGTGTCTGCGTATCGACGCAATTACAGAGACTATTTTGTTTCCTTTTGCAGTTCTCAAGGCTGGCAAGCAGTGGTCCCATTGTACGCCTGGCAGAATGGCTGAACAAACATCTGCCGCTCGCGTCAGTGTCTGTTACGCGAATAGAACCTCACTGCGACCATGTTCGCATGCAAGTCGTGACGAATGTCTCACTATAAGGCCTAGCTTAAACGGAGAAACTACGTTGCGGTATTAGGTTTCGAACCCCTGTTGCCAGCCACCGAATATGAATGGCGCGCATTGGCGAAAGTCGTTAGCGAAACTGAGTAGTTTCGGGGCTTACCAACTGTTACGATACGAAGCTATCAGTTGCGTGTTTTTCTAGGTAAGGTGGCGTTCCGATAAATGACATTAAGTGGGAAACTGAGAAAAATTGGCTATTACGCAATAAATGCGTGCTTGCGAGGCGTCAATAATAATCGTTGCAAGAAAAAAGTGTGACGCAGTACTGCAGATGGAGATGAGTCTTCGTAATATGAACAGCTGTTCTCGAGGTCGGCGTTGCAGATCAAAATACATTCTGGAACAAATAATAAGATTAATAATGTTCGCTACCTGCAATTGGAAAGCGCTGTAGGTGCTCTAAAGTCAATATGAAGCCATCATGAAGGTACGGGCGAAACAGCCAAGCTTCGATAAAAGCACAGCTGTGTAAATACGGAAGTTACCCAAAGAATACAGTGTACAGTTAAAGACGAAAACACACAGAACCAAAACTTAATTGTACGAAACGAAAAGCTCTGATGTTTATAAATATATGGAGGAAACTGCCCATTTGTAATCTTTAAGGCTATTTTCCCCGATTTTTAGAGTTCGCGTCGTGGTATGGATACTGTGCTACGTGCTGAAATAAACGCAATGTTATCTGCAGTTTCAGTTCCGACTATACGTAATTCAGGAGTTGAACGTGAGAATGTTTGATGTATCTTGGCTTCTGTTTAGATGATCACTGTACTGTTCTGACGTGATTCTTAGGTGGATGAGCAGCTTCGAGTTTTCCACAATACTTTCTTTCAGCGAGGTTGCTCTGAACACCAGGTGCCATCTCTACTAATTTCAAACATACAAGCATGAACCCCACCAGTACTAATGTAAATAGACAGTTTTCTTTTCTTATAGGACAATGTCTTCTGGGCACAAAAAAATGTCGAACCGGAGATGTACATTGTTACCCTGTAGACAGTCATTTGCGAAACTACTGCGCGTTGGAAGATAGAATTGAAGAAAATAATTTATTGTAGAAAATACCTTAACAGGCTTTCAATTGTTCAAAACAGCTTCCCAAAGCTTTGGCAACTTCTGTATTCCGGATAGGACACATTTATTGTTGAGCTGTCTGATTACCTTTAATTTGGGAGACAAACCAGTCTGGTGGGCTCATATCAGGACTATATGGTGGCTGGGGAAGTATTTCCCAACCACATTTGTCAAGCGCTTCTTTCATCGGTAGAGCAAAATGGGGCCTTGTATTATCGTGCGAAATGGGAACAGCAGCTGCAAGCATGTGACACTTGTAGTACGGGCGTGTTTCAGAAGTCCCCTGGGGTACTCCATCTGTCAGTACGACGCCATATCATACACAAAGATGATCGACTCGGAACTTTTCCAATGTGTCGACTGAGATGTGAGTTCCGGCAAATTTCGTATCCAGGTTTCATAAAGTGCAACGATCTTTTGCAGAAACGTTCTTCTTTTCGATAACGCTGATGTGATTCTTTGGCGACCTGCTTTCTGCTCTTCACTGTAATCATGGTGAACCCATGTGGCAGCAGCTTTTCACAACCCTAGCCGAGCTTTTCGCCTTGTTATCAGGTCACGTAGTACATCCGGCGACACAGCCTTCCCAACTGAGTCCTCTGCTCAGACTCACTCAGCGCCCTCCAAAGTCTCTATGCGCTGTACACTGCTAATCTCTTAGTGCAGTGAGTCCGGGAAAAGTGCCACTTGCTCACTCTTGGTGGAGCCAGTGTCGTGTTTCTGTGGGTGCCTGGTCATGTCGGTCCGCCAGGAAACGAGGCTGCTGAGACTGCTGAGACTGCTGAGACTGCTGCAGTCCTCGTACCTCAGGCCGCGAGTACCTCTACTCCCTCCGATCATCTCTGCGTTGCCGTCTGTCAGGTGGTGGTGTCCCCATGGCGTCGCCAATGGTGCTCCCTTCACGGGAATAAGCTTCGGCTTATTAAGTCTCTCCCGGCGCCTTGGACGACCTCCATTCGGCCCGCCCACCGCGAGGAGATTATTTTAACTCGGCTGCGTATTGGGCACTGCCTTTCTAGCCATCGTCATTTGCTCAGTGGCGCTGCCCCACCAATTTGTACACACTGCGCCCAAATTTTAACTGTCCGCCACTACCTGCTGGAATGCCCTTTTTTTACCAATTTATGTTCCAGCTTGGGATTGCCATCTGATTTATCAACTGTTTTAGCGAATGACGCGCGGGCTGTCGACCGCGTTTTACTTTTTATCCACTGAAGCAGTATGGCGAAGGCCATTTAATTTTTAGTTTTGGACGTCCATTTTTGTATGGTTTTTCTTAGCTCTTCTTCCGCGTGCCTTGTTTAGCTGCCTCCTATTCTGCCAATTGGGAGTGACATATAGTCGTTTCCCTCGTCCCAGGTGTTTTTCTCTAGTTTTGACTTGGGCGCGTATGACTCCAGTTGTATCTTGCGCCCTAAAACCAAACCAAACAAAACAAAACGACCAATATCATCAATCCGGTAAAATATCAAATCTCTGACATCGCTGTAGCCGGAAAAAGATCCTGCAAGAACGGGACCAACGACGAATGATGATAATCGTTCAACGTGGCACAAGTGCAAACCTTCCGCAAATTCCTGCGTATTTCAATGCTGGTTCATCAACAGGTGTCAGTGTGCGAACCATTCAATGAAACATCATCGATATGGGCTTTCGGAGCCGAAGGCCCACTCGTGTACCCTTGATGGCTGCATGACACATATCTTCACGCCTCGCCTGGGCCCGTCAACACCGGCATTGAACTGTTGATGACTGGAACATGTTGCCTGGTCAGAAGAGTCTCATTTTAAATTGTATCGAGTGGATGGACGTGTGCGGGTATGGGAAGAACCTCGTAAATCAATGGACCCTGTATGTCAGGACGTAACTGTTAAAACTGGTGGGTGTGGGGCGTGTGCAATTGGAGTGATATGGTACCCCTGATACGTTTAGATACGACTCTAACAGGTGACACAAAAGTGTCCTGTCTGATCACCTGCATCCATTCATGTCCATTGTGCATTCCAATGGACTTAGGCAATTCCAGCAGGGCAATGCGACACCCCACACGTCCAGAATTGCTAAATGGTGGCTCCAGGAACACCCTTCTGAGTTTAAACATATCTGCTGGCCAGCAAACTCCCCAAAAACGAACATTTATTGAGCATATCTGGGATGCCTTGCAACGTGCAGTTCAGAAGAGATCTCCAACCTCTCGTACTCTTACGGATTTATGAACAGCCCTGCAGGGTTCATGGTGCCAATTTCCTCCAGCACTGCTTCAGACATTAGTCGAGTCAATGCCATGTCGTGCTGCGGCACTTCTGCGTGCTCGCGCGGGTCGCACAAGATATTAGGCAGGTGTACCAGTTTCTTTGCCTCTTCAGTGTATTTAGCACATTTCGGGCCTTACTAGAGCTTGCAGATTTGCTCTTTTTTATCCGAGGGGTTAAGTTTGTGCTATTTCTCATCTTTATTAATTTATTGGATTTGATGGTACGCTGGCCGCTGTGGCCGAAGAGTTCTAGGCGCTTCAGTCCGGAACCGCGCTGCTGCTTTGGTCGCAGGTTCGAATCCTGCCTTGGGCATGGATGTGCGTGATGTCCTTAGAACTACTTAAACCTAACTAATCTAAGTCCAGGGGACTGATGACATCAGATGTTAAGTCCCATAGTGCATAGAGCCATTTGAACCATTTCATGGTAGGGTATTGTATTGGGGGGGGGGGGGGGGGGGGGGATTTTTACCAATGTCTCTAAATTGGGACTGCAGGAGGAGTCGAAGGGACACTTGTGACCTTCGTGTTAGGGGTGAGGGAAAACCTCCAAAAACCCTTTTTTTTTTTTTTCTACTCAACATTGGCAGGAGGTCAGTCTGTCATGCCATCCCGTGAGACACTCGTCGTACTCTGTCCTCTTCATGGTGGTTGTCAGCCTGTCTCCAGAGGTGGCTAAGATGATTTGCACACTTTTGCTGATCCTCTCTGGGCGTTGCCTTCGTTCATCTGATTTGGCTGCTTCAATGACTGGCGTCGCTTGTACTGTACTGTACTGTACTGTACTGTACTGTACTGTTCTGTTCTGTTGGCGACCATCTTTTTTGGACAGGAATTTTGCTAGGATGTGTGGGTCGTCTGTGACTGCATGTTCTCTCGTTCTGGAGGGTCCTCAGTTCGCTAGAGCATCGATGTGGTCGTTGCTCGGTGGTCTGTGCAGCTCGCGACTCCGTTTGTAGCCGTTGGTAAAGTATTTCTCGCAGCAGCAGTAACATCGTCCCAATTCTGCACTCAGTCTCCTCCATGGCAGCGTCCGACCATGCCGCTCCAATTGCTCGTGTCGCGGTGTGTAGCTGTGCCGCCTTCTGACAATGTAGCGCCTTCCAGTTCTTTGCAAGCCAGCGCTGTCTACCTCAGCTGCATCGCGCAGCCCCTCCACTCCCATTCCCCCCACCTCGCCATTCGACCGCACTCTCTGTGGTGGAGAGGGAGATCTGCTGTCGGTTCGTCTGTGTTCGTCTCCAGGGGCGAAACGGTGGACCTACTGGTCTTCGCCTCCTCCGTCGCTTCTTGGTGTCCTCAACGAGTGCCAAAAGCTCACCTCCTTTTGTTTCAGTTCACTAGCGATGCCACGCCAGTTTGCAAAGTGCGTTCCGCCGAAGCGGGCACACGTCGCTTGGTCCTCTTTCTGCGTTATGCAAGCTCGACTGGCGTCTTCGCCAGCGCACTGGACTACTTCTCTTGATTGCGGCAGTGTTTTGGCACGTGCTCCTCGTCTTGCACCTGAAGTACTGGGGCTTGGTGTCGAGCTCCGCACAAAAAGGCTTGACCTACACATGAAAGCCTATGAGCTTGGTGATCTCAAACTCTTTGGTCAATTTTATCCTCGTCTGTGTCCACAGCCAAGATAAATAGCGGTGGTTTCTTTTTATTGGTCCTTTTGTGCAGCGCGAGGCCACATCTCCGAAACCGTTGCCCAGTAACCCTTTACCAACCAAGTCTACACTGCACAGTCCTCTGAGGAGTGCCTTAGCCGTCGTCGCCTCCTCCTTTTCCGGTGCAGAGGCGATGTAGAAGGGTGGAGTTCTTGGCTCGTGGTTCTTCTGCTCTGTGGCCTCAGAATCACTTGTCGCCTGTAGTCCATCTAAGTCTTCGGGGCGGCTGTGGCGAAAAGCGTCATACTCTTTGGCCGCGCCAACCTCAGCGGCGCTGCCCACTCCGTTGACCGTGCAGAAATCGTCGCTGACCAGGTGCCAGTGGGGCCATGGACGCAGTCTTCCGGCTTATATCTGAACAGTTGCTTCCCTTAGCCACTGCTTCGCAAGTCGTATTACGAGGAGCGGCTACGATGTTCGAATCACCGATTTACTTCAAACTCTGTAAATTTTTAACAGCCCATTAGCACAACATAATGTGCAAGTAGGAAGGGGTGCTACTTATGCAATTTCGAGAAAATCGCAACAGATGTTTCACGTGTCGAATATGTGACGGTGCGTTGCAACTTTGTGCACGAAATAGCGGCTGTCAAGTGTGTAGCGTTCGAGATTCGTAAGCTGTGGATCTGTGGATCAAGTCCGGCTTGTCTATTATTTATTTCTTTTTCAGCGTTGGTCATATTGTTTCACACATACGACTTTTGAAATATAATGTAATGAAAAACCTCGTGTATTTGCACGCACTACTGTTGAAGTTTCATGTTACTTGTCTGTTTACTAATGTCACTTATTGCAACAAATATTACTTTTTCAGCCATCGGAAAGCAAAGAACGAAACGCATGAAGTTTTCTGGACATTTATGACTGTCGTAATTGGCGAAATTTGTTATACCTGCAATCGGGTAAGGTAGTCAGGACTGCTTTGCACCGGAACGCTTCGACCTGCAGACGCACACTCAGGTCCCCATTCGGCAAATAATTTGCATAGCGATGAGACCTTGCTAGTGTAGTAAGAACGAATAGCGTAAGTGATTCTGAGTTAAACATTTGCACAGAGTAGAGTATAAAAGTTCAAGCAAATGCACGTTTTTCTCGTTATATTACCTTTCAGATGGTGAAGTATGACCCGTGTTGAAAAACTATATACATTTAAAAAACAAAGACGAGCGGAACTGGATCCAGAGATCCACAGTTTACGGAGCTTGAACGCCAACCACTTGATACCCGCCATCGCGTGCTTTTGAGTCCCATTGCACTGGTACATACTCAACATATTAACTTTCCACCATCGCAACCCCCCCCCCCCCCCCCCCCCGGGATTTAGTGGTAAAATGGCGAAGAGGATAGCTCATAAAAACTGAACACAAATGAAGCATGAAAAAGTAAGAAGTTGTACTGATGTGCGAAAGAAGAAGCGAAATTGAAACCGTAAAAGGTCCAAGCTTAAGATGTGCAACACGAGGGAGTTGCAAGAGTCATGGTGTCATAGTTGTGTGGTCACGGTATTAGAGAGTAAAGCGGGAGATGCCTATCCAAATATCCCTATTGCCCATTTTTTTTTTCCTTTTAAGAAAATTATGAACTTTCCGTCTGGTCATTGGCGTCTGTATTCATGGCAATTGTCATATTATACTTTGATTATAGAGTGTGAGTCTTGTGTTAAGAACACATTGCCATCGTGTGTAAATGCGAAGAATAGTGAGACCAGTTCAGAAGCCGCATAGACCTCTCATAGAAATGAAAACAACAAATAAACCGGTGTGAATATGTTACAACAAAGGAATTATACAGTCTGAACTTCCAAAATGTAACGCGAGAGTCATGTAGTAGTTGTGTAGATGTAGATGAAGTATGAACATTCGTAGGTCCTCACTGTTGCAAATGAACGTTACACCACGATAAAGACACAAATTTGAACACAGCAAATGGACACGTTAAGACCGGAAGGAAAACTCATAATTTTGTGAAGAGAAAAGCAAGGGGCTATGACAGAGATTTGAAACACGGATCTCTCGCTTTACGATCTAACCCCGTGACCACACAACCACGACGCCATGATTCTTGCAACTCGTTCGATTATGCACATCTTGAGCTTGGACTGTTCTCTTTAGATTTTGCTTCTTCTTCACAGTTCAGAACAATTTCTTCCTGTTTCCGTGTTTGATTTGTGTTCAGTTTTGACAGGGTATCCACTAGGCCACTTTGCCACTAAATCTGAGGGAGCTGTGATGCGGAGTCTCCCTTGTAAGTAGTAGACCTTACCAAGAGCACGTTACATGATCCTAATGGACAACGAAAAGTTCAGGGATGTTGAAGTAAATCCATGATTCTAACATTGTGGTCCCCCCTTGTTAGAGTGAACGATTAATTCTTGTTGTCGGATTAGAAGTACACAGTGTCATAAGTAGTCACATGAAAATGACATTCACGGCTACAAATTACTTTCGATCCAAATGAAACAACATTAAATAATGACGACTGTACTGTCAGGCATATTGCGCAAAGTAACATCGATCGTCAAAGTTGGCAGCAACAAGAATTAGCATATTAGCAACTCGAATTGGTTCAAATGGTTCTGAGCACTATGGGACTTAACTTCTGACGTCATCAGTCCCCTATAACTTAGAACTACTCAAACCTAACTAACCTAAGGACATCACACACATCCATGCCCGAGGCAGGATTGGAACCTGCGACCGTAGCGGTCACGCGGTTCCAGACTGTAGCGCCTAGAACCGCTCGGCCACTCTGGCCGGCCAACTCGAATTGCAGTGACCTCTACTTTCGTGCCGGCCACTTTAGTGAATCGTTAGTCCTCAGGGTCACAGCCGCTGCCTGCCACCAGCAGATATTCGTAAAAAATCGAAAATTATCATATCGAATGTACTGATCTGGCCGACAATGAAGAAGCGAAGAATAAATTAGATTTTGCGCAAATTCATAAACTTAATGCTGAAGCGTGTGGTGTCTCCAAGGCAACTGTAGGCCATATTAGCAAATCTGTGTCATTTGAAGAATCTCTAGACATGAATGTGTGTTTCGATTCTCCAAAAAAGGGATACGAACGTGAACGGAAATCAACCAACTTCGACGATTTTAACAAAGAGCTCTTGCGTAGAACGGTATCTGCATATTACGACACAGGAGAGCATCCAACGGTAAAAAAATACAGGCTGACCTCGGTGAAAAAATTAATTACTCGGGCTCAGAGACCTCCGTTCTTCGTCTTCTCCACTCCCTTGGTTTCCGATTCAAGAAGTGTAATGACGGACGGAAATTCTTGATGGATCGCAGAGACATTGCAGCAGCAAGAGCGAAGTTTTTGGCGTACAATGCACTTCTTGCGTGTGAAGATACCTGGCCTCTAGTGTACTTGGATGAAACTTGGGTTTCACAGAACCACACCAATAAGTATATATGCCACGACTCCGAAGGAAACAGAGGTTTGTAAGTGCCTACTAGTAGAGGTGGCCGATTAATTATCGCCCACGCTGGTTCATTAACCACAGGCTTCATACCAGATGCCAAACTTGTTTTTTTTTTTTTTTTTGGTGAGGAAGTTCTTGACAATCCGATTACCATTCAGAAATGAATGGAGAGGTTTTTAAAAATTGGCTTATTCGACTGTTGTCTGCGCTGGAAGAAGGGTCAATTATCGTGATTGAACGTGGCAGCTTTTCTATCTGAATGGAGTGGTAGCTGGCGTTATCAAACTGACGCAAGGCAGGTATTATGGAATGGTTAAAGAGAAAGAATGTTTCATTATCAGTCGATGAAACGAAGGCTGAACTCCTGTCTAAGGAAGAAATCACAGGTGCCAAAAAGACTTACGAATTAGATCAACTGGCAAACGAAATGGGGCGAAATGGTTCAAATGGCTCTGAGCACTATGGGACCCAACAGCTGTGGTCATCATTCCCCTAGAACTTAGAACTACTTAAACCTAACTAACCTAAGGACATCACACACACCCATGCCCGAGGCAGGATTCTATCCTGCGACCGTAGCAGCAGCGCGGTTGCGGACTGGAGCGCCTAGAACCGCACGGCCACCGCGGCCGGCGAAATGGGACACAAGTGGTACGTCTGCCACCGTATCACTGCCACTCTATTCCCATTGAATTGATGTGGGCCCAAGTAAAGCGAGAAGTAGCGACAACAAATGCTACTTTCAAATTTGCTGATACGGAGAAGCTAACACACGAAGCTCTCGACAGTGTTACTCTGTATGGCTGGGAGAGGTGCGTAAACACGCAGAAGCATTGCAAGAAACTGATTTCGTGAATCATCGTTTAACAGACAACATAGTGGAATCTGTGATGATACACCTGACTGAAACAAGCGGCAGTGAATCTGAAGACATAGAGCGAGAAGATCCTTCAGTTTAGGTAAGTGCTGTCTATGTAAAGAGCTGACTTGATTTAAATGTTTGTCTGTTCATCTCAGTTGTAGAGGACATATTGCGAATGTGTGTCCCTTACACTAGACGTCTGATAAATTTATCACAAGTGGTGGCGATTAGTTTTCTCGACAGTAACTGTCAATTAAAATAAGATTGTCATTTCTGCATTAATTAACAACAGTTTTTCCTAAAAAACGTGTATCGAATGTCTTTACATTCGGATATAATCTTACTGCAATCGGTTTACTTGTACATTCGAAATTTAGCTACTTTTTTTCATAGAAGGATTTACTGGCTGTTTCGTATTAAGGGTAATGCACTTCATAAGATGACAAAACGTTACGGTGCTTCTGTATCGACTGTATATATAAACAGTGCGGTAACATCAGAACAGTCTCAGCACCTATTCCGATTCTCCGAGAAGAGCATAGAAATCTTTGTTTGACGACTTATACAAAAAGCTAGAACGTAGAATTGTATTACTTTACTATGACAGAGGATAGTATCCGATGGCTAGAGAAATACGGGGCAATGTCCATAATAAAACTGATTATTCTGGCCAGTCACTTCATTGCACTGTCTTCTCCGCCCACTTGATTTTTAAATCAGAAACTGTAATGATGGACGAAATTTGTAAGTCAAGACAGCGACATTGCAGTGGTGAGAACGAGGTTTTTGTGTACCAAGCACGTATTGCGTGCTGAGAATATTAGGCTTACAGCAAATTTAGATAAAACTTGGGTTTCATAAAACCTTTCGAACAAATATCTGCTAGACTTCAGTGAAAATATTGGCTTCAAAATAACTGCAATTACTTTTGCGTAGCGTATATTTGCGTTTTGAGTGATGGATGGCTTAACGAAGGATACGTATTAGCAGCCAGTAAAATATTTTCGGGAAGTAGGAAATATTCTCGGCCATGTTAAAGCGGGCCGTACGAACAAAACTCTTCGCGAAGGCCTACAACGACTCGCGCGCTGCTGCGCACGGAATATCGCGGAAGTAATTTGCCTCTGTACGTGATGCGATGTCTGAAATGTTACCAAAAGTAATTTTTTAGTTTTCTTAACAACTTTCTCACGCGAAGTTTCTTCGCAGTGTTAGAGAACGAAAGTTAGTTAGCGACTACATTTTTTTTTACGCAGTCGGCACAGTTTCACACCTCTTATAATATTTTAATTTTTATCTCAGAATACTTCTGTTTCCGAAATAAAAGACGCAGCATATGCATCTGTAAACTTTGAGAATGTTACATTAGTGATTCTGTTACTACCACAGTTTGAAGTAAAAAATTATTTTCCTCGAAAATTTCTTGTAAGGTCAGTTTTCATTTTTTTCCTAGCAGGTATTAAGAATTATCTTTTGGAAAGTACTCCCAACATATTCTAGACTAAAAATAGAGTTGCCTAATATTTTTTTTTAATTCTTGCGAACATTTGAAATTATCACTATTAAAAAACTGGCAACGCTGTAAGACGGCGAGATGGATTTTAAGCCCTATTTACATGGCAGCCATTATAGTAGGGAGACAAGAAGCAGG
The DNA here is from genome assembly GCF_021461395.2 of Schistocerca americana. Lineage (NCBI taxonomy): Eukaryota > Metazoa > Arthropoda > Insecta > Orthoptera > Acrididae > Schistocerca > Schistocerca americana. Next base: position 56,407,844 of record NC_060125.1, on the reverse strand, counting down.
AAAATGTGGGCGCATGTACTAAAATTGAGGATAGGAACTGTGCTAACACAAAGACGAAAGCTGACACACCTTTAGTTACACGTCACGTTAGCAGAAACAGTAGTTTCACATTACATTTCATTCCGTTTATGAAGGCAGTTATAATTTAAAAGGCAAACTAGTTTACAGTCAAAAACACATTGTTTGAAATTCGGATCGGTGTAAGTCAAGAAGTTTGTTGATGACATACCTCCTGGATGCTACCGTTGTTCCGTGTTCTTACAGCATTTCACTTCATTCCTAAGATTCTGCTGACTGCGTACGCATACATTCATGTCGCTCTCCAGTCGCCTCGTACCAGACTGATGCTAAGCAACGATGTGACCGCTGAAGGGCCTCTATATTGTTGACAACTGCGTCACGACGCGATATGTTGTTTGCTCAAAGAGGATATGCGGAAAAGAATCACCGAACACGTAAGGAGACTACCCAGAGAAACAGCGGGTTCTTGGACGACCGGGACATTTCCCCGAGCATGAGATGCCTCTAGACTCAAAAAATGAGCCAGAATGAATATCAGAATGAAAATTGGAACGATTACCAAAACCTGTCAAGAGAAGCCTTTCGCTATAGTAAAATGATGAAAGATCATTCGGAAATGATTACGGTTTATAGATATTTACCTCCTTTACACACGTTAAAGATCAGTCCGCATGAGAATACGAGCCTCAGTTAACTGAGCATATAGAACGAAAGAGACCATATGTCAGCAAGTGTTTCGACCAAGGCTATGAAGGGGCATCTGTCAGTGTCGTATACAAGAGTGTGCGAAAAATACTCAAAGTCTAAATTTAGTCCTTAAAACTACGGTGGAGGCTACGAGGCTAATCAGGAAGAAACCTGTATTTCCAAACAGTTGGGAACATCGTACTGTGTGGTCATGGCATGCTACTGTGGTAGAACTTAGGAACTTGTTCTCGATTACTTGCAAGATAAATAAAAAAGAATCAGATGCGTTGAGCTGGAAGATAAGAAACGATGTACACACAAGAAGAGGGATTCATTGATTTTTCTAAAGGCTCTCACAAACATGATCCGTAAGAGTAAGAAATGTATTGAAGGAAGTGTAGCAAAAGGTCTTAGAAACATAATTTTACCCTTTTCAGCTAGAATTAATTCGGCACATAAGGCTCTGAAGTCTGGCTACGTTACAGCTGAAAATGGCGTCTTAGGAACGTCGGTGTCAGAAATCTAGATGTAGGATAACGGTTGGCGTTCCGTCGATCGTGTCCTTCTCAAAGAAACCATCTCGGCATTTGCTTTGAGCTATTTGGGGTGAAATCAATGAAAATCTTACACTGGATGGGCGGACGGGGGTGTGAATCGCAGTCCTCACGCAGTCATATCTGACCACTGCGACATACTGCTCCGTTGCTCTCGGAAACAGCTAGCCTAAGAGGATGGTACGACAAATTACTTGACAAAAGTTTCAACATATGTGAAAACTGCGCCATTGAGTGTAAATTGCCAAACAAACAAATTAGAGGGTGACATATCCCGTAACTGGACTTAGAGTAACACATTTTTATCCAAAGATTGCCAACATTTATTCGCAACTAAATACCTTCGTTCAAGGATTGAGGTCTTTTATGGACACACACGTAGCAATAGCGTGTGTAACGGGATTAGTCGCGGGAGGGAAGTGCCAATGAAGTGTAAGGAACTGCTGTACAACACGTACTTTACACCCACACTGCCATTTGCCAAGGAGACCTGGACACTGTCAAGAAGAAAGGAGAGTAGAATCCAAGCCAGTGAAACAAGATTCCTGAGAAGCATGTTAGGGAAAACAAGGGGTGACAAAATAGGAAATCAACATGTCAACTGGAGCAGAGAAACTGAATGAGAGGAAGACTGGTTAAAATGGTTTGGACATGTGAGGAGAATAGGAGATTGAAGAATACCAAAACGAATGCTAGAGGCAAAGTTTGAGGATGAGAGGGAAATCTAGAGCACAATGGATTGACTCTTTATAGAAGACTTAATGAAGGAATCTGGACTGGAACAAAACAGTTATAGAAGAAGAATGGTGTGGAGGCAGAGAAGACTGAAGAAGTAATTTCCCAGAATTTACGGAATTAGCCCAACATATGCAAAGCTACAGTCGTTGGAAAACTGAGCGCTTTCATGGAGCGGACAATATATTTTTTTAAAGTCTACGTTTTGCCATGAATTAGGCATTATTACCTGATTTTAAAGTACTATCAGTAGGTGGGGAGTGGCGCGAATCTCCATGGTACTGTTTGACTGGCGACAGTGTGTACAAGAAATTTTGAAAAATCTTAGCTGGTGGAGCTCTTAGAAAAACTCGCACTACTCTCTCAGCGCAAAACCCAGCTGGCACGGAGACGTGAGAGTAGAGTATTCATACTTTACGTGCTCCATTCGCGGACGGAACAAGAACATACTTCAGTGTATGATGCGGCTCAGTAAGTGTAGTCTGCCAAGACGTTTACAGTGATTCAAAGAGTAAAGATGAAGAGAGAAGTGTATAAATTTAGTATGCGAAGAACAGTCAATTACATCTTCTACATAAAATAGTGGATCCCAATCTTTCTTAGACCATTATCCCTAAAGTGGCCGGCACGAATATAGGGCTTCAAGGTCATCTCGCCGTCTTACAACGTTGCCAGTTTTTTATAGTGATAATTTCAAATGTTCGTAAACATTCAAAAAGAAATATTGGGCAACTCTATTTTTAGTCTAGAATATGATAGAGTACTTTCCAAAAGAAAATTCTCAGTAGCAGCTAGGAAAAAAACGAAAACTAAAGTTAGAAGAAAAATTGTCGAGGAAAATAATTTTTTACTTCAAACTGTGGTAGTAACAGAATCACTAATGTAATTGGACCGAAAAAAATATATGATCATCCTCAAAGTTTACAGATGCATATGCTGCGTCTTTTATTTCGGAAACATAAAAGTATTCTGAGATAAAAATTAAAATATTATAAAATGTGTGAAACTGTGCCGACCCCGTAGCAAAAAAATGTAGTCGCTGATGAATTTTCGTTCTGTAGGACTGCGAAGAAGCTTCCCGTAAGAAAGTTGTTAAGAAAACTAAAAAAATTTTTTTGGTAACATTTCAGACATCATTATTGTATCGTATCAGTCACAGAGGCAACTTACTTCCGCAATATTCCGTGTGCAGCAGCGCGTAGGTCGTTGTAGGCCGTCGCCAAGAGTTTTGTTTGGAAGGTTCGCTTTAATATGACCGGGAAGTAGGGAACATTCTCGAAGATATTTTACTGGCTGCTAATACATATCCTTCGTCATTGCATCCATTACTCAAAACGCCAATATACGGTACGCAAAAGTAATTGTAGTTATTTTGAAGCCAATATTTTCACTGAAGTCTTGCAAAATATTTGTTCGAAAGGTTTTGTGAAACCCAAGTTTTATCTAAATTTGCTGTAAGCCTAGTATTCTCAGCACGCAATACGTGCTTGGTACACAAAACCCTCGTTCTTATTACGGCAATGCCCCTGTCGTGGTTTACAAATTTTGTCCGTCATTACAGTTTCTGAATTATAAACCAAGTGGGCGGAGAAGACAGTGCATTGAAGTGACTGGCCAGAATAATCTATTTTATCATTGACATTACCCTGTATTTCTCTAGCCATCGGATACTATCCTCTGTCATTCTAAAGCAGTCCCCCCTGCGGGTTCGGGGGTAAGAATAGGCCCGCGGTATTCCTGCCTGTCGTAAGAGGCGACTAAAAGGAGTCTCAAATGTTTTGGCCTTAATGTGATGGTCCCCCTTGGGGTTTGACCTCCATTTTTCAAAATTCTACAGAAGTACGAGCCTTTTGGGGAAGGACACCTTACATGGTGTACCACTGGTCCTAAGTGCACTAAGACCTTGGCACTCAGCATTGCACCGGCGTTGTCACCATACCCATTATTCCTCAAATTGGGCCTAAACGCCTGATGGGTTGTCCAAGTTACGCCCATAGTGCATCTCCATCTGCACCAGCGATCATGATGGACTTTCCATGGCACCAGAAATCCAGCACGGTAGCCAGCCCGTTGTGGTGGGGTCGTCATGTACCCTCTAGGTTGTAGCCCCCTGACAACACAGGGATCGTACTGCCGATACCTGAGCTGCACCCTCCCCACGTTGGCCAAGGAGTAGATGCCCGTCTCCTTGGGGCATCAGGACTCCCGGCAATGGTCATCCTGCCAGGTGGCCCTTGCTGCGGCTGGGTGGCGCCCGTGGGGAGAGCCCCTGGTCGGAGTGGGTGGTATCGGGGCGGACGTTTCGCACATGAAACGTCAACACGTATCAGGTCGCTCTGCGGCCGAGTCTTCCAAAAGAAAAGGTACCGTTTCTAGTTCTGGTTCTCCTGCCCTTTCCCCCTTGGCCACTCCATGGGAGGAGGGACAGGCCCGCCGGCTTGGGGCGAAGTACTTCCCCCGCTATTTGGTCTGTTCTCGATCAGATGGGGGGACGTTCGCCACCTCCAAGCCCATGTTCTTTGTTCAGCACATTGAGGACGTCTTCGGGGAAATGGAGGCTCTCAGCAAGATGCGATCAGGGTCCGTTCTTATCAAGACCACCTCTGCCACACAATCGGCGGCACTCCAGGCGTGCGACCGCCTAGGGGACATCCCAGTCTCCATTGTCCCACATCTGGCACTAAATAGGACGCAGGGGGTTATTTTTCATCGTGACCTCCTGCTACAATCTGATGAGGAGCTCAGGGCCAACCTGGAGCGCCGCGGCGTGCATTTCGTCCAGCGAGTCCAGCGCGGCCCCAAAGACCGTCGCATCGACACCGGGGCCTTTATCCTCGCCTTCGAGGGGGACGTTCTCCCGGAGAAGGTAAAGGTGATGTGCTACCGGTGCGACGTGCGACCTTACGTCTCACCTCCTATGCGCTGTTTTAGGTGTTTGCGCTTTGGGCACATGTCGTCCCGGTGTGAGGCTGAGCCCCTTTGTGGCGACTGTGGACGTCCTCTTCGTGAGGAACATACTTGCACCCCACCACCTCGGTGCCCTAATTGTCCTGGCGTCCACTCGCCTAGGTCCCCAGACTGCCCCGCCTATCAGAAGGAGAAAAAGATACAAGAAATCAAAACTTTGGATCGGCTCTCTTATTCTGAGGCCAGGAAGAAGTATGACCGCCTTCATCCCATGTCACTGGCCACTTCGTTTGCCTCAGTTGTGTCCACTCCTTCCGCTGTATCCTCACCTCTATCCTGTCCCCCCTCCGCCTCCTCTGCCCATCAGGGGGCTCTGCCTCCGCCTCCCAAATCCCTCCCTTCCAACTCCTCCTCCCCCGCGGCCCCCACCCCCCCTGCCCCAGGGGCCACCCTTCCTCCTCCTCCCCCCCCCACGCCACCTGAGAAGCGATCCTCTTCTCAGGCGTCCATCGGGGAAACGTTCCGGACCCCAGCTTCCGAGGTCCGGCGTTCCAAAACGGACCCCGCGCGTGAGGACCTTCTTCGGGTCCAGCCCACCATCCCTGTGCCTCCTCAGCCTTCCAAGAAGGCCTCCAAGAAGAAGTCTCTATCCCCCTCTCCACCCCGGCGCGTTTCATCTGACGCTTCATCCGTGAGTCGCTGCTCCCGGCCGTCCTCAGTTTCGCCGGGACGCTCTGCTGCCAGGCGTTCCGCCGGCCTTTTGTCGGCATATGATGCGGCCCCTCCTACACCATCAGGGACAGCGGCCGCAGCTGGCGACGAGTCGATGGAACCGGATCCGCCTGCCGTCAGTTGTAGCGTTGTTGCCTCGCAACCTGGCCCTCCGCGGCCATCGAGGTGACCAGCTCTTCCCCGTCTCGTTCCCCCAACTTTTTGACTAGCAATGGCGTTGTTTCATTGGAACATCAGAGGTATTCGATCTAATCGGGAGGAATTACAACTGCTCCTCCGCCTGCACTGTCCGTTCGTCCTTGGTCTCCAGGAACCCAAGTTGCGCCCGACTGACCGTATTGCCTTTTCCCACTATACCTCGGAGCGGTATGACCTCGCCCCTGTGGACGGTATCCCAGCTCATGGTGGGGTCATGTTGCTCGTTCGGGACGATGTCTATTACCATCCCATCCCATTGACCACCCCACTCCAAGCAATAGCTATCCGCATTACTCTTTCTGCTTTTACTTTTTCAGTTTGTACCGTCTACACTCCACCGTCATCTGCTGTTAGTCGGGCTGACATGATGCACCTGATCGATCAGCTTCCCCCGCCGTTCTTATTGTTTGGCGACTTCAATGCCCATCATCCCCTTTGGGGCTCTCCTGCATCCTGTCAAAGAGGCTCACTCTTGGCGGATGTCTTCAACCATCTCAATCTTGTCTGCCTCAATACCGGCGCCCCGACTTTCCTCTCGGACTCTACTCATACCTACTCCCACTTGGACCTCTCGATCTGTTCTACCACTCTTGCCCGTCGGTTCGAGTGGTATGTCCTTTCTGACACCTATTCGAGCGACCACTTCCCCTGTGTCGTTCGTCTCCTGCACCACACCCCATCCCCACGTCCTTCGCACTGGAACATACTGAAAGCTGACTGGGGACTTTACTCCTCCCTGGCGACCTTTCCGGACCACGATTTTTCCAGCTGTGACAGTCAGGTCGAATACCTCACGGCTGTTATTATCCATGCTGCCGAACGTTCCATACCTCGTACTACTTCTTCTTCACGTCGCGTTTCCGTCCCCTGGTGGAACGAGGCTTGTAGGGACGCTATCCGTGCTCGACGACGTGCTTTACGCACCTTTCGCCGCCATCCTACGTTGGCGAATTGTATTGAATACAAACGACTCCGAGCGCAATGCCGTAGAGTCATCAAAGACAGCAAAAAAGCTTGCTGGGCCTCTTTCACGAGCTCCTTTACCAGTTTTACTCCCTCTTCCGTTGTTTGGGGTAGCCTGCGCCGGCTGTCGGGCATTAAGGCCCACTCCTCAGTACCTGGCCTGACCTCAGGTAATGAGGTCCTTGTTGATCCTGTGGCTGTCTCCAACGACTTTGGCCGCTTTTTCGCGGAGGTTTCAAGCTCCGCCCATTACCATCCTGCCTTCCTTCCCAGGAAAGAGGCAGACGAGGCTCGGCGACCTTCCTTCCACTCGCTGAATCTGGAAACTTACAATGCCCCCTTTACTATGCAGGAACTCGAACGTGCGCTTGCACTGTCCCGGTCCTCTGCTCCGGGGCCAGATGCCATTCACGTTCAGATGCTGGCACACCTTTCTCCGGCGGGCAAAAGCTTCCTTCTTCGTACCTACAATCGCGTCTGGACCGAAGGTCAGGTCCCCATGCGTTGGCGTGACGCCGTTGTTGTTCCTATACCCAAACCCGGGAAGGATAGACACCTTCCTTCTAGTCACCGCCCCATTTCTCTTACAAGCTGTGTCTGTAAGGTGATGGAGCGCATGGTTAATGCTCGGTTAGTTTGGATTCTTGAATCTCGACGACTACTTACTAATGTCCAATGCGGCTTTCGTCGCCGCCGCTCCGCTGTTGACCACCTTGTGACCTTGTCGACATTCATCATGAACAACTTTTTGCGAAGGCGCCAAACGGTAGCCGTGTTCTTCGACTTGGAGAAGGCTTATGATACCTGTTGGAGAGGAGGTATCCTCCGCACTATGCACAAGTGGGGCCTACGCGGTCGTCTGCCCCTTTTTATTGATTCCTTTTTAACGGATCGAAAGTTTAGGGTACGTGTGGGTTCCGTATTGTCCGACGTCTTCCTCCAGGAGAATGGAGTGCCTCAGGGCTCCGTCTTGAGCGTAGCCCTTTTTGCCATCGCGATCAATCCAATTATGGATTGCATTCCACCTAATGTCTCAGGCTCTCTCTTTGTCGATGACTTCGCGATCTACTGCAGTGCCCAGAGAACATGCCTCCTGGAGCGCTGCCTCCAGCGTTGTCTAGACAGCCTCTACTCATGGAGCGTGGCAAATGGCTTCCGGTTCTCTGAAGAGAAGACGGTTTGTATCAACTTTTGGCGATATAAAGCGTTCCTTCCGCCATCCTTACATCTCGGTCCCGTTGTTCTCCCATTCGTGGACACAACTAAGTTTCTAGGGCTCACGTTGGACCGGAAACTGTGTTGGTCTCCACATGTCTCTTATTTGGCGGCCCGTTGTACACGTTCCCTTAATGTCCTCAGAGTTCTTAGCGGTTCATCTTGGGGAGCGGATCGCACTATCCTGCTTCGCTTGTATCGGTCCATAGTCCGATCGAAGTTGGATTATGGGAGCTTCGTCTACTCGTCCGCTCGGCCATCCCTCTTACGCCGGCTCAACTCCATCCACCATCGGGGGATACGTCTTGCGACCGGAGCCTTCTACACTAGTCCTGTCGAGAGTCTTTATGCTGAAGCTGCCGAGTTACCATTGACCTACCGGCGCGACATACTGCTGTGTCGGTATGCCTGCCGGCTGTTGTCTATGCCCGAACACCCCTCTTACAAGTCCTTCTTCGCCGATTCTCTCGACCGTCAGTACGGGTTGTATGTGTCTGCCCTGCTGCCCCCCGGAGTCCACTTCCGTCGCCTGCTTCGACAATTGGATTTTGCCCTCCCTACCACCTTCAGAGAGGGTGAGAGCCCGACACCACCTTGGCTCCAGGCTCCGGTTCGTATTTATCTCGACCTCAGCTCACTCCCGAAGGAGGGTACTCCGGCTGCAGTGTATTGCTCACGGTTTGTCGAACTTCGTGCTCGACTTGCTGGTCACACCTTTATTTACACCGATGGCTCCAAAACTGACGATGGTGTCGGCTGTGCCTTTGTCGTCGGGACCGCCACCTTTAAATACCGGCTCCTTGACCAATGTTCCAGCTTTACGGCCGAGCTTTTTGCTCTCCATCAGGCCATTCAGTATGCCCGCCGCCACCGCCATTCATCGTATGTACTTTGCACTGACTCCCTCAGTGCTCTTCAGAGCCTTGGGGCTCCCTATCCGGTCCATCCCTTGATTCAACGAATACAGCAGTCCCTCCATTCTTTCGCTGATAATGGCGGTTCTGTCAGCTTTCTGTGGGTCCCCGGACATATAGGAGTACCTGGGAATGAGGCTGCGGATGCTGCAGCCAAGGCTGCAGTCCTCCAGCCTCGGCCAGCCTCCCATTGTGTCCCGTCATCTGACGTTTGTGGGGATGTATGTAAGAGGCTTGTGTCCTTGTGGTGGGATGCTTGGTCATCCCTCCAAGGAAACAAGCTCCAGGCAGTAAAACCGCTCCCAACTGCTTGGACAACTTCCTCCCGACCATCTCGGCGCGAGGAGGTCTTTCTGACCAGGTTGCGGATTGGGCATTGCCGGTTTAGCCACCGCTACCTGCTCTCTGGTGACCCAGCCCCGCAGTGCCCTTGTGGTCAGGCATTAACGGTGCGCCATGTTTTATTGTCGTGTCCCCGTTTTAGTCAATTTCGTGTTGTCCTGTCCCTGCCATCTACCTTACCGGATGTTTTAGCTGATGACGCTCGAGCAGCTGCTCGTCTTCTGCGTTTTATAACTTTAACTGGCTTGACCAAAGACATTTAACCTTTTTACTTATTTCATCTGCATCTTTGTCAGGTCCTTTTGATGTCCCCCCATCCCCTTGAGTTTTAGCAGGTTCCTTGTGCTCTAACACCAGTGACTGGGCGCTAATGACCTCAGCAGTTGAGCGCCCTTAAACCCTACCAAAAAAAAAAAAAAAAAAAAAAAAAAAAATTCTGAAGCAGTATAATTCTTTGACGACTTTAAGAAGAAGAAAAAAAAAATAGAACAAACATAGATTTCTACGCTCTTCTCGGAGAATCAGAACAGGTGCTGGGACTGTTCTGATGCTACTGCACTGTGTATATATGAAGGGCTTACTTCAGTAGTGGTACAAGTCCATTTTTGGTCATTCTGAGATACAGAGACCTAAAGTTAATGAGCGCTGAAAAATCTGCAGTTGAGACACCAGAAATATTCAGGTATATGGCTTGTTGCTAGATTTGAATCTTTCTTTCTATTTGTTAGTTTTCATTAATTTCAGCAGCATTATAGGCAGAAAAGTGGAGGTAATGGAGCTGTACCAATATTGAAATAAAATAAATTGAACATTGTACATAAACCTGTTAATGTGTCACTTTCATTAGTGTTAGGGCAATGTTTATGTTGCTGTTTTGCCCACCACACGTGTCACTGTAAGCAACTACCCGTTTTTGAAAAGTGACACATTTTTCTATGTGTTTCAATAAACAGGTACCATTTCCTGTGAACCCCTTGATCCAGATGTTTCATCTCAAAAATATGTATAGATTTTGCGGTCAGTTAAATTGTGGCAACCAAAATTATAGACGTACATGTTTGGTTTGGAGTACGATATCAATGTTATCAGTTTAGGAAATGCAAGTGCTTTTTGCAGGTCAAAGATAAACACGAACACCTGGGAATCTGCCACTTCACTACATGCTGTGTCTGTAGCCACTGCTGTTCTTGCAGCTTCAGCCCTCCTAAGGTGAAGCTCCTTTTCAGTTTGAAACCTTCTTTTCTTCTGCATTGGTAGCAGCGTTCATTTCAAAGCTCAATTTGCCACAAAAAGAGCAAGTGTCTTTACTTGGTGGTCGAAACGACAGGTTGAAGTCTTTGTTAAAGATTTTTCGATAGATGTGCTGCCCCACAATTTCTTTATTCTGAGATATGCATTTATCTTTGTACAAATCACACATTTTGGCCACACATTGCTCAGGATTTAAAAACCTTTTGTGGGGATTATCCTTCCTTGCATAATGGCTCTCGGAAACTGGAAAGCTTTTGATGTGTTCCTTTACATCATTCATCAGACCTTCCGGTACAGAGAATTTGTTCTGATGTTTGCCCCCTTCCATCAAGGTGAGGTGTACCTTTTTCCTTGCTTTTTGTTAAAAGCCTAGAGTCGTCCATTAGAAATGTCAAAAGTATTCAGGAAAAACTTCTTGCATACTATTGCACAGTTTCCGTTCACGTGTAATCGATATTCATAAATACAGCTTTTCTTGGTTGTCGACGGTTAACTGAATAATACGTGCATAAACCATTCAGATAACTATTTTGGCGATTAATGTCTCCCATAGCCCAGAAATTGTCGAATAACTCTTCCTCATCCTCTGAAATTTTATTGAAACATTCACGTTCACACCTGCAGTACACATTGCGAAATGTTTTTGGAGGAATTATTTTACCAGTTGCTATGACGTATAACTCCCCAGTGTTCCTTTTTCTCTTTCGAACATACTTTTCATGTGTGTCCGTTTTCCTTGCACACTTCTTGCTTCGAGTACGCTTCCTTTTTGTTTGCATATTTGCGGCTGCACCGTTCCCACAGGCATCAGTAACAGTCTCCTGTTGCACTTTCATTGGAAGTTTCATCGTCATCGGTACTGGTATCTAGATAGAAAGAAACACAAGTTATGATTTATACAGCACCAGATGATTGAAAACATATGTATATGTGAAATAAATTAAGATGGACACCCTCATTTTCCATTGTTACTGTCAACACGACCTTCATTCTCTCATTCCTTTTTTGGAACAAAATTTCTATAATGCTGAGGGAAAAGTAAGTAATTTTTTTTACCTGCGATCGTTTGAAAATATGGAACACCAGTTGTATCACAGTCACTTGATAATGCACTTGAATGCATCATCTTCGCGAGAAATAGCAACACGCTGCAATGCACTAAAGCACCCGGATTGTACCACTACTGAAATGAATTCCTGTTTGCTTTCTCTAATACGTCAGCATTGAGGTGCTCTGTTAGCAGCAGGACGAAGCTGGAGCTGTCCCACAACGCAAATAAATTAAAAACGACTTGTGTGAGTACTTACGTGAGGATAACTTCATTTTTTTTTAAAAAGTGGATTTGTACCAGTACTGAAATAAGTCATTCATATACAGTCGATACAGAGGCACCACAACGGTTTGTTATTTTAAGAAGTGCATTACCCTTAATACGAAACAGCCAGTAAATCCTTCTATGGAAAAAGTAGCTAAATTTCAAATGTACAAGTAAACCGAATGCAGTAAGATTATATCCGAATGTAAAGACATTCGATACGGGTTTTTAGGATAAACTGTTGTTAATTAATGCAGAATTGACACTCTTATTTTGATAGTTACTGTCGAGTAAACTAATCACCACCACTTACGATAAATTTATCAGACGTCTACTGTAAGGGAAAAACATTCGCAATATGTCCTCTATTTAAATGTTTGTCTATTCATTTCAGTTATAAAGTCAGCTTTTTACATAGACAGCACTTACCTAAACTGAAGGATCTTCTGGCTCCATGTCTTCAGATTCAGTGCTGCATGTTTCAGCCAGGTGTATCATCACAGATTCCACTATGGTGTTTCTTAGATCATGGTTCAAGAAATCAGTTTCTTGCAATGCTTTTGCGTGTTTTACACACCTCCCAGTCCTGCAGAGTAACATTGCCAAGAGCTTCGTGTGTTAGCTTCTCCATATCAGCAAATTTGAAAATAGCATTTCTTGTCGCTACTTCTCGCTTTATTTGGGCCCATATCAATGCAATGGGATTATACTAGCAGTGATACGGTGGCAGACGTACCACTTGTGTCCCATTTCGTTTGCCAGTTGATGTAATTCGTAAGTCTTTTTGGCACCTGTGATTTCTTCCTTAGACAGGAGTTCAGCCTTCGTTTCATCGACTGATAATGAAACATTCTTTCTCTTTAACCACTCCATAATACCTGCCTTGCGCCAGTTTAAACGTGGCAGCTTTTCTATATGAATGGAGTGGTAGCTGGCGTTATCCATCGCGATAATTAACCCTTCTTCCAGCGCAGACAACAGTCGAATAAACCAATTCTTGAAAACTTCTCCATTCATTTCTGAATTGTAATCGGATTGTCAAGAACTTCCTCACAAAAAAAAAAAAAAAAAAAAAAAAAACAAGTTTGGCATCTGGTATGAAGCCTGTGGTTAATGAACCAGCGTGGGCGATAATCGGCCACCTCTACTAGTAGGCACTTACAAACCTCTGTTTCCTTCGGAGTCGTGGCATATATACTTATTGGTTTGGTTCTGTGAAACCCAAGTTTCATCCAAGTACACTAGAGGCCAGGTATCTTCACACGCAAGTAGTGCATTGTACGCCAAAAACTTCGCTCTTGCTGCTGCAATGTCTCTGCGATCCATCAAGAATTTCCATCCGTCATTACACTTCTTGAATCGGAAACCAAGGGAGTGGAGAAGACGAAGAACGGAGGTCTCTGAGCCCGAATAATTAATTTTTTCACCGAGGTCAGCCTGTATTTTTTTACCGTTGGATACTCTCCTGTGTCGTAATATGCAGATACCGTTCTACGCACGAGCTCTTTGTTAAAATCGTCAAAGTTGGTTGATTTCCGTTCACGTTCATATCCCTTTCTTGGAAAATACAAACTCATTCATGTAATGAGATTCTGCCAATGACACAGATTTGTTAATATGGCCTACAGTAGCCTTGGAGACACCACACGCCTTAGCATTAAGTTCATGAATTTGCGCAAAATTTAAGTTATTCCTCGCTTCTTCATTGTCGGCCAGATCAGTAAAAAACTTGTACATTCGATATGATAATTTTCTGTTGTTTACGATGTCTTTCCGCACTTTACGCACACCGACCGGAGGAGTATTAAAAGTAGGCTGTTGCTACTGCATTGTTGTTCATCACCGTCAAAGCACCTGAGATGAGACGTGAACACTCGATATGGCATGGTAACACTGATCCTTCAGCTGCTCTGACCTACCGCACCGCTAACGGTACCTACACAACAAACTCGGCGGGCGAGGCAGCCCGCAGCCCCTGCTGGCGTCAGGCAGCGGCCGTGACCTTGAGAACTCCGACTGCACTGAAGTGGTCGGCACGAAAGTAGAGATTAGCTAGTGTCGCTCCTCACGCCCCCACCTCCCCTTGCGGTCTGTTTGCGGGACGTGAAAGCTCTTCCCTGTGCTTGGACCTCTTCCTCCCGAACTCCTCGTCGGGAGGAGGTGATTTTAACTAGACTCCGGATAGGTCACTGTCTTTTAAGCCATCGACATCTTTTAAGTGGCGATCCTCCCCCACTTTGTCCCCACTGCTCTCAACTGGGGACGGTGAGATACCTTTTACTTGAGTGCTCCTATTTTACTCCGCTACGCGCCCGTCTACAACTGTCGCCTGATATATCTTCCATTTTAGCAGATGACAGGCGCTTAGCCGATCGCGTCCTCGAGTTTATTAGTGTCAGTGAGATGACGTCGGTCATTTGAAGCTCTTTTTTGGGAAAACAACGCCTCCCCTTTCGTTACTGGTTTTCTACGCTTTCCTTCTGTTTTTTAGTTTCCCCACTTTTTGAGTTTCGCTCCCATTCCTACTGATTTCCATTCTTGCTTTCCCTAAGCCACAGACCGGACGCTAATGACCGTAGCGCCCTAAAACCATAACAAAAAAAGTGGCGATCCGATGGTAGGGTGTGAACGTCATCAGCCAGCGTGTGCAGTGCCGACAGTAAATTTCGGAGGCGGCGGTGTTATGGTGTGGTCGTGTTTTTCATGGAGGGGGCTTGAATCCCTTGTTGTTTTGCGTGGCACTATCGCAGCAAAGACCTACATTGATGTTTTAAGCACCCTCTTGCTTCCCACAGTTGAAGAGCATTCGGGGATGGCGACTGCATCTTTAAACACGATCGAGCACATGTTCATAATGCACGGCCCGTAGCGGAATGGTTACACGACAATCAAGTCCCTGTAATGGACTGGCCTGCACAGAGTCCTGACCGAAATCCTACAGAACACCTTGGGGTTGTTTTGGAACGCCGACTTCGTGTCAGGCGTCACCGACCGACACCGATACCTCTCCTCAGTGCAGCACTCCGTGAAGGTTGGGCTGCCATTCCCCAAGAAATGTTCCAGAATGTATGCCTGCGAGAGTGAAAATGACTTAAAAGTTCGTGGCGCCCTCCATTCGGTAATGCTGGAATTCAGTATGGTTTTGGCCCACCCTTAGCCTTGATGACAGCTTCCAGTCAGGTGTCCCGATGCTTTTGATCAAATAATGTATATACATCTTGACAGCCATTAAGATCGTTTTCATTCCGGAGGCACTTTGCTATTGTCTATCGTTGACAGTGTATACTAAGGTGACAAAAGTAATGGGATAGAGATACGGACATACACAGATGGCGCTAGTATCGCGTATACAAGGTATAAAGGGGCAGTGCATTGGCGGAGCTGTCGTCTGTACTCAGGTAATTCATGGGAAAAGGTTTCTGACGTGATCGTGCCACACGACGGTAATTAACAGACTCTGAACGCGCTGTAGCAGGTGAAGCAAGATTCATGGGATATTCCATTTCGGAAGCAGTGGCTACGAGGTCCAGTGTCGAGAGTGACGAAAATACCACATTCCAGGTATTACGTCTCGTCACGTACAACACAGTGACCGACGGCCTTCACTTAACGACCGAGAGCAGCGACGTTTGCGTAGAGTCGTCAGTGCTAACAGACAAGCAGCACTGCGTTAAATAACCGCAGAATTAAATTTTGGACGTATGACGAACGTATCCGTTAGGAGAGTGCAGTGCATCTATATTATATCTGCCAAGGTGGGTGTGAATGTGTCTGATAGAATGGCGCCGATCATATTAAAGCCTAGAACAGTAATCTGCCGTAATGCGTTGCTTACGTTGATATATCTGAAGTTCCTATTTACGTTGCAGAGCCAATTATAGAGTCTGGGCCTCTTGAGACTTCCGAATAGTTGAGGCCGAGATGATGCACTTTGTAATCTCTCTAGCTGTGAAAAATACTCCAGTCACTGACAGGGGTGACAATCAAAGCGACATTGTCGAATACATATTGACAGCGTGTTATACTAGGGGCAAGTTATTCAGAGTGTTAGACATTTGACAGCTCCAGCTACTGAGGTTTCTTACGTAATAGTTCACTTATCAACTGTAAATAATTACTCACTTAATAAACTCAAAATTACTCTACCGCATAAATATGAACTCGGCGAAGTGATTCAGTCTACTCAAATATGAGAACGGGACAAGAAATGCGGGGGAGGTATAGCCCGTAAACAGAAAAGCTAGCAGCGCTTGTGGTGGTGAGGGAAGTCACCTTTCCCGGGAAGCAGCCGTACAGGATGAGTAAGAATCTACTTCCCCTCCAGCAGTGTAGAACAGTACGCAGAGATTTACGTAGCTTATGTCGATATGCGTTTCTGCTGTTAATATTATATTAGTAACTCATATCTGTATTGCATGTAGCGTTAAGGCAGTCCTGCTTCACGTAGACATAGTGCATACATTTAATATTTTGATCTTAAATCACTCCACTTAACAATAAACAAACACGTTACGGAGGTATTCTGCGTTTACTCGTGTTTCGCGCGTCATCGTGTACGGACTTACGTGGTGGTATCCAGAATTTTCGGGACTGGTGCTGCCATCTGGAAAGGAGTAGTATAGTAGAGCTTTGCATTGCTAGGTGGCGAGAACTGCAAATCTGATGAGTCAGTGTGCGGAGTGGCGTTCAACTGGGAGGACGTGTTGTGCGTCCACAGTGATTTCCGTAGTACTGTGTGTTTGGTGTGTGGCGATTTTACAATGGATCCGCGAACGGAACAGCGCGTGTGTGTCACATTCTGTGCGAATTTCGGGAAAAGTGCTACGGAGACCCTTGCGGTAGTTCAAATGGATTTACGGTTATGACCCAGCTCTGTCTCTAGACAAAGCAACAGTGGTCCCAGTGGAAGAGCCCAGGCTCTCCAATACCCAAAAAAGCAAGACAGGTGAAGAGCAAAGTGAAGAGCATGATCATCGTTTTCTTTGATACCAAGGGAATTGGGCACAAAGAATTCGTCCCACCCAAACAAACAGTGAATTCCGCGTACTACTGTGACTCGTTTCGACGGCTCCGTGAAAACGTGCTGCGTCGACGGCCCGATCTTGGGTGTCGAGGGAACCGGCTGCTGCATCACGACAATACGCCCTGTCACATGTCCTTGCTCACCAGGACCTTTTTAGCAAAAAAACAAAATAGCGGTTGTACCCTACCCACCGTACTCGCCAGATTTGGCATCTTGCGACTTCGCGCTATTCCCAAAATTGAAACTCCAGTTGAAAGGCCGTCGGTTCGACACTCTAGAGAGGATTCAAGAAGCATCGCTGGCGGTGATAAACACGCTCAAACAACAGGATTTCCAGAAAACGTTTGATCAGTGCAGAAGCGCTGGGACCGCTGTGCGCGTGCGGGTGGGACCTACGTAGAGGGTCATGGTGACCATTAGTCCAAAGGTACGGTTTTCAACAGATGGCAACACCAGTTCCAAAAATTTTGGATAGCACCTTGTATCTAGAGATAACTCGTCTTCTCTACACGCTGTCTGTGTACTCCATTAGCATTGAATGCAAATTAATTTTGACACAATGACTCCTGGTATAAACACCTAAATAGACAATGTAGTTAAAATATATCGATCACTCTTTTTTTTATTTAGCATTTTGTTTGTATTTTGATGCTTGAAATAGTTACTATTTTCATCTTGAAGTTCCACCTCCTTTTAGAGCTGACCCTGTTGAGAAAAAAGATGGAAATGAAGAAATCTGAAATACTATAGGAGGTTTTTGACAATGATTATTCAGACGTTGCCAGTAGGAATGAAGATCTGCATGAATGCTTGAATGAATGCTCTGTGGTTCTCATAACGATTTCAGTGGCAGTGAGGTCATTAGATCTGTAAGGCAGCAGGATTTTAAAGTGATTCCGACGATTACGATGAAGGTGATTCTGTTGTACCGAATGATCCGTTTTGCCATCACGTTCCCGAGTCTCACTCCGTCACTTGCTGTGCCAGGGCACGAGTGAGAGTCGGGCGCCGCCTCGAATGTGTTAATTTTATACCACTGAAACACTATTTTTGATCATACGCGAAATGCATTTTAATACGCGGAAAGTGTTAGCCTGGGAGAAAAAATGAATGGCACCTTTTTGTAGAAAATTAAATGTAGATTAATTTTGCGCTCAAACATTTTCGCTAGAAGCTGCGATTTCACAATTATTCAAGAAAAACTTAAAAAAAACACCCCCCCCCCCCCACGCCAACGCTACCACCAGCGTTGCCGTAATTTAGTCTGACCAAAAAAGCCTATGAGCTAAAAGAACTATTGAATTATGAAAATGTAATTGACATACCAAATGTTATATCCCTGTAGTTACCCTTACACAAATTAAAAAGGGCCATCATATTTATTGAAGGCAACTATTTACTGCCACAAGAATTTATTTTATTGATATTGTGTTTCGACTGTTCTTGCAGTATAAGAATCACTTTAAATAACATTTAAAGTCTAGAAAAAGCTTTAAACTGTCGTAGAATCTTAATGACTGTAAACTGCTATTTAGTCCATTTCGGAAGCACGTAGAAATTTATAGATCTTCACTAATTTCTAAATTCTCTTCTCTCCTAGATTATTTCTTGATTTTTGACAAAAAAAAAGCCCATAGATTCTGTCATTCGATACAGTACTGTCAGGGAAAGAAATGATGCTTTTAACGAAATAAACCGTACTGGTAAGTTTACTTTTTTTGCTGTTTTCGGCTGCATTCTCTTCCACACTTGTCTGGATGGAACTGTGTTAAAATTGCATCAGAAAATACAATGACAGGAAAATAATCAGAACAGGAAACTTGAAAGATATAACAATTGTTGCAGTCCGCTCTGAATGTCTCTCTATGTGCCAGTTTGCTACAATTTGTTTTTGTTCAGCAGCTAATCATCCAACTCTGAATCTTGTATCTAACATATTAGCAGGATAGTGAAAGGGTTGTAGTACTCGTTCGTTTCGTTTTTTCAGTTATGTTCTTATAGGGTTCCAAATCACAACTTTCTAAAAAAAATTGATCCATAGTTCCACAGCTTGCGCAGTATTTGTCGTGTCTGCTTGGAGGAGGCTCAGGATTTAGGGGGGGAAAAAACTGGCAATTGTCAGAGATGATGACTGCGTCTTTATACACTACAACATTATCCAAGATTTTGCTAATGTCAGCAAGGACTTCTTCAGAGTGCCCTGTTACAATTTCTACATATTTAGAATAAAGTAGTTGAAATAATGGATTAGTGTTTCGAATAAGTTAAATAGTCAAATTTAAATTGTTATGATTAATTGCCAGTACAAAAAACCTCATAAAACCCAACAAAAATAATGAAAACCCAATTTAACTCGATGGGTTGGTTTTTAAAATTACCTGGGGTTTTCTCAACCCTGATCACACCCAACGGGCAGGATTTTTAGTTGTCCATGACACTCAATCCCACTACTGTACAAACATTTTCGACTACACGGATTTTTTCCCCTGATTTTCCTTCGTTAACTGCATTAAAGTACATATCTATAGCGCAAAGTATCTACGGCTGGGCAATTTGTCTGGTACAACGGTAGTATAGTACGTACACAATTCTTCCTCGTGTATCAGTCCGTCTGTATTAGAAAACTGTATCGAAATCCCTCAAGTAGTTCCTAAATTAACCTTCGCATACAGACAGGAAAATGCGACAGGGGACTTTAAGTTAATAATATGGATAGATGTTCCTAACTCGCAAACTAGAAGTTCCGAATGTGACCATTATTTGCTCTCGTAATGTTGGTGCCTACTCTACAGATTACTTTCTGTACATCGATGTGAAATACGTGTTTCATGACCTGTTTATGTAGAGTTTAAACTTTTTAAACGCTACCATCTTTAAGTTACCCTCAGTTATTTCAGTACATTCGTGTATCTAGAAATAGAATTATATCTTTTAAAGAAAGTTTCCACTTCAAAGATTATAAGCTGACGTTTGGTAACGAGAGCAGTGAAACACACAGATCTAAAACAGCATCTACTGCTGTGTCTGTATGACGCACGTTGCTGTACATACAGGTGCACAAATCGCTTCTAGGCAGCAGTGCGCGAAGCGGGCCTACTTCCACGCCTTGCGTTGTGTAGGATCCCGCCTTCAGCGCTCGCCGTTGAGGTCGAAGAAGCGGGCTGCTGCCACGGACACGGGCCACTGCGAGGCCGCCCGGGGAACCACCTGCTGCCGCTCCTTCTTCTTCTTCTTCTTCTTCCTCTTCTGCTGCTGCGTCACAGCGATGACGCACACGGCGGCAGTTGCGAGATTTCGATGCCTACACTAAGCTCTGGACCTTCTTGTAGTAGTAGATTCGAGCATCAGCTGTGTTGTCCGTTCGACTATTACACTACTGGCCATTAAAATTGTTACACCAAGGAGAAACGCGGATGATAAACGGGTATTCATTGGAAAAATATATTATACTAGAACTGACAAATGATTATATTTTCATGCAAACTGGGTGCATAGATCCTGAGAAATCAGTACCCAGGACAACCACCTCTGGCCGTTATAATGTCCTTGATATGCCTGGGCATTGAGTCAGAGCTTGGATGGCGTGTACAGGTACAGCTGCCCATGCACCTTCAACACGATGCCACAGTGCATCAAGAGTAGTGACTGGCGTATGTGACAAGCCGATTGCTCGGCCACCATTGACCAGACGTTTACAATTGGTGAGAGTGTGTGCTGCCCAGGGCAGGAGTCTAACATTTTCTATATTCAGAAAGGCCCGTACAGGACCTGCAACATGCGGTCGTGCATTATCCTGCTGAAATGTAGGGTTTCGCAGGGATCGAATGAAGGGCAGAGCCACGGGTCGTAACACATCTGAAATGTAACGTCCACAGTTCAAAGTACCGTCAATGTGAACAAGAGGTGACTGAGACGTGTAACCATTGGGACCCTATACCATCATACCGAGTAATACGCCAGTATGGCGATAACGAGTACACGCTTCCAATGTGCGTTCACAGTAATGTCCCCAAACACGGATGCGACCGTCATGATGCTGTAAACAGAACCTGGATTCATCCGAGAAAATGACGTTTTGCCATTCGTGCACCCAGGTTCGTCGCTGAGTACACCATCGTAGGCGCTCCTGTCTGTGATGCAGCGTGAGGGGTAACTGCACCCATAGTCTCCGAGCTGATAGTCCATGCTGCTGCAAACGTCGTCGAACTGTTCGTGCAGATGGTTGTTGCCTTGCAAACGTCCCCATCTGTTGACTCAGGCATCTTATTGGCATGGCTGTAACGGATCGTGCACCCAGGTCTCTATCCCTGTCATCTCGACTGCTAGTGATACGAGGCCGTTGGGATCCAGCACGGCGTTCCGTGTTACCCTCCTGAACCAACCGATTCCATATTCTGCTAACAGTCATTGGATCTCGACCAACGCGAGCAGCAATGTCGCGATACGATAAACCGGCAATCGCGATAGGCTACAATCCGACCTTTATCAAAGTCGGAAACGTGATGGTACTCATTTCTCCTCCTTACACGAGGCATCACAACAACGTTTCACCAGGCAACGCAGGCCAATTGCTGTTGTGTATGAGAAATCGGTTGGAAACTTTCCTCTTGTCAGCACGTTGTAGGTGTCGCCAGCGGCGCCAACCTTGTGTGAATGCTGTGAGAAGCTAATCATTTGCATATCACAGCATCTTCTTCTTGTCAGTTAAATTTCGCGTCTGTAGCACATCATCTTTGTGGTGTAGCAATTTTAATGGCCAGTAGTGTAATTGCTCCATTATTCGTAAGATTTGACGGGAACTCGTCCAGTGAAACCGTCGTTACATCTAGCCTACCCAGGGAAATGTTACAGGTCCTCGGCTGTTGTTAATCTATATAATCGATTTAGGAGACAATCTCAGCAGTCTCTTAGATTATTTACTGAAGATAGTGTCGTTTATCTTGCAGAATAACCTTCAAATGACTAAAACGAATTGCAGAATGATTTAGAGAAGTTATTCTGAAAGTTGTGAAAAGTGGCTGTTGACACTAAACAATAAAAATTGAGGTTTTCCAGTCGAGTACTAACAATTTCCGCTAACTTCCGGCTGTGCGATAAATAACACAAATTTCGAAGTTATCGAATCGATTAAATACCTAGGAATTAAAATTACGAACAACATAAACTGGAACCGTAATAATAGGAAATACTGTGGGGAAGGCGAACCGAAGATTGCGTTTTATTAGCAGAACACAAAGAAGATGCAACAAATCCACTAAAGGGAAGGTCTGCACAACGTTCGTTAGTCAGTATTACCGGGCAGTGTGAAATCCTTACCAGATACAACTGACGAAAGTCACCAAAAAAGCTCAAGGGCGGTTACATCGTTTTGTACTCGCATTATCGCGAAACAGTGGAGACAGTGTCACGGACATGATACGCGAGTTGGGGGTGGCGATCATTGAAATAAAGATAGCGATGAGATCTTTCCGCAGAATTGCAGGTACCACATCTCTCTCTTCCGAATGCAGAAATGTTTTGTTGAGTCTCACCTTCATGAGGAGAAATGACCAACGTAATAAAATAAGAGGAATCTGAGCTCATACGGAAAGATTTAGGGTCTTCATTTTTCTCTCGTGCTATTTGAGAGCTCATACGACGAAAGCTCGCATCGAGCGAAATTGGGACGCGTAGAAAGTAGAGATACTTCCAATGTTAAGATTTTTAACAATTTGTTTCCGAAACATTCGTAACTAAGTCCCTGAGTATACCGCCTTCCTGGAAAGCTATAGCGCTCAAATTATACTCTGAACCGAGAGCTGAATGAAACCACTTTCCAGTGGTGAAGGCAGTTTCAAGGCCAACGATGTCCCCATAGAGGAACCAAACAGTCTCATCGCCTTTTGCCCTAACCTCATCTGCATATCATGAAGGCAGAGAGAAAGGGGAAAATAAAAGAAAACTCATGATTTTAAACATGGCTGAAACAGCAAGTGGCTGTTATCATTTACCGTGAATAATTTCAACAAACAGTTGCAGGATAAAAAATTATTAAAATTCTTGACCACGACTTCGGTATATCTAAATATACCTTCATCAGAAGTAAAAAAACACCTGAACAGGATGACACCTTCATTAGCAAAAACTTTGCATCGGAACTGAGAAAGAAAAAAACACTATAGCTTAAGTAACTGTAAAATTACCAGAGTATTATAAGCACAAAAACTTTTAGTCACTTACTAAAATCACATCCTGCAGTGGAGATACATAAAACAATTGTGCCAAAAGCGTCGTCAGTAGTTAAAACATCATCTCCATTTATGCAACATAATTATGGACAGAGGGTTGATGCGAACACAGCATAGCATCATTACCTCACCTGTGAACTAGCGTGAAGAGGGTGTGAAAGCCCTAGGGCAGACAGTTTCACCGAGAGAGGGCACTTGTGGTGTGCGCGAGACACTCGCGCACATTAAAGCCCATGGATCCATGCATATGCACATCAAAATTATTATTAAGTTGTGCTAATTCAAACCTTCTGTCTTAATAAATGAAAGATATCAGAACCATTTAAAAACATCTACGTAAAATAAAAAATATGAAGCCAATTTTACCTGTGTCCTAGTGTCAAGCAGATGAAGCTTGCGGTACGGAACACATCTAACGAGAGAAGGCATTAGTGTTATGCGCGAGAATCTCGCTTAACTTAACAGGTAAAATACATACTAGCGAAGACAACCAAAATGTTAAAGTAAACCGAAACCATCTCTCGTTGTGAATAAAAACATAGTCATTTAACCACACATACACATCGAAAGCCACCAACAGCAAACATCAAAAATACGTAAAATGCCAACAAGACAGGAAAAGCGCATCTCCCCAGCTTCAACAGGCAAGAAAACTAACTTCTGATCAGCCAGACTATATTACATTGCAGCAAGGAGGGATTTGAAACTGTCTAAAAAAATTTTTTGTTTCTAAGCTTTTCATGTTCATTAAGAATAAAACCATCTTTTTGAGACAGATGCTTAAAAATCTGTAATTCTTCCAGCAGGTCCAGTTTGTAACCCCTACTCGCTTCGTGAAGCAATTCTACGTCATCCAATTTTTCGTGGCGTATGCTGTAAGAGCCATAAATGTTCAACAAACGTGGAATTATATACGTTTTCCCTATTTTTACCTAGCATGTGTTCTTTATACCTTACTTTAATAGGTCTACCTGTCCACAAAATTACTTGTAACGACTGCCCAAACTATTACATTGGACAAACTCTGGATTTAGTGCCAAGTTCTTCCCATGTCCCAATAGTATGAATCACTCTTTGTTTCAGGCTATTATTTACGGAAAAGGCAACTCTGTAACCGTATTGTTTCTGTAGAAGTCTCCTTATCTTATATGATACGTTCCCCAAAAATGGAATAGAAATAAACTTATTACCCTCACTTTTTTTCGCCCTGTTATCTCCTGAGGTTGAACATTTTACAGCTGTTTTTTTCCTAACAATTTGGTCAATTAACTTAGGGTCGTATCCATTGTTAGTAGCTATTGATTTTAATAAAGATACTTCTTTTTCTAAACAATCCTGTTCTAAAGGTGTGCTCACAGCACGATGAACTGCAGAATGAAAAAAGGCGATTTTCTGTGTTTGAGGATGACAATCTGCTGGGGTAATATTATCAGAAAAAGTTTTTTTACGAAAAATGTCGAAGCTAATTGTGTTATCAAATAACTTAAGTTTCAAATCAAGAAAATGGAGTTCTCCCTCATTGTTTTGTATAGTGCTTTTTCTTTCTCAGTTCTGATGCAAAGATTTTGCTAATGAAGGTGTCTTCCTGTTCAGGTGTTTTTTACTTCTGATGAAGGTATATTTAGATATACCGAAACCGTGGTCAAGAATTTTAATAAATCTTTATCCTGCAACTGTTTGGCTGTTATCATTTACCGTTAAGAAATCACTGAAAACTGCTTACATAATTCAATGGAATAATCGATTCAAGAGTAATGTGGAGCAGCTCTAACTCTTAGCACAAAAAAGCACACAGGACAACGAGTGATACTCCTGTAGCAGGGAGCTACTCTCTCAGAGGAAGACATGACCTTAATGGCGACAGAGTTGAGTGGCGAGGGAGTAGAGTATAAGGGAGGGAGCGTCATCTGGTAGTAACGCATGCCGAACCACTTGCCTCACCCACTACCAGCTTGCAGGCTGAGAATTACCATCTGCTACGTGTTGTCCCCATCTCATGACGACCCTGAAAAAGTCTCTCTCGTAGACGTAAGAGGTAACTCCAGGCCGTTCCTACCAGTTGCTGACTTCAATGCACACCACGTGCACGTGTCCCAGACGCCGGACTTTCTCCAGAGCCTCGTTCTATCAGAAGCCGCATATCTTTTGAACAGATATCGAGCAATATATTTCATTTCCGCCGCGGATTGGTTCTCGGCCGTCGACTTTCCTTTCCGCTCTACTGTTCTTTCTGATATTACAGAATGGAAGCGGAACTGGAATGCACGCAGTTGATTGTTTCCCTACCTGGATACACTTCCGAAGAGGAAGAGACCCTGAAAGGAATCCGCTGAGATGAATCCTCGGCAAGGAAACTGGACACTGGATAGGCAGTTACTGAGAGATGAAAACAGAGACATCATTCAGAAATAAACGGATCATAGTAAAAGTATGATCTGCCATGAAGTTCATACACCAATACTACAGGAACAGACTGACCTCCAAGTGGCATTGCGAAGGTTTGGGGGCAGTCCGCCAGGAGAAAACCTGGCAGTCTTTCGGAACGCGATTGCAAAACACGACAAACTATTAAAGCAGAAAAATGTCGTGGCGTGAATTTTTGAAATCGATCAATCGGTGTACACCAGCCCCAAAAATTTGATGGATCAGGAGGGTCTCTGGTGAAGGAAAACCGACTGACGCTCCTGCCATAATGATCAATGGGATTATTTAACTCCTCCAGCAGATATAGCAGAGGCAATGAGACTATTGCCACTGGTTGACGCTCAGTGCCAACAAAGAGGCCTCATCCCTACACCCGAAAGACGGTGCAGTTGGTCATTGGATCAGACAACAAAGAAAAATGTGACTTGTGCTTCTCTGTGGGGGCTCGAAATCACCTTGTCCGCTGCTACAGATGAAACACGGGATGTCCCGATACTTCACCCCAATCATCCTCCCATGTATTGACAGAAGGGATATTATGTGACCGTATATGATTCCACCTTAGAACAATACTGAACCGCTTTGGGAAGGGTTGCCACCTACGGTAGGGTGTGAACGCCGTCCTCGTTGCCTCCCAACATGAGCCCGCCGAAGTGGCCGTGCGGTTCTAGGCGCTGCAGTCTGGAACCGTAAGACCGCTACGGTCGCAGGTTCGAATCCTGCCTCGGGCATGGATGTGTGTGATGTCCTTAGGTTAGTTAGGTTTAACTACTTCTAAGTTCTAGCGGACTAATGACATCAGAAGTTGAGTCCCAAAGTGCTCAGAGCCATTTGAACCAACCCAACATGAATATCAATATTGTCTCTGTCGAGACTGATGCGAGTTTCGTCAGAAAAGAGCGTTGTGTCCCACTGCTGCTTAGTCCACAAAGAGTAGTTTCGTGCCCCTCTGTACCCGATTTAGAGATGCCGGTGTTCTCGTCCATAACCCCTGCTCTTGTAGCCTATTTCGCACGATTTGTGGTGACGCCCACACTCCTGAAACTGTTTGGAACTGCCGCCGTAGATGCCCCGCACTCCTGTTGTTTTTCTTCCGCGGCCACTGCTGTGACGATTTTCAGCTGATCCTGATGCTAGCAGCTTGTTCCAGATTCTAGACACATTACCTTGACTCACAGCGACATTAGCTGCAACTTCAACCTGTCTCATTCGTTCTCCATTAGAGGAACTATACGGAGCTTCTGATGCTACGGTATAGTCCAAAGCATCCTGAAAGAACACAACTCTCGTAACGGCACACAGCACGCCAAGTGCAATGTTTACAGGTGCCATAGACCGCACATACTGCCCCCCTCACGGCGGAAACTTGGGGCTATACCGCTAGAGTTACATTACAAACAAACAAGTAAATGTATTGATAACAACTTACTTCTGGATCACAATGTTCAATATTGAAGTTTATAGCCACAAACATGTTAGAAATCCAGATTGATGTACTTCTCACCCCCTAAAACTAGTGAAGGATGGTACAGGGGGTGGAGGAAAATGTGGGAACGTCACAAATGCAACCCATCGTCATGCCTAACACGATGTAAGTAACTCGTTGGCATTTACAACAGCTTCCACTCGTCTCTGAATAGATAGTCAACTCCCGTCTGGTTTCAAGGGAGTTTTTACCATTGTTTCTGCAAAACGACAGCAAGTTCAGGTACCGATGACCGCACACACTCCTCTGCAAAGCATATCACAATGGCTCAATACTTCTGAGATCTGGTGATTGTGTCTGAAGGGGACGGGAGACAATTCATCCTCGTGATCACGAAACCAATCCTGCACTATGTGCGCTGTGTGAATAGGGGACCTGTTGTCTTGGACCCAGGAACAAGCCGTGTACCCTGAGGGCCCTGCTCAGATAAAACGGCCACATAATCTTCAGCAGTAATACGATTTTGCAGAGCAACGCCGGGGGCCATGGAATAGCAATATATGGCTGTCCAAGTCATACCCGAAACACGCCAGGTTTCATTTGTGGTACATAAACTGCGCCAGAAGTTGGAAACAGTGTGAAACAAGACTCATCCAGCCAAATTTCTTTCTTCCTTTGCTCCATAGTCGAGGTTTTGTGGCTTTGACTCTACGTTTTTCTTGTGAAGGGCATTTGCATCACTAAAGAGTGGTCTGTAATTTAATCCTCACTTGTGTGACTGTTTAGCCAATTAAAATTTTACTTCAAGAAGTATGTTTCTATTCTAGATAACATGATGCTTCTAGGGCAGCTGTACTTTCCTATTCAAACGGCACCTTGTAGGGTTATTCTTAGATATTAAGAGTGCAGAACACAACATAGAGGTACAGGCATGCAGCTTCATAAATGGGTACATCGAGGAAGATTACCACTTACATTGTTATCGTTTTGTTCTAGGTGGTTATTCCGTTACCAAATAGAAGGCATTTATGTGAGTGTGTCGCGTCCATTCTTTCGGACATGTCTGAAAGGATACCACGCATTGATATAATTGATTCCCCTCGATGGGTCATGGATCCGCTACCTTTAATGCGGATGCACAATTGCGTTGGACCTCCTGTGGGAACCTCAGTGTAGAGAGCATGGAGGACGTGGGGGGCGGGGGACTGAGGATCGGTGGCGCTCGGTGGGAGTGTGGGTCGGCCAGGAGGCGAGCCGAGGCAGTCCACGCAGTTGCGATAAACACTGTGCCCAGATGGCGCAGTGGTCAACGCAAGTGCCTAGCAAGCAGGAGATCCCAGCTTAGAGTACCTGTCTGGCACACATTTCCACTCTTCGCCACTGATTCAGCATGAAGTCCCGATGCAACTGACATCAATATTTCCTTTCCCGGTCCCCCTCCCCCCAACTTTCACTTTACATAAAATAGAGGACATCCAACCAAGCAGTTTTATACAGCAGAATTGTGTCCGTCAAAGAAGTATCTTTGTCTTCACCATCACTATAAACTAAATAGCTGAGACGGTGAAGAGTTCAGTGAGGAAGTCTTCTTTTATTGACGATTTTATGATTTAATGCTCCTCTGTCTTGCATCAGTAAATCATCAGCTACAATTGACGCTTCAAAGACTGGAGGATTGGTAAAAAAAGGACAACTGATAAAAAAGTGGTAGGTAAAGCTGTCATTAACCCAAAGATTGGATAAGTCAGTTCACCTCCAACAGGGCTAAGCGCAGTAAAGCACTGTGGTGTTCAAACCAGTCACAGCGAGACCCTCAGTTTAAGTAGACGCTGAACCACGGTGGATTCCGCATTGTTAACGTTAACGAACGTTGCCAGAGATGAAAGAAGTGTTAAGTCACAGAAAAAACTACTATGTCTGACCAGTGATCGAACCCCAGACCTTCGAATTCATAGTACCGGGCTTTACCACTGAGCCACATTCAGTACGCTCGTTGTCGGGGCCTTCTGGCTCCGTCTCAGGGTGGGTTCCGTAAAGGCCGCTCCGCCACCGACAATCTGGTGAGTCTGGAGTCGGCCATCCGTACTGCTTTTGCCCGCCGTCAGCACCTGGTCGCTGTCTTTTTCGACATGCGGAAGGCGTACGATACGACATGGCGTCATCACATTCTTTCTACGCTTCATGGATGGGGTCTTCGGGGTCCTCTGCCGATTTTTATCCGCAGTTTTCTGTCGTGTCGTACCTTCCGCGTGCAAGTCGCGGCCTCGTATAGTTCCTCCCACGTCCAGGAGAACGGTGTGCCACAGGGCTCTGTTTTAAGTGTCTGTCTGTTTTTAATAGCCATTAACGGGCTTGCTGCGGCCGTGGGAAATTCTGTCTCCGCTTCCCTGTATGCTGACGACTTCTGCCTTTATTACAGCTCTACTGGCATTGCAGCTGCTGAACGTCAGCTACAGGGCGCTATCCGTAAGGCGCAGTCTTGGGCTGTGGCGCATGGGTTTCAGTTTTCGGCAGCCAAGACCTGCGTTATGCATTTCTGCCGGCGCCGAACAGTCCATCCAGAGCCGCGGCTTTATCTTGCCGACGAACTCCTTGCTGTGGTGGAGACCCACAGGTTTTTGGGGGTGGTTTTCGATGCCCGGTTGACTTGGCTGCCTCATATCCGGCAGCTGAAACAGACGTGTTGGCGGCATCTAAACGCTCTGAGATGCTTGAGCAACACCCGCTGGGGCGCCGACCGCTCTACACTGTTGCGGCTCTACCAGGCGTTATTCCAGTCCCGTCTGGATTATGGGAGCCTGGCTTATGGCTCAGCATCCCCATCTGCGTTACGGGTGCTGAACCCGATTCTCCACAGCGGGATACGCCTTGCCACTGGTGCTTTCCGCACCAGCCCTGTGGCCAGCGTACTAGTGGAGGCAGGTGTACCTCCACTGCGGTTCCGACGCCAACGTTTGCTGGCCGCTTATGTTGCCCATGTTCTAAGCTCGCCCGGGCATCCAAACTATCGCCTCCTGTTCCCGCGGTCGGTCGTCCGTATGCCAGAACGTCGGCCCCGGTCTGGTTGTACAATAGCAGTCCACGTCAAAGAGCTTCTCTCTGGGCTCCAGGGTTTCACTGTTCCACCTCCTTTCCGGGCTACTTTGCATACACCCCCATGGTGTGTTCGTCGCCCTAGCCTTCGGCTCGACTTGGCACAGGGCCCGAAGGACTCAGTCCCTCCAGAGGCCTTCCGCCGCCGCTTTTATTCCATCCTGGCCACGTATCAGGGCTCTGGTGTTGTTTACACTGACGGTTCGATGGTTGCTGGTCGTGTCGGATATGCGCTCACTCTAGGGGACCTTTCCGAACAACGTTCCTTACCGGATGGCTGCAGCGTTTACACTGCTGAACTGGTCGCCATCTTTCGTGCCCTAGAGTATATCCGCACCTGCTCAGGTGAGTCCTTCGTTATCTGTAGCGATTCCCTGAGCGGTTTACGAGCTCTCGACCAGTGTTTCCCTCGTTCTCGTCTGGTGATGGCTATCCACGAGTCTCTGCATACTCTCGCCTGTTGCGGCCGCTCTGTGGTCTTTGTGTGGACCCCCGGTCATGTCGGTATCCCGGGTAACGAACATGTTGACCGCCTGGTGAAAGAGGCCACCAGTAAGCCATCTCTGGACGTTGGCCTCCCAGAGACTGATTTGCGGGCAGTCTTCCGCCGCAAAATCTTGGCGCTATGGGACGATGAATGGCGCGAACTGCCAATGCGCAATAAACTCCGTGCTGTCAAGGAGACGACGGCTGTGTGGCGGTCATCCCTGCGAGCCACTCGCAGGGACTCAGTAGTTCTTTGCCGGCTCCGCATTGGCCACTCCCGGCTGACACACAGTTATTTACTGCGCCGGGAGGACCCTCCTCTATGTCGCTGTGGGGCAGCTTTGACAGTGGCCCACATTTTGCTGGCCTGCCCCCTTTTAGCTGTGGTCAGGCAGACATTTGCGCTGCCTGCTACGCTCCCTGCCCTTTTAACAGACGACTCCACTATGGCTGACTTAGTTTTACGTTTTATTCAGGCAGGGGGATTTTATCATTTACTCTGAGTGTTTGTGTTTTATTTTATTGTTTTGTGTTGATTCTGGCCTTTGGCCTATGGTTTTACACTGATTTTTTAATGTGTTTCTAAGTGGTTGGCCTTTCCTTTTTTATGTCTATGGTCGGCCAACCACCGTCACACTCTGCGTGGTTTTAGTTTGTTTTGTCTTGTCTTTGTCTCAGTATCTCTTGTTCTGTATCGTCTATGATCTCTTCTGTTCCTTGTTTTTATTCTCTGTGGGTGTTCTTTGTCTTTGGAAAAAGGGACCGATGACCATGGCAGTCTGGTCCCTTTAATCCCCCAAACCAAGTACGCTCGTTGAAATTCCATACAACACATTTTAGAAGGACTTAACTGCGTTTTAATGGCACCGTTCCTCATTTTAATCAGTTGCCTAGGTCTCATATTTAACCAAAGACTCACATGGTTACCATACTTGCCGGACCTAGAAGAAGGAGAAGCAGTTGTAGCAATTGTTCTTCTCGTGATTCTCGTTGTCGAGGTCTTCAGTCCGAAGACTGGCTTAATGGACTTATCCCGACTTTAAAATCTATCCATTAACACTGTTTTAGGTAACTAAAACCAAGTGCTCTTACTTTATAGTATCTGTTTTCTCTGTCTCCGGTGTAGCCACAGGTCGTATCGATTTCTAAAGGTTAAACAGATTTAGAACCATCGGTAAAGTAGACTAAAGATTCGCAATACTCAGTGTGCGTTCTTTTGTTTCTGTTTCTGAAGACGGAGATGATGCAAGAGCAGTTAGTTCTAGTTCATCACTGAAAGCGCGAAGAGACTTTTTGTCAACTGGGCCGCCATTATCAGACATCTGGCATTACAATGCGGTGCAATTAACGTTACTATAATGTGGCTTACTTTGCATTATTATAAAAGTAGAAATACACTCTTCTGTGGATACGTGCGTGGCGAGCACGGGGCACCGAGCTATTGCAGCCTTCCTTCTTTCCAGGGCTGCATTTCCTTCCCCTTCCCCTCCTTTCCCCTCCTTGCTTCTTCCCCCTCTCCTCTCCCTCTCTTGGTGTCCTTGCTTATGTTGGCCCCCGCTATCCTCCTCGTTCTGTTGGTTTTACAATTTGGCTTTGTTGCGTAATCACCTCCTCTTTTTGGCACTCCCTGGTCCCCCTCTGGGGTTTGACCTCCATCACTAAATTTCTCCTCCGTAGTGTGAGCCATCTGGGGAAGAGCACCTTACCTAGTGTCTCCGACGTGCGCCCTCCTAGTACATTCCACCTTTTCTTTCACGTCATTGTCTGATACTAGGGTGCATAGCCAGCACGGTAGCCAGCCCGTGTGGTGGGGTCGCTATGTACCCTTTTGGTTGAGCCCCCTGAACACACAGGGATCACACTTCTGATGCTTGAGCTGTGACCTCCTCATGCAAGCCTCAGAGTGGTTGCTCGTCATCCTGGAGCATCGGAACTCCCGGCAATGGCCGCCGTGCCAGACGGCCCTTGCTATGGCTGGGTGGCGCCCGTGAGGAGAGCCCCTGATCGGAGTGGGTGGTATCAGGGCGGACACTATGCAAATGAAACCCATACGGGTCCAGAACTCTGGCCATTCTTCTGCGGCCATCTCTCTGCGTGGAACTCATTCTTCTAGTGCTGCTTCTCTTGCCCCTTCGGCCTTCCCTTCCGTGGCTACCCCCTGGGAAGAGGGTCAGGCCCGTCGGCTAGAGGCGAAACCTTTCCCCTGTTATCTGGTTTGCATCAGGACTGATGGGGATACTTTCACCAATACCAAACCTTTATTCTTTGTGGAACACATTGAAGATAAGTTTGGTGAAGTGGACTCCCTGAGCAAGATGCGGTCGGGTTTGTTGCTGATCAAAACTGCTTCAGCTGCCCAATCTCTGACCCTTCGTGCCTGTACCCATCTTGGCACAATTCCTGTGTCCATTACCTCCCACCAGTCTCTAAATATGGTTCAAGGTGTGATTTTTCACAGGAACCTCATCCTTCAAACTGATGAGGAACTTCGGGACAATCTAGGATGGCGGGGTGTTCACTTTGTTCGGCGTGTTCAGAAGGGTCCTAAGGACAACCTCATTGATACTGGTGTCTTTATCCTGGCCTTTGAAGGGGATACCCTCCCTGAGAAAGTAAAGATTATGGTTTATCGCTGTGATGTGAAGCCGTACATCCCACCTCCTATGAGGTGTTTTAAGTGCTTGCGGTTTGGACACATGTCTTCCCGGTTTTCACAGGCCCCTCTCTGTGGTGACTGTGGACGTCCACTCCATGAGGGGAGTCCCTGTGTTACCCCTCCTGTGTGTGTTAATTGTCACGGCACTCATTCTCCACGTTCACCAGATTGCCCAGTATATAAGAAGGAAAAGAAGATACAGGAATATAAGTCCATCGATCGTTTAATCTACACAGAGGCTCGTAAAAAGTACACACGTCTTCACCCTGTGTCCATGACATCTAGTTATGCTTTAGTTAAATCTTCACCCCTTCCTTCCCCTTCCTTACCCCAATCCCGGACCCCTTTCCTCCGCCCCTCCCCTGTGCCTCCCACACCTTCTCCTCTGGGCGCTGCTCCCCCTCCCCAGCTGCTCCCCCACCTTCCAGGCCAAAGGTCTGCTGCCGCGCGACGACCGCGAGAGCCGCGGTCTGTCGGCCCCCAGGTCGCCCGGTCTCTTTCTGTTCCTGATCTTGCTGCAGCTGGCTCCTTTATGCCACACAGCCCTCCTCGATCTCAGCCTCAAAAGAAGAAGAAACGTAAGTCCCGGGACAAAGAGCCTCTGGTGTCACCAGAGGTCCCATCCCCGGCTTCACAACCAGATTCTGACCTCTCGTTCATGGATGTCCCCCCTCCTTGCCGGTGATGGATGGTGACCCGGCGGCATGACTGGCTTTAGCCTGTTCAGCCGCCACTTGAATCATCGTTCTGTGATTATCCAATGGAATTGTAATGGATACTATCGTCACCTTCCAGAATTGAAATCCCTTATTTCGTCTTACTCTGCAGCTTGTGTGGTTCTACAGGAGTCTCATTTTACTGATGCTCACTCACCGACCCTCCGTGGGTTCCGTGTTTTCTGTCGAAATCGGGTCGGACCCCTGTAGGCTTCTGGTGGCGTTTGTACGTTGGTCCGTACAGACATTGCTAGCACGTGGATTCCTCTTCAAACTACATTGGAAGCGGTTGCTGTTAGGGTCCACCTGGACTCTGATGTCACGGTTTGCAATCTTTATCTCCCTCCTGACAGGACTCTTACACCTGCTGCCTTAACTGCCCTTCTTCAGCAACTTCTTCCTCCCTTCCGCCTTCTTGGGGACTTTAATGCTCATCATCCCTTGTGGGGCCATTCGGGAGGACGACGGTTCAATCCTGATTTAGGTTTTCCGTGATTTCCCTAAATCGTTTCAGGCAAATCCTGGGATGGTTCCTTTGAAAGGGGACGGCCGATTTCCTTTCCAATCCTTCCCTAACCGGAGCTTGCGCTCCGTCTCTAATGACCTCGTTGTCGACGGGACGTTAAACACTAACCACCACCATCACCACCACCCCCTTGTGGGGCAGTGCATTTCCATCTAGATGAGGTCTTCTCATGGACCAGTTTATGCAGACCACGACTTGTGCCTTCTTAATGATGGCTCCCCTACTCATTTCAGTGTCGGTAATGGTACCTTTTCTGCCATTGATCTTCCTCTTTCTTCTCCCACTCTCCTCCTTCCATTACACTGGTCACCACACGACGACCTTTGCGATGGTGACCATTTCCCGTTGATTCTCTCTCTCCCTTCCCGCTTACCGGACAGGTTACCTCGTTGGTCTTTCCAACGCGCCGATTGGCCTCTATACACTGCATAGGCCATGTTCTCTCCCTATTTGTCGGGTTGTATTGATGACGTCCTACGTGACGTGTCTGACGCGATTGTTCGCGCTGCTAGCCTTGCTGTCCCGCGCTCATCTGGGACATTTCGTCGCCGGCAAGTCCCGTGGTGGAGTACGGCCATTGCCATTGCCATCCGTGATCGCCGTCGAGCTTTGCAACGCTTTAAGAGGCACCCATCTGTAGCCAGCCTTACTACCTTTAAACACCTTCGCGCTAAAGCCCGTTATTTAATCAAACAGAGCAAGCGGATATGTTGGGAACGATTCGTTTCTTCCCTTGGTTCTACTGTCCCTCTGTCACGGGTATGGGCTACACTTCGCTCTCTCCAAGGTTGCCATCGGCAGTCCACCCTCCCAGGCCCTCACCTCCCAGATGGCCTTTGTATGGACCTGTTAGTTCTTGCGGAACATCTTGCAACCCATTTTGCAATGGCATCAGCCTCCTATCCGGCTGCTTTCCTTCACCGGAAACAGCGGGCCGAAGCTTCCACCTTATGTTTTACCCCTTGTGAGTCAGAATCTTACAATGAACCTTTTACTGAATTGGAGTTTCTTTCTGCACTTTCTTCTTCTCATGATACGGCCCCTGACCCAGACTCCATTCATAACCAACTGCTTCAACATCTCAGTGCTCCACAACAGCAACATCTTCTCAGGGTGTTTAACCGTCTCTAGCTCCAGGGTGACTTCCCTTCTCAGTGGAGGGATAGCATCGTGGTTCCTGTCCTTAAGCCTTGTAAGAACCCCCTATTTGTTGACAGCTATCGGCCAATTAGTCTGACCAGTGTTGTTTGCAAGTTACTTGAACGAATGGTAGCCCATTGGCTCAATTGGGTCCTCGAATCTCGGGATCTATTGTCCCCTTACCAGTGTGGCTTCCGAGAGGGACGGTCTCCAATTGATCATTTACTTCGCTTGGAATCCACAGTTCGGCAGGCTTTTTCCCAGTGCCGCCATTTTGTTGCAGTATTTTTTGACCTTCGCAAGGCCTCTGACACGGCCTGGTGCCATCACATCTTACTTACCCTTCATCAGTGGGGTCTTTGGGGCCCACTCCCGATTTTTGTCCACCAGTTCCTGTTCCATCGGTCATTCAGGTTTCGGGTTGGTACTGTTTTTAGTTCTCCACAGACCCAGGAGATGAACTTCTGTCGCCGTACTACGATCCACCCTGATCCAGAGCTCTATCTTGATGCACAACGATTGCCTGTGGTCCCACAGTTTCGTTTCCTGGGTCTTCTTTTCGACAACAAGCTCACTTGGCTGCCCCATATCAGACTCCAGAAGGTAGGATGTTTCCGTAAACTCAATGTCCTTCGCTTCCTTGCCCACTCCTCTTGGGGTGCGGACCGTTCCCTCCTTCTCCATCTTTATCGTGCTCTAGTTCTGTCTCGCTTGGACTATGGTTGTCAAGTTTATGGTTCAGCTGCTCCTTCCACACTGCACGTGCTGGAACCAGTCCACCATCGTGGTATCCGTTTGGCCACCGGTGCCTTCCCTACCAGCCCTGTTGATAGTCTCCTGGTTGAAGCTGGGATCCCTCCCCTTTTTGTTCGGCGGTCCTAGCTTCTGGTGTCTTATGCACTCGCTATCCGTTCCTCTCCCACTCATCCTTCCTATTCTATCCTGTTCCCAGACCATGGACGTCGCCCACCTGATCCCTGCCCTCTGGCGGGTTTACCGGTTGGGCTCCGCCTTGCGTCTCTTTGCCGTGATTTTCAGCTTCCTTCTTTGTCCTGTCTCCTCGCCCCCCCCCTCCCCCCCCCCCCCCCCCCCGGTTAGTTCCTCGGCCTCGAATTCGGATGGATCTCCGCCGAGGTCCGAAAGATTCCATCCCCCCGATAGCGTTCCGTTCCTTTTTCCGCCAAATTTTATGGGAGTTTGGGGATGCTGTTGTTTTTTACACTGATGGCTCTAAATCTGCTGATCATGTGGGGTATGCCTTCACATCCTCTGTTGGAACGGAAAATCATCTACTGCCACCTACATGTGGGGTGTTTACTGCGGAATTGATGGCCATTTCCCAGGCCCCTATCTTTATTAAACAGTCCCAACACAACTGCGTTTTGTTATGTACGGACTCGATGAGTGGCCTTCTGGCTATTGACCGGTGTTTTTCGCGCCATCCCTTGGTCTCTGCCATCCATGACCACCTCGCTGATATTCACCTTGCTGCTTGTTCCATTGACTTCGTTTGGGTCCCTGGCCATGTGAGTATCCCGGGTAATGAGCTCGCTGATCATTTGGCTGGGGGAGCAGTCGCTTATCCCCGTTTTCCGAACCCCTCCTGCAGCGGATTTACGGCTTCACATCAAATCCCACTTCGCACAGTCATGAGCCAATTCTTAGGAGGCTACTCCCTTGTCTAATAAACTTCGTGCGATTAAGGTGACACCAGGCCCGTGACGTCCTTCCTTTCGCCTCTCCCGAAAGGACTCGACCACACTGTCATCTCCGCATTGGCCATACCAGGCTGACCCACGGTTTTCTTTTGCGTGATGAGCCACCCCCACTTTGTGGTTGTGGAGCCTTCCAGTCAGTAGCCCACATTTTCGTTGAATGCTCCCTTCTTTTGGCTCTGCGTGCTAATTACAGGCCCCCCCCCCGCACTTTACCTTTGATATTGGCTGACGATTCCCGGATGGCCTCTCTGGTTCTCGGTGTCCTCCGGGAAAGTGGTTTTTGTTCTCAGTTTTAAGGTTTTTAATCTCTCTCTGTGGTGTTGGGGCAGGGCGATGAGTGTTTGGGTGTCTCCCACTGTAAGCCGTGTTCGGAGATTCCCGATTCACCTCCCTGACCGAGATCCTCTTTTCTTCCCCTTTTACTCTGTTTTTACCCTTTTTTTTTTTTTTTTTTTTTTTTTTTTTTTTAAGGATTGGTTAGTCTCCTTTTCCCATACGTACTTCTACATTCTAGCGGTTGCACCTCTTAAGTCGCAGGTAGTCTTGCCTCTGCTACTTCAGAGGTGGGATATTTCCTGCCTCTATCATAGCGTTAGGTTCCCTCTCTTGCTGACTCACCTCATTTTGTTTTTACCATTGACAACATGACTGCCCTTTTACATTTTTAGCCTTTTCCCTTTTATTGTTCTGACTTTCCTGAGATGTCACACTAGCGGAATGGACCACATATGATACAAGGGACTGATGACCTTGCTGTTTGGTCCCTTAAACCCCAAACAACCAAACTAATTTCTTATTGCAAGTGCACACTCACGACAATTTCGTACACTAAGGAAAATAAACACGATAAGAGAATCTGGAAAGTCATTCCAGTCTCTCCTACGTATTATTAATGCAAAAAAAATTATTTTTCGAGAACCATATCCACAGGGGACTGGCAAAGTAATGTGTTAAAGTATTCCTAGTCTCAAGTCAGAGGCTTCTCGGTAACTTAACTGTTTAAAGGTTTTGCACGCTCTACTTTCCGCGGAAATCGGATGGTGACGAGGGCCTTAAGAACAAGCCCCATTTCTCTAACCTGTATGTCGAAGCTAGTGTACACGATGGGGCGAAGATAGATGTTCACATGGACGACCGGGACAGTTGTGTAAGTGAATAAGAACGTTAGAGATTTAGTAAAAGACTGGATGTTGATTACATTTTAAAGAGCTGCAGATGGCTCACGTAGGAATGTCGCCATCCGTTTGGATTGTGGCCAAAGTCTCGAATCGAACGTCGGAAATAGGGAGAGGGACTGTCAGCGGATCGGAAACCAGCAGCGAAGAGAGCGAGGCGTGTCTTCTTCGACTCTAGGCTACCCCCGTTCAAAAGCCCACGTGAACCTTTCCTACGTATCTGTCGGTCGAGGATTACGACCGACACTCTGCCAAAGTGTCCGTCTGTCAGCTTAGCCGTGACGTCGGTCAGGCTGTGAGCAGTCCCCACAGTAGAAGACTCAAAACACACAAATCAATCCTGAAATGGAAAATTTTAGGTTATTCAGCCCTACTCCGTCCAAATGGGTGACTCAGCACAATCCTTACCCCTTCCACAGGAGTAGAGCTTCAACTTCTAGAAAGTTATTTACTGAAGGATCCTTTGGGCAGGAGGTACTACCACAAGGGCCTTAAAAACTAAGGGAGGGTGATTGTTGTTACTTGACGATCAGTTGGGTCGAGGGGTGTAACTGTACAATATTCATTCAGTGTCTATGATGGGAATCATTTGTTTCTGGGGGATTTTTGAATAATCTGGGTGACCTAGGCGTCGGTAGTAAGTCGTGGCGTTGGGGTTGAGATGGCCATGTGCAGCGGCGAGAGGTGGGTACGTGGCTGCCGACGCTAGGTTGCGTTTGTCAAGCGGCTGTCGCGTCACGAGCCAGAAGACACGGGAAACGCAGTACTCCGTGTAGTAGTCCTTAGTGGGAGTCCCGGGAGGGGGCAGGGTTCAAACAGTAAAAATGAATTCGATTTAGAAAAACTTACGTTGTTAAGTATAAAATTTCTCCAAAAGTACGGGGGTGGGGAGGGGAGGGAGGTGAAGTTTACAAGCCGGCCGCTGTGGCCGAGCGGTCCTAGGCGCTTCAGTCCGGAACCGTGCTGCTGCTATGGGTGCAGTTTTGAATCTTGCCTCGGTCGTGGTTGTGTGTGATGTCCTTAGGCTAGTTAGGTTTAAGTACACTACTGGCCATTACAATTGCTACACGAAGAAGAAATGCGTGATAAACGGGTATTCATTGGACAAATATATTATATTAGAACTGACATGTAATTACATTCCCACGCGATTTCGGTGCATAGATACTGAGGAATCAGTACCCAGAACAACCACCTCTGGCCATAATAACGGCCTTGATACGCCTGGGCATTGAGTCAAACAGAGCTTGGATGGCGTGTACAGGTACTGCTGCCCATGCAGCTTCAACACGATACCACAGTTCAAGAGTAGTGACTGGCGTATTGTGACGAGCCAGTTGCTCGCCCACCACTGACCAGACGTTTTCAGTTGGTGAGAGATCTGTAGAATGTGCTCGCCAGGGCAGCAGTCGAACATTTTCTGTATCCAGAAAGGCCCGTACAGGACTTGCAACATGCGGTCGTGCATTATCCTGCTGAAATGTAGGGTTTCGCAGGGA
The DNA here is from genome assembly GCF_021461395.2 of Schistocerca americana. Lineage (NCBI taxonomy): Eukaryota > Metazoa > Arthropoda > Insecta > Orthoptera > Acrididae > Schistocerca > Schistocerca americana. Next base: position 56,367,901 of record NC_060125.1, on the reverse strand, counting down.
TCGAATGATGGGCAAAGACACGTGTCGTAACACATCAGAAATGTAACGTCCACTGTTCAAAGTGCCGTCAATGCGAACAAGAGGTGACAGAGACGTGTAACCAATGGCACCCCATACCATCATGCTGGGTGATACGCCAGTATGGCGATGACGAATACACGCTTCCAATGTGCGTTCACCCCAATGTCTCCAAACACAGCTGCAACCATCATGACGCTGTAAACAGAACCTGGATTCATCCGAAAAGATTACGTTTTGCCATACGTGCACCCAGGTTCGTCGTTGAGTACACCATCGCAGGCGCTCCTGTCTGTGATGCAGCGTCAAGGGTAACTGCAGCTATGGTCTCCGAGCTGATAGTCCGTGCTGCTGCAAACGTCGTCGAACTGGTCGTGCAGATGATTGTTGTCTTGCAAACGTCCTATCTGTTGACTCAGGGATCGAGACGTCGCTGCACGATCCGTTACAGCCATGCGGATAAGATGCCTGTCATCTCGACTGCTAGTGATACGAGGCCGTTGGGATCCGGCACGGCATTCCGTATTACCCTCCTTGAACTCACCGATTCCATATTCTGCTAACAGTCATTGGATCTCAACCGACGCTAGCAGCAATGTCTTGATACGATAAACCGCAATCGCGATAGGCTACAATCCGACCTTTATCAAAGTCGGAAACGTGATGGTACGCATTTCTCCTCCTTACACGAGGCATCACAACAACGTTTCACCAGGCGACGCCGGTCAACTGCTGTTTGTGTATGAGAAATCGGTGGGAAACTGTCCTCATGTCAGTACGTTGTAGGTGTCGCCACTGGCGCCAACCTTGGGTGGATGCTCTGAAAAGCTAATCATTTGCATATCACAGCATCTTCTTCCTGTCAGTTAAATTTCGCATCTGTAGCACGTCATCTTCGTGGTGTAGCAGTCTTAATGGACAGTAGTGTAGTTCTAAGTCTAGGGGACTGATGACCTCTGATGTTAAGTCCCATAGTGCTTAGAGCCATTTGAACCATTTGAAGCTTACACAGGTACAGCATCATTACGAACGTTTTTCCTACCTACCTATGATTGTAGCCAAGATTTAGATAATTTTTCATATTTAGTTATAAGCATTACTTAAGGGAAGGTCTACCCCTTGTTCCCTGTAATTGTCTTTGTTTCTGCGGTAGTTACCTGGCAGCTGAGACTCGGGCACAACGTTCTTAGGCGACTTACTATCAATGGCGAGGCCGCGACGTTGGGATCATGGATTTACTTCAAACTTTGTACACCTTTAGTAGGTCATTAAAACAATATAATGTTCAAGCTGTAAGGTGCATCTCTCTGGCACTCCAGAGATAATTGTGAGATGTTTTATGCGTCTATTACGCAACTGATGTATGTGTGCGAAGGTGCCAGCTATGTGGAGTCATTGTGGTAAAGTGGTTAACGTACGTTCGTTGAAGGAATGTCGTGGACAAGTCAACGGTTCGAATTCTGTTTATACTAATATTTTTAATCTGTATTTTTCATCACTGGTCACTTTATTTAATTTTTGACATTTGAGAGATAATAAAAAAACCGTGCATTTTCATGAAGTTCTAGTGACTTTCATGAGTTATTTGACTATTTACTATTTTAATTAAACTTTCAAAGACTAGGGACAGGCTTGGAAAGCCCGAGTCAAATCCCGATAAATAATGATGGGAATGACGTTCTTCTAATATAGTAAGTCACTTTGTGGCAGACCACAAAAATAATGTGCAATTACTCATCGGATGTAATGAAAAAATATAGATTAAAAATTAAGATTGAACTGGAATCGAACCTTTGCCTCACATACTCGTTTTACCAAGTTCGGGCGCTAACCACTTTTTTGCCATTTTGTTCGTTGCATTTGTTCGGAGCGGACGTCCTATGACACACTCACTCAAGTTCATCGTTGATCCTGTCACTTCGTTTTTTATTACCGTCTGGTCGAACACGCTTTTTTTCATCTCATTTCGTTCGTTATTATTCGTTGCATTTGCTCGTTGCGTACGTCGAATGACACCCATTTCAGTTTGTTGTTGATTCATTCACCCAGTCTTTTTTATTTTTTTATATTATTTTATTTTATTTATTTGTTTGTAATTGCAGAGGACAGCTAAGCCTCTGACCGAACACGCTGAGCTACCATCCCGGCCAACTACTTGAGCAATACGAACTTTAACGTCCGGCACTTAACGCGCAGATACGTAAGCCACATAGTAGACGCGTAAAACTTCTCTTGAGATTTTCTCGGAATTACATCTTAGTACTTGTACATTGTTCTTTTACTGGCCTACTATAGGTGTACAAAGTTTGAAGTTCATAAATCTGTGATCCTAACGGTGTGGCCTCCCCTTGTAAGTAGCTTATAGAAGCCCTTTCGATATAGGAGCCACACGGCTACCACAAGGAATACCAGAGCTAGAGAAACAGAGATGGAGGTGGGTAGCTTAACAGTCAATATACGTCTTCGATCGTAGCAGTCATTAATAAGCGAAATAGCGCGATCCATACTGATCTGCTCCTTCTCATGAGCAATAGGCTTATTAGCTGATCGTAGCAGACGGACATTGGTAATGGTGAGTGGCACTGACCAAGTGTCATGAGTGTACTTCTAAGCGGAGCTCTATTAGATACAACAGAAATGGGTTAGGCTTTCATTGAAGCCATATTTCAGGTGTGCTGACAGCTTAAGAGTGGGTGTTCAAAATGGTTCAAATGGCTCTGAGCACTATGGGAGTTAACTGCTCAGGTCATCAGTCCCCTAGACTTAGAACTACTTAAACCTAACTAACCTAAGGACATCACACACATCCATGCCCGAGGCAGGATTCGAACCTCGGACTGTAGCGGTCGCGCGGTTCCAGACTAAAGCGCCTAAAACACAATGCCGGCAGAGTGGGTGCGATGATACCAAAATAGGATCTATTAAACAGAAATCCACTACTGGTCCGAATAATGTGGTAGGTTTGAGGTACAAGTGCATGCTCATAATAGATACGGATAACAGTTAATGGTATAGGTACTGAGCACAGTCAGCTGTTACCAACAGAGATAAGCACACTTCATGTAGTTTAGTTAAAACCTGTGGACAATGAGTTTTACTGGCTTCTGCCAACAAAAGGACTATTTCACAACTGGGTCTGTTGAATTGTTATGTTAGAGCATAAATACAGTGGGATGACAAGTCATGTGATATCTCCTAATATCGTGTCAGATATCCTTTCGCCTGGTGTAGTGCAAGAACTCGAAATGACTAGGGCTCAGCAAATCGTTGGAAGCCCCTGCAGAAATACTGGGTCATGCTTCCTCAATAGCCGTCCATAACTGCGAAAGTGTTGCCAGTGCAGGATTTTGTGCATGAACTGAACTGTCAATTATGTCCCTTCCATAAAATTTCGGAAGGGTTCAGGTCGGGCAATCTTAGTGTCCAAATTATTTGCTCGAATTGTCAGGAATGCTCTTCAAACTAATTGTGAACCATTGCAGCCTGGTGACATAGCACATTTCCTTTCATAGAAGTTCCATCATTGTTTGGAATTGGCTGCAAATTGTCTCCAAGTAACCGAACTCAACCATTTCCAGTCAATGATCAGTTCAGTTGTACTAAAGGACCCAGTTCATTCCATGTAAACACAGACCACATCGTTATGGGACCACCACCAGCTTACACAACTGCTTGTTGACAACTTGGGTCCATAGCTTTGTGGGGCCTGCACGATGCTCGAACCCCTCCAACAGCTCTTATGGACTGAAATAGGGATTTATCTGACCAGGCCACGGTTTCCCAATCGTCTAGAGTCCAACCCATACGGCCACGAGCCCAATAGGGGCACTATAGGCAGTGTCGTGCTGTTACCAAAGGCACTTTGGCTTCAGTGGGCTTTGGCAGCAGACGATCGACCTGATTTCACCGCACTGTAGTAATGTAATTATCATATGACTGTGAAACTTGGTATATATGCTAGTGTGTTAATGCAGGACTGACTTAAGGTGGAAGACAAATTAGTTCCACTTGTGGCCAGCAAGTGCAAATCTGGCAGTGTGCAATGTTTGTTTGATGGTATGAAAACCAGGCTGTTATTTGACAAGCTGTAACATACGTGAACAGTATGGCAGCTGAGAGAGAGAGAAAGAGAGAGACTGTTTTATGTGGATGGTAGCAATTACAGTGCTGCATTCAGAGAGTATCATTATCTGAAAGGTCTGAGGAGAGGCCTAATGTCATTAAATGGTTTAAAGAAGGTGTTGATGAAATTTGAAAACAACCGAGGTTTGACACCTGGAAGAGGAATCTGCTTGCACATTGTCATGAGAACTGTCCATCCCATGGCCAACAGTATGGAAAGTTTTTCAGTCTATATTACATTGATCCAGGTGGTGCAGCAGCTGATGATATGTGGCCAGGCTATATTTAATTAAGTGATGAGGCACAGCCTGCAGTGAATACACAGAACTGCTGAATGTGGTGAACTATTAAATTGTGTCTTGTGTATGAAGAGGCATTGCACTCACCATATGTAACTGTGTGGTGTGCATTTTCAAGCACCTTTATCTTGGCCTTTTCCTATTTGAAGAAAATACATACAGGGCCTGTCAGATATACAATGACACCTGCACATTATTGAGACCTCCTAGAGCAGCATGTCATTCCTGATTTGTAAGAATGCAGCTGTGTGGAAACCATTGTTCCCATGCAAGATGGGCAACGTCTTGTGTCTTTCACCCAGTGTAAGATCTGCTTAATGCGACCTACTGTGAACATATTATCTCCAGATGTTTTCCAGATGCACGGCCTGCAAGATCACCTTATCTGAAGTCATGTGAGTTTGACTTCGGAGATACTGAAAAGAACACATTTCTCAGGGACACATTCAGTCTCTATCTTATTTGAAGGCCAGTATACAGGAACATATTGCCCAGATTTCAGCAGAACGGCTGTAAGCAACTGCTGATCACGTCATTTTATGGCTGCAGCATCTCATAGACGTCTTTAGTGCTCATATTGAACAAATTGTGTAAGCAGTGGTTAATAATAAAATCAGCATTATGCCTTTCTCACTTGTCTGATATTTTCTGCCCTTGTTCCATTCCTAATCAATGACAAATGGAACCCTTTCTCTATTTCTTTGTTGCATGCACTGTACATCAGATTTGCATCTGGTGGTCAAAATTGGAAGTAACTTTTAACCAATAGAAATCAGTTCCACACTAACACATTAAAATACCTAGCAAGTTTCATTGCCGTAGAGACATCGTCACATGTAGAAGTAACTCTGAGTGTGCGCCAGGGAAGTGTGTTTGGACCTTTGCTGTTCATGTTCTATATTAATGATCTTGCAGACAATATTAATAGTAAAATCAGACTTTTGTGGATGATGCAGTTAACTATAATGAAGCACAATGTGAGAGAATTTGCATAAATATTCATCAGATCTTGATAAAATTTCAACCTGGTGCAGAGATTGGCAACTTGCTTCAAATGAACAGAAATGCAAAATTTTGCATTTCACAAAACAAAAAAAATGTAGAATTGTATCACTGTTGGAACTGGCCAACTCATACAAATATGTGGGTCTAACACTTTGTAGGAATATGAAATGGAATGACGATGTAGGTTCAGTCCTGGGTAAAGCAGGTGGTAGACTTCGGTTTATTGGTAGAATACCAGGGAAACGCAATCTGTCTACAAGAGAGATTGCTTACAAACCACTTGTGTGACCCATCCTAGAGTATTGCTCAAGGGTGTGGGACTCATACCAGATAGGGCTAACAGGGGATATTGTACGTACACAGAGAAGGGCAGCATGAATGACCACAAGTTTGTGACACTCTCCCAGGGGTTAAACAGAGATACTGAGAGAACTGAACTGGGAGACTCTTGAAGACAGACATCAACTATCCCAAGAAAGTCTATTAACAAAATTTCAAAACCAGCTTTAAATGATTACTCTAGGGATACACTACAACCCCCTGTTTATTGCTCACATCAGGATTGTGAGGCTAAAATTAGAATAATTACTGCATGCACAGAGGCATTAAAAAATCATTCTTTCTATGCTGCTTACATGAGTGGAACAGGAAACATCCCTAATAACGGGTACAATGTATGCTCTGCTGTGCACCTTACAATGGTTTGCAGAGTGTAGATGTAGATATATGATAATTATGGCCTACACTGCACTTTGATTATAACCAGCCAGTATCTCTGTCACATTGGTGATATAGCTGGCAATAGTACGTAGCAGTTGGAGAAGTTGTAGCTGTTTTTCTGCTGTGACAGTCTTGTATGGTATCATGTCATTGGGCAATGACAATTAGATTGGAGTGGTTTTGATGTTACTAATTCCCAAGAGGAGACCTACGATACAGTATACTTCCTTGGGATACGAGATCTGGGAGTGTGGTGTGCTGCTGACAATTGGCATCCTCTGTTTATACTACTTTTATTTCTGCAATAAATACTTTGTCTTCGTGTACACTGGACCTTTCCATTTGAGGTATATGTATTTTGATGATGTTTGCCTCATTTATAGTGTACCTCATAATCATATTCACTCAATTTCAATGCCCAACACTTAAACTGGCTACTGGAGTCTTCCACATTCAGGAGCCATAATAAGGAAGCATGGTGTGTTACCATGGAGAACTTCCTGCCATGCAAACAAAATTTAAAATAATTGACTACAAGCTCCAAGGGTAACAATTCCTTCTCAACTGTGTTGTAATTAACATCAGACTTACTGAGTCTGTGAGAATTGTAATGAACGGGTTTTTCATCATCTTGTTCCTGGCTCAGAATGCAGTCCATTGCAAAATCTCAGAAGCACACTACAATATAAAGTTTCTCAAAGTCAGTGTATTCCAACAAGGGCAAACTTTATAACACAGCTTTAACTGTCTCATAGCAGTATCACACTACGCATCCCATTCAAAGGCTACTCCTTTCCTCAATCTTAGTTAAGGGTTCAGTTACTTTGGCTTAGTTTTTAAGAAGCTTCACCAGTCCGAGAAATCTTTGCAATTCTTTTACATTAGAGTGTGTAGGAAGGGTATCTACCAATTCTATCAGTTGCAGATTTGTCTTTAAACCAGCAGAGCTACTAATATACCCCAAGTACTGAAGCTGAAACTCTGCAAAACATTTCTTTAACTTCAATCTCCAGTAGACACCTTGTTACCATGATAACACATTCCTTAATCGCTCAGCATGCTCCTCAGTTGTTCTGGAAAATGCACTCATGTCATTTAGATAGACCAAGCACATTGTGGGCTTAAAATCTTGTAGAAACAAATCTGCAAATCTCTAAAATATGACAGACTTGTTACCAAAAAGCATTCTCAAAAACTTTTACAACCCAGAGGACAATAAAATAGCAGTCTTTGGCCTGTCTTCAGGTATGACCAGAATCTGATGATAGCCTGATAGACTTGTGAACTATAATTTCTTCATCATTTTTCAATCATTAATTTCTCAATACAAGACAAAGAATACATGTCTGTGTTGGTGACTTTATTTACCACCCTCATATCCACACACAGGTGATAAGACTTTTCATTATTGACAAATTTCGTAGGAACGACCTTTATTGATGACGGCCAGGGGAGCTGTTGCTTCCAGAACAGACTGTAAGTGGTACAGAATTCTGTAAATATTCTGTGCTATTGGTCCAGCATCTCCAGTCAGGATTTTGTGTCAAATGAGGTTGATCACTGGCAAATATTGGATTTCTTCTAACAACCATGTTAATTCTTCCAAGACTGGATAAAACAGACTCTGCTGTTAGTCAGATAAATGCGGTAACTTCTCTTGTAAATGATTTTCAATGGGCGGCATGATTGTGTATACTTCAGTTATGGGCAATGACACCTGTCTCCTCATATTTTTAAACTATTTCCTTTCCATGAGATATGCAGCTAAAGGCCATACAAAAAGTTGTGGCTTCCATCCGTGGCTATCGCTTTTACAGTGGTAACCAGCTGCAAAAAAGGCAACTATTTCCGGGTCAAAAAGTGGGTACTATCCCATTAGGCTGATGCAAAAGCTCAGGAAGGGAAGAGGATAGGTCTTCATGTGGACATTCAGGGTAGTTGCATTACCGAATAAGAACCACAAAAATCTGATAAAGACTCATTGATGTTTGTCAAATCTTAAAGAGATACCAGTGGCTCCCCTAGTGAAGTTGCCAACTGTTTGCATGTGGCTGTTACGGCCAAAAATCCCAAATGGAAAGTAGGAGACCAGGAGGAGGACAAGTCAGCAGGTCACAAGCTGGCTGCTGCCACATCCCCAATTTTGTCGGATCTTCTGGTAACTACCAGCAGTCACTGAATCATCACATCTGCAGCCATGTCTTGTTGTAGGCATTCACTGCCATTCATTCATTACTTTAAATCAGGGCTGTGCAGTGTCATTCAATTTCAATCACCATTTTGATTGCATAGTGATTGTGAATATTTCATGATAAAATGGTAGAGCAGTGACATCAGGCATGTGGTAAGATTGAGCAACAGCCCGTACCCCCTTCCTCTTCAGTCACCTAGATCTGCATCTCGTGGTTCAGCATTCTCTCTCCAATTTGTTCTTAGTCGTGTGGGGAAAAATACTTCTGAATATCATTTTGTGGTTGTGGAATGTTAGTGAAGGCTCCCTAGGTGGAATAGTATCCTCTTCCATTCTGATTTCAGAATATATCTCTGTATTTAAAACTTTTAAATCTTTTCCTTGTGGATTCCTACCACTGTTATACAGTACTGGTATCCCCCCCCAGGGGGTCCACAACTCTTTTGTGGACACGTGCGTAGCGAGCACGGGACCCCGAGCTAATGTGGCCCTCCTTCCTTTCCGGGCTGCATACCTTCCCTTCCCTTTCCGCATCCCTCCCCGTCCCCCATCTTCGCCCCCCCCCACCACTCTTTCCTTCCCTTTCTCCCCCTCTGGGAGTATGGTTTGTGCCTACGTCCGGAGACGGACGCTCGAAACTGTTCCAAATTCCTTGCTTTTACACTTGCAAGTCCTCGTCCTTCCTCTGTCCTTCTCTTTTCCTTCCCTCTTCTCCTTGCCCTTTTCTCCGCTGCGGCGTTTGAGACCCCCTTTTCTTTCCTTTCCCTTTCTCTTTTTTCCTCCCTGTGCGTGTCTGAAGGCCGACCCACGCACCTCCATGCGTAGCCGGTGACGGGGTAACGCGTAATTCCCCGCCCCGGGTAGACAGGTAGGACACGTACGTACCCCCTAGTAACGGCCAGGCCCAGGGAGGGGTGATTACCCGAGCTGATACCTTCCGAAAGTGCCGATTGGTCCCTCCGTCCGTTTGTCGGGAGGTGTGACCTGAGGTGTGAACAATCACCTAAGGCGGGTGTGCCCTCGGTGAGGGACCCCACAAGGGAGGAGCGCGCCATCGGAGACGCCGGTAATCATGGGGGATTCTTCCGCAATGGTTTCCTCACCTTCCACTTTGTCTGCTCACAAACGTAAGTTCACTGAGTCTCAGCCACAGACGGTTCTTCCATCGTTGCCACAATTCCTTGTTGTTTCTCGGTCTGACGAAGGTCACGACTTTTCCACGGTCAACCCTTTCATTATTCAGAAAGGTGTCGACGCAATTGCGGGTCCTGTAAAGTCTTGTTCCAGATTACGGAATGGTACCCTGTTGTTAGAAACACACAGTGCCCTCCAGGCTCAAAAATTGCTGCGTACTTCTCTGCTCCACACCTTCCCTGTCCGGGTGGAACCGCACCGTACCTTAAATTCCTCGCGTGGAGTCGTTTATACACGCTCCCTCGATGGATTGTCTGACGAAGAAATTCAGCACTACCTGTCTGACCAGGGCGTCACCGCTGTTCATCGGGTTACGAAAAGGGTTGACTCGAACATCATTCCAACCTGCACTGTCTTCTTGACATTTGATAAAGTTCAACTCCCATCAAAAATCAAAGCAGGCTATGAGATAATTTCCGTTCGCCCTTATGTCCCAAACCCTACACGTTGCTATCGATGTCAGCGGTTCAATCACACCAGCCAGTCCTGTTCCAATCCGGCCAAATGTGTTACGTGTGGCAAGGATGCCCATGAGGGTGCTTGTCCACCTCCATCCCCTCACTGCATCAACTGTATGGGTGACCACGCTGCTTCCTCTCGAGATTGCCCCGTCTTTAAGGATGAAAAGCTCATCCAGGAAATTAGGGTGAAGGAAAAGGTGTCGACCTTTGCTGCTCGAAAGTTACTCGCCAGTCGACAGCCCACCGTGCCTCAGAAAGGAAAATACAGCACTGTTCTTGCTTCTCCTCGGCCAACGAAGGAGGCGGCCACGCAGACTTGCGACCTCACATTTAGTACCACGGTCGTCAGATCGGCCAGTGCAAAGATCGCCCGTTCAACCTCACCACTTTCGCCTGCCCACTCTATGGCTCACCCTTCGTCGGGTTCTGCTAAATCTCGAGCCCAAAAGTCAGACGCCAAGTCCTCGAAAAAAGAGCATTCTCGTGAAGAGTTTTTACGTACTGCAACTTCACAACCATCGGTTCCTCCTTCATCTAAACATCATACCTCCAAGAAGGCTACGAAGAAACACAGTTCCTCTCCTTCTCCGCCAAGGCGTGTCCCAACTACAGCACCACCTGGCGGAAATCGCCCTCGGCCATCTTCTGTGTCGCCGAGGCGCACTGCTGGTGGCCGGTCAACTGGCCGATCGTTGGTGGCAGGAGCTGCTCCTGACCAACCTATGGACCAGGATCTTCTGCCTTCGACTGAATGCCATTCCATGCTGTCAGTCGCAAGCACTGAGCAGTCGTTGAGTTGACAGCACCCTTGGTCACGTTTCTCCATTTTCTGTTCACCCTATGTCCATTATCCACTGGAATATCCGCGGCATTCGCGCCAATCGGGATGAATTGTCGATCCTCTTACGATCCTACTCGCCGGTCATCTTCTGTCTTCAGGAAACAAAGCTGCGTCCCCATGACCGCTTTGTTCTCCCTCATTTTCAGTCCGTCCGATATGACCTCCCCTCTGTTGAAGGCTCTCCAGCCCATGGAGGACTCGTGATTCTGCTCCATGATACTCTCCATTATCATCCAATCCCCTTAAACAGTTCCTTCCAAGCTGTCGCCGTCCGTCTTTCCCTTTCTGGATACACGTTCTCTCTATGTACGGTATACATTCCATCGTCTACACCACTGGCACGAGCTGATCTCCTTCATCTTCTTGATCAGCTTCCACCCCCCTATTTGCTGGTTGGGGACTTCAATGCCCACCACCCGCTTTGGGGATCTCCACATCCTTGTCCACGTGGCTCACTATTGCTAGACGTCTTCCACCAAGCGGATCTAGTCTGCCTCAACACTGGGGTCCCCACATTTTTGTCTGCCTCCACGGCAAATTTATCTCATTTGGACCTTGCGGTCGGTACTGTTCCGCTAGCTCGGCGCTTCGAATGGTTCGCCCTAGATGATACACACTCGAGTGACCACTTCGACTGCAGCCTCAACTGCCATATATGCGCTCGCGACGCTGGAAGTTTGCCCAAGCCGATTGGACAGTTTTTTCGTCTCTAGCGACATTCGATGACCGTCGCTTTCCCAGCGTCGACGATGAGGTCACACATTTTACCGACGTTATTCTCACAGCTGCGGAACGTTCAATACCACGCACCTCCGAATTGCCCCGGCGCCCCCCAGTTCCTTGGTGGAACGAGGCATGCCGTGACGCAATACGTGAGCGGCGACGTGCTCTTCGCATTTTCCGTCACCATCCAACTTTGGCCAACTGTATCCAATATAAGCAGCTCCGTGCGCGATGCCGTCGCGTCATCCGCGATAGCAAGAAGGCAAGCTGGCAATTCTTTATTAGCTCATTTAACACCTTCACTCCCTCCTCGGAAGTTTGGAGTCGGCTTCGACGGTTCTCAGGCGCGCCTAGTTTCTCCCCGGTCTCTGGGCTCACTGTCGCGCATGATACCTTAGTGGATCCTGTCGCAATTTCTAACTCATTGGGTCAGCACTTTGCTGAGATTTCGAGCTCTTCAAATTACCCGCCAGCGTTTCTCCCGAAGAAACGTGCAGCGGAAGTGCGACATCTTGCTTTCTCCTCTCAAAATCGCGAAAGCTACAATACTGTTTTCTCCATGCGCGAACTCCAACATGCACTCTCTTCTTCTCGCTCCTCCGCCCCAGGACCGGATGGTATCCATGTCCAAATGTTGCTGCATTTATCAACCCATAGCCTGCGTTACCTCCTTCGCCTTTATAATCGAATTTGGACCGACAGTACCTTTCCCAGGCGATGGCGGGAAGCTATTGTCGTTCCCGTTCCGAAACCTGGAAAGGACAAACATCTCCCCTCTAGCTATCGCCGCATTTCTCTCACGAGTAGTGTCTGTAAGGTCTTGGAGCTTATGGTGAATTACCGTTTAGCTTGGTGGCTGGAATCCCGCAGTCTTTTAACACCAGCCCAATGCGGATTCCGACAACATCGTTCTGCCGTTGACCATCTTGTTGCTCTCTCCACTTATATCATGAACAATTTCCTCCGGAAACGCCAAACGGTAGCAATATTTTTTGATCTGGAGAGAGCATACGATACCTGTTGGAGGACAGGCATCCTCCGCACACTGTTCTCTTGGGGCTTTCGAGGCCGGCTGCCCCTTTTTCTTCGCGAATTTATGGCAGAGCGCACATTTAGAGTGCGGGTGAACACTACTCTCTCCCGTACTTTCTCCCAAGAAAACGGGGTACCCCAGGGCTCCGTGCTGAGTGTTGTACTGTTTGCCATCGCCATTAATCCAATTATGGATTGTCTCCTTCCTGATGTCTCGGGCTCCCTCTTTGTGGACGATTTTGCGATCTACTACAGCTCTCAACGGACCAGCCTTCTTGAAAGACGTCTTCAAGGATGTCTCGATCGCCTCCACTCGTGGAGCATCGAAACCGGCTTCCGTTTCTCACCCAGTAAGACCGTTTGTGTTAATTTTTGGCGACGTAAGGAGTTTCTTCCGCCCTCCTTACATCTAGGTCCTGTCAACCTTCCGTTTTCCGACGTCGCTAAATTCTTGGGTCTTATGTTTGACAGAAAACTGTGCTGGTCCTCCCACGTTTCCTACCTTTCGGCTCGCTGTCTGCGTTCCCTTAACACCCTCCGTGTCCTGAATGGTACCTCCTGGGGAGCGGACCGAGTGGTCCTTCTCCGCCTCTATCGCGCCTTAGTGCGCTCGAAATTGGATTATGGAAGCATAGTCTACTCCTCTGCTCGGCCTTCTATTCTTCGGCGTCTCGACTCTATCCACCACCGTGGATTACGTTTAGTGTCTGGAGCTTTTTACACCAGCCCTGTGTTAAGCCTTTATGCTGAGACTGCTGAACCTCCGCTATCCAATCGGCGGGCAGTCCTTCTGAGTCGTTATGCTAGCCATCTGTCTTCCCTGCCTGCTAATCCAGCCCATGACCTTTTTTTCGACGCCACCTTTGATGTCTGGTATGCAGGCCGCTCCTCCTCCCTACTACCCCCGGGAGTCCGCTTCCGTCAAATGCTCCATTCTCTTTCCTTCCGCTTTCCTAAAACCTTCTTGACAACTTGGGGTACAGCACCGCCTTGGCTCCGTCCCCGGATCGACTTGCTCATTGACCTATGTCAATTTCCCAAGGATGGTACCCCTACACTTGTTTACCGTCGGGCATTTGCTGCTCTATGTGCACAAATGACGGAAGCCACATTTATTTACACCGATGGCTCGAAAACATCGTTAGGTGTAGGGAGTGCCTATATTGTTGGCGACACCCCAAATCGCTTTCGGCTTCCCGACCAGTGTTCGGTTTATACTGCGGAGCTTTACGCTATTCTCCAGGCTGTCCACTACATCCGCCGCCATCAGCGGATACAGTACGTAATCTGCTCAGATTCTCTCAGCTCTCTCCTAAGTCTCCAAGCTCTTTACCCTGTGCACCCTCTGGTCCACCGGATTCAGGACTGTCTGCGCTTGCTCCACCTGGGGGGCGTCTCAGTGGCGTTCCTCTGGCTCCCGGGACACGCTGGTATCTGTGGAAATGAGGCGGCCGATATAGCGGCCAAGGCTGCAGTCTCTCTTCCTCGGCCAGCTATTCAGTCTCTTCCGTTTACCGATCTACGGAGCAGTTTATGTCGCCAAGTTGCTCATTTATGGCATGCGCATTGGTCAACACTTCCCCATAATAAATTGCGGGAAGTGAAAGCCCTTCCTTGCGCATGGACCTCTTCCTCCCGAACGCGTCGTCGGGAGGAGGTAATTTTAGCTAGACTCCGGATAGGGCACTGTCTTTTTAGTCATCGACATCTTTTAAGCGGAGATCCTCCCCCACTCTGTCCCCACTGCTCTCAGCCGTGGACGGTCAGACACCTTTTAATTGAATGCCCCTATTTTAATCCGTTACGCTCCCGTCTACAGCTATCACCTGATCTATCGTCGATTTTAGCAGATGACACGCGCTCAGCTGACCGCGTTTTACAGTTTATTAGTGACAGTGACATGACGTCAGTCATTTGAAGTTTTTTTTTGGGGGGACAACCAACCCCTTTCTATAGTGGATTTTTAAGCATTCCTTCTGCTTTTAGTTTCTCAAATTTTATGACTTTGTTCCCATTGCTGCTGATTTTAAATTTCGTTTTTCTCCTGTTTTCTACGTCACGGGCTGGGCGCTAATGACCATAGAAGTTTTGCGCCCTAAAACCACAAAAAAAAAAAAAAAAAAAAAAGTACTGGTATCCAAATAAGTCAAAGAGCCCCTGCTATGCAGGAACGTAGTCAGTGCCTTACACAGTCAAATACTGGATCAGAAATCAACCTGAAATTCTGGTGGGCTGTCGATACTCATCTTTCCCACAAACTGGGGCAAGCTTCTGTTCATTCTTATCATCTGGAATTAATGAGGACTGTGTCCATACACTCAAGGTATGCTAGTGCAGTATACCAATGTGTTTATTAAGTAGTACTGCGAGTGGTGTCGAGGAAATTGATGACAGGTGTGGTCAGTTGTACCACAGACAAATTGGTGTTGCGCTGGTGAGTTATGAGATGGAAAATAACAAGTGATTCCATGATGAGCTGGGCTGCTGGACCTGTATTGTTGTGCTGTTCGATATGGGTGTGCATGAGAAAGTAGCAGAGATAAATTTGGTGGTTCTATTTGGGTATTGTTTGGTGAAAGTTTGCACTTGTCTTCATTGTAGGACTGCCCCTAACTTCTGCCAGGTTGAAGAAGAGGCATAATTTATCACAAACATTTATCAAATGAACAAATGTAAATCATATAGCGTAAAAGTGCGTGTTCTGAATTCCAAGAAGGTGATGAATTTGGTAGACTTTGTCCGGTGATGAAAGAATGCACGTCAGTTCAAATTTGCAAGTAAAACTTCAATGTGAAAAAAAGACTGCAGTTAAGCAATTTGAAAAGATGTTAATTGTTTATTGGTTGGGTGCCATGATAAGTTCCTCCAAGGCTGCAGACACAGCAGTGACACAAAAACTGACCAGAGGAGGAGGAGGAGGAGGAGGAGGAGAAAAGAAAGATGATTTATTTTAACCAGGAGAGGTTCTGGTGTTCTTATTCCTGCCTTCAAGAAAATGCCTTTTCCTCTGCCTACGACTGTGAATGATCACTGTTACCACTGTGTCACTTCATCCAAATACCATCCTACGGAAATGACTTCTACATGTTGCTAACATGGGTTGTGTTGCAGCAACACATCATCAGTGAAAGAATATGTAGCATATTCTGTTGAAAAGCCTTTCTGGAAGCCAAACTGACATTGTTAGTAGAACCTGCTTCATTTTTCACAAATACGTCGAGCTATTCTTCAATGCATTACTTTTTCAAGGATTTTGGATAAAGCTATCAGAAGTGAGATTAGGCAGTAGTTGTTGCATCAGACCTATCTCCCATTTATACACTAGTTTAACAATAGTGTGTTTCAATGTGTCAGGAAAAATGTCCTGTTTAAATTAGCTATGATGTATGTGACAGAAAATGATACTTCACTGTTGGGAACAAGCTTTTGGAAATGCAAGCTTTTACTTTCGAAAGTTTTTTTTCCTGATTTCTGGAAGACAATTTCATTAAACTGTATAAGTATTACCTCTTCCATATACAGCCTTCCCTTTCTAATGAACATCTGCATCCTGTTTTCACCACAACATTTAAAAAATGATGATTAAAAAAATTTTCATTTTGTAACTTTTTGTTAGTAAACTTTTCATTCAGATTGATGATAATAGTCTTCCTGTGTTCTTAGTCATGTTGTTTCCCTTCCAACAATATTCCAAATTGTTTTAATTTTATTGTCAGAGGTTGTACTCTCTGGCCTTTTTACTAACTTTCCTTAATGTAGTAGTGTAATTTTTACAATATTTGCTCTTTCTATATCTTTACTCTTTCTTGCTATTAGATACAGCTCTCTTTTCGTGTTAAAAGATACGTTTATACCTTTAGGAAACTGTGATTTCTTTTACAGGGTTGCTTACTATTATATTTCACTGTTCTTAAGGAAACAGTTTTCAAGTTTACTCACAAATGTATCATGAAATGAGTTACATTTTAAATTAGCATCAGGTTCCTGGTACACCTCATCCCAGTCTAAGTGCTGCAAGCTTTTCCTAAAATTTGCAGTTGTTAAATTATTAATCTGACACACCATTTTGGAGGACTGTTTTGCACTACTGTGTTTATGCCATTTACTGTAACTAGCTGCACAGACAGATCACGCACTGCTTGAAACCATCAACTAGCCTGCGACACTATCATATTGGAATTGTCAACAAAAATCTGTGGGTTGACATTTTCATTTCAAAATCCAGATACAGTACCATAAAACTGTAAAACCTGGTTACATAATAGCTATGTCAGATTTTACTGAAAATTATTCATGATTCTGTGGATATTTTCATTGAGGAAACAGTCAAGCTACTGTACATCCAAAGGGGATACATCATGTTGAAAATAATGAAATACTGTGCGTAATCATCTGCTTTATTAGTGACAAACATGCCACGGTAGCTGTTTATATTTTTGTGAGAGCTTCATGAAACAGAAGGTTACTAAATTGGAGAACATTTTGTACCTTAGTGACCAATTTGGTAGCCAGTACAAAAGTTTCTTAATTTATTCCATTTATGCTACTATCATCATGTTTTGGTATAAAAGCTGAATGGACCTCCTTTGATACCATCCATTGCAAATCTGTATCTGATATGGGTTGGAGAAATGCTCAGACCAACAGGAAGGACATTAAGTCGTTAAGCTGAAAAGAGAACCAAATTCCAATTCTGTTAAATCTGTCTTCAAGTTACAAAAATGATAAAAATCATATTTATTTTTGTTGAGAAGGGTTGGATAGAATCACCTAGGATAGGACAAGGGGAAAGATTTTACTTCTGCATTCATAGTTGTTGAAACAAGAAAAAATCACCAGTGGCGTCAAATTGACTTGCATATTATTCCAGTGAAACAAGTTTGTAGGGACTTGCTGTCATGTGTTGCCAAAATTCAGATTCCATAGAGAATTAGCGAGAATGAGTCAACTATTCAGAAGTGTTAGTAGCTTGCCTTCATTTATGATAACAGCTAGTTGATTGGTAACATTGGTGATGCTTCACTTGAACATGATGCTTTGGTTGTTGTTGTTGTTGTTGTTGTTGTTGTTGTGGTGGTGGTGGTCTTCAGTCCTGAGACTGGTTTGATGCAGCTCTCCATGCTACTCTATCCTGTGCAAGCTTCTTCATCTCCCAGTACTTACTGCAACCTATGTCCTTCTGAATCTGCTTAGTGTATTCATCTCTTGGTCTCCCTCTATGATTTTTATCCTCCACACTGCCCTCCAATGCTAAATTGGTGATCCCTTGATGCCTCAGAACATGGCCTACCAACCGGTCCCCTCTTCTTGTCAAACTGTGCCACAAACTCCTCTTCTCCCCAATTCTAATAAATACCTCCTCATTAGTTATTTGATCTACCCATCTAATCTTCAGCATTCTTCTGTAGCACCACATTTTGAAAGCTTCTATTCTCTTCTTGTCCAAACTATTTATCGTCCATGTTTCACTTCCATACATGGCTACACTCCATACAAATACTTTCAGAAACGACTTCCTGACGCTTAAATCTATACTCGATGTTAACAAATTTCTCTTCTTCAGAAACGCTTTTCTTGCCATTGCCAGTCTACATTTTATATCCTCTCTACTTTGACCATCATCAGTTATTTTGCTCCCCAAATAGCAGAACACCTTTACTACTTTAAGTGTCTCATTTCCTAATCTAATTCCCTCAGCATCACCCGACTTAATTAGACTACATTCCATTATCGTCGTTTTGCTTTTGTTGATGTTCGTCTTATATCCTCCTTTCAAGACACTGTCCATTCCATTCAACTGCTCTTCCAAGTCCTTTGCTGTCTCTGACAGAATTACAATGTCATCGGCGAACCTCAAAGTTTTTATTTCTTCTCCATGGATTTTAGTACCTACTCCAAATTTTTCTTTTGTTTCCTTTACTGCTTGCTCAATATACAGATTGAATTACACCGGGGAGAGGCTACAACCCTGTCTCACTCCCTTCTCAACCACTGCTTCCCTTTCATGTCCCTCGACTCTTATAACTGCCATCTTGTTTCTGCACAAATTGTAAATAGCCTTTCGCTCCCTGTATTTTACCCCTGCCACCTTTAGAATTTGAAAGAGAGTATTCCAGTCAACATCGTCAAAAGCTTTCTCTAAGTCTACAAATGCTAGAAACGTAGGTTTGCCTTTCCGTAATCTTTCTTCTAAGATAAGTCATAAGGTCAGTATTGCCTCACTTGTTCCAATATTTCTATGGAATCCAAACTGATCTTCCCCAAGGTTGGCTTCTACTAGTTTTTCCATTCGTCTGTAAAGAATTCGCGTTAGTATTTTGCAGCTGTGGCTTATTAAACTGACAGTTCGGTAGTTTTCACATCTGTCAACACCTGCTTTCTTTGGGATTGGAATTATTATATTCTTCTTGAAGTCTGAGGGTATTTCGCCTGTCTCATACCTCTTGCTCACCAGATGGAAGAGTTTTGTCAGGACTGGCTCTCCCAAGGCCGTCAGTAGTTCTAATGGAATGTTGTCTACTCCCGGGGCATTGTTTCGACTCAGATCTTTCAGTGCTCTGTCAAACTCTTCACGCAGTATTGTATCTCCCATTTCATCTTCATCTACGTTCTCTTCCATTTCCAGAATATTGTCCTCAAGTACATCGCCCTTGTAGAGACCCTCTATGTACTCCTTCCACCTTTCTGCTTTCCCTTCTTTGCTTAGAACTGGGTTTCCATCTGAGCTCTTGATATTCATGCTTTGATTACTTTCATGTATCCTTGTGACTCTTCTTCTTTGTTAAATTGGCCTCTCAAAAGGGGCACTTATGGATCCTTGGTCAACATTCTCATGAAAACTTGGCAATACCTGAAGAATCCTGCTCGAGTTGGCATCACAGTTTCCCTGTTGTGCTCATTCAAATTATTGCTGTGAACTTTAAACAGTTGCATCACTGATAAACAAATTATTTTTTTGACAGAATTATAGCTTGGGATGCATTAGTCAGCCCCTTCCGAAGTTCACAAATATTTACGGAATGAAATTTTCACTCTGCAGCAGTGTGTGCATGCTGATATCAATGTTGTCTAAACAACCTACTCTGTGGTTTAGGAACATCTTTTAATCAACCCTCTAACAGACGTTTTAAGCTCAAAATAGTGTCCTACCTATAGCCAAACTTGCCTGGCTATTGGATGTGATTAATTGGGACGAGTGGTACCATTTCCTTCAGCATGGAAGTGGCAAAAGCCATAACAGACCTATGCAAGCTAGTGGCTGAATTTTCATGTTGACTCAGAGTTGATTGGCTTTTGGATAACCTGTAGACAAAATGTATTTGTCATGGTGTTCAAAAAGTCCTACAACTTCTGATCAGCACAGTGTAATGTGATTGCATTTCTTAATTTATGAAATTTTGCGTAAACTTCCATTGACTGATTGTGAGCATATCTTCAAACATTCCAAAACATAATTAAGTTGTACTTGTACTGCAGAAAAAATGCACTGCCCATGATTAATGTAGATGGAGCTGTGTTAGAGATGGCTTTTCCAAAGTATAAAATTTCAGTAAATATCATGGAATATTTTCGGAAGCAAAATTTGTCTCCAGTTATCATCCACTCTTGAAAGTTATCACAAAGTCCCAAAAACAGAGCTTCGTGTGACATTCACTTCAGGAAATAATTCTACCTGAACTTTGAACATTTGTTATTACAGTGAAATTTCTTAACATCAGTTCTAATGGTGTGGTGAACATTGTCACAACTTGTAAACCTTATTCCACCAAAACTATTGAAATAGTATGTCAGGGATGTTGCTCAACTATTCAACAAAAGCTAACACTTAAAAGACAAAAAAATTGTTTGCGTACTCTTTGTAAATTGTGAAGACATTGATTTCCAGAGTTCATTAAGGTCAAGTACTGCATATTAAGAGTGCAGGAATTTTTGAATAACTTTTATCATGTACAGGCACATATACAGAATATGTGGTGGTAAGGTAGGGATGGCTCCGAGAGTTAAACAACTTGATATACAATGAATATAGTGGAGATGTTGAGCGACAGATAGGCACAACAAGAGACTGCTTTTGGCCAAAAAGCCACCTCATGCGTGAGTGCGTGCACGTGTTATATGCTTTTCATATTGTTCTCATAAATAAATAAATAAAATGCTTGCTTAAACTTTTTTTTCCCCCACCGGATAGTTTGATAATTTACAGCTGTCACTGACCATGAAAACATCACTTTATGCACCAATTAACAAGCTGTTCTTGAGGTACAATTTTTTGTCTTTAGTAGAGTGCATCTTCATCAGAAGCTTCAACAACTCATTGGTCCTACACTGAGATGCTGACTCCTTTAGATGAGGTCACAGACTAGGGCTGAGTTCTTGCACATTCGACTCTACATTGACCTCAGTGTCAGGGCACTGCTACGCTGAGAGGAGACTGTGGTCTTGTGGAGTGCCTCCCACTGGTTCTTGCAGATCGTAGCAGTTCCTGTGGTATTGATTTGTATTGCTGACTTTGGTGTGGCACCATAATCTGTGGACAATATCATACTACATATCACAAATTTTTCGTCTCCCTGTGGCTTGTTGTTGTCACTGAAGTGATGAGTCATATTTACTAAAAAACGCAATCACATATCCACTTTACATCAGTACACCCATCAGAGGTCCTGAATTTCTTCAATAAAAATAATTTTCATTGGTTTATTGATTTTCAGTGGTTAGGGGTGATTCGTATTAATCTGAGAGGAGGTGAACTATTTAGCCAAGGGCACATGTTAACTTTTATTGTCAATTGCCAGTTTTGGTAAGCATGGTTACCATCTTCAGATCTTGATAACAGGTTATTACATACCTGGCAGTGTTTTACAAACAGTACTTGTACAGCTGGGATAGGAGACATGTAATAACCCTTTATCGACATCTGAAGATGGTATCCATGCCTATCAAAGCCAGTAATCAACAGTAAAGGTCGTTTACAAGTGAGCTTGGCTAAGAAATTCACCTTCTTTCTCTTAAGGAAACACTGATTGTATTTTTGGGTGTCAATTTAACAAATCAAGTACTTATCTATGGCTCTGCCAGAGCACATTATAATGATAAATTTATTCTATACATCCACCATGACATCTTCCAATGTTCACATCTTTTACATCTGAACTACTACTCATTCCTCATTAAAATCTTATTACAAAGTGACTGCATTTAAATTATTTGCTCCTTAACAGGTTGTTATGAAAGGTACTTTTGTGTATGAAAAAACAACATATCTCATTCTGTGTATTGCAACCAAAACTATGGCGGCTCTGCAGGCTGTGATAAATGGTTTTGCAGGCCACATCCAGGGTGCCATCCACTTAACCACAACATTCAGGGTAGTCTTCTCCCTTAATCACTACTGACAAAGGAAGACGTAATCTACTGGAAAACATGACATGTGGGAGTCAAGGATAATGAAGGTGAAACATAAAAGGGGGTTTCTGGAGTTGATATGCCTTCTCCTACATGAATAAGCTTGCTTTTTCAATGAGAAGTGAGTGACTGAAGGTGCTAAACAATAAATTAATGGTCATAGAACTGACTGTGGGTAATGTACTACCACACACTCAGAAGTATTGCTTAAAGACATTTAATACAGTAGTAATGCCACGGAAGGGCTCAACTCAGGTGGGGTGACAGTCACATCTAACACACTTATGTTTGATCATTTTTTTGTGAGTGCACTTAAAACCAAGCTATTGAGTGAGTAATCAGAAACAATAAATCATCCACCACTAACATACTCAACAAAACTGTTGTTGGTGAGTACATTTTCTGCTAAGTTACCACCTTGTAAAATATTTTCCTCCAAATGACACCTGCTAGTAATAAGACTTGTCATCCATGAAAATAATTTCATTGCTAATGGTGCTAGTACATGAAAGATTTAAAGTTTCTAAGAATCTCCCTTATACTTCTGAGCTCTCAAAGATCCTCATGTACCCATGGTTCATCAAAACCACTATAAAAGTGAATGTTAATATAATAGAACCATGGTCGCTTCCATCTAGATGCTTGTCTTGTAGAATACTAAATTCCAATTAATGACTGATACTCGCATATTTTAAAAACCACTTACATCTTTCTCTGAATGAAACTATGCTTCAGTTCTTTCCTGTGACCTCAAGAATGCTCAGCTTAGTGGCGGCTTTCTCAAATGTGTAGGTGATTTCTTCATTGCTGTTAACACTTACGTGTTCTACTGAACCATTGTTTTGATCATTAGTATTCACATCTGTTGGCTTTCCCTTCTGGGCGCAATGAAACTTTCATTAAAAAAATTATCGAAAGCTGCCCAGACCAGTTTTACTCTTCTATTGTTATTCCGCCATTTTCTTCAACTGTCCTACTAGTATACTGGTTCCACACCTTCATTGGTAATTAGTTTCATTTTCATTTTGATGTACCAATTATACATTATTTTAAAGGAATTGCATTTGATTTCTTTGTTTATTTTTGGATGTGCTCTGTTAAGTTTTTCCATTTATTGTTAAACTTTTTTGTACCACACATTCATATAATTCATATAAACAATATAGTGTTATTAGTGGAATAGAGATGCTCGAGATGTATTCCACTTGCTCTCTCTGAAAAAACTTTTTTCATCACATGACAGGGATTGTTTAACCACCAGTAATATTATATTCAGTCATTCCATATTATTAATTTATAACTGCTTCAGATAGAAAATGAAGCTCATTTGCAGGTTTCATTATTTGTAGAACAGGAGGTGTCATGATCAGCTGTACTTAGCTTTGTATGTTTTGTCACAAGCAGATATCAACAGTAGCATTTTACGACTAAATTCCAAGTTGTTTGTATTGGTGTATGATTGACCTGACTTGCAACGAATCTGTAATTTTTAAATTAAGCTTGAATAGTGTGTATAAGCACACAGTTTGCAAATTTTAATAACTCTGTCTTCTTAATGGCTTTATGTTCCACACATCATAACAGAAGTCAGCCAAAACTAAACTAATCAACTTCCCCTGTGCAGACCCAGTTCTTTTAACAAGTACAAGCAATATAAAAAATAACGCTTTCCAAATAGTGTTTATGAAATTGTATAAGTCACCATGCTCCATATCATAAAATGCAGTTGTAGTCCCAGTGGTGAGATTAGTAGATTCACATATTTTCCAAACCAAAACTTGCATCCTCTGTGTTTTTAACAATCGGTATTAGAATCTGTTAATTTTAGACAAAATTAGATTGGTCTCTTCTTCCTTTTATGTGCTTCAGTTCCTATTAACATTTTACATTCTTTTATAAACATAATTCTACTTCAATTTTTATAAAAGATTATACCTGCAACATATGTCTTTGTGACAATCAATCATGTATTTGATTTTACAAAAATTGGCTAAAGATACTCCTAAGGAAATTTCCATATTGCTAGATAATAATTTGAGTAAGTAAAAAATAAAATGTGTTTGTATACGTTCATGTGCATAATGGAATTTGGAGTATATCACATTGTTTAGTAGGCTGGTGTGTTGTTCTAAAATTCATGGATCTTGATAATTTTGTTGATGACTTGTTGCTTTCAGTTTTGTTAAAACTGAGTTTAAAGGTTTTTTTTCAAGATCTACGAGACTTAGCAAAAAGGAAAAACTAGCATTTTTTTCTATGTTTTGTAATTGCATTTTTGAATTGCAAAGGGTTCTTCTAATTGAATCTATGTCCAAAATTAGTTTGCCCCATTGCTTGATTGTGTAGTCACCATTCCCCGTCTAGCCAAATACAGAAATTAACTGGTATTAAGACACTTCATTAATACTCAAAGACTCCAGTTAACTGTTCTGTTATCTGTAGCTATATGTACTTTAAAATATAACTGAGAAAAAAATAACTTACAGTACTTTCCATCTGGACTGGTGGTATGTCAGTGTGAAATAAGATGTTTGTTTATCGTTAACAGTGAAACAGCATAAAAATACTACTATTAACTGACCAGAAACTCAGACTGCATTTTAGTGTCAGTAAAATCTATGCTTATTTAGTATCTAGTGGCCTAACAAGGTTTTAACTACCAGTATATCTGAAAAAAAGTTGCTTTCTTTCTTTAACAGTTTCATCTATAGCAGAAAATCCTGTGGCCAGAGTAAAAAGACAGAACTGTGGGTAAGTGATTATCATTTTCTGCTGTCTGTAATTGTAGATCAATGAGTATAAGGATTGTCATTAACCAAAATAAAATTACAGAGCACTAAACTTCCAGTGTCAGAATGGAGAA
Source organism: Schistocerca americana (assembly GCF_021461395.2). Taxonomy (NCBI): domain Eukaryota; kingdom Metazoa; phylum Arthropoda; class Insecta; order Orthoptera; family Acrididae; genus Schistocerca; species Schistocerca americana. The sequence continues at coordinate 56,343,027 of NC_060125.1, read as the reverse complement.
TGCATAGAGCGCTTCAAAGTTTGTGATGGAGCTACTGACTGTTCAGATAAATCTGATGAAAATCAAGTGACGTGCAAGACAATTCGGTGAGTGTTTTGCATTGCAACTTGCCCTACCATTTCAAATTTTGTTGAATGTTATACTTCTCCTAAGATGCGTGTCTGTGTGTCTGGAGGGGGGAGGGAAGGGTAGTATGGCAGCAGATGCTACAGATTAAGATACACCAAGTGATGATTCTTACTAAAGATTTAACTAAATAAGTGTAATTCACAATAAACAAACAATGTAAATGATGGACCACTTCCTTCGCTGTCCCTCCACAGTCTCTACCCCATTGTTATTTGGCAATGGGATTGTTAATGTGGGCTCCTCCATATACAATAGCATCTCATTTGTCCATGCCCAATGTCCTTAGGGCTCCAGACACACTACCTTATTCTTTATACAGATGACCATCTATACCATTCTCCACTTGTCATTAAAGAGGAAAAATATGCAGACTGTTGACATACCTATAGGCACTTGCATGGCACCTGCATATGCCTATCTTTTTGTGTGCCACGTATAGAAATCGTTCCTAGATGCTCTAAATCATAAACTCATTGTGCAGTTCATTCGTTCCAGATATCTTCATAAGCTGGACTCACAGCCAAGATACCATATCCTCGCTCCTTCAAGCTTTAACATGTTAGGTCTTAAGTGTTTTGTCTAGCCCTCTTCAGCTCAGCTTCCTACCTCCTTTGGCATTAGCCTCAACCTCTTCATTCTCCACACCAGTAATTGTCATCCCTACCTCACCAAACAGTATCTGTGATGCAGTGTAGCCACCATTGCATGGCACACTTGCCGAATTGAGCAATCCTTTACATATTACGCTTATGCTGTTGCAAAGTCCTTTACTAGCAGGTGCTATCCACAAACACTCAACCATCAGATCTTTTATGCTATATTCTCAGAGGCTCCTAATAGAGAAGCTCACATTGTATTACATTACATTACGTATACTTACTGTGCCCTGTAGTGAGGTTCTACTCCAGTATATAGAACCTCTCATAAAACAAGACTATATTATAATTTCTTTAATGTGGAAAGAAAGATATGCCAATTTTTCTTCCTCAGATCTTTAACAGTAATATCACAAGCTGTGCTGTGGAGTAGTGGATGGCATCACTGGCTAGAATGCTACAGATCACCATTTCACATCCAGTCACCAGCAAATATTTGTTGTTTAGTATTTATCATCTCTAGATGGTTCTCAAAGTATCATATGTTTGTAATGTTCAAATATTCTGGAATATTCAATGTTGGTGTAAATAGCAGCACTGTCTGTCAAGGAGGCATTTCTGTCTGCATGTTGGTGTTGCTGGTAAATGTCATTTCAGTGCTGAGTACTACACCTTCTCCCTTCCATGCTGCATGTCTGTGTCTTGCTGTTCTTCTTCCCCTCCCTTGGGGAACATGCCTGGGATATTTTTGGGAATTTGCTCTGAATTTTCAGTAGCCTAACACAGAACAGTCCCTCCACTGTTTCTTCTTTTTTTCTCCATCTCCTATCCTTCCTCCTTTTGTCTCTTCTTACTCACTGTGCACTCCAGAAGGCGGGCCCATGCTGAAGGCTGGCCCATGCATCTACTATGTAACAGATGAATGGATAATGCATAATTCCCAGCCACAGATTGACAGGCAGGGTTCACACACTTACACTGGTACAGGCCAGGCCCAGGCTGTCTGAACTGTTAAGCCCCCAAACTGCCAATTGGTCCCTCTGTCCAGAGATCAGGAGGTGTGACCTGAGGTGTGACCTGAGGTGTGACCTGAGGTGTGACCTGAGGTGTGACCTGAGGTGTGACCTGAGGTGTGACCTGAGGTGTGACCTGAGGTGTGACCTGAGGTGTGACCTGAGGTGTGACCCGAGGTGTGACCTGAGGTGTGACCAACCACCTAAGATGGATGAGCCTCCTCTGAGAGAGGAGGGGGGGGGGGCACAGTTGGAAAGTGTGTGCCATCGGAGACAATGGTAAACATGGGGAATTTTCTCACAGTGAGCCAGACACCATTTCAGTTTATTACTAAAAATTCTAAGACGGTCACAGCTGCACCTCAGTTGCTCATGGTATCATGTACTGAAGATGGTCAGTCCTTTGCTATGGTTAGTGTTTATTATTTAGAGAGATGTTGATGCAACTGCCAGCCCTGTCAAGTCCTGCTCTCATTTACACAGCGGCACTTTGCTTTTGGAGACTAATTGTGACTCTCAAATGCTGAATTCTTCATGTGGTGGTTTTTTTTTTTACACAAGGGTGCTTGATGCTCTGACTGAGGGAGAAATCCAAACTTACCTCTCTGACCAGGGCATCACTATAGTCCATCAGGTCATGAAAAAGATTGGTGCATCCTTCGTGCTTACATGCATTCTTTTTGTTACGTTTGATAGAGTAGTGCTTCCGTGAATGATCAAAGCAGGCTATGAAGTCGTCATTGTCTGACCATACATTCCAAATCCAGTGTGCTAGTACCAGTATCAATGTTACAGCCACACATGAATTACCTGTCAAAACATGGCCAAATGTGTTACGTGGGGTAGGGATGCTCACAAGGGCAATTTCACACCTCTTCCTCCCAGCTGTATCAATTGCAATGGAAACCATGCAGTCTCATTCCAAGGATGTCCCATGTATCTCAGTGAGTGGGCCATTCAGGAAATCCAGCTGAAGGAAAAAGTGCCTTACCCTGTTGCTTGCAAGTTCTTGGTTAGTCAGAAGCCTTGCATTTTACCATCTGGTAGTAATAGTACTAGTCTTGCTACACCTCACTCCATGAAGGACATGGCCACACAGATTTGTGGCCTCAAATTCAATGCTGCATTTGTAAAATCATCCAGTATCATGGTATCACCACCACCTGCTGCACAGCCAGCAGGTGAGAATGGACAGAAGGTATACTCTTGCGAAGACTTTATGTTCCTCCAGCAAACACACACCTGAATCTTCATCTGCCAATCGTAAAGTCTCCAAGAAATCAAGCAAAGACAACTGCTCTTCTCCTTTGCTGACTCTGAGATCCTCTTCAATGGTTTTGTCACATGATACCGTCACCTGGATGACCTCCGTTTTTCCAGTGTGCACAGCCAACCATTTTTCTGCCATGGAATATGCAAACCAACCCAGTGAGAATGCTGACACCTCTCTAGATCTTATGGAGCAGGATCCTCCAGTCACTGCGCCATGTAGCAGTGAGTTTTCAAAGGCTGGCACTTGGCAGCAGCTGAGGTGAGAACCCTTCTCTTTTTCCCCATCCTCCCTTTCCCTGTCATGACTCTTCTCCAATGGAACCTCCACAGCATTAGATCGAGCAAGGAGGAATTATGGCTGCTCTTGGAATTGCAGTTTCCACTTGTTTGTTGCCCCCAGGAAACAAAATTGTGTTCTAACAGTCACTTTGATCCATTGCATTTCTTATCAGTGAAATTCGCCAACAGGCATGAAGTTGAGGTGTTATTTTATTTTCACTACCAGCTCCACATGCATTTCTCAAAAATAAACAGTATGGTCATACAATGCCATATATTCCTGGATGCCGTAAGTTCGAAGCTGTATTCCATGTGCTTAATTCGAAGACTTGGTTGCAATCAAGTCTTTGAATTAAGCACTTGGTATACGGTTTTGAACTCATAACATCTAGGAATATATGACACATTATGACAAAATGGTTTGTTTGGGAGACACGTAAGGGACCTGAAGGTGGCATAGTGGAATGTCGAAACTGGTGGTCAGAATAAAATAAAATAACATCTCAACTACATGTCCGGTGCTGAATTTCATTGATACTTACTTGACCAGCTGATGCTCCCTGCCCATGCTGGATCAGCAGATACATTCGCATTTCTTTCCAGTCTACTTCAACCTTGCTCTTGAGGATGGCTTTCCATCTCATGGAGGAGTCATGCTGCTCATCTGGGAAGACATTTATAGTCATACCATCTCATTGAACACCTGGCTGAAAGTTGTTGCAGTCCGCATTTTCCTTCCTCGCTTCACCTTTTCACTTTGCACCTTCTACATCTGTCATTTGGTCACTATGGCAGACTTCCTCCAGCTTATTGTAACTCTATCACCCCTTTAATGCACACCATCCCCTTTGGGGCTCTTTCTGTACCTGTCTGAGAGGTACCCTCTTGGCTGATCTTCTCAATCTGTTCAACCTCATTTGTCTTGACACTGGAGCACCCCATTCCTTTCAAACTCCTCACACAACTATTCCCATTTGAACCTTTTGTTCTGCACTGGTCAACTTGCCCGTCATTTTGAGTGGGCTGTTCTATCTGACATGCATTTGAGTGACCGTTTCCTGTATGCTGTCTGTTTGCTGACTCCTACCACAGCTACGGGTAAACCCAATTGACAGCTTTCTAAGGCTGACTGGAGGCTTTACTCCTCCAGTGACCTTCAATGAACATCAGTTGTCATGACCAGGTAGAGTACCTTGTGCAAACGTTATCCTTACCACCGCAGAACATCCCATTTCTTGTACTTTTTACCACATTGTGTCCACTCCCTTGGTGGACTGAGGAATGTCATGACTCAATTCATGCATGGAAATACAATTTCAACTGGACGGATGACATGTTTCCCAGATGCTGGCATAAAGGCACTGTCATACCCATACCTGAGTCCAGTCTCTCTTCTGCCAGGCATCTTCAGCTCCCTTTTCATAGACGATTTTGCAATCTATTGCAGTTCTTCACAGACTTGTCTCCTTGGCCAGCATCTCCAGCAATGTCTTGATGTCTTTACTTACGGAGCATCGACAATAACTTTCGCTCTTCCATTGACAAATCCACTTGTATGAATTTCTGATGGTGCAATTGGTTTCTTTCGCAGTCTCTACACCTTGGGCTTGTTGCTCTTCCATTCACTGGAACTACGAAGTTCCTGGGGCTCATGCATAATAGGAAACTTTCTTTGCCCTCCCACATGGCTTATCTGGCCACCCACTGTACCCAGTCCCTCACTGGCATTGTCCTACGTGTTCTCAGCAGTACTTTGTGGGGAGTGGATCGGACCGCCCTTCTCTGTTTGTAATGATCGCTTATTCATTCAAAACTAGACTATAGATATTTTTTATTTCTGCATCTTGTAATCTTACCCTTCAATACATCTAGGGGTAGATTCTTGAGGCTGAATTCTTTATTCTTTTTAACTTTGTGGGTTCCAGATGACTAGATTAATATTTAGAATGCCTGTTGCATTGTTTCTGATTGCACCTGTTATAATAATAATAATAATAATAATAATAATAATAATAATAATAATAATAATAATAATATGTTCTGCCAGTCGTAAAAGGCGACGAAAAGAACAAACCACTAATAGGGCTAACCCCCCTTTTAGTGTGATTAGTTGGTTCAGGACAGAACTAAAGAAGCCTCGGACAAGCGCCGTCATGGTCGGGGACGACGCTTGAACCCTATGCCCGCCCACAATGGTAACGACACTGCTAGCCAACTGGAAAATGATTTAAATCCAAATAGAGGTGTTTTGCAGGATATGCTTCCTGCAACCACCCTAGAAGGAAAACAAAGACAGAGGATGAGATGGTCAGATGAAGTTAATCGACACCTCGTGTTCTGTTATTACCAAGCAACAAACCTAGGAACCAACACAACTGGATACAGATCACAAGTATACACAACATTTATTACCAGATACCCAGAATTAAAATTTTTAACAGAACAACGATTAGCTGATCAGATCCGTGTAATAATAAAAAATAACAGGATACCCCAGTCAGAATTAGAAAACATCAAACAACAAGTACAACAAATACTGGAACAAAATAATGTGCAATCACAAGAAGAAGAAAATACAGTAATGGACTCAAACATCCCAGAGCAAACAAACAAAGAACAACATGCACCAATTAAACAATCAGAGGAAAACGAAATCTTAAGACAGCCACCAGAACAAGCACAAATAGAACACGAAGTGACACAGATGTTAGATATAGAAGAAAAATTTCAGCTAACATATATAGAATACAAAGACACAAATACAGACATTAGACCATTCTTGCGTAGACCACCAAATAACCCACAAGTCGAAACAACAATAAAAACTATCAACACAATCATACACAACAAAATAAATGAAAACACAACTATGGAAGAGTTACAACTACTGGTTTATATAGGAGCACTCACTACACTAAATATACACACTAGGCAGAGATCAGAACCAACCAACACACAGAAGAAACCCACAAAACCAGCATGGCAACACAGGCTACAGATCAAAATAGAAAAACTGAGAAAAGACATCGGACAGCTAACACAATTTATAAGAAATGAAATCTCGGAAAAAAAACGAAAAAAGTTAGGTAAAATCTCACAACAAGAAGCGACAGAGCAATTAGACGAAAAGAAGCAGAAATTACAAGCATTAGCCAAACGACTCAGAAGATACAAAAAAAGTGAAAATAGAAGGAAACAAAACCAAACATTCAACACAAACCAAAAGAAGTTTTACCAGACAATAGATAACACACACATTAAAATAAACAATCCACCAAACATAACAGACATGGAACACTTCTGGAGCAACATATGGTCAAACCCGGTACAACATAACAGGCATGCACAGTGGATACAAGCAGAAACAGACACATACAAGATGATACCACAAATGCCTGAAGTGATAATTTTGCAACATGAAGTCACCCGAGCAATTAATTCTACACACAATTGGAAAGCCCCTGGAAATGATAAAATAGCAAATTACTGGCTAAAGAAGTTCACCTCAACACATTCACATCTAACTAAATTATTTAACAGTTACATTGCAGACCCATACACATTCCCTGATACACTTGCACATGGAATAACCTATCTGAAACCTAAAGATCAAGCAGACACAGCAAACCCAGCTAAATATCGCCCCATAACATGCCTACCAACAATCTACAAAATATTAACTTCAGTCATTACACAGAAATTAATGACACATACAACACAGAACAAAATTATAAATGAAGAACAAAAAGGCTGCTGCAAAGGAGCACGAGGATGTAAAGAGCAACTGATAATAGATACAGAGGTGACATATCAAGCTAAAACTAAACAAAGGTCGCTACACTACGCATACATTGATTACCAAAAAGCCTTTGATAGTGTACCCCACTCATGGTTACTACAGATATTGGAAATATACAAAGTAGATCCTAAATTGATACAGTTTCTAAACATAGTAATGAAAAACTGGAAAACCAAACTTAATATTCAAACAAATTCAGATAACATCACATCACAGCCAATACAGATTAAGCGTGGAATATACCAAGGAGACTCATTAAGTTCTTTCTGGTTCTGTCTTGCTCTGAACCCACTATCCAACATGCTAAATAATACAAATTATGGATATAATATTACTGGAACATACCCACACAAAATCACACATTTGCTATACATGGATGATCTAAAACTACTGGCAGCAACCAATCAACAACTCAACCAATTACTAAAGATAACAGAAGTATTCAGCAATGATATAAATATGGCTTTTGGAACAGACAAATGTAAGAAAAATAGCATAGTCAAGGGAAAACACACTAAACAAGAAGATTACATATTGAATAACCACAGTGACTCCATAGAAGCGATGGAAAAAACAGATGCCTATAAATATCTAGGATACAGACAAAAAATAGGAATAGATAATACAAATATTAAAGAAGAACTAAAAGAAAAATATAGACAAAGGCTAACAAAAATACTGAAAACAGAATTGACAGCAAGAAACAAGACAAAAGCTATAAATACTTACGCTATACCAATATTGACCTACTCATTTGGAGTAGTGAAATGGAGTAACACAGACCTAGAAGCACTCAATACACTAACACGATCACAATGCCACAAATATAGAATACATCACATACATTCAGCAACAGAAAGATTCACATTAAGCAGAAAGGAAGGAGGAAGGGGATTTATCGACATAAAAAACCTACATTATGGACAGGTAGACAATTTAAGAAAATTCTTTCTAGAACGAGCAGAAACTAGCAAAATACACAAGGCAATCACTCATATAAATACATCGGCTACACCACTGCAATTTCATAACCACTTCTACAACCCTTTAGATCACATAACATCAACAGACATGAAGAAAGTAAATTGGAAAAAGAAAACACTACATGGCAAGCACCCGTATCATCTAACACAGCCACACATCGATCAAGACGCATCCAACACATGGCTAAGAAAAGGCAATATATACAGTGAGACAGAAGGATTCATGATTGCAATACAGGATCAAACAATAAACACCAGGTATTACAGCAAGCATATTATTAAAGATCCCAATACCACAACGGATAAATGCAGACTTTGTAAACAACAAATAGAAACAGTAGATCACATCACAAGCGGATGTACAATACTAGCAAATACAGAATACCCCAGAAGACATGACAATGTCGCAAAAATAATACATCAACAGCTTGCCTTACAACATAAACTTTTAAAACAACACGTTCCTACATACAAGTATACACCACAAAATGTACTGGAGAATGATGAATACAAATTATACTGGAACAGAACCATTATAACAGATAAAACAACGCCACATAACAAACCTGACATCATACTCACCAATAAAAAGAAGAAATTAACACAACTAATCGAAATATCCATACCCAATACAACAAATATACAAAAGAAAACAGGAGAAAAAATTGAAAAATACATCCAACTGGCTGAGGAAGTGAAAGACATGTGGCATCAGGATAAAGTTGACATCATACCAATTATACTATCAACTACAGGAGTCATACCACACAATATCCACCAGTACATCAATGCAATACAGCTACATCCAAACATATATATACAGCTACAGAAATCCGTAATTATTGATACATGTTCAATTACCCGAAAGTTCCTAAATGCAATATAACACATACTGTACAGTTAAAAGGAAGTGACGCTTGATCAAGGTCCGTGTCACTCCATTTTTAACCGGACTTAACGTCTGAGAAAGTGAAGGAAATAATAATAATAATAAGCGGGTTTCAGACCCAACAGAGCCTGCCCCGAACAAATCTTCAACTTGAAATCAATCATAAAATCCCACATGACAAGCCCCAAAAAAATCATCTGCACTTTCGTCGACTTCAAAAAGGCTTACGACTCGATCGACAGAAAGTCCCTCATCCAAATCCTCAGAGAAAAAGGCCTAGACCAAAAGACCCGAAGACTAATCGAACAGACACTAACCAATACAAAATCCAAAGTCAAATTCATGGGCGAAATCTCGGACCCCTTTGAAATCCACACTGGCCTAAGACAAGGAGATGGACTATCCCCGCTATTGTTCAACATCGTCCTGGACAAAGTAATGAGCGAATGGGAAGCTGAAGTCAGGAGACAAAACACCTGGAGACCAGTCACATTAGGAAGGAAAAGACTGGAAATCCCTTACCTAGCATTCGCAGACGACCTAGCGATACTGACCTATGACCCAACATCAGCAAAAACACAGATCGAAATCCTGAAAGAATGCGCCGAGAAAGTCGGCCTACAAATCTCTTTTGAAAAAACGCAAGTCCTAACAAGAGAAGGCGACGACATCACAACCAAGTACGGCAAAATTAAAGGGGTCACACACTTCAGATACCTAGGCAAAATCATCGAACCGACCGGAACAGAGAAACTGGCTTACGAAGACAGACAACAGAAGACACGGAAATCACTAGGCATGGTACGAAACGTCTACAACAAACAATGCATTTCCAGAAACACCAAGATCAGACACTATAACACAGTGATCAAACCTGCCGTACTGTATGCCAGCGAAACACTAGCACTCAACAGGAAAATCAAAATTGAAGAAATCAAAAAAGAAGAACGCAAAATCATGAGGAAAATTTTAGGAGGAAGACCCACACCAGATGGCTACAGACTACAGAAGAACTCGACAGTAGAAGCATATTCGAACATCAAGAACGATATGAGAAAAAGGCGCCTTAAATTCTACGGGCATTTAGATAGACTCCCTGAAACAAGACTCACCAAGAAAATTCTAGAACACATCAAGACACTTAAAGTCTCGACACCCTGGATGGAAGGAGTCCGAAAAGACCTACAAGCAATTGGCACCACAAACACCACAGACAGAAGCACCTTCCAAAAACACATAGACAATTGGGAAGTAAAGTCAGAAGCGCTAAAACAGCGGACCAAACAAGAATGGTCTGAGGAGAGAAAAGAGGCCCTCTCCAAGAGAATGAAGGAGTACTGGAAGGACAAGAAGAACAAGCCTTCAAAGTCATAAGCTTAACGATTTCCTTTTAGGGAAAATTCGCCAACAATAATAATAATAATAATAATAATGTCACATTCTCCTATATCACACTGACTTTACAATCTCCACTTCCATAAAACCAACAATTAAATTGTTATTGTCAAAATTAAAAACATTTTGGATTCCATTAGAGGCATGCCCACTACTCCTACACATTCTGTGGTGCTAACAATATTTCAGAGTGTTTACAAAACAAGAGCATTTACAAACATCTTTGACAAAAGAATAATCTTCACCAAGTTATATCATTATTTTATAACTGAATCCAAAAATAAATTTAATAAATATCAGATTGTGAAAATTAATAATAGGAGTTTTAAGTATGCCAGATATTTCTTTTTCAATGACTCCTTTGCTTACCAGTATGATGCACGTCCCTCTTCTGTTACCTCCTTGAATTCACTTTCAGCTATTGCTACCTGCCACCTTGGTTTCATGCCATAGCCTGTGTTCACTTTAGACTTCACGCACTTCCTAAGGACACTACTCCATATTCTATCTATCACTGTGAGTTTCTTGAGCTTCACACAGAACTTAGCAGTAGTACCTTTGTATAAACTGATTGCTCTCGGACTGACTGTGGTGTCGGTATTGGCTTCTGTAACACTGCTCAGTATTCACAGCAGAGTTCTTTGCCCTGTATCAGGCCATACAGTACATCCACTGACACAGGTTTTTCAGTTCTCATATCTGCTCTGATTCTCTCAGTGCCCTTCAGAGCCTGTGTGTGCTACACACAGTCCATCCCTTAGTGTAACAGTTCCAAGAAAGCTTTCACTTGCTCACTCATGAGGGAGCACCTATGATATTAATGTGGGTCCCTGGTCACATCAATCTGATGGGAAACAAGGCTCCTGATGCTGTTGCCGAGGCTGCAGTCATTCTAACCTTGGCCCACTAGTTCTTCCAGTCCTTCCAATGATCTCCGTGTTGCCATCTGTTGTCTGTCACTTTGGCATAACCACTGGTCTTCCCTTCATGGGAACTAGCTCTGGGGTATTAAACCTATCTGGGCTACTTGGCCAACCTCCTCTTGGCCCTCTCGCTATGAGGAGATCATTTTAGCTAGGTTATGTATTGGGCAGTGTCATTTTAGCCGTTGCCATTTGTTGATAGATGATCCCCCACCACTTTGTGCTCATTGGCATCAGCCTTTGATGGTTTACAATTTCCTGACCAAATGCCCTCTTTTTAACCGCTTACATTTTAATGTACATTATGTGATCAAAAGTATCCAGACACCTAGCTGCAAATGACTTAAAAGTTTGTGGCACCCTCAGTCAGTAATACTGGAATTCAATATGGCATAGGCCCACCCTTAGCCATAATGACAGCTTCCACTCTTACAGGCATATGTTCATTCAGGTGCTGGAAGGTTTCTTGGGGAATGGCAGCCCATTCTTCATGGAGTGCTGCACTGAGGAGAGGTATCGATGTTGGTCAGTGAGGCCTGGCATGAAGTCGGTGTTCCAAAACATCCCAAATGTGTTCTATAGGATTCAGGTCAGGATTCAATGCAGGCCAGTCCATTACAGGGATGTTATTGTCATGTAACCACTCTGCCACAGGCTGTGCATTATGAACAAGTGCTCGATCGTGTTGAAAGATGCAATCGCCATTCCCAAATTGCTCTTAAACAGTGGGAAACAAGAAAGTGCTTAAAACATCAGTGTAGGGCTTGATGTGATAGTGCCATGTAAAATAACAAGGGGTGCAAGCCACTTGCATGAAAATCATGACCACACCATAACACCACCGCCTCTGAATTTTACTATTGGTGCTATACACGCTGGCAGATGATACTCACCGGGCATTCACCACACCCACACCCTGCCATCAGATCGCCACATTGTGTACTGTGATTTGTCACTCCACACAATGTTTTTTGATTGTTTAATCATCCAATGTTTACAATCCTTACACCAAGTGAGGTGTTGTTTGGCATTTACCTGCATGTTGTGTGGCTTATGAGCAGCCGCTCGACCATGAAATCCAAGTTTTCTCACCTCTCACCTAACTGTCATAGTACTTGCAGTGGACCCTGATGCAGTTTGGAATTCCTGTGTGATGATCTGGATAGATGTCTGCCTATTACACACTATGACCCTCTTCAACTGTCAGTGGTCTCTGTCAGCAGATGAGGTCAGCCTGTATGCTTTTGTGCTGTATGTGTCCCTTCACGTTTCCACTTCACTATAACATCAGGAACAGTGGACCTAGGGATGTTTAAAAGTGAAGAAATCTCACATACAGACATATGACACAAGTGACCTCCAATCACATGACCATGTTCGAAGTCCGTAGTTCTGCAGAGCACCCCATTCTGGTCTCTCACAATGTCCAATGACTACTGAGGTTACTGATATGGAGTACCGAGCAGTGGGCGGCAGCACAATGCACCTAATATGAAAAACGTATGTTTTTGGGGATGTCCAGATACTTTTGATCACATAGTGTGTGTTTACCGTCTGAGTAATTGACTGTTACTGAGTTATGGGTGGGCTGTTGACCACATTTTACTTTCTATCCATCATAGCAATAGGACAAAGGACATCTAATCTTTAGTTCGGGATCTCCATTATCTTGACAGCATATTTTGTGGACCTTCCTCCAAGGAGTAGCCATTCATATTAGCTCTTTTTCTTCCATTGCTTGGGCTTAATGCACAATCATTTGGAATTCCTTTATCATATTCATGTTCTAAGGTTCTGAGATGGGTTTGTATGACCTTAGTCATTTTTGTCCCCTAAAACAAAACAAAACAAACATCAGAAACTTCAAAATATTTGGATCACTATGGCTCCAATTAGGCAATGTAAAAGCAATTTCTACATAACAGGAAACAAAATAGAAGCAGTAGCTTGTTCCCAGGTCCATATATATTCATGTTACTTTGATTGCAAATGGAAATAAGACAGCTGCACATCAGGAATCCATCAGTGTTTTCTGGAGATGATGGCCAGAACATGATGAAATGGCTGAAAGAATTAGTGATTCACCAAATAAGAGATGTGACGATATGACACATTAGGTAATTTTGTAAGTGTGCTTTCAGTTGGGCAACAGAGCGCAGTTGTAGTTTGAGAATAGTGAAGAGGAATTCAATAACCGAGACAAATTACAGACTGAACTAAAGAAAACATTTGGTGATAATCGGTAGTAAGTTTGCTTGGTGAAAGAACAATTGAAGAACAGGGCCAAACCTCATGGGGAAATAATACTTCATTAAGTACTGAATGCTTTGTGCTTATGCCATATTGTGAATCTGAAAGTGACTGAAGCCAAACAAATCTCTCTCTTGAAAGGAGTTGCAGAAAACATGTACCAAACTCTGCTGTAAAAGATACTACAATAGAATAATTCAGAAGTGTTGCCAAGGCGTCAAGGAAAGCCAAAAGAAAAGAATCTGACACAAGAGGTGTGATTGACTCTTGAATGTGGTGCCTATGGCAGTTGTGGAAGAGTACCATGACCTCACTTTCATCATATGTCAAATTGTAAGCAAAGAGACACAGCATTTTATGGCAGCCAGATCTGAGAGTTAGCAAACACAGGAAACAGCAGCCATGAATGTTGGCTCCATGTATCACGAAATAATAGAGAATGCTGAAGAACAGTTGCATCAATATTTAGTACCAGTCTCTGCCACCAGTAGGAAACACCATGTGAAAAAAGACTGGACTTATTACACATCCATAAAAAGACAACCTAGCATCCAACCAACACAGCTATGACCAACTCTTCTGACAAGTATTAGCATCTGCATAACAATAGAAATTTGGAAGATGGAGGATACTGTGGATGTCCAGGAGAAAGGAGACGAACATTTGATGACTATTACATCACAAAATGTCAAAAATCACAACATTCCTATTCATGCCACTCACCTGCAGATGATTATAGTTGAACCAAAGGAAGAACCAAATTGCCACACCCTGGCATAGGTCACTCCCCAGTGCTTTACCTGTTTCCCATCACCATAGAGAGGTACCAGCCCAATTCCTAGCTCCCAAAATGCAGGAAAATTAAGTGAAATGACCATCTGAGGATGTGAGATTGCCGCAGGTGAAAATCTTCTGTGGACACCAGTTACCAAGATGTTGGGAAATTTCATAATCAATAGGCTACCTTAGCCAGGTTCTATTTGATTCAAGAACTTCTTTTTCTGTAATGCTAAATGCTTGTCATCACAAGCTAAAGTAGACTTTTCCATGATAAGAAAATGATTATGCTGTAAGTTACAAATGGGAAGTATGTCCAAATGATAGGAACATGTATTGCAGGAATAACTAACAGGAACAGGACACAGCCTTTCGAATTTTGCAGCTTTACAGAATATAGTCACTTCATTATTCCCAGATGGGACCTGTCACAGGCATCAGAAGCAGCCTAGACTGTGGAAGAAGATAGGTCCAGATTAACAGAGCTGTTCCGATGGATGAAGGCAGGTGTGCCGTGGTTAGCATACTGGGCTTGCATCAAGGATTATGTCAGTTCAACTCCCCATCCGGCCATTTAGATTTAGGTTTTCTGTGATTTCTCGAAATCACTTAAAGAAAATGCTAGGATGGTTCCTCTAAAAAGGGCTTTTCCCACTTCCTTTCCTAATCTACACTTGTCATTCTTGTCAGTGCTATGATAAACTCAGACCTTCATTCCCTTCCTAAATGAAAAAAGTTCCAGTCATCATTGTGAAGCCTTTGTTGATTTTTTAAAGCCCAAAAGAAAAAAAAAATAGAAAGAAAAAAAGCATACCAGCAACATCATAAGCAGTGCAGGTAGTCAAGGAGAACTCTGGATAACTAAATGTCACAAGCCACAGCACATCCCTAAAGATATGTGCATAGGAACAACTGAAGCAATCCAGGATGGGCAGCTCCATACCATAAACAAAGTATTGAAGTATTGTGTTCTGCCAGCACTACAGACAAGACAGTGGATGGAAAAACTATCAAATTACAAATAGGATTTATCTGACAGAGGGAGAACATTTCCAAGTGCTGTCTGTTTTATGTCAGTTTTTGGATGCTTTCACATCTGGAATGGAGAAAAGATAGACCAAGAGGCCTGTGGTAAAACACCATATTAACACAGGGGATCATCCATCAACTAGCCAGCACTCGTATAGTGTTACCAGTTGAATTACACTTAATTTGGGAGGAAGTGGAAAAGATGTTGTGGATTAAAATCATTGAGTCTTCAGAGTGTTCTTGGTCCTCTCCTGTGGTCCTTGTGAAGGAGGAGGATGGCACATGACATGTCTGTACTGATTACGGGTAACAGAATAAAATCATGAAAAAGGGAGTCTGCCTATTGCTGTGCATTGATGACACCCTGGACTGCTTGGAAGGAGTCAAGTATTTCCCTGCTATGAATATTCAGACAAGTTACTGGCAAATTGAGGTTGCTGAGGATGACTGGGGAAAGACTGCCTTCATAACATATGATTCTCTCCATGAGTTTAAAGTTATGCCATTTGGGCTGTATAACACATGCATGACAAGCAGCTTTGACATCTTAAATCGATGGTGAGTCTCTGCTTCTAGATGATACTGTAATTTTTTTATGACATTTGAAGAATATTGAAGCTGCCAGACAACCACATTGAATTATGTTCAGACTGCAGGCCCCTACCTGAACCCCAAAAGGTGCCGCTTCATCACCAAAGAAATAAGAATCTGGTGATGCCTAATCAATGAGAATGGATCCTGCTTCTGTCCAGAGAGAGTATGAACAGTCAGATTTTCCATCTTGTTGGCACATTTTTTATGTGAGAAGTTTCCTCAGAATGTGGTGGTACATCCCTTGCAAGAACTCCTGCAGAAAGATGCATAATTTCGCTGGAACAATGTGCAAGAGAGATCTTTCCTGACCTTCAAGGAGGTGCTAAAATCATCTTCAGCCCTAGCATTGTGTAATGAGAATGCTGAGAGAGAACTTCACACCAATACTAGTGGTAATGAGATATGTGCAGTTCTAGTAAAAATTCAGGGAGGTGCTGAAAAGGTGATAGCTTATGCTTTCAGAATACTATCAATATCTGAGGTAAACTACTCTACACCCAAGAAAGAGTGCCTTGCAGTTGTTCAGAGCATCAACAAGTTCAAGTCGTACTGATTTGACAATCCATTCATTATTAATATGGACCACCATTTTGGTTGACTAGCAAGAAGGGTACATTGGGTTAACTGGTGAGATGGGTGCTGAGGCTTCAGGAGCACAATGTCACAGTAGTATACAAAAGCAGACACACAAGGACTGCACTTAAACCAATCATTGTTTGGAACACAGTAGAGTGTATTAAATCTCAGCCATCACTCCACTAAACAACGTTGCTGCTCGACGGAGGGAAGATCCAGCACTGTTGAAAACCATAAAAAGCCTTGAAGAAGGGAGAACCAACCAAAGTAAAATAGAGATAATAAGCAGAATGTTACGTAAGATGAACTATGATGCATTGGAGCAGAAATGGTCAGTCGTCAACCCAGCCCATCTATCGCATTATCCTAAAATATTTCCATGACACTCTGCTGTTTGATCACCTGGGATTTGTGATGAATCTACACAGAACCAGATATGGGTATCACAGGCCAGGTCACAACTGATACATTAGACACTCCTCAAATCACTGTAAGGAATGCCAATGATGGAAGTACATGCCACAATTACTCCAGGGGCACCTGATACCAATTCTGGCTGCAGCACCCCATTTCACCAGGTTGGAATTGTCCTCTTAGTGAGATTTCCAAAGCCAATAAATGGGAATCAATGCTAATAGTATGTGGTGACTACTTCACCCGGCACACTGTGACCATAAATTTCTAACTGCCAAACATTGAGATATTGCAAGGGTCCTAGAAGAAGACATAATTTTGAAGCATGGAGTACCATGTGCGATCGTCTCTGATTGTGGAAAAGTTGTCCACCTGAGATTGGTATTGAGGTAATTTCATGTTGCGACGCCATCAACAAGATGACAACTGCCGACCACCCATAGACAGAGGACCTCTCAGAATGTTTCACTGAGACATTAAGAGATATGCTCTGAATGTATGTTGATGTCAAACAGAGAGAGTGGAGTATAACACTGCCAGTCATTACATCTGCATATAACAGGAATGCTACAACAGAAAGCACAGGCCAGTGAGAGAGCCTGATTCTGGAAATGGAATTTTACACCTGTGCAGGAAGTGGGTTGTGTGTCATTGTTGCCATTTTAGACTGTTGTACCAGGGGAAGCAAGAGAGAGGATGTCGTTTGGTGGCTGGTGCCCTCTTTCTACAACAGAACTACACACATGTATTAACAGGATTCTTCATTAATAAGAACAAGAAGTTACTTATCTTTAAGCAAGTTGTTGTGGTACATGCTCTTCTGTAATAGTCCACAGCCTCACTGCTGGTGAAGTACAAGTCCCACTATAAACACCACACTCTCACAGCCAGTGTCGTGAACTGACAAATGTCAAAAAGAATAGTGACTGAGATAGTAACTGAACTGACTGCAACTGCGACTGACACTGTCTGTGACTGGGCTGACTTTCTGTGACTCTCTGGGCCCTCTGGTCCATGGCGACAATCTAAATACTTGTGGTCGAAAGGCTGTTGGCATCGTGTTGCTTCCGAGTCTCTTTGGTCTCTCTCTTGACAAACAGGCTAGATTCAGTGCCTATTATCGATCCTCTTGCAACCTCTTTGCCGACTAGTGTGCTGGCGACAGCTTATGCTGACACATTCCTCCTTCCCCCTCCCCTTCGAAATGCTGCTCTGTTGTTATGTAGGGAAAATGCAAACAACTACTGGGAGGGAAACAGGATGCTGGATGTAAAGATGAGCCAGGAGCCGTGACTGTGGATGACAACATACTCCTGACCGTACCGTGCCACCTGGTTTGTGAGGCAACAGGAACATCCTCTGGAAAACTGTTGCCAGAGCGCCTGTCCAGGCCTGAGAGGGTGTCCTGGGGCATCACAGCATGTTATTTCCTAGTCTGTCTTTTGGCCTCTCTCCTGATATGCGCTCTTGATTCAGTGCCTATTATCAATCTTCTTGCAACCTCTTTGCCAACCAGTGTGCTGGGGATGGCTTACACCACCACAACGAGATAATAGAAAAGTATGAAAATGCTGTTTCAGGTAATACATCCTTTGTCACTTGCTGGATGTCACTTAAGAGATCAAGAACTATTACCCTTCATGAAGAAGACAAAAGCATAGAGCCACTGTTAACATTCTTGGATGAAGTTCTGTTCTGTCTGTGTGCATAGACAATAAATATACTTTCAGTGCTAATTCATGTACTTAACTGACTTACCTACTTTTGATATGGAGTTGATTGTAGTCATGACATGACATGACATGACATGACATTATTACTAATATTAACATCAGTTGGTTCTACTTAGAAGTTCATCAACAGAGTAGGAGGAGTTGGCCACCAGTAAATAATTCAGGCTTCTGTGAAACTGAAGTTGATTAGTACTTAAACTCTTTACAGTTGCTGGTAACTTATTGAAAATGTCTGTTCCTGAATACTCCAACCATCCCCAGTAAACAGCAAAGCCTGACCCAATACCAGCCTACATAGCTATACAGGAACATCTTAACCATGTCTTCTTTTAAATCTTGACTAGCTTTTGTCATGACCCGAACTGAAGAATATTCTTACCAAAATCCGTCTCACTTTTCCCAAACTGGTGTTCCACTACCCTCAATGTCAAAGTATCATAATTCACATCTTTGTGAAACATCTAGTTGTAAAATATAATCTCATGCACCCTTCCAACTCTAGTTATGTCCATCCCAGTCTGATGCCATAGCATGGTGGGGTCATACTATAACAACATGGGACAAAGGGTCAGATTTAGAAATGATACACAGGAATATAACTAAATTTGGAATGAGAAAATATTACATATGATGCCCTGATAGGTTAGGTACTTGATCCATACCTGCTCTTCACCTGAATACATTATTTAGCAAAGGCATTGGAGGACTTACTGAAAACTGTGATGTTTGTTGGTAAGTATACTGGTGGTATGTCCAAAACAGCCAGCAGAACAGCATAAAAAGCCCACAACTGGTTAATAGCAAACAGCTTAACCCTTAATCTTACAAAACACTCATACTGTAAAACTCCAGAAAAATAATTGTTATTTGTAGGTAGCCAAGTATTGATCAATGAGCATACACCAAGTGAAACTTCATGTTTGAAATTCCTAAGCATCAAAATGTAGAACAGACTGAGGTGGTATTAACATGTGGATAAACTAACCAAAAATCAGTTCTGCCTATTTTGCATTTAGAAATCACTCTATTTGTTGAGCTGCAAGCAAGATCGCTAGCACACTTTCACTAAATACTGTCCTCTTCCATAACCCTCTGGGGTGATACAGTTAAGGCTGGAAAATCCATAGAGGTATGCAGCAAGAATATTGTGTAAAGTTGAGATTCTTATAATTCCAACACATTTTCTCCCTAATGTCATTTGTTAATAGTAATAAGAGTGAATTTGGAATGAGCTGTGGAATTCAAAACCACAGAACTAGAAATATACATACTTTCCATCCCTATCTAGTGTCCAGAATGGAGATTTATATTCTGTTACAAAAATATTCAGCAGGTTGCTAGTAGAGATCAGAAATAGTGATCATGAATGTGATGTTTGGGTTGCATACACAAGTCAAGGCACCACTGTTACATCAGTGCTAATAGTTTTCCTTTGTTCCTGCTGTAGTTCAGGGAGTGTGAAGAGTCTCAGGACTGTAGTGCCATGGTTGATTCATATTCTGACTCGTTCTCTCTTACTGAAGAATGAAGCAGTGTAAGGCTACTTGTGACATGATGTTAGCACGGGAGATCAGTATACGATCTTGGTGCTGTAAAGTAGCACTGACAGAGTGAAATGACAAATTGTCAGGATCTGATGGACTACAAGCAGCTATATTTTGTGAGACTGTGGAGCATGTAAGGTGAAAATTATTTGATGCAAACTCTACAATTGCAAATGTACTCCATTAGAGGAGGAGTGATGTGTAGAATGAGTTTCACTCTATAGTCACTGCTTCAGATGAAAAATGTACAAATATTGTCAGTGCAAAGACAATGATTATTTTCTTGCTTATTCTACCTCTAGAATCAGAAAGCATATGTGCTGTGTGAAATGTAAACTGTATTTGTTTGGTCATGGCAACTTACATTTATAGACTAACAGTGAGTTATGTAGTTTATCATTCATTTCCAAAATTATTTAGTTGGATAGATAAAAAATCTACTCACCAAGCGGCAGCAGAACACACACATAAGACTGTTGTAATTGGCAAGTGGCTTCTTCTTCAGGCAGAAGGGTTGAAGGGGAAGGAAGAAGGGTGAAGGAAAAGGACTGGAGAGGTCTAGAAAAAGAGGTAGATTTTGGGGATGTCTCCCAGAACTGTGGGTCAGGGGAGATTTACCGTACTGGATGAGAAGGAGAGACTGAGTGTTGGGAACTTCATCGGACATGATTTAAAAATCTGAGAGCTTGAACGATATTAGAATTATATTAATACCTTCAGCTGCTAATGGGTGTTGATATATATCAACGGGGACAGGTGAAAATGTGTGCCCTGACCAGAACTTGAACCCGGGATCTCCTGCTTACATGGCAGACACTCTACCCATCTGAGCCACCGAGGGCACAGAGGATAGTGCGACTGCAGGGACTATCTCATGCATGCCTCCTGCAAGACCCACATTCTCACCTTGTATATCCACAGACTACATTCATAGTGTCACACCCCAACACACTCATTACACATGGAAGACATTCTTACCAGTTCCGAGTTCGGGCAATATATGTGCATCTGCACAGGAGGAGGAGGTCATGACACTACATGTCCTTGGTTCTCACCACCCACCTGGCCTTAATTTATGTTAATTTCTTCAGTTTCAGCTTTTCTTCACTGTAACTACTCTTTGCTTCACTCCGTTTTACTTTTCTACATCTTTCATTGTCTTTCCTGTCTGTTTTTCACCACCCCCTCCCACCTCTCTTATGTACAATATACTTAGCTTTTCAGGCTTATTAACTCATGCGCGATGTTTTAGTAGTAATCTCTGTCTTGCATATTACCTTGTCTTTCACCTTCAAGCTCTCAGGTTTTCAAATCTCGTCTGATGCAATTCCCAACAATCAGTCTTTCCTTCTCATCCTGTACAATATGTCTCGCCTGACCTGCGGTTCTGGGTGACTTTCCCAAACTCTACCCCTTTTCCTAGACTTCTCCAGTACTCTTCTTTCACCCTTCTTCCTTCCCCTTCGACCATTCTGCCTGAAGAAGGAGCCAATGGCTCCAAAAGCTTTGCCAATCACAACAGTCTTCTATGTGTGTGCTCTGCTGCCGCCTTGGTGAGTAGTTTTTTATCAATCCAATTAAATAATTTTATGATTCATTTCTATAATGTATTTTAATAATTAATCACCATTTAGAGATTGCATTTTATTCTCATGTCATGTTTTCTGCTACGATCATTAAATATTTGATAACATCTCGTGTGTGTGTGTGTGTGTGTGTGTGTGTGTGTGTGTGTGTGTGTGTGTGTGTGTGTGTGTCAACATAAGTGTTAGACACCCACTGACTAGATATTTAATATTAAAATAATTTAAACTTCTTCAAAGACTGCTGTAAATGTATGTATCAACAAAAAAATATTCACTGCTAACCAGTCAGTCCTTCTACATCCACATCTACATACATACTCTGCAATCCACCATACGGTGCATGGCAGAGGGTAACTTATGTTGGTACATAATTTCCTTCTGTCACTTAGGCAGGTTGGACGTTTTGTGACATTTCAACTTTCTCTTGAGAATGGTCAAAGCCGAAATCATTGTTGTGTGGAAATACCTAAATGGTAATTGTTGTGGTCCACAATAGAAATGATCTGTGGTTTTTGTAATCTCTTTATTGGTAGTCAACACACAACAGCACAAGGTGCAATAACATGAAACTGCCAGGTGGTGGTATAGTGTCAGTAATGCAAGAATGTCCAGATCTCCAAGGCTGCATGATAAGAAACAAATGTCAACATGGCATAGACTACAGTTGGGAGGCTCATGTCAGACTAGCTATAGACAAGTGTAAACATAATTGACATTGGTGGCACTAGTTTTGAGTCAGTGCACACAGCTGGTGTTGTAGACTCATGCTGGATGCTGACTGAGG
The DNA here is from genome assembly GCF_021461395.2 of Schistocerca americana. NCBI lineage: Eukaryota > Metazoa > Arthropoda > Insecta > Orthoptera > Acrididae > Schistocerca > Schistocerca americana. Next base: position 56,320,462 of record NC_060125.1, on the reverse strand, counting down.
AGCCTCTAGTGTCAATCCTGCATACATGAGCGTTAGCTCAGTACAGTAGCATCTGCAGAATGCTGCCTCAGCCAGAAAAATGTATGTTCCTGGAGCGAGGTGTATACCGCTGGTGCCAGCTGATAACAAAAGTGAGACTGTGCCATAGGTTTAAGTGAAATGTGAGATTCAAAATTCTCTGCTTTTCCACACCAGAAGAAAAAAAATCAAGGAATTCAGTGCAGAGCACATCCAGTTGTGGATAAGGAACATTCTCTGAGGTGACGTTTACTGTGCCATTGATGGAGAATCCAAAAGATGTGGGTGTGTCCAGTGACAAAAGGTTCTCAGTATCAGCATTGCATATGGCTGAGAAAGTCGAGTCCTCTAAACTGATGGAGTGAGTTCTGGTGCCCCTAGTTGTAAATATGTTTGAAAATTGACAAGACTGGTGGTATTGATGTAAAAATTGACTGTCCTGCCAACCAACTGCAACAAAACAACCACTTTATTGGAGCATCCTCCCTGGGTGATTGTTGTGTACAGGTAACATGTAACATTAACATCCATGAGGCAAGAAAATCCCCCAGGACAAACACATGTGACAGGCTAATTGCACTACATGTGCCAGACAGGGACACAACAGAATGGGCAGTAATATCTGTCATGCTTCTGAAAACAGTCAAAGCAGGATGAGTAAGGCTGTCACAACCTGGGGCTGCATGAGGTACCCTGTTTCCATGGAGAGGGATGTGCGTTGTTGTTTGTGTACTGCCACAATGGAACCACTGCCTGTTGAATCGACCAAGTCTCAGAGTTCACTGTTCATCACAGCAGTATTCATCAAGGCATTTAACAGGCAGCCTACCTCTTGGAGACTTTGCAGGACTGTCTAAACACAAAACTGTGTCTAATTAAGGGTCATCAAACAGTTGAGCTTTTAACTGAAACTCTTCATAGGGTGCTGCGTGGATGATTCTGTCTCTGATCATGTCTTCTGTTTAAGATTCTTTCGTATTAGACATAAAAAACTTGCATCATCGACTTAGCCCTTTGAGTTCAGCCACCTAACCTTGGTAGGATTGACTCGGTTGCTTTTGATAATGGTAAAACTCAAGGTAAGCATAAACACACAACAAGTCTTTGGTAGTGAGCACTTAACAAAGAACAAATTTCATCAAATGTCGGCTTACCAAGTTCCATCAGGGGGACAAGCTTACACAACAACCAATAAGTTCATGGCGGAATCCATGATAAGAATGTGGGTTTAGCAGAACCATCACCATTTACTTCAAAGGCCCTAAAATGCGTTCATAGCCTTTGTTTGTATGGGTACCAGTCTTATCACTTTTCCTTGTATCGTGGGAATGGCAGTTGATTGACGATCAGCTGCTGCAGTATGCTGGCCAGGAGGTCCTCCATACGCTTATGGCTTCTCAATTTATGAGCAATCAGCTGTTGCATAACAGTGGCAAGAGATGGTTTGGCCATGGTGAACAGAAAGAAGTAAATGTCTGTGGCCATTCAGCACAAGAAGTCTGTAGTTTGAGGAAAGGCACTGTCTTAAAGCATCAGTCAAGCACTGAAATTCTCATGCAAGTTTTCAGCATTCAAACAATGGAACAAACATAAGTTCAATCCACAGTTGCCAGTTGTGTTCTGGCACACAACATAAAGACATGCTGGTTTTTGTAATCTCTGTATTGGTAGACTGAAGCCCATGACAGCACGAGGTACAATTACGCGGTGAAAAAATGTCAGAAGGATAACAACATCCAAGTCTTGGGGGCTTCATGAAAGGTAAGTCAACAGCATGGTGTAAATTAAAGCTGGGAGGCTAACACTGGCCTAAATATAGACAAGTGTAGACCTCACTGATGTGGGTTGTGCTAGTGTCCATGGTCATGACCATCAATCGGTTGATCAACCTTTGGCAAAAATTGCCACACAGAACAACAAGCTGTTTCATTACTGGTCTGATTTGTATCTTTTTGCCCCCTCTCTCTTCAACACCAACTTCTCAGTATTGTATGGATTTGAATTATTCATCTACATCTACATGATCTCAGCAACAAACCTAATGGTGTGTGGTGGAGGGTACTTCTTGTACTACTAACTGAGCTCTCCAACACTGTTCCGAACTGAGCTTGGGAAGAACGATTGGCATTAAGCCTCTGTATTGGCTGTAATCTCTCAAATTTTCTCATCATGGTCATTACAGGAGATGTATGTGGGGGGAGGAGTAATATGTTGTTTATACAACACACTCCCACACAACTTCAGTTTGGTTCCTGTCATCAGTATGTGAACTTGTAGTCACAGTTAAACAATGGAAAATCCAGGTTGGAATGTAACATTATTATGAAAAGGGTAGTTGCTACTCACTATATAGTGAAGATGCAGATTCACAGATAAGCTCAACAAGGCCTTTGTCAAAAATATGTGACACACACACACACACACACACACACACACACACACACACACACACACACACACGACCACAGTCTCTGGCAGCTGAAGCCAGACTATTTTGTGACAGTCTTTTTGTTGTGGCTGTGTGTAACTCAGCTTCCACTCGATAAGGATAAGGTGAGTAGCAACTATCCTTTTCCTAATATTATTCTAGTCACAATTACTTCTCCAAGATCTCTTTTGTCCTGCTCTGACTTTCAGAATTCTTGAGTGTCTGGCAGATTTGTGTCTTCATTATTCCATGAGATTTCAGTAAAGACTTGGTGCCATCTTCAGGTGGTCCTGATGACTTCTGCTCCCCTCTTTTCAATGTCCTGTATATTTTGGCCAGTATCACCTGCACCACTCCACTCCTGTTGCTACCTGTGCAGCTGTCATGGTGGATGGTGACGGTGGCAGCATTGGTGCTGCCTGACTACGAACTCTGCTCTTCAGCATCTGTGCTATCACTGTCAGGTGTTAATATCACTGTACAGGAATGCTTTTCCTTTCCTAAATTCAGTGCAGGGTTCCATACCTGAATCAATTGTAGGCTGCTATCTTTATTTATTAGACCATCTTGGACAATTATTTCAGTGACATCTAGAATCCTGCAGTCCAAAAAGGGAACCCCCTGCGGGTTCGGGGGTTAGACTAGGCCCGCGGTATTCCTGCCTGTCGTAAGAGGCGACTAAAAGGAGTCTCAACCGTTTCGGCCTTATGTGATGGTCCCCTCTCGGGTTTGACCTCCATCTATCTAAATTATTCCGAAGAGCGAGCCAATTGGGGAAGGGCACCTTACATGGTGCACTGTATCCTTCGTGCAATTAGACCTATAGCCGTCTTTCTCGTCGTTGCAATGGTGTCCCGCTCGTTTTCGATCTCTTGGGCGATTACCACCCTGCACTCTGCAGTGTTTCTTTTAACTGTGACGACGACCTTGGCCATTTTTGCACCTAAGATCCAGCACGGTAGCCAGTCCGTTGTGGTGGGGTCGCCATGTACCCTCTTGGTTGTAGCCCCCTGACAACACAGGGATCGCTCTACTGATGCCTGCGCCGTTCACTCCCCACGTATGCCAAGGAGTAGATGCCCGTCTCCCTGGGGCATCAGGACTCCCGGCAATGGCCATCCTGCCAGGTGGCCTTTGCTGTGGCTGGGTGGCGCCCGTGGGGCGGGCCCTTGGTCGGAGTAGGTGGCATCAGGGCGGATGACCCGCAATGAAGCGTGGTACATCATCTCTCGCTGGTGGGCCTCCACCAGCAGTCTCTAAGCGATCGAGGTCTAACCTCAACGTGAAGAAATTGGATCAGAGATCGTTTCCCTCCCTAGCTACTCCATGGGAGGAACGACTTGCTAAAGAAGGCAGTGGAGAATATTCACCCCGGTACCTCGTGTGTACGCGGGTTGATGGAGAATCTTTCCTGTCGACCAAGCCCCAGTTTTTTGTGGAGCATTTAGAGGACAAGTTCGGGGAGGTGGAGGGCCTGTCCAAGATGCGCTCGGGTTCTGTGCTCATCAAAACGGCATCCTCTGCCCAGTCACGGAGGTTGCTCAATTGTGACAAGTTGGGGGATGTTTCAGTTACCATCACGCCGCATAAGAGTCTCAACATGGTCCAGGGTATTATATTCCACAGGGATCTTCTTCTGCAGTCCGACGATGAATTACGCGCCAACCTCGAACGACGAGGTGTTCACTTCGTCCGGCGCGTCCATCGGGGTCCGAGGGATAATCAGGTAGCCACCGGTGCCTTCATCTTGGCCTTTGAGGGTGATGTCTTACCCGAAAAGGTTAAGGTGATGGTTTACCGTTGTGATGTGAAACCATATCTCCCTCCTCCGATGCGGTGTTTTAAATGCTGGAAGTTCGGGCACATGTCATCTCGCTGTACTTCCAGCATCACGTGTCGGGATTGCGGACGTCCTTCGCATCCTGATACTCCATGTGCTCCGCCTCCCATTTGTGTTAACTGTGGAGAACACCATTCCCCCTGCTCACCGGACTGTCGGATCTTCCAGAAGGAAAGGAAGATAATGGAATATAAGACCCTGGACCGCCTGACCTACACTGAGGCCAGGCGGAAATATGAGCGGCTACATCCCGTGCCCATGATATCCACCTATGCCGCTGCTGCACAAGCAGTCCGATCCTCTCACGTGTCGTCACGTACTGCTGCCTCTCAGCCATGTCTCACTGCACCGGCCCCCTTGGTTGTTGGGGGCACTTCGCCCACTGTTGCTCCACCTACTCCAGGAGCAACACCACCCCAACCATCGGGGACATCCGTCCCCCCTTCCCAGCCGGAGAAGCGTAGGGCTTCTTCGGCCACTCCAGCCAGGAAGGGGTCCCTTGGGGCCCTCCCTTCCCAGGCTTTGCCCAGTGTCAAGGCGGATACCCGCAAAGTTTTGACACAACAACCGGTCGCTGGTCATAGGGCTTCACGGTCGTCGTCCGTCCCTGAGACTGACCCAGTGGGGCCCTCCCAGCCAGACCCTCCCAAGGTACAGCGTGCGAAGCCGTTGAAGAAAAAGGCTCCCAAGCAACCTGACATTGCGGTGGCACCTGTCCCACCGCCACCCTCAAACTCTGCGTCTGAGGACGAGGTGGAGATCCTGGCGTCCGCTGAGGACCTCGATCTCGCCAGTCCCTCCGACGCCATGGAAAGCACTGGCACAGGTGCTCACTTGGAGGCAGCGGGTGACCCAGTGGCGTAATCTGCCTTCCCTGTCCCGTCACGCCTTTCCCAGCAATGGCCAGTACCATCCTCCAGTGGAACTGCAGCGGTTTCTTCCACCATTTAGCTGAGCTCCGCCAACTTATCTGCCGTCATCCTTTCCTTTGCATTGCTCTGCAGGAAACTTGGTTTCCAGCAATGCGAACCCCCGCCCTCCGTGGCTATCGGGGTTATTTTAAGAACCGGGCAACTTACGAAAGGGTGTCTGGTGGCGTCTGCATATATGTCCTGAACTCTCTTCACAGCGAGTTTGTACCTCTACAAACAGCTTTAGAGGCTGTCGCTGTTCGGGTGTGGACGCCACAGGCTATCGCCGTCTGCAGTATTTACCTTCCACCTGATGGTACTGTCGCGCAGCATGTCCTGGCTGCTCTGATAGCACAACTGCCGCCACCTTTTTTGCTGCTGGGCGATTTCAATGCCCACAACCCTCTATGGGGTGGGACTGTCTCCGATGATCGTGGTCGGGCCGTGGAGCATGTGTTGGCTCAGCTCGACCTTAGCCTCTTAAACACCGGTGCTCCCACGCATTTCAGTGTGGCCCATGGCTCGTTCTCGGCCATCGATCTCTCTATTTGCAGCCCTGGACTTGTCCCATCCCTCCACTGGAGAGTGCATCCTGACCTGTGTGGTAGTGACCATTTTCCCATCTATTTGTCACTGCCACAGTGTCATTCTTCTGGGCGCTTGCCCCGCTGGGCTTTCCACAGGGCTGACTGGCCAGCTTTTACTTCCGCTGTAACCATTGCGTCTCCCCCACAGGGTGACATTGACGAGGTGGTCCGTGTTTTAACCACGTCCATCGTTTCAGCGGCCGAGGCTACCATCCCCCGTTCCTCTGGCCTCCCTCGGCGGAAGGCTGTCCCCTGGTGGTCGCCGGAGATTGCTGAGGCTATTCGCGACCGTAGGCGGGCTCTCCAGCGTCATAGGCGGCACCCGTCTCTGGAGACCCTCATCGCCTTTAAGAGGCTCCGTGCCTTCGCCCGTCGACTTATTGCACGGCGTAAGCAGGAGTGCTGGGAGAGGTACGTCTCCTCCCTGGGCTCCCGTGTCTCGTCCTCGCACGTGTGGTCCCGTATCCGGCGGATTTATGGCTCCCAGACCCCTGTGGGGGTCCCTGGGCTCTCCTTGGACGGCGCTGTCTGCACGGACGCTGCCGCCATTGCTGAACGGCTAGCCACGCACTTTGCTCAGAGCTCTGCGACTGCATCCTATCCCCCCGCCTTTCGCTCTCTAAAGGAGCGAGCCGAGCGGACGCCGTTCTCATTCCACACGCGTCATTATGAAACATACAATGCTCCTTTCAGCGAGAGGGAACTCCTCGCTGCCCTCGCCGATTGCCCTGATACAGCACCAGGACCGGACTGCATCCATGCGCAGATGCTGAAGCATCTCTCCAGGGACTGCCAGACACACATCCTCGCCATCTTTAACCGCATTTGGAACGAGGGCGTGTTCCCGTCGCAATGGCGAGAGGGTCTTATTGTCCCCATCGTGAAGCCCGGTGCGGACCCACTGGCGGTGGACAGCTATCGTCCCATTACCCTCACCAACGTTTTGTGCAAATTGCTCGAACGTATGGTGGGGCGGCGTTTGTGTTGGGTCCTTGAGTCGCGCGGTCTCCTCGCTCCATCCCAGGGTGGCTTCCGTCGGGGCCGGTCTGCAGTGGACAATTTGGTGCGGCTGGAATCTGCTGTCCGTACGGCTTTTGCCCGACGTCAGCACCTTGTTGCTGTATTTTTCGATCTGCGGAAGGCGTATGACACCACATGGAGGCATCACATCCTCGCCACGTTGCATGGGTGGGGTCTTCGTGGTCGGCTCCCGGCTTTTCTTCAAAGCTTTTTATTGCGCCGCTCTTTCCGGGTGCAAGTCGGTGCCACCTCTAGTTCTTCTTATATACAGGAAAATGGGGTCCCGCAGGGCTCGGTGTTGAGCGTCTCGTTATTTCTAGTGGCCATTAATGGTCTGGCTGCAGCAGTGGGGTCGTCGGTGTCTCCTTCTTTGTATGCCGACGACTTCTGCATCTCATTTAGCTCCACGACTACGGGAGTCGCCGAACGCAGGTTGCAAGTCGCCGTTCGCAAGGCAGCATCATGGGCTCTGGCTCATGGTTTTCAGTTCTCTGCTGCCAAGACTCGGGTTATGCACTTCTGCAGGCGTCGGACGGTCCACCCTCATCCTGAACTTTACCTCGACGGCCACCTGCTTGACGTGGTGGACACTTGCCGCTTCTTGGGACTCGTGTTTGATGCCCGGCTCACATGGGTTCCTCATGTTACTCAGCTGAAGCAAAAATGCTGGCGGCACCTCAACGCCCTCCGCTGCCTTAGCCACACGTCTTGGGGTGCAGATCGCTGCACGCTACTGCAATTGTACAGAGCCCTTGTGCAGTCCCGGCTTGATTATGGGAGCCTGGCCTATGGGTCTGCGTCACCCTCAGTGTTGAAGTTGTTAGACCCCATACACCACTGTGGGGTCCGGCTTGCAACTGGCGCTTTTCGTACGAGCCCCGTGGATAGTTTACTGGTGGAGGCCGGGGTTCCCCCGCTGCGGTTTCGCCGCCATCGACTGCTCGCCGACTATGCTGTCCACGTGCATTGCTCGCCAGGCCATCCCAATCGTCGCCTGCTTTTCCCTGCCATGGTCCTCCATCTGCCCGAACGGCGACCTAGGTCTGGGCTTTCCGTCGCTGTCCGAGTTCAGTCCCTGCTGTCGGACTTGGGTTCATTCCCTCTTCCGCCTCCCTTCCGGGTCCATGCACCTACGCCTCCCTGGTGTTTGTCCCGGCCGTCCGTCCGTCTGGACTTGGCACAGGGACCCAAGGACTCGGTTCCGCCTGTGGCCCTCCGTCGCCTATTTCTTGCTCTCCTCGCCTCATTTTCGGACTGTGAGACTGTCTACACTGATGGTTCCCTGGTTGATGGTCGCACTGCCTACGCCTTTGCTCACTCTGACCATCTTGAGCAACGCTCCTTGCCGGCTGGCTGCAGTATTTTTACTGCAGAGCTGGTGGCCATCTTGCGCGCTCTTGAGCACATGCGTTTCTGCTCAGGTAGGTCCGTTGTCATCTGCAGTGACTCCCTGAGCAGCCTTCAGGCCATCGACCGCTGCTATCCCTCCTCTCCTCTGGTGTCCTCCATTCAGGAGGCTGTTTCCGCCATTGCCCGTTCTGGTGGTTCAGTGGTCCTGGTTTGGACGCCCGGTCATGTTGGCATCCCAGGGAACGAACGTGTAGACAGGCTGGCCAAAGGGGCGATAGACGCCCCAGCTTTGGATATCGGCCTTACGGCTCGCGACCAGCAGCTGGTGTTGCGCCGTAAGGTACTTGGGATGTGGGCTGCTGAGTGGCGTGGCATGACAGCCCCGAATAAACTACGGGCTGTCAAGGGGACGACCGATGTGTGGCGTTCCTCCCTGCGGGCTTCTCGCAGGGACTCGGTAGTCCTATGTCGGCTGCGCATCGGCCATACCTACCTGACGCACGGCCATCTGTTGCGTCAGGCGGATCCCCCCTTGTGTCGGTGTGGGTCCCGGCTGACGGTCGGCCACATTTTGCTGGAGTGTCCTCGACTGCGCACACTCCGGCAATCTTTTCATCTCCCGGGCGCTTTGGCTTTGGTTTTATCCGACGATGCCTCCATGGCTGATACCGTTTTAAATTTTCTCCGTGGTAGTCCGTTTTATGGTTCGATTTAGGGAGGTCCTGCGCCTTTCCCTTTCTGTGTCTCTTGTCCTTGTGTCTGTTGCTGTTCTGGTGTGCCGTGAGCTGGTTGACTCTTTCCCATTTTTGATCTCGTGGTCAGTCAACCAGTCTCCGGCCATCTTCCTTTCTTCTGTTTCTTTCTGTCTGGTGTTCCTCTGTCCTGTTCTTGTCTGTAGTGTTTGTTGCTGGATTTGTGTGCTTTTAGCGCCTGGGGGGACGTCTCCTCCCCCTTTGGTTTTTATCTGCTTCGTCGATTTCCGGCTCGCCTGATTTTGGAATGGGGGACTGATGACCTTCGCTGTTTAGTCCCCCTTAAACATCCAACAACCACCACCACCAAAAAGGGAAAAGATTGCCTAATTATTTTGGTGTTGTTGTAGTCCTTAATATGGCTAGTTTTACTATGGTCAACCACGGCTTATTTCGTGTCCTGTCATTATTCAGTGTGGTTTCTACGTTCACGGCACCCCTATGCTGCATTACATTTTTTTCTTCTTTATAGAGAAAGCCAACACAAGTCAGTCTGTGGTAATTCTGAAAAGTCTACTTCATTGGCTGTTTCAAATGAACAGTTCATTTGGCAAAGTGAATACTGGATGTTCAGGATTTATTTATCTCCAGCCAGCTTGGGTGGATGTAACACGGCCCACAGCTAGAAGTGGATGTACAAGCAGCATTTGAGATGGTGGCAGCCAGTCCAGCCTCATCAGTAGATCACTGTTTAAAACTGAAGTTGTTGCAAATCACCCACTGGCAGTTAATGCCATAAAGTCCTCATTCACTGTCACACTCACATCAGCTGGTTTACCTGACAATGAGGACATGGAACAACACTCAGTACCTGAAGAGTGTAAAAGGTAACACATTTGTAATTTGCAGCTGGTTGAACCTGCAGAAGAATATGATGATCTCCCCACTGTTCTTCTAATTGAAGTGGATGATCACTGGAAAATTCTTGAAAACACTATGCCAATACACATCTCCCCAGCACTAGCTTTGCTGCCTTCAAAATTTGTCTGGATCCTTCGTAGAAACAATCCGAGGGTTTCTGTAAATCATGCTGTCATTAACCTAATCATTCTGCCGTTCAATTAATCATTTGACAACACAGTGTGAAGCTTGTCTGATTTATACGCAATAGAAATATGTGACAGTCAGGACTGACAAATGATTTTGAAGAGTTCAGTACTTCTTGAGAATTTTCATTATTCCTGTTCTATCAAGTATCAGAGCTGTTCTTCCAAGTAATATCTGTAATGCTGAAAAATGTCTTATCACTTTGCAGAGGCAGTGCTGCCTGTGAGAAACAGATGTCAAATTACATTTGAAATGTACATGTTGAACTGCAACCCCCCTCCACCCCTATCTAAAATTCAGTCAATTTTTGTTTACCCCATTGAATAGTGGTGAGAAAGTGACACGGAAGCACCAAGTAATGAGTCCCATTCAATGCATCTTTGCATGAGAATGGCTCTTCCTCACTTAATAATGTCTCTTATTACCCCGCTGTATTAATTATCCAGCATCGCCATAATGTTTTTGATGAAAGTATGTTTGAAACTAAGACTCGACCATAGGCCTCTACATCTTCCCCTAGTGCCTACAGAGCTTCAGTGACATCTTCCAGATAATCAAAATGCATCTCGATAATTCGTTTTCTTTCACTGTAACATGCACACAAAATGTCTTTGGTTTGTTCTTAAGTAGCTGCAGCTAGTGATGCATAGTACCAAATTCTTTGTTTCCCCCTCCAGGTACCCTAAAAAATGAAAAATACATGTTTGTTGATAAATAACATGTTCAGGTCTGCATTGATAGAGGGTTTGAACTGTTCCCATGCACATTGTCAATGAAAAGTGGCTCTAATTTGATCAGTGGCAGTTGAACACTTTAATTGCATGGCTGTGTAGAAATCCCAGAAGGTGTCCTTTTGGCTGTGGTATCTGAAAATCTTCCACAGCCTTCAGCATTGCCTGCTTCATAACGTATTCATAGTTCTCAAATGCTAAGATGTTGACTTCATATTCTGCCTCATCAAATTAGTCTTGGATAACATTTACCTTTCACCTTCAGCAGTCTCTTTCAATATTTTTGTTAGTAGTCATAACTGTAGCACTGCTAACAGGTGAAAGCACTTGTTGAGCCTTAATGTTAAACTTCTGCACTAGAGGTCAGCTGCACACTTACATAATTTAACAATTATTCTTCTACTCTTTACTCAGATATTACTCAGACAGCTGGTATACATGCAATAAAATAATAAATTACAATTATGAATGCAAGTAACTCAAGGTTGCAATCCTTAAAGAACTTGGCTGCGAGAGTGCATTGTTTTTCACACACGGTGAATTTCTGCCATTTATCTGGTGAAAACTGATTTGCAAGTCATCCTAAAATACTGCAGACATCCCAGAGATTCAGAAAGTTCCTGTCTCTGGCACTTTCCTGGGTTTCAGCAGCAGAAAATATCTGAGCACAATTAGAAAGTTATGACTTCATTTACACAGAACTTTCAGATTATGGAAGTAGCTTAGTGCCTTTAGTTAGAAATGCCTGTCTGCCACTCAGCTCAATACCTCCTCCATGTGGCAAGTAGCAGTCAGGCCCACTTCATTCTTTTTATTCCATCCCAGATTTTCTGTTATTTGAAATACTTAGTGTGTAATTTTTGAGTGTGTCCATATAAATAAATGTAACTTAATTTACTGTGTTCGGGGTTTCCTTTTTATACTTAAATATTAATATTTATAGCTGCCCTGAATTCTCATTCCGATGCAGTTATGGTGGATGCATTGATGAATTTAAAAAATGTGATGGGCAACAGGACTGTGCAGATAATTCAGATGAACTCTTATTGGAATGTCCAAACATCCCAAAGCCAACAAATGGGACATGTCTGTAAGTATGGTGTATGTTTCTGTTCATAAACAAGATTCATATTTTTGTAAAGCTATATCCCTTCATAAGTTGATAATTGGAAAAATCTAACAAACAAATAAAAATCTATTCATATTTCAAGTTTTTGTTTCTCTACTTCAATTGCAACTGCATTACCTGTGAAGGAGTATCAAAGCAATAATGGAATGGCACACAGAGGTGTGTGACATAATGCCAAAGAAATGATAAATACACCATGGCTACAGTGTGATAGCCATGGATAGAAGTGTTATGATAGCTAAACATTTGAATTTCCTGTGTTTTGCGTAATATGAATTTGTAATACATTTTGTACTTCTGTAAATTACATAATATCTTAGTTCCTTTGTACATCACCAGGAAAAGACAATTTCACTGTAACTCTGGTGAATGTATTGATGATGCTTCTCGCTGTGACGGCACTAAGGACTGCAAGGATGGATCTGATGAGACATTGATTCAGTGTTCAGCCATAAGGTAAGATCTTGGTAAAATAACAATTCCCTAGTTGTTCAGCTCCAGAACATTCTGAAACAGAATTCTGATAATATTTTGAGACCACTTAACTAGATAAATTTTCTCAGTTATATGTAAGTCACACAGTATTCTGTACGTGACCCCAGAATTCAGTTATTTCTTTCTTTTAATTTTTTGGTAGGTATTGTCACTACTGCATACACACTTCAATGTGGTCATTTTATGTAGGGGTATTTTGCATTATGGTTGTGTATGATACTGGTAAAATAGATGCAAACTATAATGTTTGATACTGCCTGTCTCAGCAAGAAATTGCATCGTTTTCTTTTCTTATTTTGAAATGGGTGAAAAAGTTATACTCAAACCCAGCAGATGGATCAGGACTGACTCCCAAGACACCAAAATGAGTTAGCAATTACTTTCATCGTGTGGCAGTTCTGCTTTTGCAGAAGCACAAATCATGGGTGAAAACTGCCTACATTGGAAAAGGGAGGCAGTGCTCTTTGCCCCATGCCTTTTCTCACCTCCTGTGCCCTCCAACTTCTCACTTGTTTACACTCGTGGACAACTGTCATGTTAAAGTGCCCACACTAAACCACGGTAATTGTCGTCATTGGTGGTGGTGGTGGTGGTGGTGAAATTAATTTCTGCTTCTTGATGTGCACTTTTGCTATGTGTATTTGTAATGTTTCAACATTCTTTCACCTTGTCTCCTACATTAACAAGTAATCATCGCAAAAACATTTCTTCTACATTTAAAAAAAATTAAAAATCTTAATTGAAATTAACATTGTAAAACCTTTTTGTATTATATAAGGGGGAGTCAAAAGAAAATTACAGATGGAAAAAAAGTAAGTAAACTGTCTATTATTTCAAAAGCAATCACCAGTACTGTTAAAACATTTATCCCACTGTGAGACAAGATGGTTAATGCCTTTGTGAAATAAGGTTTGCAGTTTCCTACAGAACCATGTTATGAGACTGTACATATGTAATCTTGGAATATTGTACATGGTGATGCAACACTAATTAGTTGTGATCACGATACATCATTTACTCCTGCTGTGTTTTATAGCATTGGCAATGCGTATTTTATTGGTATGAGACTATTGATTACTATCCATGTCTGGAGACCTTGTGATGAAGCAAGCTGGAATATTTTTACTTCCCCTCTTGTTTTGCCAGCTGCCTCCTTAAAATTCATTTTTTTTATTTCTAACTAATTACCATTAACATATATGAATATAATTTGCATTTTCATAAAAGAGAAAGGTTGGCCCTCAGTTTTATAGAATATAGCACCAGATCTAATTTTGTGCTTATTTTTGTGTATGTCATCTATTTTCTAATTTATTTTGGCTATTCCTAGTTAGCATCTTCTGTTATAAGGTGAAGTCAGTAATTGTTTCATAACTTAAATTCTACATTTGACTTATAAACAAATATAAATTCTGAACTAATTATAAACACTTGGAGGAACAACTAATAGTATTCATGAAGGATCTACTTGGCTCTATTCAAAAAGATGTTAGCAAAGCCACCCCTTAATTAATTCCAAAGTAATTAACATTTTTGTAGAAAGTATTGTTTGTGTAATGATATCTGTTAACTTCATCATTTAAACAAATAACTTGGCTTAACTCTTGTAGTAGAAGAAACTGTTAAAAAGATGCAATATTTTTATGTATTCAGTTAATTTAATAAATTAAGTTTTAATTGTAATTTCTGTAAATTAAACATAGAACAATGTATAGTTTCAGTACCTATTATTGTGAGGATATATAAGGACCCGATTTTTAGTCCAAAGACAGTCATTCCACGGCCGAGTTTCAGACGAGGAACCTGTATTGGTTAGAACAACAACAATGCATCAAATTAACTGTGAAATAAGTGAAACACTATTAGGCCGTGTGTTAAAACAATGACAGTGTCTATTCAATATGTACTGTATCATTCTACAATAACTGTGAACTGTGTGGTTAGGCTTTTACTGCTCGTAGATGTTCAACAGTAAACTATTGTACCAGTATGCAGATGTTTGCCTGAAAACTATTAATGAGGCTCATTGAAAGTTAACCAATAGTGCACTGGCCATATAATTGTGTAATATTGGGGGCTTGTGAACAGTGAAAGTAAAGAACTGTCAAACACAACTGTGCACCTGTCAGCTACATCATTTACAGTAGTCAGTACAGCACTTCCACCCCCTATTTTTTTCAGCCAGTATCACATCGCAGTACGTCGACACCGAGGACAATCAACAAAGAAATAAAGCAGGCAACATCACAACCTACAATTTTTTTGCCATGTCATTTACTACCATTTATTCTGAAAACCTTTCAAAAAAGTATCAAAACCTATGAAAATGTAATTATATCTTGATATATTAAATGTATAATTATTATCCATAATGGGAAATCCATCTGAGTTGTGCTCTTTGAACTGACAATGTAAATGTATATTCATATCATGCTTACACTTCAGCTAGTAGTAGTAGTAGTAGTAGTAGTAGTAGTAGTAATACTAGTACTAGTAGCGGTTGTGTTTGTTGTGGTTGTAAACAGTGGTGGAGTGAAGCCATAATGTAACATCATCTTTGATGTATCATTGTGGGATGTATTGTCAGTGTAAATGAAGTGTCTTGTGGTTTTTTTAAAAAGTGAAGAATACACAGATGAATAACTTAAACTGGTGTTTAATTTTAGAGAAGTTGTATTTAATACATGTTTACATAATTTTCAGAGCACAGATAATATGCGTTATTGACAACACTGCTAAAGGAAGGAGCTGCACTGCAACACAGACTGCAAGAAGAAGATTAACATTAAACACTTAAGATACCTAGGAAACCTATCAGAAAGCCCATATCCCAATTAATTTTCAGGACAATGCGCAAAATACACAACAGAAATGGTAGCATCGAACAAAAAGCTGAATATTGTTTTAACTATTCAGTGTTCACAAAAATAATTCCAGATTCCTTGCCCTGCAATCAACTTTAATCAATTCTATATCTGGAAATTTCCAACAGAATTGTATCTGAACTTTTTTCATCAGCTATTTAACCATGTTTCAATTACAGATGGGATGGGAAAATGGTAGAACCTGTTTGTCTGAAGCAAATCAGTGGCCACAAATGTATACGGTGTACTCAAAACAGTGCCTATATGTTGTCTATGTTATTCAGAGTACACTGCAGAACTTTCACTGGGAAATCCTTACACATAATCCACACAGTGCTGATTTCTCCCAATGTGATGTCTTTCGTCAGTGCTCCAAAAGAATGCGAGGGCTATCCACAAAGTACATTACGTTTTGGAATTAAAAATAAATAAAGTATTGGAATTTTCTTTATCATATACAGATGAAAGCCACACTTAAATACTACTTTTCTACATAGTTGCCATTTAAATTAAGGCACTTATCGTAGCGATGGATGAGGTTGGAAACTCCTTCGTTGTAAAATTCGGCCGCCTGCGCCTTCAACCACGTGGTTACCTCTTCTTGAAGCTGTGCATTGTCATCAAAACGCTGCATAGCCAATCAGTTCTTTATTACTGGGAATAAGTGGAAGTCGCTTGGTGCCAGGTCAGGACTGTACGGCGGATGAGGAAACAACTCCCACTTAAAAGATTCGAGAACTTCACGAGTGGCATTTGCCGTGTGGGCCCGGATGTTGTCGTGAATCAGCAAGATCTTTGAGCCCAACTTTCCCCTGCGCTTGTTTTGTATTGCTCTTCTGAGGTTGTGCAGAGTTTGGCAATACCTTTGAGAGTTTATTGTAGTGCCTCTGTCCAGGAAATCCACAAAAATCACACTTTTTCTGTTCCAAAAGAGGTAACCACGTGGTTGAAGGCACAGGCAGCCGAATTTTACGACAAAGGAATTTCCAAGCTCGTCCATCACTACAGTAAGTGCCTTAATTTAAATGGCAACTATGTAGAAAAGTAGTATTTAAGTGTGGCTTTCATCTGTATATAATTAAAAAAAATTCCAATACTTTATTTATTTTTAATTCCAAAATGTAATGTACTTTGTGGATAGCCCTCGTATGGACGTTAGTGGCCATTGATTCTCTTTGGACAAACAGGGTGACACCTGCATACAATCATGGTTCTGTAAGCAGCCACAGACATATTCCCATGAAGGCTCCGACTGTCATGTCTCACAGTGGAATTAATGTACTAACAGTTACGGTGATAACTTGTCAAGTAATATACAGTTCACTTACTATTTTTCCATCTGTCTGATTTTCATTTTACTGCCTCTCTTAATATGATTACAGCTACCAAATGCCCTACTATGGTCAGTACAGTTATTATATCCACAAGTAGCCAGATGTAAGCACATATCAGAACCCAGGGCGAAGCCACAAGGTGGAAGTGCCATCTATGGAAGACAACATGACACCAAGTCAAGCTAAATATGGCTGACTGACAGTGGACAAGACAGAGACTGTGACAAGCCCAAAGCAATCTATGCAGCAAGATATAAAACAGAAATATTTGTCACAGTGATGTAAACAGGCCAAGAGCAAAGAGAAAGAGAATCAAAATCATGATCAGAGAGAACCACCAAATGCCAGGGGAGGTTGTTATCAAATAGTTTATAGTACTGTGATGATAGTAGCTGAGAATGAGACATGAGTACAGAACTGACTGACAGTTCACTGGGCAGCCCTGTTTATTTCAACCATCAGTAACGCTGCTGGCCATCTTATTCATGTGGCGAGACAGGTGGCATGCTCATTATGCAAGTCTAGTGCTGGGGTGACGCTGTGCCCTTCAATTGCCATCTAGGCACATTTCCTCTGGCAGGCATTCAACTTCCAAGAGCCTGATACCAAATTCCCCCACCCTCCTTCCACATCCTTTTTATGACCCTCCAGGACAAGGCCTGTGTTGTCATTTGGAGAAAAGTAGGTTTTATCAGCTGGGAGTGGAGTATGTGGGACACTTACTCACCAAAGATAAGGCCCTCTGATCAGAAGAGCTGACGCAGCATATTCTGGCGTGCATTAATTACTTGGATGATCATTTTGTTATGGAACTTTCCTGCTGTGAGCATTTGCATTTTTATATAATGGGTTGAGGGGTTGCACAATGTGGGCCATGTGGGTAATAACTTGGAATAATAGTAGATGTTGCCAAATTAACATCTGCAGTTCAGGTCAGTTTGTCAAGCAGGATAGGGACTCTACTGTAATGACTTTCTCATCAGGGGACCTGATATCATCTTTGGTAAGTGTCCCAAATATTCCACTTCCGGCTGATAAAACCTACACTTCTCCAAATGATAACACAAGCCTGCAGGGTCATAAAAACTGTGTTGAGGTTTTGCAAATGCTCTTGGCAGGAGGTGCCCATAAAAATACAAGTAATTAATGTAAGCCAGAATGTTCTGCATCAGCTGTTCCAGAAAACTTTGGAAAATTGTGGAGAAGCGGCAATGCCAAATGGGAGCACATATAGTTATATAATCCAGAAGGCATTGAAGACATTGCTTGCAAGTGCTACTCTCAAATGAAGTTGCTTGCAAGTGCTACTCTCAAATGAAGTTGCTTGCAAGTGCTACTCTCAAATGAAGTTGCTTGCAAGTGCTACTCTCAAATGAAGTTGCTTGCAAGTGCTACTCTCAAATGAAGTTGCTTGCAAGTGCTACTCTCAAATGAAGTTGCTTGCAAGTGCTACTCTCAAATGAAGTTGCTTGCAAGTGCTACTCTCAAATGAAGTTGCTTGCAAGTGCTACTCTCAAATGAAGTTGCTTGCAAGTGCTACTCTCAAATGAAGTTGCTTGCAAGTGCTACTCTCAAATGAAGTTGCTTGCAAGTGCTACTCTCAAATGAAGTTGCTTGCAAGTGCTACTCTCAAATGAAGTTGCTTGCAAGTGCTACTCTCAAATGAAGTTGCTTGCAAGTGCTACTCTCAAATGAAGTTGCTTGCAAGTGCTACTCTCAAATGAAGTTGCTTGCAAGTGCTACTCTCAAATGAAGTTGCTTGCAAGTGCTACTCTCAAATGAAGTTGCTTGCAAGTGCTACTCTCAAATGAAGTTGCTTGCAAGTGCTACTCTCAAATGAAGTTGCTTGCAAGTGCTACTCTCAAATGAAGTTGCTTGCAAGTGCTACTCTCAAATGAAGTTGCTTGCAAGTGCTACTCTCAAATGAAGTTGCTTGCAAGTGCTACTCTCAAATGAAGTTGCTTGCAAGTGCTACTCTCAAATGAAGTTGCTTGCAAGTGCTACTCTCAAATGAAGTTGCTTGCAAGTGCTACTCTCAAATGAAGAGGTTGGCATGGGAGAGAGATTTGTGGCAGTCCACAATAAACCATTGAGAATGCTGATGACTCACAAGGCATAGTAATGACAACAGTGTTCTGTGATACCCCATCTAAGGGTAACTGGAGGTCAGCCTTGGTGAGGTTTATTCTGTAGTAGTATTCACCTCCAGCAAGTCCAGTGAAGAGTTCTTCTGCCTATAAGTCAGCACTGATTGTAGCCTCGAAATATCCACACACTCAGAGGGAACCATTGGGCTTTCTGATGATGACTAGTGAAGTGGGCAGTGCATCAGTCTGGAGATGATCTAGGTCCTGCTTCACAGTCACACATATGGTCTGCCACAGTCAAGTCTAGGCATGGCATCCAGGCGAAGGATGATGTGCCCCTGAAAGTCTAAGGCACACACAAATTCTGGCTGAAATATAGATGCAAATGCAGGGCAGAGAACCTCCAGTTCCTGGAAAGGAATTGCAGTTGATATAACATTGACTTTATCAGAAATCAGAAACCTAAATGACATAAACATGTCATGGCCAAATATGTTGGTTGCAGATTGATAGTTGAAGACAAATAGTGTAATGAGCACTGTAATGCTTTTGTAGATGGCACAGATCAAGAAATGCTCATGAAGATAGAACTGTTTCCATACACCACCAAATGCTGCAAGAATGGGGACAACTTGAGCAAGCTCAGTTACACATGCATCATCTGATTCATCAAGGAAAATGGGGTTTGGGATGAGAGCTGATTGTGTGGCTTAGACACACTGAGCAGAAATGTCTCTCTTTGTCAGAGTGTTTGCAGAACCCACAGCAATCCAGACAGTCTCCTCAAGAGTGAGCAGAAAAACTCTCAAAGCACAAAGGGAGCAGTCCCCATGATAATCGACAATGGGCAACCAGAGGCTTGGATGCTGTAGACATGTCCAACAGTGATGAGGCAATGTTGCCGCAACTTGGAGGTTGTCTTAAGCCTGCAAACTGAGGGTGGAATACATAGTGGCATGTTAACTGCTACAGCTTGAGGCCATGCCACGAGTCATCCATTATCAGCCTGTGCAGTTTTGAACATGTGTCCAATGCACAAGATATCCTCCAGCAACGGGCTATCCAGTTTGTGTACCTGTGTGCACCATCCCGATTGGGTGCCAACTGAACCGTGACATCAGAAAGTGAAGAATCTGAATACAAACACATGCAGCCTTGATTGGTGCAAGTGAAATTAGTTTAGTGGCTAAGACCTTGAAAGTATGTGACCCAGAAGCAGTATGGCAGCTTAGATTATTTATGGTATTGGCGAGACGCAAGCCTGGAGGCAGCCACATCATATATCTGACTATATTAGTGAGTCAGCGGGATGCATCTCCCCTGAAAGGGGAGAGTGATGGGGTCAGAGAGAGCTGCCAATTTTTGGAGTGGAAGAAATGTGTTTGGTGATACGCATGACAGAAATAACAATTGCTATAAGAAATCATATGCGACTTGAAGCACCATGAAATGTTGCTTCACTTAATGCAAGTATGTGACCCCATCCTTAGTAGCATGACTGGAAGATGGAAACAATGAAGGACGTACGGGAGTGCCGACTGCAGGGGACATTGAGGCCTGGAGTGAAGTGGTCTTGCACTCTGCGTTTGTGTGAATGAAACTGAAGCAACTTTTGTAACAAGTCTATCTGACGCTGCTACAGCTGCTTCAGCAGGCAAATGAATTTAACATTCATGCTACTGATCAACTGGCTGACGGCATATGAGTTACAGACTAGGACAAGCTGAAAGCAACCTACAAAACAAGAAGGTGCAAAGTGGAAACCTTTGCCACAATGACATCAACAGGCCAAGCAAAATCTGAAATGTAATGAGAGAGAGAGAGAGAGAGAGAGAGAGAGAGAGAGAAGAACAAAGTATCAAGCGAGGTTGTTATCGAATAGTTTGTAGTGCAGCAATGATAGTAACTGACATCAGTCACAAGAAACAGAACTGACTGTCTATCTGCAGGGTGGCCGTATTTATACCAGCCATGAGGAAACCAACTGGCAAGCATATTCACTTGGTGATAAACAGGTGGTATGTTTGCTATGAGACTGCAGCAATACTGTGGCCTTTAATACCCATCTGGGTCCATTTCCAGTGGGATTTCAACTTCTGTGGAGCCTAGTACCAGAGTAGTGATGAGCAGTTTGTCTTGAGTGCAGACAAGACTCTTAGGATTTCAGTTAGTGTAACTGTTAATTGACTATGCTTGCTGGTTCCCTTATGTGATGTCATTTCATCTACTGTTATTGGGGGCTGCTGCTGCTGCTGCTACCTTACTGTGTGTGTGTGTGTGTGTGTGTGTGTGTGTGTGTGTGTGTGTGTGTGTGTGTGTGTGTGTGTGTGTGTGTGTGTCATGCCATTAACCACATCATAATCATTATTTAAGACTGATTATGCCTTTCAGTGTTCAGTTGGAGCATAGCCCCCCTTATATAGTTCCTCCATGATCCCCTATTCAGTGCTAACATTGGTGCCTCTTCTGATGTTAAACCTATTACTTCAAAATCATTCTTAACCGAATCCAGGTACTTTCTCCTTGGTCTGCCCCGACTCCTCCTACCCTCTACTGCTGAGCCCATGAGTCTCTTGGGTAACCTTGCTTCTCCCATGCGTGTAACATGACCCCACCATCTAAGCCTGTTCGGCCTGACTGCTACATCTATAGAGTTCATTCCCAGTTTTTCTTTGATTTCTTCATTGTGGACACCCTCCTGCCATTGTTCCCATCTACTAGTACCTGCAATCATCCTAGCTACTTTCATATCTGTAACCTCAACCTTGTTGATAAGGTAACCTGAATCCACCCAGCTTTCGCTCCCATACAACAAAGTTGGTCGAAAGATGGAACGGTGCACAGATAACTTAGTCTTGGTGCTGACTTCCTTCTTGCAGAAGAGAGTAGATTGTAGCTGAGCGCTCACTGCATTAGCTTTTGTACACCTCGCTTCCAGTTCTTTCACTATGTTGCCATCCTGTGAGAATATGCATCCTAAGTACTTGAAACCGTCCACCTGTTCTAACTTTGTTCCTTCTATTTGGCACTCAATCCATTTATATTTCCTTCCCACTGACATTACTTTCATTTTGGAGATGCTAATCTTCATACCATAGTCCTTACATTTCTGATATAGCTCTGAAATATTACTTTGCAAACTTTCAATCGAATCTTCCATCACAACTAAGTCATCCGCATATGCAAGACTGTTTATTTTGTGTTCACATATCTTAATCTCACCCAGCCAGTCTATTGTTTTCAACATATGATCCATAAATAATATGAACAACATTGGAGACAGGTTGCAGCCTTGTCTTACCCCTGAAACTACTCTGAACCATGAACTCAATTTACCGTCAACTCTAACTGCTGTCTGACTATCCATGTAAAGACCTTTAATTGCCTGCAAAAGTTTGCCTCCTATTCCATAATCTCGTAGAACAGACAATAACTTCCTCCTAGGAACCCGGTCATATGCCTTTTCTAGATCTATACAGCATAGATACAATTCCCTGTTCCACTCATGGTTCATGGTGTGGGTTCCTGTAGTCATGTGTTAGTTCATGAACCATGGGCAACGTATGAGTGGCCAAGTAAGTGGTCCCAACAATTGCGATACCAGTTCCTTTGGAATAAGGCTGGGCATCTCGGACATATTCTGAGTCGTGGTCACCTTTGTGCTCATACGGCAAAGACAACCAAATCCACCGGTTAGTCCCTCAACCGTTAGGGGTAAAGCCCAATGGGACTCTGGGCAAGTAAGGCTAGCAACCTGCTTCCCTGGTACTTTAAATATGATGCTGACAACAATCGGAGCAAAATGCCTCGGACCTTTGGAGGTGACGGAGTCCCACCTCTGACAAACCAGGGACTCCTAAGATACGACTTGGCAAACAAATGGTAATGAGATGGGGAGCTATTAATATCAATGGGGGCTACTCTGGGAAGAAGGTAGAGCTGGTAGAGGCTGCAAGTAAGATGGGGCTGGACGTTTTAACTGTTAGTGACATACGGGTAAGGGGTGAGAAAGAAGAGGAAGTGGGAGAATACAAGGTCTACCTGTCAGGAGTCAAAGCAGGAATAGCACAATGGGGTGTAGGGCTTTACATCAGGAAAGAAATGGAACCCAGAGTAGTTGCAATAAGGTATGTAAACGAACGACTGATGTGGATAGATTTGACAGTGTCTAGCAAGAAAATTAGGATTGTGTCAGTATATTCGCATTGTGAAAGGACAGATCAAGATAAGATGGATAGTTTTTATGAGGCACTCAGTGATGTAGTTGTTAGAGTAAAGGACAAGGACAGTGTTCTGCTCATGGGTGATTTTAATGTCAGGATTGGAAATCGAACAGAAGGGTATGAAAAGGTTATGGGTAAATTTGGAGAGGATATGGAGGCCAACAGGAACGGGAAACAACTCTTGGATTTCTGTGCCAGTATGGGCTTAGTAATCACAAACTCCTTTTTTAAACATAACATCATTCACCGGTATACTTGGGAAGGCAGGGGAACCAGATCTGTCATTGACTATATGATAACAGATCAGGAATTCAGGAAGGCTGTGAGGGACACACGTGTATTCAGGGGATTCTTTGATGACACTGATCATTATTTAATCTGCAGTGAATTTGGGATTGTGAGGCCGAAAGTGCAGGAGGTCAGGTCCATATGTAGGAGGATAAGAGTGGAGAAACTTCAGGATAAGGAAATCAGGCACAAGTACATAATAGAGATCTCAGAAAGGTACCAGTTAGTTGAATGTAGTCAATTACAGTCATTGGAAAAGGAATGGAAAAGGTACAGGGACACAGTACTAGAAGTGGCTAAAGAATTTCTTGGAACAGTAGTATGTAAAAGTAGGATGTAGCAAACACCTTGGTGGAATGACACAGTGAAGGCAGTCTGTAAAAGGAAAAAGAAGGCATATCAAAATGGCTACATACTAGAACTCAGGTAGACAGAGAAAGTTATGTTGAAGAAAGAAACAAAGCCAAACAGATAATTGCAGCATCCAAGAAGAAATCTTGGGAAGACTTTGGAAACAGGTTGGAGACTATGGGTCAAGCTGCTAGAAAACCATTCTGGAGTGTAATTAACAGTCTTCGAAAGGGAGGTAAGAAGGAAATGACAAGTATTTTGGACAGGTCAGGAAAACTGCTGGTGAATCCTGTGGATGCCTTGGGCAGATGGAGGGAATATTTTGAAGAGTTGCTCAATGTAGGTGAAAATACGATCAGTAATGTTTCAGATTTCGAGGTAGAATTGGATATGAATGATGATGGAAATAGGATCGCATTTGAGGAAGTGGAGAAAATGGTCAATAGATTGCAGTGCAATAAAGCAGCTGGGGTGGATGAAATTAAGTCGGAACTCATCAAATACAATGGAATGTCAGGTCTTAAATGGCTACACAGGATAATTGAAATGGCCTGGGAGTCGGGACAGGTTCCATCAGACTGGACAAAAGCAGTAATCACACCAATCTTTAAACATGGAAACAGAAAAGATTGTAACAACTACAGAGGTATCTATTTAATCAGCGTTGTGGGTAAAATCTTCTCAGGTATTGTTGAAAGGAAAGTGCGAGAATTAGTTGAGGACCAATTGGATGAAAATCAATGTGGGTTTAGGCCTCTTAGAGGTTGTCAGGACCAGATCTTTAGCCATTAACCACATGAGAGAAAAATTATATTTAGTAGACAACATTCCACTAGAACTGTTGATAGCTGTGGAAGAGCCAGGCCATGACAAAGCTCTTCCATCAGGTGAGCAAGACATGAGTCAGGCGAAATACCATCAGACATCAAAAAGAGTATGATAATTCCAATTCCAAAGAAAGCAGGTGGTGATAAGTGTAAAAATTACCAAAATATCAGTTTAATTAGTCACAGTTGCAAAACACTACCACAAATTCTTTACAGAAGAATGGAAAAGCTGATACAAGCCGACCTCAGGGTAGATTAGTTTGAATTCTGGAGAAATGTAGGAACACGCGAGGGAACACTGAACCTATGACTTCTCATAGAAGTTAGGCTAAAGAAAGGCTAACCTATGTTTATAGCATTTGTAGACTGGGAAACAAAAGAGAAAGTTGGATTAGGTATTAAAGTGCAAGGAAATAAAACAAAACCTCTGAAGTTTGCTGATGACATTGTAATTCTGTCAGACACAGCAATGGATTTGCATGAGCAGTTGAACAGAATGGACAGAATCTTAGAAGGAGGATATAAGATGAACAACAACAAAATCAAGAAGAGGATAATGGAATGTAGTTAAATTAAATCTGGTGATGCTGGGGGAATTAGATTAGTAAATGAGATGCTTAATGTCATAGATGAGTTTGCTATTTGGGCAGAAAAATAACTGATGATGTTTGAAGTAGAGAGGATATAAAATGTAGACTGACCTTAACAAGTAAAGTGTTTCTGAAGAAGAGAAATTTGTTAACATAGAGTAGAGATCTAAGTGTTGGGAAGTCTTTCAGGAAAGTATTTGTATGGAGTGTAGCGATGTATGGAAGTAAAATATGGATGATAAACATTTTAGACAAGAAGAGAATAAAAGCTTTTGAAATGTGGTGCTGCAGAAGAATGCTGAATATTAGATAGGTAGATCACATAACTAATGAGTTGGAACTCAAAACAATTGGGCACAACCTGACAAGAAGAAGGGATCAGTTGGTATGACACATTCTGAGACATCAAGGGATTAGCAATTCAGTACTGGAGGGAGCTGTGGGGGGTAAAAAATCACAGATGGAAACCAAGAGATGATTACAGTAAGCAGATTCAGAAGGATGTAGGTTGCAGTAGTGACTTGGAGACGAAAAAGCTTGCACAGTATAAAGTAGTATAGAGAGCTGCATCAAACCAGTCTACGGACTACATACAACACCAACGTTACACAGTACTACTTTTCCTGTGACATGTTTGGATGAATACTTCACTGTTATTTGCCACTAAGCAGAACAGACACTATCTGAAAGTTGTCAGAGAAAACTGCTGCTCTGTAGATGAGTGCATAGTGGTACTATTTCCCTGTCTCATCCTAAAATGATGCCATATTCTCTGAGACTTAATCAATTCAATGAAACAGTATGCCTCACCAGTAACATAAAATATGATTATTATTTTTTTGTTCTTTCTTCAATATATTTGAGTATGCGTATTCTTGATAGAAAATGTGATCTGTTGTAACCAGCTAAATTTGTTCATTAAATAAGTCATTGTCTTTTATAAATTTAATCTTTGGAACGTACAGGAAATAATTAGCACCACAGTTCATAAATACAATAATCACTCCTTGTAAATAACGACATTGTCACCAAAAATAAGCATAACTTCTTTATTTTATTTTGCTTTTAGATTACAATTTTAAACTTCTGCATTTACTCAGACAAATAAAAAAAGTGCTGGGAAGTGTGTAAAGAATTCTTTCTGATGCACTTATTTCAACATGTGAAACAAGAACTTTGAGCTTATTCTTCTCTGAACCTTAAACATCTTACAAAATGAAGAGCTAGGATAAGAAATGTCCTGCACATTCTGTCATGAAGTTAATGAAATGTAAAAATCATTGTGGCATATGTTGTTTACAATTAAATTAGACTGTCATGTACACTCCTGTTCATAGATCTGTAACATTGTTATTCTACCTCTCAATTCATCTGTCTCAACAGTATTAATGGAAAGCTGCTATTTACTAAGTTTAAAAAACACTTTTTCTGCTTAAAGAAATACTGTTTTCTGGAATCAGTTCAGCTTAATCAAATTGTTTGCGTGTTGTCGTAGAGAATCTGGAACTAAGTGCAAATTATGAGAGCAGTGTCATAAACAAGAATTAAGGGGTGGAGATGGGGGTGGAAGAGAAGCATAGCCCACAATGCGTCAATTCCCAGACTTTATTCATCTGGTATTTGAGAATGGGAGCACTTAACGACTTGCAACAAACTTTACACACAATTTCAGACCATTAGGAAATTTTTCTCATTGACAGGCCCTACAAAATGATGAAAGGAAAAATGTTTATTGCTTACTACTATTCTGATTATCTACCTCTCATTTTATTCAAGACACATTTTATGAACAGAATGCACATACACCATTGAATGTAAGTGCCAGATTATATTATTGTATGAGACATAGTTCACAAGATATGGTTTCATAAACATCACACACAAGACCAGATGCTGTGTGGTATGGGTGTGGTCACACAGCTATAAATAAATACCTGAGCAATGCCAGGTTTCTCCGATAGTGATAAATAACTGCAGGAGGCAGGAATGAAACTGGTGGTTTGCACGTAATCAGCCAGCAAGTGTAGTAACTACAACATGACAGATGACACACATAATGACATATTATTCCCTTACTTTCTAAACTGTCACTTCCTGTCTTTGAGTGAACTATACCTTCCTAGAAATGGATCATGTCAGTGAACCTTTAGATGGTGATGCTGCTGGATCTCATATTCTGTTACATTGTCGTACTCTTGTGGATATGGCAACATTAAAATAGGATTACTTCTATTCATGCATTATGGTTATCTAGCAGCTCTTCATGTTCCTTGCAACCTAAGTCACTGTAATTAATCTGTACCTCAGGACAATGACAGAAAATCATGCAAAGTATATGAATACCTTATCTATGCTTTTGTGTCCTGAAATCATACTTGACTTCATAGGTGATGTCAAGACAACTAACAGCATTTGTTTTGGACTAACATAGTGCTTAAGTTATTTTTCTAAGTATCTGACTTTCTCTACAGGTGTAAAAGTCCAATCTAGGTTAGGTTGAAATACAGAGGTCAGTTTTTGTTTTATATGGACACCAACTGTCTTCCTTCCGCAGTTAAACATTAAATAGAAACAAAGTATCCATTGAACCATTACCTTCTGGGCACATCCTTTAGATAGAAGTATCTAATCACTAATATTTTGGCTGTTCATCATACAGCCATCTTCAGTGTGAGCCAGTGGCTGAATTAAAACTATTTTATACAATTATATGCCATGGAACAGGCTAACAGCATTAAATATAAAGTGTGCTACTTTCCTGTGTTATACCCAAATGCCACAACAGATAGTATCATATTCCAATTTCTTTATTTGATATCAATTTACATTGAAAGCACATCTGCCAATGTCTTTTAAATAAAATGTTTCACTTGACCAGTGGGTGGCAGGTACTTGTCATCTAGTCTTGACAGGAACACTTACCCATGCTGGAAGGGCATTACACATGGTGCACCATGCTTCGAAATTGCCTTCTACGAGGAACCTGGTAATTGGCTTGGTGGCAGCATAGTAGGTGAGGTAGTGAGTATCCACTACTATCTATTTATTCCCATTTTTGAGTTGAGAAACCTCCCCAATAGGTCATCTTCAGTCTGGTGAAATGAAGGAGCTACTGGCAGAATTGATATTAGGTTTTCTTTGAAATAACAGAGACAATGCTTCCATTGTAGACATTATGTACAGTGGCTTACATAATTATGACAGAACAGTAGATTTGTAGCCAATAATACCCACTTCTGAAACTATCAAGGGTCTTTACAAATCCTAGATGACCTGATGGGTGAGCATCATGCAAATAATTTAGTATAGTTGACAATAAATGAGCTAGGATGATAAGCAACAATTCACATCCCATTGGGTCATAATTCAGTGTACACACAATGAACTGTCATGCTGGATCTTCCATTTGTTCAGGCCCAATGTTTTTAGTGTAGCAGTGGCTGAGATATCATCAATGCTCTACTGTTCCTCTACAAAAGACAGTTGGCAGTATGCTACTGTGATGTTATATCCCTGAAACTCATGTGCCCATTTTGCAAATCAATGGATCCTTCAGCCTTGTTAGTCAACAAGTGCAATGCACTTATCTAACTCTCTGACCAAATAGATCTCGGAGGCTAAACAATACTGACAGACTGCTGTGTCATCCTAAGCTGTTAGGCTTTACTGGGTGCAGATGCGGAGGGGCACGTGGTGAGCATACCTCTCTCTCAGCCGTTGTCAGTTTTCATGATGAAAGCCACTTCTCTCACTAAAGTAACTCCTTAGTTGACATCAAAAGTGCTTAGTGCACCCTGCTTGCCAACAGCGCTCGGCAGACCTGGATGGTCACCCATCCAAGTATTAGCTAAACCCAACGGAACTGGTTTTACCACTATGGCAAGGCTGTTATTGTTTTATTTTTTTATCTTGTATTTTTTTTAAAGTAAAGAGTGATTCTTCCTGGACTTGGGGTTTAGTATGAAGTTTGGAGCAATACAGCCCACAACTTCAGAGCATGGGAATAATTTGCAACCTTTTCTAATCACTTACTCCAACAATGTACAATAAACTGCTGCTGGAAGGAGGTCATTTATTTCTCACAATCTGTATAGAACTGTGCAGGTGCATCAGCAGATACAATTGCCTTTCTAATATTAAATGATTTCAGTTTATTTTTCATTTTGTGACCTCTTATGATGATGTTTCTGGCTGGAAACTTTAAGTTCACTGGTTCAAATCCTACCTCCTGCATCATTTGAAATTCATGATAGCTGAACGTTCTGGGACCTACATACATATGGAATACTGAAATTTTTTCTAACAAATATATATGTGTACTTACGAGCACATGCTGTTGAGACAGGTAGTTCAGCTCTGTATGTACTTCCATGTGTGATCAGTTAATGTTATTTCTTGTTGATTGCCCTACTCTTGTAACTGGTACTGGGTTCTGGATTCTATGTGACACAGATCAGAGGAGACAGCATGATTCAATTATCTATATTATAAAGGCTCCATTTAGGATGCACAGTAGCATTTTCCACCCAAATATAATGAGTGCATTCCTTCTATGGTTTGCATTATGAATGGACCAATGGATACAAAAGCACTGGTGATTCAGATTCATGTCAGGCTCCTAACAGTATGTTTGGGAGGTGCTGGACAGGATCAGATGATGCAGGACCCACAGTGGCTTAAGAAAAATAAGGAAAGTCTCAACAGCTAGAACAAAATTCATGCAGAAATTAAGAAAACATTTGGTGGCAACCAGCAACAAGTCTGCATAAATACAGAAATGACCCTTATGTCAGGTAGAGATGAAGCAATCGTGTAGACTGTGTTGAAACTGTCACATGTTGTAAAAATGTAGAGCTGGCAGAGAACATGTATCAAGTGTTGCTTTTAAGGATCTCACAACAACACAAGGCTTCATAAAGCGGTGCTAGTATGATGAGGCAGTGCACCAGAAAATAATATAATGAAAGACATTTGATAACTTCCAAATTTTTACCAACAATACTTGTGGAAGAGCATCAGGAGCTCACATTGATAATAAAGCAGTTAGTAAATGAGTGGCTGAATGAAGCTGCACTGGGAGGTTGAATTCATGCATCAGGGGTTAGAATCACTAATGCAAGAGGTGGTTCATTGATGATTGACACCAGTCTCCAGAAGGCAGGCAATGCTGAAGAATGGAGTCAGCAACACTGGAGTCATACTGTAAACATGAGACAACATTCAATGTTCTTGACAGTACAGATGTGGTCTCTACTACTGCCAGTTTGAATTTGCCACAGACAAAGAGACATTTGACAAATCTAAGATGATGCATTCTTTTTCCACTGTGGAAACAATGGGCCTATTGTGTTTTACCATAAAGAAAGGAGGAGGGTATTTGACAACTATTACACTGCAAGACATCAAAGAACACAACTATTCTATCCACAGTAAGAACTGCAGATGACTACAGCCCATCTGCACAATAAGGCCATCACCTTACACTGTTAGTCACTCTCCAACATGCTACAGTTGTTGCCCATTGTTATTGCAAGTTTCTAGATGCTCTCTCACCTTCAGACTTATAACTAAATCAGGCAATCACGTATGGAGATAGCATTGCCACAGATAAAAATCCTCCGTAGATGAGCGTCAGGATATCAGTAAACTGCATCAACATAATTATCAATGACCAACCTGTCCAGGTGATTTGTCGTTTAGTGTGATACCAAATGCTTGTCACCACCTGTAGAAAACTATGGCTATGGTGCAAAAAATGGAAAATATGTTCAACCTACAGGATTTTGTATTGTGAGAACAGCTACATCAGTGGTGAAATTTGCCCTTTTATCAGGATTCAGTAATAATACTGTACTCAGATGGGACTTCTTACAGGCATCACATGCAGTTATAGAATGTGGGAGATTTGGGCTCTAGATTGATTAAGTTACTCCACTAAGGTCACACAACATGGCAACTGCCTACCATTGAAGATACACATAACACACAGGCAGTGACAAGAGTTCTAATCACCCTGGATATTTTTACACCTGCAGTACTCTAGTAATGTACAGAAGAGTACTCACTCTCACAAATACACCTATATGTCAATTATGATCATGACCATCACTAGTGGGCGAGGAGAGCTTCTGGGTCATCAATTGCCATACATATCTAGAACTTATCTCTAAAGGTATGTGCATATGGATAGCTGAACCCCTCCAGCACATCAGCTCAGTGCCATGAATGGAAAATCATGCTATGCTACCATTAGCAGTCACTCATTGGGGGAATCTACTTTTCAGACACCAATACACTCTAGTGTGACCAAGAAACAGCATCATAGTGTATTGGCCACACCACATTCACATCTTGAAAGGATACAAGGTAGACCAGAAGCACAACATGAAACAGCATATCAACTCTAGGGATCATCTTTCCATTAATTGGTGCTCACATAGGGTGCTTCCAGCTGAAGAACAGATAATACTCAGGGAAATAGAGGTGGTGATGCAAGGCGAGAGCCTTCAGCTATCAGTGTGTTATTGGTCTCCCTCTGTGATCCTTGTGCAAAAGAAAAATTGCACTTGGAATCATATCAGTTACTGATAGCTGAAAAAAAATTACCAAAAAGAACGTGTATTATCTTCCATAAATTATAATGCCTACGATGGTCTGAAGGGAGCGAAGATTTTTCCACCATTGATTGCCTACCAACAGATGAAGGCTGATGAGGTTGACCAGGAAGAGACTGCTACCATAACAGTTGATAATGTCTATTAGTTCAAAATTTTACTGTTTGGTCTGTGCAATGTTCCAGCATCCTTTGATCCAATGATAGGTTATCGTCTTCGACATCATAAATGGGTGATATATTTTTGCTACCTGGATGACACTGACTTTTTCTCAAACTCATTTGAAGAGTATGTAAGGCACTTGACAACAGTGTTGAAGTTGTCCAAGATGCTGATATTCATGTAAATCCTAGGAAGTACCTCTTCATTGCCCATGTCATACAAATCTTGTGGTGCCTAGTCAATGAAAATGAAGTCAATCATGATTCATACAATGTAAAAAGAATGTAAAAGTCATGATATATTTTCCAAGTAGTTGACACATTTGTGATGTGAGGGGCTCCATTGAACTAGGCTCCTGTTAGAGATGATTTGTAAAGGATTTCAGTGGTATCGTGGCCACTCTCAGAATGTCTACAAGAGATGTGTAACTTTCTTGAGAGTGAGGAGGAATAAAAATGTTTCTATATCCTTATAGATGTGCTATCATCATCATCATCATCATCATCATCATCATCAGTACTAACAAATTTTATCAAGAATGCAGACGCATTGATGTTAGTTTGGCAGTTTGTAAATTAGTTCCTTCCCAGGGTGTAATTATTAATGAAATACTTCATTTCTAAATTGTATCACATTCTTAAGTATCACAGAAGTTAATAATTTATGTTGTAAATGTCATTTTATAGAAATCTTTTTCCATAAATAATTTCATTGCACTTTATTAATGTTATTACCAATGTTGTACTTTATAATATATTTCTCCAAAGAACAACTGCTAATAATGCCTATGTTCAGAAGATTGTATGTTGAATCCAGATGATTAAGTTTATCATTTTGCAAGAGCCAGGTTGTTGTTACAGTAGATCAAAACTCTAGTTTTGAAATCATAGTCATTTATTTTTCTTCATATTTATTCTTTCAGCTTTCTGCATTGTTTAAAAACTTCATTTCACCAAAATACCATTAGTGCTTGCATATTCACAAAACCAATACATGTTTACATAAGAACTCAAGATCTGATGATGCCAGACAAAAGACAGACAGACTGACTGTAGAACTAAGACAGGAACTACTATTAGTACACTTTAAGCATCTACTTATAATATTACCTTTTGGTACATGAATTTCCTAGAAATGATACCTTCAAATTCAATAATTTTGTAATTGAACATGAATTTTAAGAAATGAATAATTTAAAGACAGAAAAATTAGGGAATTATATATACAAGAAAAGACAGTTACTAACTGAATGATTATCTCCCATTTTTGTGTTTGTTATCTGTATTTCAAAACAAATAATGGAATGACAAATCTTCTGCAGAAAACATCATACAGTACTTATGTATATGCAAAACAATAGCCAAGAGAAATGTTTACATTAATTAGTGTTAATTCAGAGTGAAATATTTACTTTATGGCCAAATATATTGCATTGTGCTAATATAAAACTGTATGACAGTTACATTTAATGCCTGATGCTGAACACTTCATAATCAGAATTTTGCCTGTGCAAATATTGAGAGCTTCAAAAGATTCAAACCTCTCTGATGTCCCAGGGGGAGAGGGTCTCTGGAGGAGAAAAAGCAGAGACATTGTAAATCTGTGAATTTTCTTTAAGTACTAAAACATTTAATGTATAACTGTGTTGTACATTACTCAATAGTGTTTCTATTATGCTTCAGCGCACTATTTCCACTTTAACTGTCCCATGGTCAGAGAGAAACATGGGATAATCAGTCACTGATGATATTCGGTCAGATCACATCACAACAATGTGGCCAACACATTCTGCAGCAACCACTACACTGGTGCTGGATTGCATCAGCAACATGAAGAACAATGTCGTTTTTGTGCTATCACATAGTGAAAACTGAGTGCTGTTAATCTCCACAATGATCACATGGACGGTGAACAATGTCAATGATGGCTCCCAACAATGAATATCTTATTAGACTTAGCGGTAAATATGCAGAGAGATTGTGCTTCAAATCAGTTCAATCCACAGTGTATACCACTGGTGAATATTGTGCCTTCCACGTCCTCCATATTGTGTACAAGATTTTGACTGACTGACAAAACAACAACTCAACAACTAACTCACTCCCGCAGCATCACTGCTTTGCTTTACATAAAATTTTAACAATAAATTTCAAAATAACCCATTATTAATTTTGTACAATTTTGATGTTACAACTAAAATTTACAAAACGTAAAGAAACTGATGTTACAGCTGAATAAGGTACAAAATACAATATTAATTGACATAATTTTTATAGTATCATCACTAGTTTTAAATTTGAATTTTAATTACAATAATGTCTAATTAATTACAGTAACTAAAATAATACAAGACAGTTTGGTTGCTAACATTCAATGATGGTACAAATCTCATGCTTTATCTGACTACATGTGTAAAATTTACAAATAAGGCCTCAAATTCTGAAAATATGAAAGTTGTGTGATGTAAACAATTGGAGAGTTAATTAGAAATGTAATTACAAAGGATATTAATTACAGAGGAGGACATAAAATTAGATAACACATGAAAATAATAACTTTTAAGCTGTTTCTCAAGATAATGGTGTTCTGTGTCAACTCATTAATCAACTCCAAGTAAGGTAATTAGGGGCACCAACCACTTATGCCAACATTTCCACAGCCTATTAATATTTGCCGCCAGATATTTAACACTTCAATTTCTTGATTAAACATCTAACTTGGCACCTGTACATAATTTTGTTAATGACTACAATCCCCCGCTATGGTCGCAGGTTCGAATCCTGCCTCAGGCATGGATATGTGTGATGTCCTTAGGTTGGTTAGGTTTAAGTAGTTCTAAGTTCTAGGGGACTGATGACCTCAGCAGTTAAGTCCCATAGTGCTCAGAGCCATTTTAACCATTTGAACAACAATCCCTTGACAATCATGACAATATATGTCCTTCCAGGACATTCTATATGCTTTCACAATTAGGAAGGACTGACTTGTCTGATAACTATCCGGATGCATATAGAAAAAAGGTGGTATCAGACATTTCATATGATTCTTGGGGAACGCTGTATCGTTACAACATTCCATTATCACCCAACATGGAGTATTATGGACTTTGGTTGGGTTACAGTATGCAACAGTTCCACAACTGCTTATCCTGAGCAGTGCCCCCATAATCAATTTGTGTCAGTGCTTAATGCTTAATGCTGGTTCTGTGCCACCCACACCTTTGGTGTCACATTATAGATATAAGCATCTGCATTCTGTTTCATCATAACCAGTAGCACATCAGTTTCACTGACCTACAGTGAATGCTAATTGGGGTACACAACAGTTGTCTGACAACCAGTCCTACATGACCTCAAACCTCTCTGCATAATGTTCCCACTGGGCTTGCACCTACTGTGCCATTCATGTGTCATGACCTCGGATTACTGCATATTGTAATGCCATGCCAGGAGACATATTATGAACAACGAATGGAGACATCATTACCCACACTGTACTACCATATGTGGGTCCCACGAGCTTCACATTTGAAGATATTAAGTACCTCAACCTGGTGCCATTCAACAAAGACTTCCCAACACTGTGGTTTTCTGTGGCCCAAAGTGTTTTTTGGTCAGCCAGAATCTTCAGCACTACAAAATGAGCAAACATCCTCTGTCATCTGGGCAAGCAGAGAGAGCTAATTGATGATATCATCTTGGCACTGCCACAGACAAATAAATATGACACAGCTAAAATGGCCTTGATACATTGACTTTCCTGCACTCCTGAAAAAGTGCTCAGTAAGGCATTGTATGGTCAACATTTCAATTCAACAAACTCACAGTACTGTCATCAGCTGTGAACAAGCATTCATTCTAACCTACTATCCAACACAGCTGTGTGGACTCTGTCTCATCAACCTGCCAAGGACCTGCAGCTTCCCATGATAATTTATGCCATTGAACCTCTCAAGCAATGTCTACTGCTTGCAGTTCTTCTGTTCATGATAGTGAATCACCATGCCATTAACACAGTGTTCAAATGTCCCATGCTCGGTGCAGTCAATGATGCACTTGGCACTGCCCAAATTGTCCTGAACTTCAATGACTGCTGATGAAGACAGCACCTCACAGCATCCGCTATCAGCACCATGCCCTTCTACACCACTGACACCATCACAGCAGGAAGCTGTCATGTTAGAAAATACAATTGGAGCTGAATAACTGGTGTGTTGGTTTCATCACCAGCTAGGCAAGCCACATGCAAGTGCCCTACTTCCTGCAGATATTACCCAAACACAGAATTACACTACTGGCCATTAAAATTGCTACACCATGAAGATGACGTGCTACAGATGCGAAACTTAACCAGCAGGAAGAAGATGCTGTGATATGCAAATGATTAGTTTTTCAGAGCATTCACACAAGTTTGGCACTGATGGTGACACCTACAACGTGATGAGACGAGGAAAGTTTCCAACCAATTTCTCATACACAAACAGCAGTTGACCGGCATTGACTGGTGAAACATTGTTGTGATGCCTCGTGCAAGGATGAGAAATGCGCACCATCATGTTTCCGACTTTGAGATCCAATGACTGTTAGCAGAATATGGAATTGGTGGGTTCAGGGGGGATAATATGGAATGCCGTGCTGGATCCCAACGGCCTCGTATCACTAGCAGTCAAGGTGACAGGCATCTTATCTGCATGGCTGTAACGAATCGTGCAGCCATGTCTCGATCCCTGAGTCAACAGATGGGGACGTTTGCAAAACGACAACCATCTGCATGAACAGTTCGATGACATTTGCAGCAGCATGGACTATCAGCTCGGAGACCATGGCTGTGGTTACCCTTGACGCTGCATCACAGATGGGAGCACCTGCGATGGTGTACTCAATGATGAACCTGGGTGTGTGTGAATGGCAAAATGTAATTTTTTCAGATGAATCCAGGTTCTGTTTACATCATGATGGTTGCATCCATGTTTGGCGACATGGTGGTGAACACTCATTGGAAGCGTGTATTCATCATCACCATACTGGCGTATCACCCGGCATGATGGTATGGGGTGCCATTGGTTAAACATCTCGGTCACCTCTTGTTCGCATTGACGGCACCCTGAACAGTGGACATTGCATTTCAGATGTGGTTGCATTTCAGATGTGTTACGACCCATGGCTCTACCCTTCATTCGATCCCTGCGAAACCCTACATTTCAGCAGGATAATGCACGATCGTGTGTTGTATACAGAAAATGTTCAACTATTGCCCTGGCCAGCACATTCTCCAGATCTCTCACCAATTGAAAACGTCTGGTCAATGGTGGCCGAGCAACTGGCTCATCACTATATGCCAGTCACTACTCTTGATGAACTGTGGTATTGTGTTGAAGCTGCATGGGCAGCTGTACCTGTACACGCCATCCAAGCTCTGTTTGACTCAATGCCCAGGCATATCAAGGCCGTTATTACAGCCAGAGGTGGTTGTTGTGGGTACTGATTTCTCAGGATCTATGAACCCAAATTGCATGAAAATGTAATCACATGTCAGTTCTAGTATGATATATTTGTCCAATGAATACCTGTTTCTTCTTGGTGTAGCAATTTTAATGGCCAGTAGTGTAGATGGTCTAGCCTATGCTAATCACCAAACCTGTCTCTGTCACCCTATTATCAGAGAAATACAGAACACTCCACTGATGTCACCACCCAAATATTTTTTCTAGTAGATAGATGGTCAGACAATAGCTCACTCCCAGTTGATAGCACATTGACATTTCAATCGATGTCAAACTTATGTTTATACTAAGCTAATGATACAGAGTTACAGGTATACAGCATGATTTCAATCACCATTCACCTGGCAACAAGTGTTATGTATCAATGGGACTTTTTCATAACTGACATCACAGAGCCGGTGTTGAGGACTGATTTCCTGTGTGTCAGTCAACTTTCACTGCACATCATGCAAGCCACATTAACACAGCATGTGGTGAGATACTTGACAGTGTCTTTGCACCCAATACAATTCGTTTATGCCCGTGTCTGTGCTCATGCAGTAAACATCATCTTTACAATACATCAGTGAATTCCTGACTGTAATAGCAATCACAGAAACCTACAAGCCATATCAAAACCACTGATACAGCACTTGCATCGGCATGCAACCATCTGTGGTCCTTATTTTTCAGCAGTTGGTTACGTCAAACAGACCGCCAGCCATGACAAACAAGTTGCCCCCACTGCCCTCAACACTCTTGCCATAGGACAACAATGACACCCACGTTATTACAAGACAGTGCGGGATGTTGACAAACGGTACTCCCACTACACTCACCTCTTGCTCCTTAGCGCTCATATATGCAGTTAGTCGGTACAACATATCACATATCTTTATGAAAGAAGGTCCACCTAACTTTCACAAACCAGTATATATGCTGATTGCAAAGATTGCTACTGATTACATGCTCCAAGTGCAGATCATATGACTGTCAGACAGTTGTGGACCTCCAGAATCAAACTGCTCCTGAAATAAAATGGTGCCATGAAAGATTTTGGTGATTACAGTGTTCTTAATTGCAGGACAGTCATAATTTGATTCTTAACATGCATAATTTTAATCAGACATTTGTAGGCACCACAGTGTCCTTTGTCATTGGCCGTAAAAGGACATATCTGCAGATTTTCCAATGTACCCAGACAACATTGTGAAAACCACCATCATTGTCCAGTTTGAGCTCTTTGAGTACCTGTACATGCCATATGGCTTGAAGAACATGACACAAACATGACAGTGATTCATTTCTGGTCTCATCTTCTGCCTCCCCCAATTATTACAAGCATTTAGATGATATTTTTATCCACACCAATAACCTCAAAGACCACTTGTTTGTTTTAAGGCAGGGCTTAGCCACCCTCTGAAAAGGAGGAGGAGAGGGGAGGGGTTAACCATTATTGAGGCTAAATCTCAAATTAAACATGAGCTCACATCCTTTTGAATACAGATGGCATTCACCCCACAGCAGTGTGTATACATATGGTCCAGAGCCTACCCCTACCAGAGGTAACAATTACTTGTGTTGTTTCCATGGAACACTAAACATTTACCCGTACAACTTACCACATGCGCAGCTGCTTCGCAGTCACAGCTGCAGACATGCATTCAGAGAAGAACCAATGTGTTAAAAAAAAAAGGTCGAATGGATGGCAACCATGAAAGAAACATACCAGACCTCAGAACAACTGCAAGTTAACGCTGTCACCGTAGCCCATCCCAACCCAAATACAGGACTCAACCTTACAACACACACTAGCAACGCCACAGTGGGCGGTGTACTGCAGTTAATCATCAATGACATATTGCAGTCACTTAGATTCCCCTCCAGGAAAGTCACATCTCCCCAGTCTAAGTAGTCTTCCTTAGATTCTGAGCTGCTCATGATCTATGCTGTGAGCAAACAGTTTCAAGGGACTTAAAGGGCTGACCATTATTTGGTTGTGGACACAGTCAAAAAAACTCACTTCAAGACATCAGCCTGTGCCATTTCTTCCACCTAGACCTCATCTTGCAGTACACCACTGATCTGCCGTGTTCAAAGACAGACAAGGTAACTGCAGGTTACCTCTTGCAGATCGGTGCAGATTCATTACAATATGATTATGAACAGAGATCAGTGACACTCCCACCAACAAATTCATGGCAGATCAGCCGGCCAATCTACAGATTGAGTGCTGAATCGTACCCAATACTGAGCTAACATTGCTGTTTGACATGCCCCAAGACAGAATATGCCTCATCCTGCCATTCCGTACATGACGGGAAGTGTTCAGCAGACTACACAACCTGAGCCACCCAGGAATTGCAATAAAACATGCCTAATCACAAATAAGTTTGTGTGGCATCGAGTTAAACAAGACTGCAGATGCTGAGCACAGGGCTGCTGAATCATTCAGCAAATCAGTATCAGCTGACCAGCCACAGCCCGAACACTTTGCGATGTCCAAATCATGTTTCAAACACATACTTATTGATATTGCAAGATTTTTCCTCGCTGGAAGGCTTCTGGAACCTACTTTTGGCTATCAGTAGAACGTTGAAGATGGGTTGAGGCAATATCCATCAGATCCACACTATTACTACACAATCGACAGCACACACATTTATAGAAATGTGGATCACCTATTTCACAGTTCCAGAACAGATCACCAGTATCGCCACCAGCACCAGCAGTCAAAGTCCACCTGTACATTATCACCCACAAATGCACATCTTACCACCCAAAAAACAACAGGTTGGTTGAGAGGCGGCTTAGTCCCACGAATGCAGCTTCGATATGCCACATTGTGTCCTGGTCAAAGCGCTGCCATAGGTGCTACTCGGCATTCAGTTGATGGGTAAAGATGACATCCATGTGTCACATGCTGGGCTCCTATATAGTGAAATTCTATCACTTGCTGCTGCAGTTTTTGCAGAGCCTACATTTGACGTGACACACACTAACCTGCTGGCATTAGTGGACATAGTTTGCACACAATTTTGAACTTGTATGTGCTACTCCTGTTACCCCCCCCTCTCTCTCTCTCTCTCCCCCTCATCCCCTCTCCCCCCCTCTCCCCCTTTCTCACCACCCTTTCTCTCCCCCCCTCTCCCCCCCTCTCCCCCCCTCTCCCCCCCTCTCCCCCCCTCTCCCCCCCTCTCCCCCCCTCTCCCCCCCTCTCCCCCCCTCTCCCCCCATCTCTCTCTCTCCCCCATCTCTCTCTCTCCCCCATCTCTCTCTCTCCCCCATCTCTCTCTCTCCCCCATCTCTCTCTCTCCCCCCCTCTCTCTCTCTCCCCCCCCTCTCTCTCTCTCCCCCCCTCTCTCTCCCTTACCCCCTCTCTCTCCCTTACCCCCTCTCTCTCCCTTACCCCCTCTCTCTCCCTCCCTTACCCCCTCTCTCTCCCTCCCTTACCCCCTCTCTCTCCCTCCCTTACCCCCTCTCTCTCCCTCCCTTACCCCCTCTCTCTCCCTCCCTTACCCCCTCTCTCTCCCTCCCTTACCCCCTCTCTCTCCCTCCCTTACCCCCTCTCTCTCCCTCCCTTACCCCCTCTCTCTCCCTCCCTTACCCCCTCTCTCTCCCTCCCTTACCCCCCCTCTCTCTCTCCCTTACCCCCCCTCTCTCTCTCCCTTACCCCCCCTCTCTCTCTCCCTTACCCCCCCTCTCTCTCTCCCTTACCCCCCCTCTCTCTCTCCCTTACCCCCCCTCTCTCTCTCCCTTACCCCCCCTCTCTCTCTCCCTTACCCCCCCTCTCTCTCTCCCTTACCCCCCCCCTCTCTCTCTCCCTTACCCCCCCCCTCTCTCTCTCCCTTACCCCCCCCCTCTCTCTCTCCCTTACCCCCCCCTCTCTCTCTCCCTTACCCCCCCCTCTCTCTCTCCCTTACCCCCCCTCTCTCTCTCCCTTACCCCCCCCCTCTCTCTCTCCCTTACCCCCCCCCTCTCTCTCTCCCTTACCCCCCCCTCTCTCTCTCCCTTACCCCCCCCTCTCTCTCTCCCTTACCCCCCCCCTCTCTCTCTCCCTTACCCCCCCTCTCTCTCTCCCTTACCCCCCCTCTCTCTCTCCCTTACCCCCCCTCTCTCTCTCCCTTACCCCCCCTCTCTCTCTCCCTTACCCCCCTCTCTCTCTCCCTTACCCCCCTCTCTCTCTCCCTTACCCTCCCTCTCTCTCCCTTACCCCCCCTCTCTCTCTCCCTTACCCCCCCTCTCTCTCTCCCTTACCCCCCCCCTCTCTCTCCCTTACCCCCCCTCTCTCTCTCTCCCTTACCCCCCCCTCTCTCTCCCTTACCCCCTCTCTCTCTCCCTTACCCCCTCTCTCTCTCCCTTACCCCCTCTCTCCCTTACCTCCCCTCTCTCTCTCTTCCCTCCCCCCCTCTCTCTCTCTTCCCTGCCCCCCTCTCTCTCTCTTCCCTGCCCCCCTCTCTCTCTCTTCCCTCCCCCCTCTCTCTCTCTTCCCTCCCCCCCTCACTCTCTCTTCCCTCCCCCCCTCACTCTCTCTTCCCTCCCCCCCTCACTCTCTCTTCCCTCCCCCCCTCTCTCTCTCTTCCCTCCCCCCCTCTCTCTCTCTTCCCTCCCCCCCTCTCTCTCTCTTCCCTCCCCCCCTCTCTCTCTCTTCCCTCCCCCCTCTCTCTCTCTTTCCTCCCCCCTCCCTCTCTCTCTCTTCCCTCCCCCTCCCTCTCTCTCTCTTTCCCCCCCCCCCCTCTCTCTCTCTCTCTCTTCCCCCCCCTCTCTCTCTCTCTTCCCCCCCCCCTGTCTCTCTCTCTCTCTTCCCCCCTGTCTCTCTCTCTCTCTCTCTCTTCCCCCCTGTCTCTCTCTCTCTCTCTCTCTTCCCCCCCTCTCTCTCTCTCTCTCTCTTCCCCCCCTCTCTCTCTCTCTCTCCCCCCTCTCTCTCTCTCTCTCTCTCTTCCCCCCCCCCTCTCTCTCTCTCTCTCTCTCTCTTCCCCCCCCTCTCTCTCTCTCTTCCCCCCCCTCTCTCTCTCTCTCTCTTCCCCCCCCTCTCTCTCTCTCTCTTCCCCCCCTCTCTCTCTCTCTCTTCCCCCCCCTCTCTCTCTCTCTTCCCCCCTCTCTCTCTCTCTTCCCCCCCCTCTCTCTCTCTCTTCCCCCCCCCCTCTCTCTCTCTTCCCCCCCCCCTCTCTCTCTCTCTCTCTTCCCCCCCTCCCTTTCCCTCCCTCCCTTCCTCCTCCCCCCCTCCCTCCTGCCCCCTCCCTCCTCCACCCACACAAACATTTTATTTGCTAATGCATGGCACACCGACAATAGTGTGGCCATGACGCACAAACCTATGTGGGTTCCGCAAGATGTCCACACTATGGTTCTTACACACTTTGTACCACTTGATACCAACACAGGTTAACAGAGTACACCACCACCAACAGCCTCACCCCTGGTGCAAGCATCACCTACTCAGCTGCTCACAGAGCTGCCATCAT
Organism: Schistocerca americana; assembly: GCF_021461395.2. Lineage (NCBI taxonomy): Eukaryota > Metazoa > Arthropoda > Insecta > Orthoptera > Acrididae > Schistocerca > Schistocerca americana. Next base: position 56,277,867 of record NC_060125.1, on the reverse strand, counting down.
CATTATCTGCACTGGACATCACCTCCAAATTGCATTACACAACATCAACATCTGGTGCCATATCATCTATATGCCATTTGCCAACATTGTCAAGGAATAGGCATGTGGAAGTAGACACTTAACATGTTGCAGTGCAAATCTAGGAAACAACTTTAATCATGGCTGACGTTTGCAGCAACCGTATACACAAATTTGAAAAATATGTAAAAATCAGCCAACCGGTTGCACAGCTTTTCTATATACCTTGACCAGGTTTCATCACCTCTAAGGGTGACTTCATCAGAAGGTAAGGTAATTACATGAAGAACATATTATCAAAGATGTACAGTGATTTGAGAGCTGAGTTGCTCAAGTGATACATTAAAATATAAAACATAATGTTCTTCAAAAGGTCAAACATTAAAATATAAGTAACACCAGTGTGGTGTGAGGAGACTGACAGCCACACCACACCACACCAGTGTTACTTATGTTTTAAAGTTTGACCTTTTGAAGAACATTGTTTTATATTTTAATGTATGACTTGAGCAACTCAGCTCTTAAATCACTGTACATCTTTGATGATATGTTCTTCATGTAATTCCCTTACCTTCTGATGAAGTCACCCTTAGAGGTGACGAAACCTGGTCAAGGTATATAGAAAAGCTGTGCAACCGGCTGGCTGATTTTTACATAGTTTTCAAATCTTGGAAACCTCTTCATGAAAGAATGCAAAAACACTGAATTGTGTTTTGTGAAATCATGTATCTGCAGATCATAATATGCATGAATTCTTAGATGATATGCATCAAAAAATACTATTGCAAAAAAGAAAATCAACTACATTATTGTATAACAGAAAGGCAACTGGACCTGGTAATATACCTCTGCAATACTATACAGTTTACAGGAAATAACTTACTCTACTTTGTAATCTTACCCTCCCACACATCACCATTAGATTTTCAGTCTCTTCATAATAATTAAATTCTTTTAACAAGCTTTGATATTACTAAGATTTACAAATAAACTTTTTTACTTATCTTAGTTTTTTCGTTGTTGGCTGCAGTTCATTAATCTAGGGGTAGATTCTTGAGGCTGAAATTTTTGACTTCATGGGTTCCAGATGACTTTATAACTGTTATGGAAACAAAACAGAAATTATGCAGTGGACTTACTTTTTTCATTATATCACATTCTTCTATATCACATGGTCTTTAAAATTTCCACTTCCATGAAACCAAAAAATTACACTGTTATTCTGGTACCACGCACTGCGGAATTTGAATCCCCGCCAGACATCATGGACGTTGAAGACCCCTAGAGGTCTCTGCACCATCGCACCGTAAGCCGTGGCGGCGCGCGCCTCCTGGCCCGCTTTTAGTGTGAGAGCACCACAATGGAACATGTGGTTCCAGCGGCCAATAGCGGCGCCCCCGATAGAGTACTTAAGCACCTGCCTCTCGCTGAGCCAGTCGGTCTAATCTCGTGTACATCTGTGGACACATCGCCCCGCATCAGACAGCTTACTTACTTTCTTGTTCTGTGTTCAAGTGGACGTGTTTGTTAGGTTTTCTTGTGACTCGTGTTCAATCTTGTTGTTGTTCATTCTGTCCTTCGTTGGTCATGTCCGTCCTCTTCTGTTGTGTTGTTGTCCGCAGGTCCCACCACGCTTTCCATCATTTCAACCCCACGACCATCCCAGTTGCAGTTACAACAGTTATTGCCAAAATTAAAAACGCATCTGATCCCATCAGAGGCATGCGTACTACTCCCTCATTCTGCGGTACTGACAATGTTACAAACAGTATATAAAACAAAAAGTTGACAAACTTTTTTGCTAAAAGAAGAATCTTCACCAAGTTACATCATTATTTTCTAAATGAATCCAGAAATTTAATAAATATTGTCAGGTTGTACAATTAATAATAGGAATTTTAAGTATGCCAGATATTTTGTAATTTCAAATGTTTGTAAAGGAGGAGTAATTTTAACTGTACATACAGAGTTAATACATATTGATTGTAATCAAGAAATTTCTTTTTATACATTTTAGCCTCAAATCTAATACATCTTATACAAAATCATATGAAATTCATTTAGTTAAACAGCTGAGATAATGTTCACCTATACAAGATTGGAAAATATTCAAGAAGGGCTGGCAGACAAATGTTCCTGACATCAGTCTGTTATAATTGACGTATGAAATGCATTGCTCTTGCATTATCACACTTTTTGAATGACTATCTCTTCTGCAAGAGTCAACATGGTTTCTTCAAAAATCTTGAGAAACTGAGCTTATTCTGTACATTCTTGAGTTTGTGTTGTAGATAATAGCACCTGTTGTGTCTAGACAAGACAGCCTAGACACAATGAGAGGAAGCCTAGAGGCACGCGCTAAGCTAAGCCGGATGGCGTGAGGTCTGAAACAGGATACGTAATGAATGCTATAAAGAAAAGTACGTAGCTTCTGGAATACTTAACTTTAATCCATCCTTTTTGGTACATCTGGAGATTGTGGCGATACAAGTGAGACTCTTTAGATACATGCAATGTTACTAATGGCGCCCTGCTAGGTTGTAGCCATTGACTTAGCTGATGGCTATTCTAACTCTCTGCTCTGCAAATGAGCGAGGCTTCGTCAGTGTAGTCGCTAGCTACGTCGTCCGTACAACTGGGGCGAGTGCTAGTCTGTATCTCGAGACCTGCCTTGTGGTGGCGCTCGGTCTGTGATCACACAGTGGCGACACGCGGGTCCGACATGTACTAATCGACTGCGGCCGATTTAAAACTACCACCTAGCAAGTGTGGTGTCTGGCGGTGACACCACAGCACCCACAATAAAACCTTATTCCTTGCCTTCAAAAAACATTTGAAACCATTCTGCAGTGAGGCTTAGTGAACAAAATAGAAACTTATGCAGTGTCAGTCTAGCATTGTGATTGTATTCACAACTTTGTAGTGGATAGAATTCAACACACCACTCTTAATTGGTCAGAATCACTGGATGTAAAATTAATTTTAAGTGTAACCCATGGTAGTGTTACAGGGCCATGTTGTTGTTGCAGTCTTCAGTCCAGAGACTGGTTTGATGCAGCTCTCCATGCTACTTTATCCTGTGCAAGTTTCTTCATATCCCAGTACCTGCTGCAACCTACATTCTTCTGAATATGTCTAGTGTATTCATCTCTTGGTCTCCCTGTACAATTTTTACCCTCTACGCTGCCCTCCAATACTAAATGGTGATCCCTTGATGCCTCAGAATATGCCCTACCACCTAATCCCTTCTTCTAGTCAAGTTGTGCCACAAATTTCTCTCCTCTCCAATTCTATTCAATACCTCCTCATTAGATGCTACAGAAGAATGCTGAAGATAAGGTGGGTAGATCTACCCACCTTATCTTCAGCATTCTTCTGTAGCACCACATTTCGAAAGCTTCTATTCTCTTCTTGTCTAAACTATTTATCATCCATGTTTCATTTCCATACATGGATACACTCCATAAAATACTTTCAGAAACGACTTCCTGACATTTAAATCTATACTCAGTGCTAACAAATTTCTCTTCGTCAGAAATAGCTTTTCTTGCCATTGCCACTCTACATTTTATAGCCTCTCTACATCAACCATCATCAGTTATTTTGCTCCCCAAATAGCAAAACTCGTTTACTACTTTAAACATTTCATTTCCTAATCTAATTCCTGCAGCATCACTGGATTTAATTCGACTACATTCCATTATCCTCATTTTGCTTTTGTTGATGTTCATCTTATATCCTCCTTTCAAGATACTGTCCATTCTGTTCAGCTGCTCTTCCAGGTCCTTTGCTGTCTCTGACAGAATTACAATGTCATCGGCGAACCTCAAAGTTTTTATTTCTTCTCCATGGATTTTAATTCCTACTCCGAATTTTTCTTTTGTTTCCTTTACAGCTTGCTCAATATACAGATTGAACAACATCAGTGATAGGCTACAGCCCTGTCTCACTCCCTTCCCAACCACTGCTTCACTTTCATGCCCCTCGACTCTTATAATTGCCATCTGGTTTCTGTACAAATTGTAAATAGCCTCTTGCTCCCTGTATTTTACCCCTGCCACCTTCAGAATTTGAAAGAGAGAAAGCTTTTGACAATGTTTACTGGAATACTCTGTCTACAAATGCTATAAATGTAGATTTGCCTTTCCTTAATCTATTTTCTAAGATAAGTATTAGGGTCAGTATTGCCTCACATGTTCCAACATTTCTATGGAATTGAAACTGATCTTCCCCAAGGTCGGCTTCTACCAGTTTTTCCATTCGTCTGTAAAGAATTTGTGTTAGTATTTTGCAGCCGTGCCTTATTAAACTGATAGTTTGGTAATTTTCACATCTGTCAACACCTGCTTTCTTTGGGATGGTATTTCACCTGTCTCATACATTTTGCTCACTAGATGGTAGAATTTTGTTAGGCCTGACTCTCCTAAGGTTGTCAGTAGTTCTAATGAAATGTTGTCTACTCCTGGGGCCTTGTTTTGACTTAGGTCTTTCAGTGCTCTGTCAAACTCTTTACGCAGTATCATATCTCCTATTTCATCTTTATCTACATTTTCTTCCATTTCCATAATAGTGTCCACAATATTGCCCTCAGGACCATATACTGCCTCAACCCTAAAGTCATCAGGCCTTTTTCCTGGTGTTTTGGCAGATATTTCAAATTTATTTTAAGCGACGCGTAAGAGGAGGTAGCCCAAACAGATGCTGTTCACCATGTGTTTGATCTGATGCACATTGACAATGAAGAACATCAGTTTGTTTTTCATGATGAATGAAATATTTCTTAAATCAGAATTTTGTGTGTCTGTTTATTGTACTAGTTCATATTAGACTAGTGTGATATTATTCTTGAATATATGTTTTAATAATTTTAATAAAAATTTTGTTTGAAATGTATGAGCTTGTATGTGTGCTTTTGGGGGCATGCTTGCACATTTATCTGTTGGATGATGTAGGAAGCTTCGTGAGACCGTTTGTAAATGATGGTGCTCACAGATGAAGCTGTTGTATGTAGGAAACTTGTGGTGTCAGAAAACTGTAACAAAATGTAGGAAGATATGTAAAGTATCCACGCAAGATGCAGAGAGTGGTACTTCAATCTCTCTGCAAATAAATGTAATGTGTAGTTCATAAATAGACAGAAAGACAATGCTGTTTGATTACCTAACTGGTAATTATAAGTGGTTACAACACTAAAATTCACACGAGGCATTTTCCTGCACATTATCACTGCACCTCCTCCATTGCTACTTGCAATGGTCATTAGTTGCAGCATGGGAGTACATGACCCATTTATCTCAAGGCTTCCTTCTTTCTTTTAAAACTATTCACATGTTTGGGTTTGTCACTTTGCTGAACAAAAGCAAGAACCCACTTGTCAGCAAATTTCAGTCTTGATACTGTATGTTTTCCACCACAGCTGATTTCTCCACCTGTTCGTGTCGTCTTGTTGGAATAGATATCAATAGAAATAGAAGTTTATTGTCTCATAACATACAATTTCAAGCCATTGACTTAAAGTACAGGAGACTCGTCAAAACATAAAAACAGGTTTACAATTTTCCTTATAACACCAGTAATATAATATACAGTACTGAATAATTACTTAATTAAGCAATTAATAATTTTTCTTCAAAAGCAACAAACTTTTATGATTAACAGTCCTAAATACTTGCTCTCTCCTGCTCAAATTTTCAGGTTGTCGTTTATGAATTCTTCTACTGAATAGTAACATTTCTGCACTAGTTTCTCATATAAGGATTTTTTCAGTGTTTCTAAATTTATGCTAAGCAGTTCTCTTCCTTTCACTTTGTTCTAAATTTTCGTACCCATGTAATGTGGAGTTTGAGCATAAAGTTTTAAATGCTGGGTGGGCAGCATAAAATTATCTTGATTTCTGGTGTTGTTATCAGGGTTACTGTGTACAAAGATAATCAGCTCATATATGTATAGTGAGGGAACACTTAGTATATAAAGTGTGTTCAGTGAAAAGGTACAAAATGTCATATTAACCAAACTGGTTGAAATTTGTGCATGGGACTTTGGGATACATAGTGAGACATCACTATGGACGTGACGGTAGTGTCATCACGTGCCCCTAAAAAATTCAAAGCTGTTCCCTCGGCAGGCAAGGTAATGCTTAACGTCTTTTTTGATATCCAGAGTCTAATATTCATCAGGTTCATTGAGAATGGAAAGAAAGATTAATGTTGACCTGTACTGTGAGGCACTCAATAGGTTACACTAGTCTATGAAGAGCAAACAGCCTTGGCTGCTCACAGAGGAAGTTATTCTGCTCTGTCATAATGCACGTACACGTTTCCAGGGTTACACATAATGTAATGGCTAGGATCAAGTGGGAGCAGCTTCAGCATCCTCCCTATAGATGGGACATGGCACACTGGGACTTCAAGGTCTGTGTTCCACTTAAAAAACCTCAGAGGGAGGAGCTTCAACTCGATGAAATGGCTCCACTGGCTCCTGTCATAGGTGTAGGAATTCTGAAAACAGGCAATCTTTTGGTTTGTGAAACAATGAAATAGTTCTGCTTGGGCCTCTTGTGATTAGTTTTGAACAGAGACTGCAATTACACCCACAGTGTTGCTTTTTTCCTTTTCCTTTGAAAATCCTTCATATAAGTCTAAGGGCCTAGAGCAAAAATTTTCAGCATTATATTACCTTTTTCACAATAAGAATAAAAGTATGATGAGAGAAGTGAAATATTACACACGAAAACAACGTTTGTAGAGCAGTTATTCCTTTTATTTGATTTTGAAAGCTAAAATCATAGAACCAGATACACTGCCAATGCTGTGAGTATATCTTTAAATAGAATATTGGGTTCCTCATTTTTAGTGCTGGATGCTTATTTTTGTATATACACTGATGGAAAATAGTGCCAACATTGAAAAATACTTAATGTAGAGTAATGAAATTTTGGAATACATCTGTCTAAGTTACATTTTTAGGTGATTAACATTGCAAGATACAGGTTAATGTAAGTCATTGCAAAAGTGAAATGCTGGTGGATTAATAACTGCTGTAAACACCAGAATGTTGAATGCAGATGTGCATGCATTGTGTTGTTCAAGTGCTGGATGTCAGTTTGTGGAATGGAGATCCATGGCTGTTGAACCTGGTCAATCAATACAGGGACAGTTAATGCTGTTTGTGGATGATGCTAGAGTTGCTATCTGGTGAGTCCTGTATGTGCTCAATTGGAGACATATCAGGTAATTGAGCAGGCCAGGGCAACATTTCGACATTGTGTAGAGCATGTTGGGTTACAACTGTAGAAGGGGGGTGAGCTTTATCCTGTTGGAAAACACCCCCTGGAATGCCGTTCAGGAATGGTAGCAAAGCAAGCCGAATCACCAGGCTGATACTCAAATTTGCCGTTAGGGTGCTTGGGATGACTAGAGTGCTCCTGCTGTCATGCAAAATTGCACCACAAACCATAATTCCAGATGTAGGTCCTGTGTGACTAGCATGCAGACAGGTTGGCTCCAGGCCCTCAATTGGCCTCCTCATAACAAACACAGGGCCATCACTGGCATCAAGGCAGAACCAGCTTTCATCAGAAAACATAACAGACCTCCACCCTGCCTTCCAATGAGCTCTTGCTTGACATCACTGAAGTCGTGAATGGCAGTAGTTTGGGGTCATTGGACTGCACACTACAGGGCATCTGGCTTGGAGCTGTCCTTGAAGTAACTGATTTGTAACAGTTCATTGTGTCTATTGTGTCACTGTGGTGTCAACTGCTGTTCAAATTTCAGCTGCAGATGGAGTACAGTACAGCAGAGCAATATGTCAAACACAATGGTCTTTCTTCCCAAGAGTGCCATGTGGCCATCCAGAGCCTGCTCTTCTTGCAACTGTACTTTCTCATGACCACTGCTGCTAGCATTCATGTACAGTGGCTACATTCCTACCAATTTTTTCTGCAATATCACAGAAGGAACTTCATTTCTCTATTTGTATTGCATGACCTTATTAAAACTCTGTAAGCTGTCGACAATGGCATCTTTAAAGGCATTACTGACTAAGATCAACCCACCACACACAATCTCAAAGATAACTATCACTCATGACTGTTACAGTGTATATTGAAAGCAAACCTGACTTACATTCTCATAGTGGCACTACTAGTGCCACTCTTAAGCAACTAGTGTGAAATCTTTCAGATGTAGAAACAGGCCTACCAATTTCCATTTGTCACACAACTTCTTGATGTTGTGATTTTTGCCACACAAATGGAAAGTAGTGCAGTGTAAATCATAAATAACTACATATAAATAAAACAGCACATAAGATTTCACATTTTATTGGATGTGTTGCATACCAGACTGTTAAAGCATGTTACACCATTTTATTTTGTCAAGTCTGTCTAGCACTGTCTACTGCACAACAGTTTAAATTACTTTATTGATTAAATAGTTGTAGGAAGATGTGACAATGTGCTAGTCTTTCACACAGAGGGAATAGGTAGTAGGTGTATGTTAATACAATCTTCATTCATTTTCCAGTTGCTCTGATGCATTCTTCCGCTGTGCGTATGGTGCATGTGTTGATGAGAATGCAGCTTGTGACGGTACCGTGCAGTGTGAAGGTGATGGCTCAGATGAAGCCCCTGAGCTCTGTGGGACATCTCCAGCTCCAAAGTGCACACTTCCACTGAAGCATGAAAATGGTGGCTACAAAGTGGTTGGCTGTGAATCTCAATCTTGTGGCCTGGGACCTGGAGCACAAGTACCTTTTGGCACACAGCTGGAGTTCTTCTGTGATGAAGGATATCACATAAGCGGACTCAGTGCGTCCTATTGCTTTGATAAGACCTTCACTCCGCCACCACCAGTTTGTGAGAAGAGTAAGAAATATTATATTTCCAGTACAGTATGTTACTGCATAAAATAATGTCACTTAGGTGATAGCCGGCCGGTGTGGCTGAGCGGTTCTAGGCGCTTCAGTCTGGAACTGCACGACCGCTATGGTCGCAGGTTCGAATCCTGCCTTGGGCATAGATGTATGTGATGTTCTTCAGTTAGTTAGTTTCAAGTAGTTCTAAGTTCTAGAGGACTGATGACCTCAGAAGTTAAGTCCCATAGTGCTCAGAGCCATTTGAACCATTTGAACTTAGGTGATAAATTAGTTTACCTAGGTTTTTAGTAATGTTAAATTATTATAAATTATGTGTTACTTTACTTAAGTCTAACACAAATTTTAATTACTGTTACAGCTCAGTGTCCTCCTCTGGTATATGATTCACTTGATATCAAGTGCTTCTCAAGCACTGGCCAGAAGATTCCATGTGATAAACCCATGTCTATTGGCAGCAAAGCACAACTTGCATGTAAAAAAAATTATGTTAAAACTGTGGAGTTCAGCTATCCTGCTCTCACGTGCACCAGTAATGGTACATGGGATAACCAACCATTCACTTGTGTTCCAGGTCAGAGTGCACTTCTCTTCATAACCACAACAGGAATAAATATAAAAATCAATGTGGGGATCAAACATGTAATATGTAGAAACAATACAAAAGTGATGAACTATACAGACACAATAATATTTCCAGATGATTGAGTAATTTCAGAAAGTATTAATATTTTATCATATTTTTTTCTCTGATTTCATTGATCTCAGGTGAACATGTGTGATTCTGTTGTGCTGTCATTTCCCTCCACTGATTTGTCACTTACTGAGTTGCAGCTTCACTCAACTCCTTTGTCCCCTGTGTTTCTTGTATATTAATATTCCTATTATTATTGTTCTTCCATTCATAGTAGTGTATTAAATTTCTTTCTACATTTCCAGACTACCTTGAAACATTCAGATATGTGCTTCTGGTGATCTGTGGTAGCCAGTAAATTGTGTATTTTTATCTTTGACAAAAAACAGTTCATTAAGATTTCATAGTAGTGTGCGTTGTTGTGGAGCTTGAATTTCTTCAGCCAGCTATGTACAGCATGCTTTCGCAGACTCATGTCATCTAATAACACTGCCTCCAGTGACCTTATCTAAGCTGCACTAGTCTACTAGTTACAAAGAAGAGTGAAACTAATGGTGATGTATCTCATATGAGGTCCCTGCACTCTGTGAACATTTCTAGCTTCCAAGTGGTCACTTCCACTGAAGCATGAAAATGGTGGCTACAAAGTTCTTGGTTGTCGATTTGAAGCTTGTAGTCTCATTCCAGGAGTACTTTCATTCCAGGGGTACAAGTACCTGTCAGCATGTAGTTGAAGTTATTCTGTTGTGAAAAGACAGTAGTGAGAATGTGGGACATATGGCCAGTACTAAACCTTTGCAGGCCAGGAGTCAATACAGTTCCAGCCAATCTCTGATTATATCAAAATGTCAGTTTCAAAAACAGCAAATGATGTTCCTGTTTTGTTCTGCCAGTGTCAGTCAATCATTGTTTTTGTCAGTGGTGTTCAGCCTGAAAGTTGTCAAATATCTGCTATCTCCACTCACCCAGTATTGCAAACACTTAGTCTAAATGGGTTCGTGAAGGGACATGGGAGTGATGAGAGGCAGGGGAATACTTATGCCTGCTTCATATGCTGGATTTTCTGTGGCTTGAGATAACACACCGCTAGCTACCTTCATTATAACACAACTGCTTTAAATTTTTAGAAATAAAAATTTTATGGGGATTCTTTCTTTCTCTTTATTTGTATTTGCCAGTTACTTTTGTTTATCAGTAAATGGATTATCCCCTACAATCTTAATTATATGTTCATCAGTCATGGTGGGAAAATGTAGTTTTTCTCAGAATCTAAAGAGCTGGAGTCTGCAAGTAATTTTCAGTATATAATGATTTATGATAAGAGTGTTAGAGCAAACAAAAATGTTTGTAGATGAAAACCAGGGTGGACGTGAAGGAAAATTAGAGAAGCGAGTACACAATGACAAATATGCAAGAGAGAAATTATGCCAGAGGTAAACTACAGAGAAGGATACAGTGAAAGGATTAAAAGTCAATAGCAGACCTGAGAAGAGAGGAGGATGCTGAAAATCTCTGAAGAAGAGTAGGAGAGAAGAAAGGAAAGAAGGCAGAGGTTTTGAGGGGAAAAAGAATTCCCAATCCATATAGAGGGACTATATCACATGAAAGGGAACCTTTCCCCCCCTCCTCTGGCAAAGGGTATTTTAGCATTATGGGGTGAGGTGGAGGAAGTTTCCAGAACAGAAGTATCACCAAATCATCTAATTTTCTGAACTTGTTTCCTGGAGAAATATCATTGCTAACTCTTTTGTCCATACCAGAATTGAAAGGAGGATGAAAGCCAGAAGCATGTGAGGGAGGGAAAGAGGAGAGAGTAATGTAGGACAGGCTACAGTTGTTTAGAGCTTGATCTTGATGATCTTTACGTTTGCAAAATCAGGGCCTTTTGTATACATAATATGAAAGTATAAACTGTTTGTTAAATTGTTTGTTTATGGACAGTGCACCAACTGAACTCATAATACTTACTGTTTTCATAATCAGTCTTTGGATGACCAGCCCTTTTTCATTTAGTTAAGTGATGTATAATTCTTTTCATAATCTTTCGGATTGTAATAAAACTGATCACTAGTACTGGAAGAGATAATGTGTTGAACTAAAGTAAACAATGCTGGTCTCACAGTTGTTGTTATCAGAAGGACAACAAGTATTAATGTAATGATATCAATAAAACTTGTTTGAATTAATATGGTTATGCTTTAAAATAATTTCTACAATGTAAACTAAAAGCATTTACATTATGACAGTCTCAACATTATTGCTCTGGATGTTTCCATGCTGGTCATTTATTGAATTTTATCATTAATTGAAAGTTGTAGTCAGGAAGTTAATATTCAATTTGTATGAAATTCCATTTCTAATAACAGATACCAAAAGTTCATGCCCCCCCCCCCCCCCCTTTCCTTCCTCCTCCGCCGAAATCCATTGGTTCTTGTGCTGTTTCCAGCTGCTCTATTTAAAAGGCTTTTGTTTTATAAATTTATTAGCCTTTAGCTTAAAATACACCACTTCTATGCACATTTAGTCCCTAGGCAGGTCGTTAGGTATTCATGATAACTATCTCAATATAAATGAGCTAATTTTCCTGATACTCATGTCAGATGTGCAAAACAGTTCTGAGTCATCCATATGGAAATAAATCTCAAAATGTAACAACAGTACTGAGATAGTTATAAAGTGGTCATTCAGGCAGTTTTAAATCTTAAAAAATAAGTTATGTATAGATTTGTGTTATTATACCAGTTTAGTATTTTGTAAATGAGAATCTACTGGGCATTACTCAGGGCACACATTCCATAAAATAAAATTAGTATGTACATATTAACATTTAGAGTGTTTTTTTTTTTTTTTTTTTTTTTTTTTTTTTTTTTTTTTTTTTTTTTTTTTTTTTTTTTACTGTAAATAATGTAAATATTGCTTGAAGTTGGCAGTGAACTTCTGACATTACTGTAAGAATAATATACATATATATCTATTATACAGAAATGAGTGTTTGCTCGTCAGCTGTATCTATCATTTGTAAAGGAGTAAAAACTTAACAGAAAAATTCAAATAAAAACTGCAAATGCTGCAGATTTGTATATTGATTATTAAACATGTATGTAAATTAGCTTTCTTTAAAATAAATGCATTCATGTTAACTACCAGGCCCCCTTAAAGGAAATTCCAGGTTGGAATAGCAATAAAAAGGATAGATTGCTGCTTACTATGAAGATAACACATTGAGTTTCAGACAGGCGACATGAAAAGACTATTTCACACTTAGCTTATGGCCAAAGCCATCTTCAGAAAACACATTTACACACAGAAGAAGAAGAAGAAGAAGAAGAAGAAGAAGAAGAAGAAGAAGAAGCAGGAACAACTCGGGCACACATCTCTGCTTTAGCCAAAAGCTGAGTGTGAAACAGTCTTTTTGTTGTGCTAGTCTGGAACTCAGTGGATCATCTTCATCGTGAGTAGCAGTGTACCCATTCCATAATTGTTTGGACTCCCTTAAACATGTGCATAATTTATCTATCTATTTCTAAAAGCTTTATTATTTACCTGATAATTTATATTTTGTTAGAGGTACACCGATGATTATAAAATACAATCAGTTTTTAATTCTGCAAGTAAGAATAAACATTAAAAAAAATCATTGGAGATTTGGTAACCTCTTTGCTGTAGTTTGTGATGTTTAATGTTGGATATTACAGTGGTGATGGGATCAAAATTGTTATTCTGAAATGTTATTCATAAAGTAAAATGTTATTAATGCAGATGCCTTTCCACAACTGCACCTTCTACTCAACATTTGCAATGTTTTCATGAAGAGAAATGGTTCAAAATTCCTACAGTCCTAATTTATGTAGCACAAATGTTCAAGTGAAGGTAAGATAAAATACCTCCCTTGTACAGTCAGCAGAAAACTTGCTAAAGTATAAATAGTAATAAAAAATTCATTCCAGTCCAATGTGTAACATTCAATAACTCAAATATAAAGGTCAAATTGAGTGACTGACTGTGGCACCTTTGAAAGTGTGTGTATAATAAAATGGGTTTGTATGTACTTACAAAATTGCACTTTCAAAAGAGAAAGTCGAGATTATAGTGTACTGGTCCCACATTATTATTATTATTATTATTATTATTATTATTATTATTATTATTATTGCTTTATTGTGGGTAGTTATTATATTATTTTATGATTTGAGTAACTGAAAGGTGAGAAATGTGCTTAGTAAAAACTTAGTTAAGTGCCAAACTGAAGATTCAAAGGTCGGGATGGGGCATGTAATTGCCGGTCACTTACTCCAGTTATAGCACCACTGTTTGTTAATATTAAGAATTTGGAGTTCTGTTGCATTTCAGGGCCCAGATTTAACAGTAGGTTCACTTTTAACTGGCTAGGAAGTCAGCGCAAAAGTAGATGAAAAGCAAGAGTATATAGCCTCCTCGAGAACCATGCCTAATATAGCACTGTTGTGCTCAAATTTAACTTCCCAGTTAATGACAGCTTTACACTTCATTACTGGCTGGAATGGCTGTGCAGTTCTAAGTGCTACAGTCTGGAACCGAGCAACCACTATGGTCGCAGGTTCGAATCCTGCCTAGGGCATGGATGTGTGTGATGTCCTTTCGTTAGTTAGGTTTAATTAGTTCTAAGTTCTAGGTGACTGATGACCTCAGAAGTTAAGTCGCATAGTGCTCAGAGCCATTTGAACCACTTCATCCTACAGAAAAAAAACTTCAAAAATATTTCAGGATATAAATTACAACCATATGTATTCATACCACTGTCTTCTTAAAATATTAAAATTAACAATAAAAATAAATTTTGGGTGAATCGGGATGAATTCAATTACAATTTGAAAGGAATGTGTAATTTTGTTTTTACATGTCTGCTAGCTGTAGATCATTTGTATAAAATAGCTAACATTTAACAAAAAAAATTTCATTCCTCAGAAATAATCTTATACTGGCATGATTGTAAATGTGACTCCTCAGACAAACGAAGAGGGGAAATGGAAAATGACATAAGTGCAAAATCTGACATTTATCAGGAGAATGAGAAAGCAGTTTATCTGTTTACATAACTGATTTGGACTGAAAAGTTGAGAAGGTATTGAAATACCACAGAATTATGCCACTTGCCACATCACCACTAAAAATAATGAAACAAATTAGAAAATAAGTTCTTTCTTATGAGTGTTAAAAGTATTGTACCAGGAAACTGTTTCTAAGTGCCAATAGGAAATATTTTGTGAATGATTCTTGCAAAGAAGAAACCAGCAAACAGCCACATTTAATAATGCAGTTTATTTAAACAAATGGTGCCATTACAGGTATTGAACTGGCAGGTTAATCATTGGAGAGCTGTTCATGTTTGTATTATATTTGTTGTTGTTTACATTAGCTGTTGGTTGTTTTTTTCCCAACAGCTAATGAAAACAACAACAAATGTAATGTAACTTAAATGTGAACATCTGTCTGGGAATTAACTTGTTGGTTTGAATCTGGTAACAACACTGTTTGTGTAAATAAATAACATTATTAACAGTGGCCGGTTGCTATTTTCTTCTTTGCAAGACTCAAATTGTATTTTGCATGCAGTCACAGTCTCACAAACATCAATAGCAGGAACAAATTTTTGGTTCCAAGTGACATAAATACTGAGGCACTATGTTTTATTTGCGACAATATAAGTATGGGAATACAGCATTAGATTTTTAACTAGCAGGACTGTACTCAACAGAAATGACTTTTTGTGTTCTAAATTTTGGAACACCAGAGGGAGGCGCAGCTCAACACAGAGATCATGCACTATCTACTAACCTATGTTTGAAAGACTTTCTCCATGGTTTGGCATCTGGATCAAGTCAAGGGGCGTGCAACGCAGTACCAAGAACACAACAGCACAGAAAATGAAGTTTGTGAAAAATGACACTTTAAGCATTATCCATTGCCACTCTTTATATGCAAAACAGATAAAAATATGTGCTGCTATCATTAGCATTCCCTTCCTTGAGGAGGGAGACAAATAGGCAGAAGAATGTTAAAAGAGTAGGGCAAGTCACTGCGCCTAGGATAAGCAGGATACAAAAAGAAGGGAGATATTTGTCTCACCTCATCCTCGAAACAGGTTGTTCCTTCTCATCTTAGAGTCTAATGTAATTGCATAGGTAAGAGACTCGACTCACCAAACAGTGGCAGGAGAACATACACACACACACTAAAAGGTTTACTTACACAAGCTTTTTGAGTCAGTGGCTCCTTCTGGCAAAGAGTTGAAGGAGAAGGAAGAGGGGTAAAGGAAAAGGACAGGAGAGGTTTAGGGAAATGGGTACAGTTCAGAAAGGTCACGCAGAATCTGGAGTCAGGTGAGACTTACTGGACAGGATGAGAAGCAAAGACTGATTGTTAGGGACTGCACTCGACAAGACTCAAAAACTGGAGAGCTTAAAAGTGGAGGACAGGGTAGTATGCAAGACAAAGATTACTATTAAGACCTCATGCATAAGAGGAAAAGCCAAGTGCATTGTACACAACAGAGATGGGAGATGGACAGCGAAAAATAGACAAGTCAGATAACGAAAGATGTAGAAAACTAAAATCAAGTCAAGAAACGAGTAGTTACTGTGAAGAAATGCTGAGATGGAAAGAATTAATGTAGATTAAGGCCAGGTGGATGGTGAGAACCAAGGACATATTGTAGCGCTAGTTCCCACCTGCGGAGTTCTCAGAAACTAGTGTCTGGAGGAAGAATCCAAATGGCACTTGTGGTGAAACAGGCACCGAGGTGATGACTGTGATGCTGTAGAGTATGCTCTGCAACAGGATATTGTGTATTGGCAGTATAGACCCTCTGTCTATGCCCATTCGTCTTGACTGATAACTGGGTGGTACTTGTGCCAATGTATAAGGCTGAACAATGTTTACATAACAGCTGTTATATGACGTGTCATTTCACAGGTGGCTCTCCCTTTGATAAAATTTTTTTGCCGGCTACAGGGCTGAAATAGGTAGTGGTAGGAGGGTACATAGGGTAAGTCTCACAGTAGGGACAGTTACAGGGATAGGAGCCATAGAGTAGGGAGATGGGTGCAGAAGGAGTGTAGGGTCTGACAAGGATATTGCGGAAATTGGGAGGGCAACAAAATTCTATTCTAGGTGTGTCAAAATCTCAGACAGAATAGATCTCATTTCAGGGCATGATTTTAAGAACTTGTTGCCTTGTTGAAGTAGCTGATGAATACATTCAAGACCAGGATAATACTGAATGACAAGTAGTGTGCTCCGAAATTGTGTTTTGGAGGGATTAGAAGTACTAGTATTGGATGTTATGGCCCTTGAAATCTGCTTTTGAACTGGGCTGGTGGGATAATTATGTCCAGTGAAGCCTGAGGTGGAAATGGTGGTGTATAGCTTTAAAGAGTCTGCAAGAGAACAAATGTTTGCTTTGAATGCCAAGGCTGTATGGGAGAGAACTTTTTACATGGAAAGGATAGCAACTGTCACCATGTAAGTACTGTAGTTTGTTAGTAGGTTTAATGTAGACAGAAGTGTGTAGTAGGCCCTCAGTGAGGATGTGATCAACATCAAGGAAAGTGACATGGGATTCAGAATAGAACCATGTGGAATTTAACTGGGAGAAAGTACTCAGAGATTCTAGGAATTTTAACAGGTTGGCCTCACCATGAGTCTATATGACAAAGATATAATCAATGTATCTAAATCATAATGGGCTGAAGGCTTATGGATCCCAGGAAAGCCCCTCCAAGTGACCAATGAAAAGGGTGGCATAGGAAGGAGCCACCCTGGTTCCCATTCTGTACCCCTCATATGTTTTTATGTGTGCCCCTCAAATGAGAAGTAATTGTTGGTAAGTATAAAGTTGATTAAGATGAGCAAGAAGGATGTCATAGGTTTGGAATCAGGTGGGTGCTGACTGAGGAAATGTTCAACAGCAGACAGACCATGTGTATGGGTTATGTTGGCAAAGAGAGAGGTGGCATAAATGGTGTCAAGCAAGCTGTGTGGCAGGCGGGGGGCAAGCATGTATTACACATGCTCCAGGAAACGGTTGGTATCTTTAATATATGAGGGAAGCCTTTATACTATGGGTTGCAGTTGCTGATCAACAAAGGCAAATATGTGCTTGGTGGGTGCTTTGAAGCCACAAACCATAGGACGGCAGGATGACTCTGTTTGTAGATCTTACAAAGAAGGTAAAAGGTAGGGGTGCATGGCTTGGGTGGGGTAAGAAGTTCTATGGATTGAGGGGCCTGAAGTTTTTAGGAGGGACTGCAGGTCAGTTTGAATCACAGGGGTGGGATCTTGATGGCAGTTGCTGGATGTAGAGGTGTCAGACAGCTGGTGTAGGCCTTCACTAACATGCTCCTATTGGTCAAGTACCACAATGGTAGGTCCTCTGTCTGCTGGGAGTTTAATTATGAAATCATCAGCTTTTACCTTGAGTTCTTCGGAGGACAGGTTAGAGTCATGTTGTAGGTAACTGAGGAAGGGTTGTGAAGCAATGCCGGATGTGAGGAATTCTTAGAAGACTTGTAAGGGATGATTTTGATGTAGTGGTGATGGAGCAAGTTGGGATCATGGTCAGAGCCGTTCAAGGCAGGGTTCAATGTAAAGTTTGCTGTTGGAAAAGTTTTTGGATTGGGTTGCAAAGTGATATTTCCAGTTGACATTACGTGCAAAGGAAAGTAGGACCTTCACCAGAGCATCATGATTAAATGCAGGTTTAGGGCTGAAAATGAGACCTTTGGATAGTACAGATAATTCAGGAGGGGTGAGTGCTTTAGATGAGAGGTTGAGAACACTGTATTGTTGTGACTGGCTCTTGTGATAATTGTGATTATGTTTTAGTAGTAATCTCGGTCTTCTATATTACCCTGTCTTCCACTTTTAAGCTCTCAGGTTTTCAAATCTCATTCAGTGCAGTCCCCAATCATCAGTCTTTCCTTCTCATCCCACCAGGTAAGTCTTCCCTGACCCAGTCACTTTTCTGAACTGTACCCCTTATCCAAAACCTCTCCAAGCCTTTTACTTCACCCCTCTTCCTTTCCTTCTGCTGGATGGAGGAACCACTGGCTCCAAAAGCATGCAGAAGTTAAAACTTTGTGGGCGTATCAGTGTGCTCCCTCCTGCCATTGCTTGATGAGTAGATTTTTTAATCTGTCCAATTACGTTATATTCATCTACATCTACATCTACATTGATACTCCGCAAGCCACCCAACGGTGTGTGGCGGAGGGCACTTTACGTGCCACTGTCATTACCTCCCTTTCCTGTTCCAGTCGCGTATGGTTCGCGGGAAAAACGACTGTCTGAAAGCCTCCGTGCGCACTCTAATCTCTCTAATTTTACATTCGTGATCTCCTCGGGAGGTATAAGTAGGGGGAAGCAATATATTCGATACCTCATCCAGAAACGCACCCTCTCGAAACCTGGCGAGCAAGCTACACCGCGATGCAGAGCGCCACTCTTGCAGAGTCTGCCACTTGAGTTTATTAAACATCTCCGTAACGCTATCACGGTTACCAAATAACCCTGTGACGAAACGCGCCGCTCTTCTTTGGATCTTCTCTATCTCCTCCGTCAGACCGATCTGGTACGGATCCCACACTGATGAGCAATACTCAAGTATAGGTCGAACGAGTGTTTTGTAAGCCACCTCCTTTGTTGATGGACTACATTTTCTAAGCACTCTCCCAATGAATCTCAACCTGGTACCCGCCTTACCAACAATTAATTTTATATGATCATTCCACTTCAAATCGTTCCGCACGCATACTCCCAGATATTTTACAGAAGTAACCGCTACCAGTGTTTGTTCCGCTGTCATATAATCATACAATAAAGGATCCTTCTTTCTATGTATTCGCAATACATTACATTCGTCTATGTTAAGGGTCAGTTGCCACTCCCTGCACCAAGTGCCTATCCCCTGCAGATCTTCCTGCATTTCGCTACAATTTTCTAATGCTGCAACTTCTCTGTATACTACAGCATCATCCGCGAAAAGCCACATGGAACTTCCGACACTATCTACTAAGTCATTTATATATATTGTGAAAAGCAATGGTCCCATAACACTCCCCTGTGGCACGCCAGAGGTTACTTTAACGTCTGTAGACGTCTCTCCATTGATAACAACATGCTGTGTTCTGTTTGCTAAAAACTCTTCAATCCAGCCACACAGCTGGTCTGATATTCCGTAGGCTCTTACTTTGTTTATCAGGCGACAGTGCGGAACTGTATCGAACGCCTTCCAGAAGTCAAGAAAAATAGCATCTATCTGGGAGCCTGTATCTAATATTTTCTGGGTCTCATGAACAAATCAGGCGAGTTGGGTCTCACACGATCGCTGTTTCCGGAATCCATGTTGATTCCTACATAGTAGATTCTGGGTTTCCAGAAATGACATGATACGTGAGCAAAAAACATGTTCTAAAATTCTACAAGAGATCGACGTAAGAGATATAGGTCTATAGTTTTGCGCATCTGCTCGACGACCCTTCTTGAAGACTGGGACTATCTGTGCTCTTTTCCAATCATTTGGAACCCTCCGTTCCTCTAGAGACTTGCGGTACACGGCTGTTAGAAGGGGGGCAAGTTCTTTCATTGTCATATTACAGTCTGAGTGATCTGCCCTTTCTTCCACAACCTCCCTCCCTCCTTTGTCCGCAGCTTGTGGTCTAGTGGCTAGTGTTGCTGTCTCTCTATCACGGGGTCCCGGTTTCGATTCCTGGCTGGGTTGCAGATTTTCTCTTCCCAGGGACTGGGTGTTTGTGTTGTCCTCATCATTTTATCATCATCATCATCATCTCCCACCTCCCTAAGGAAGTAACTATTAGTTCTGAAAGTTAGGAATTTGTGTGTATGTTTGCAGTACCGATATTTCATGTCCTGAAGAAAACTAAGGCCAGCAATTTTAAAATCATTGTCAGTAATTTTTCCTTTTTTATAGAGTATGTGAAACAGAAGCTGCCATTGCCCTTCTTTGTGAATGAGGAAGATGAACAACACCACCAGAATGGAGATATGGTGATGGTGAATGCATATGATACTTCCGGATATAATGGAAGAAGCAACAAAAAAGAGAATACAGAAACATTGAAAAATCAGGAACATAATGGGATAATCAATGAAAGACTGTGATAGAAGTGATAGAATTAGTGACCCTTGTGGTGAAATTGAACAGTGGCAGATAATGTGGCCAGCAACTGACACTCTTTGTCTGGATATACAGCAGAAGCTGTCTTACCTGTTGCCGGCCGGAGTGGCCGAGTGGTTCTAGATGCTACAGTCTGGAACCGCGCAACCGCTGCGGTTGCAGGTTTGAATCCTGCCTCAGGCATGGATGTGTGTGATGTCCTTAGGTTGGTTAGATTTAAGTAGTTCTAAGTTGTAGGGGACTGATGACCTCAGAAAAAATGATAATGTGAGCAGTAATAGTTGTTACTAAGTTTAAGCTCTGAGGAAAGCAGGAGGATTTATACAGATGAAACATCATTACAACCTTCCTGTACATTAGTGCTGAAAAATACTGCCCAGCTTATAATATAAAGTACATAGCCATGCAAACCAAATGTGTGGGTTAATTATTATCTGATCACGAACTGCTTTGTTGAGTTGTGATACTACTGGAAAATATCCCCTGCCATCCACTTCAAAGCAGTTTGCAGAGTATAAATGCAGATCTAAAACCATGTTTCCTAAAGATTTCCATGTTTTTGCCTGTATTGCTTGAACATGTTGGGGTCCATAATAATTATAAGACTGATGTTAACAATAATTATTTGTTAGGTTAATCTTTCTCATCATACATGTAAAGACTAAAATAATGCAGAACATAAAATAAAAAATGTAATTATTAAAATGTTGCAGAATGTGGAAAACCAATTCCAAAAGGGCAAACATATGTCCTTAATGGAAGGCCTGTATTAGCTGGGGAGTTTCCATGGCATGTTGGTATATACTTACTTGAAAATGGTAAATTTGAACAAAAGTGTGGTGGATCCATCATAAAAAGAAAGCTGGTTTTAACTGGTGAGTCATTTGCAAGTTAAGTATTCACTACACTGTGTGTTATTTTGCATTATGTTCTGTTTAATGTATTCTAAATTGCATTACACAAAGTCATTCAAGCTTCTCTGAAGACAGTAAGTCTTTAATTTGTTCACTCCCTCTTTAACTCCCTGAAAATCTTAGGCTTATACATCTTAACTGACTCCTGCATCTCATTGTTCATTTGCCTCTCATTTTGTTGTAGTTGTCCTCCCTTCATCCAGGAAATTTATCTGACCTTCCTGACAAATCCTCATAAAATCCCAGTCTGTACAATGTGGAAAGACTATGAACAATGGGAAAAGACTACGCACAACGGAAAGAGCAAAGATAACCATACACAGTACAACTGAAGTGGTGAGCTGATGACAGGCATACAAACAAGCTCTAAAACATACTTCTCAGCTTTCTCACAGTAAAGCTAGAACTTCCAGATATTGTTTAAATATTCCATAACTTTTTGTTATCATATCTTTACCACTGTGTGTGTTGAAATCATTGTATAAGGAAATGTTAGACCCCTATTCAGTTAGAGGTAATATACAGAATTCTTTCTGGTTGACTCATGTTTTAAAAATGTTGTCTGTAGAAAGAAAAGAAAGAAAGAAAACTTGAATATGGAGAAGACAGGAATTTTATCCTCAGCACCATAGTTCCAAGATTGTGATTTTAAGGAAACCATAAGTATCAATATGACAGACAATCTTATCAACTGAAAGTAGGAGATGAGGTACTGGCAGAAGTAAAGCTGTGAGGACGGGTCATGAGTCGTGCTTGGGTAGCTTAGTTGGTAAAGCACTTGCCCGCGAAAGGCAAAGGTCCCAAGTTCGAGTCTCGGTCCGGCACACAGTTTTAATCTGCCAGGAAGTTTCATATCAGTGCACACTCCACTGCAGAGTGAAAATCTCATTCTGGAATCTTATCAACATCCATGCAGGATTTCAGTGAAGCATTGCCTGCAGTTCAGCACTGGCCACCATTAAATTAAACACTGTGAAACAAGAATGTCTGATTTATGACCCAGGTCAGTACATATTGCAGGCAGTTAATTCAGCTATTAACTACAGAAACATCTGGCAACACACTCATTGCAATGTACACATGTGTAAGATCTCTCTTTGACTTCCAGCAGGAGCCACTGTGCACTAGTCCCCTCAAAGTGTGAGTCCCACTCCACATTTGAGTGCTGCTCCTTGACCTGGTAAATTAAGACACCAATGTTATTCAGCAGCAAACAATATAAGTGGATTTGCAGCTCATCTGTCAGGGAAAGCCTGAAAATTCACAACATTAATAACATTAGGTTTTTTTTGTAGACCCTCACAATCCTTGCCTGGCAGCATGAGAGTAAGTCAGCAAGAAAGAAAGAAGCCTGTTTCCTCATTAATTTCTTGCAGTCCTGGTGACATCCAGGACAATTGATGAGAATATGCCGAAACAGGGTAGTTAAAAATTCTGGTATAGGGACAAAAACCCCTATCCTACTGTCCCTCCCTCTTCCTGCCCCAGTCTCCTCTTTACCCCCACCCAGTTGCCCCTCCCATTATGCACTGCTGCTGCTTGCAGTGTGGCTTCAGTTGCCTGAGACAGCAATTTTGTGTGCGTGTGTGGGGGGGGGGGGGGGGGGGGGGGGGCGGCGAAAACTTTATTCTTGACAGTCTTTTTGTTGTGCCTATATGCGACTCAGCATCTCCACTATATGGTGAGTAGCAACTATCCTTTCCATAATACAGGTACAGGGACAGATAAATCAATTGCTGGAAATTTGATTGCAATTGCATTTGGGAAGTTACAAAGTGTGTACCTCATGGGACATTGAAAATTATTGTATTTTGTCCACTGAAGTTGAGAGAATTACATGACTGCACTGAAATGCAGTGCAGGTGTGACAGATTGCTGTCATTACAATGCAACCTGAATGCAGGGTGAGCCATGTAAAATGCCAATAAACTATCTGAATGTCTAAATGTTTACAGCATTTACTTTGCTATTTTGAAGACTGTAAATGAAATTTCTGAGACATTGGTTACAGTGAGATACTTCATGTGTTTGCATTATGATGATTTATAATTCTTCTAGAAGGTAGAACATTCATTTTTCTTTAGGCAGATATTTAAAGTGCTAATATATCAAGCTAGACATAAATTCCAATTTAGTGTTAGAATAGACAATCTGTTGTAAAAAATCAATTCTACAGATACTCTTTTAAGATGCTTACCTCCTTCAAAATGCATAGCATGGTTTCTTTAGGGATGTCCACAACGGCAACAGTTAATGATGAAATAACAGAAATAAGTTGGGTTTTTGAAGAGAGTCTTTACTAATACTTTGTGAAATAATTAAGGCTTAAAATTGCTTCCTCCACCAATTTAGGAAACTGTGGTGCTGTAGAATCAGCCCCATAACCCTTACAATCTGTCTAGATAAATGACATGAGGTTACAAGGGACAGTTTCATGTCGGCAGTTGCAACATGACAAGTACTAGGGCTACAACTGTTTTCTGTTGTAGTTAATGATTTGACCTATAGGGGTAACACGTTGCAGTTTGCAAATGATATGTACTTTTTCAGGGATGGAAAGAGTGCTGTCCAAACAGCACAAGAAGCTGACGTATTATTTATTGAGGCTAATAACTGGTTTTCCAGGAATAAAATAGAACTAAACAATGGAATGTCCAAGTTGGAATATTAACAGTATTATGAAAAGGATAGATTGCTGGAAATGGAAGTCTCATGCTTCTTGACAGAGCATAGGGGAACAATATGGGAGACCCGCACTGCCGTACTAGGCAAGGTCCTAGTGGAGGTGGTTTGCCGTTGCCTTCCTCCTCCGACGACGATGATGACGATGACGACGACGACGACGATGACAATGATGACACCCCACCACCCAGTCATCTTGGTGCAGGTGAAAATCCCTGACCGCACTGGGAATTGAACCCAGGACCCCGTGCTTGAGAAGCGAGAATGCTACCGCGAGACCATGAGCCGTGGACGATAGATTGCTACTCAGCATAAAGATGATGCACTTGGTACAACAATAGACTGTTAGACAGTGAGCTTTCAGCCACAGCCTTCTTCAGAAAGCAAAACCCACGCACACTTGATGCACACATGACTTTTACCTCCTCCAGGAAGACTGCAATAGTGTTTCATTGAAAAGAAGGAACAATCTAGAGTGGGACAGTAGAGGAGGAGGGATAGCAGGGTACAAATGAAGGAGGGGTGACAGAACTGAGAGTAGAGCAGAGAAGGAATAAAAACAAGTGGTTGCATTGGCAGTGTGTGGTTCACTATGAGGATCAGGGGACATGAATTGAGAGGTAGTACAGAGTGGGTGAAAACTGATAGGTAGAGGACGTGGGGGCAATTGATTACCATAGGTTGAGAGCAGAAAGGTTTTGGGAGTGGAGAATGTGTTGTAAGGATAACTCACACCCGCACAGTTCAGAAAAGCTGGTGATGGAGGAGAGGATCTGGATGACTCAGGCTGTGAAACAACCATTGAAACCTAGCATGTCATTCAGCTGCATCTTTTGCTGCTGTGTGGTCCACTTTGCTCTTGGCCACATTTTGGCAGTGGCCATTCATCCTGGTGGACAGCTGATAGGTAGTCTTACCAATATACAAAGTGGTGGTGTATGACATAGCTGCTTTAACAAGTGGCTTGGTCTCTGGTTGGGCAAGATAAGCCTGTGGAGGGAATGGAATAGGAAGTGATACGTGGGTGTACTGGGCAGGTCTTCACCTGGGTCATCCACAGGGATACTGTTCAGTTATTCCAGTCTGGGTTGGAAATGAGTCACGAAGGGTAAACTGCTTTGTAGCTGGTTGTTGTTACTGGTGGGAGGATTGGGGCTGTGTGGGGATATGCCATGGGGAATCAGTTTGTGGACTAGGTCTGGGTGATAGTGCCTGTCTGTGATGGCCTTTAAGACCATCAGCAAGATGGGCAAGGGAGTTCTTGTTACTGGAGATACACCATCCCCAGGTTGCCAGGCTGTGTGGAAGGGATTTTTGTTGTTGTTGCATAACAGATGCAGTTGTCAAAATGCAGGTACTGTTGATAGTTGACGAGTTTAATGTGGACAGAGGTGTGGATGGAGCCATTAGAGAGGAAGAGGTCAATGACTGGGAAGATGGCATGCTGTCTTCATGAGGATCAGGTGAAGTGGATGGGAGAGAAAGTGTTGAGGTTGTGAAGGAATGGGGATAGACTATTTTGGCCCCAAGACCAGCTCATGTGATATCATCAATGAACATGAGCCAGACTAAGAGCTTGGGGTTTTGGGAGGCTGGGAAGGTTTCCTCTAGATGGCCTACCAACAGATTGGCATAGGAGGGTGCCTTGTGGATGCCCATGGCTATGCCACAGATTTATTTGTATGTGTTCCCTTCAAAGAAGTAGTCGCTGGGAGTTAGAATAAAGTTAGTAAGATGTAAGGGGAATGAGGCAGTGGGTTTGGAGTCTAAAGGATGTTGGGAAAGGTAGTGTTCAATAGCACCAAGATCATGGCTAAAAGTGGTGCTGATTTATAGGCAAGTGGCATCAACAGTGATTAGGAATCCAGGAAGTAAAGGGGTGACTTCTCTCCCCCCACCCATACCATGCTATCCCTCCTACTTCCTTGTCCCATTGTGAATTTCTGCTTTACTGCTTCAGTTTAATGTGACATAGTTGCATTCTGGCTGGAATGGCAAGAGAAATGGTTATATGTGTGTGAGGTATGCTTGCTAGTTGTAATCTCTCTCTCTCTCTCTCTCTCTCTCTCTCTCTCTCTCTCTCTCTCTCTCTCTCTCTCTCTCTCTCTGTGTGTGTGTGTGTGTGTGTGTGTGTGTGTGTGTGTGTGTGTGTGTGTTTTCCTTTCTGAAGAGTGTGTAACGGTCTTTTCGTTGTACCTGTCTGCAACTCACTGTGTCATTTTTACAGTGAGTAGCAATCCATCCTTTTCACAATATTGTAGGAAGTATCATGTTAAACTAAATATAGTTGGTTAGGAAAGTATTAAAGTACAAAGTACTCTTTGATTAATACACAGCATGTGTCTGCAGTGGGTCACTGCATTCATGTATAACAACTGTGTTAAAAATTTTGGTAAATCATTCAGTTTTGTAATTAATAGCTTGGTTAGGTAACGAAGGACATTACTAGATTTAGAAAAATTAGGGCAACAGAAGCATAATGTCCAATCCTAGAATCAAATGAGCATAATGGCTCAGGTGGAAGATGTAATTTTCAGTGAGACCAAACTTAAATTATAAATTTTTTTAGCTAATTAGGTTTTGGAAAAATGAAATCAGCTCTGCTGAGAATTAAGTCAAGGCTTTCTGATGACTGGTGTCAATCTCCTCAAAGCTACTAATTAGCTCACATTAATTTGATCATGGCAAACTGTTGTAAAAACTTCAGTTGCCAAATTTTCTTAATCAATGAGGTTTTAAGCAAAGCTGAATTACCACTTGACTCATCAGACTGAAAACTACAACATGAATAATAAGGTTATGTAAAATACTGCTGAACAGTAGTTTGGTAATTCTCTATAGATGTGGTGTATACAATTGCATGTTTAGGTGGACACTCTCAAAAAATAAGGAAAAAAATAAGTATACAAAGGAGAGGAATAGTGGCATGTAGATTAATTCCACTTGGTTGTGTTTCACCATGAAGGCAGTTAGACAACTGCCTGTTGTGGTATTGAGCACAGCACATATTCTTATACACAGAAAATATATTAAATGTAATATTTATGTCCTGCATACATTTATAATGCATTTTTCATGTTACGTTAGTTAGCGGATTGATTTAAATAAATATGAAGTCTATTTATAGTGTTGTTAAGAAGTAACACACACAATTTTTATGCATAAGTCGATATTTGTTATGTAAGATTTTGTTTACTAGTACTTACCAATGCAGCATATACATTTTTCTGTTCATACTTTTCCTGGTTATCTTAAACAAGTTTACTTACATTTACTGCCTTCAAGGCTACTGTTGTGAACTGAAGGCTGCTTTGATGCAACTCTCCATGCTATTTTATCCTGTTCAAGCCCCTTCATCTCTGAATAATGACTGCAGTGTATGTCCTTCTGAATCTGCTTACTGTATTCATCTCTTGGTCTCATTCTATGATTTTTACTCACCACACATCCCTCCAGTACTCAATTGGTGAGCCCTTAATTTCTCAGAATGTGTCTTGTCAACTGATCCCTTCTTTTGGTCAAGTTGTGCCGCAAATTTCTTGTGTCCCCAGTTCTATTCAGTAGCTCCTCACTAGTTATGTGATATGACCATCTAATCTATAGCAATCATCTGTAACACCACATTTCAAAGGTCTTTACTCTCTTGTGGTCTAAACTGTTTATTGCCCATGTTTTACTTTCATACATGGCTACACTCCAACCAAATACCTTCAGAAAAGACTTCCTATCACTTAAATCTATATTCTCTCCTTTAGAAATGGCTTTCTTCCCAGTCTACATTTTATGTGCTCTGTACTGTGCCCTTACCAGTTATTTTGCTGCTTGAATAGCAAAATTCATCTATTATGG
This sequence comes from Schistocerca americana, assembly GCF_021461395.2. Classification (NCBI taxonomy): domain Eukaryota; kingdom Metazoa; phylum Arthropoda; class Insecta; order Orthoptera; family Acrididae; genus Schistocerca; species Schistocerca americana. The sequence continues at coordinate 56,249,723 of NC_060125.1, read as the reverse complement.
TACTGTAAATGTCTTGTCTCCTGATCTACACCTCTCAGCATCACCTGATTTTATTTGACTACACTCCATTATCATTGTTTTGCTGTTGTTGTTGTTCACATTCAACAACAGACACTGTCCATTCCATTCAAATGCTCTTCCAAGCCCATTGTTGTCTCTTATACAGTCACAGTGTCATCAGCAAACTTCAGTTTTTGCTTCTGCTCCCTGAACTTTAATTTCTTCTCTAGATTTTGCTTCAGTTTCCTTTACTGCTTGGTCAAGTGCATATTGAATTACATTGGGGTAGGATACAACCCGGTCTCACTTGCTTCTCAACACTGCTTCTCTTTCATACCCATCGGCTCTTGTAACAGCAGTCTGTTTTCTGTACAAATTGTGAATAGCCTTTTGCTCCCTGTTTTTTACCCCTGCTACCTTCAGAATTTCAAAGAGAGTATTTCAGTCAACATTGTAAAAAGGTTTCTCGAAGTATACAAATGCTATAAGCATATCACATTTACCTAATAATAAGAAAAGTTTTTCCTCCTATTAGTCATTCAAAAAATATGGGGTTATCTTATATTCACAGATTAAACTATTTCTGCTGAGATCAGCAGTTTCACATTACTTAATTGGTGATTATAGGTGTCATCTTATATTTGCAGATGAAGCTTTGGCCATTGAGGTTTCATACAAATTTATTTTGAATAATTTCAGAAAGTAGGGCTTAGCAAACAATACTTGGGTCTGAATAGGCTGAAGATTTTCTGATATGCCAAAATCCTCGACACAGTTTCAATCTAGCTCAATCAATCATGTGACATTTGACTCACGGTGGTAGTGCAAGGCATAGCCAACTTCATGCAGAGGGCTATGTGCAAGGGATAGTGAAGAAACTATGAACTAGCCACTACAACAATCTAATGCTCTGCTTTAAAATTGACAATTTTGTGAACATTCTATCATCTTAAAAACTTTGGTTGTATTTGAACAGGTTTGCAATAAAAATTCTCGTAGCTCTGTGGCTACCATATGCATACATTTATGCTGTCTTTTTTAAGTAAAGGTAACATTCAAAGGCAAAAACGTGTTTCCTCAAAATCCATTACGTGATTCTGAGCCCCAGTCAATAATTTACCAAATGGGTTGCAAATGAGCCAGTCACTGTCCACATCTTAAAACACCAAGGAAAAACTTTACTAACTTTAGAACAAGTTAGTGACATTCTGATGAAACAAGAAAGAAAATTAATCCGGAATTAAATGTCTGAACCACAAAAATCACATTAAACTGACAGCAGTTTGTAACGGAACTGAAATGATGGTGGGCTGACAGTAATTTGGAGCCCGCGCGTCGGAAACGGGCGCGCTGGTGTGAGACTGCCAGGGAGTGCACCCTGATGCCATCTATTGGCGAAACTGGGAATTAGCGCTGCCTCTCAGACAATGCACTAAGCTCTCGAAGTCAAATGTATTCTTTTTCTTGGTAATTATAAGTTATTACTGTATGATTTAATGTTATAAAGCGCTAGTAGTAAATTATTATGACTGGTATGAACTCCAGGGTAATAAATATAAATATTCTTAAATACTAAATGATTTCGGTGAAAAGGTGGTAGGGGAACGCCCCCACTCTTGGTGATACGAGCGTAGCTAGAGGTAGCTGGAGACACAGGGACTGAACAATGGAATGGTCTGGGGAGGGTTGACGTGACCGGACGTGCGTAACTGTGCTCACGCAAAAGTGATTGTGCAACAGCGAAGAGGCGAATATCGTCGCCGTTTGTGGAGTGGAACGCGACGAATGGTTGTCGAAGCCATCTATGCCACTGGTGTTGATTGTAAGAGTTCCTGCGCCCAGATTTTATGGCGGGCGTGCAGTAGCTTATACAAGTGCTACAGCTCGTAGTTCCAGCCGCCATTGAGGGCATGAGGCGTGAAGAGCTGCGTTAGCCACATGCATCTCACCACCAGCACCGACACGTCTACCCAAGGCAAGACTGCTTGCAATTGTTAAGTCGAACTTTGTATACATGTAAAAGGAGAATACCAGTTTTCTTTTGTGCAAGTGCAGAAGACAGAATATATTAATGAGTAAAATTACGACGCATGTTGTTCATTGTAAAGTGTAGTAACCTGAAACATAGTGTAGTGAAATCAGACTGAGGCCACCATCGCCTCTTTCATTCACAATTCTTTTGGGTGTAGAATACTTTAGCGTATAAGAATGTTGAAAAGAGCAATGGTCACACCAGAATGAGTCGCCTATTTATAGTTACTTAAATTTTTCTGAGTAACCTTTCAAGTAAAGTCACTTAACTAATTCTATATCAATTGTCCAAAGAGTAATATCCAAAATCATTAAATAAGTTGAAGGATAGAATTTTGTTAACCTAAGTTGCATAAGTTGTCTTGGTGGTAATTACCAAGCCAACTCACAGAAATTGAGAGAGTATTTGCTTTGTAGAATCACCTAGAGTGATCAGAAATAGTAATATTCAGAATTAAGTTTAAATTCAACTCAAGCCGTTTCACTTTGAAACGAGCCAAAAAACTGATTTATTCTTTTGCTCCTTCAGAGCTGGCGACCGTAGTTATAAGTATTTTCAGGAGGATTCGACGGTAAGTCTGCTGCTCTCGTCGTGCTGATATGATTACCCACTGCTGCTAGCAGTGGTGATTGGATACATAAGCTCACTACCAAGTTAAGTGGGTCAGGTAGGCAGTGTTACCGTGTGAACTGTAGGGCACTGTAGGCCGTGGATCGAACCCGTTCAATCATCACAGCTCTTTGGGAAATAGTCCAGTTGGGAGTGTACTAATCCAATAGGTAAATACTGGCAAGTAACGGTCAAAAATGTATACGCAAGTGAATTTAGCAAGGTCCATGTAGCACCTAGTTAATGTGGTGCAATGGCGAGGGTAGGAGTGGAGTAAAGGTGAGCTGAGCTTGTGGCAGCTGTGCTGTATTCAAAGATTAACAACGTGAATTCACTGCTACCTCTTACCATTAGGACTGAGCTATTTACGGTTAAAATACGTAGCAGTAAGCGCAAAGGCGTGACAGCTACAAGTCCGTATTGACTTTATACATACGGAATTAGGAAGCGGGTCATTCCGTCAGTGGAGGGGGTTAAAACAACCGAGTCAGTTGAGAACATACCCCATTTACTGATGGAAAGATTCGGCGGTTCGGTCGCAAGTTGTTACCACAAGAATAAATTATGATGGAAATAACTGTTGTGGAGATAGTGCAGACATATGTTACTAGATCATGGAACAAGCAAAATTTTGAGAGTTGTACTGAATCATGATTGCAGTCTTTCATTTACAAAGTTGTTGCTGTTGTTGCATAAGGCCTGTACACTAGAAGACACTGATGGCCATGTTTAACTGTCGCTCAAGCACAGCACTACAGAATGGCTGGAGGGGGAACAGTGACACCAGCTTGGCTGAGAAGTTGAACAGTGATGAATGTGGGGAGGGAGGGTGTTGCACAGGCAGCAAATTTCACCTTGTTGCCAACCATGGGAATCTACACTGCTTAGTTTGGCTTTCTGAGAGCATCTGCCATGTTTGAAACAGTTGTTTGCCTGAATCCTTTTGAACCTGAAATTGAACTGACTTCAAAATTGGATAAAACCTCAACAATAGCTTAAGTTTCTGCAGGGCATGATAAAAGTCTAGGTTGGAGCTAGTGGGTGTTTTGTGCTGCAGTGCTGTCAACACTCATTGTGAGGTATGATGGAAACAGCTGGTGGTGTCAGTTGCTGGTTCTACACTCCCAATGAGAGGACAGCAGGCAAACGATATATTTGGAAGCAAAAGACACTGTAACGTTTTCACATCACCGAAGATAAAAGGCCAGTCATCAGCTGCACTAGAAACTCTTCATTTGGTTCACTTAAACAGTTTCAGCAGTTTAATCTGTCATCTTCATAAGTGAAATGGGCTCAAATTATTAGTAATCCAGTGGCAAAAATGAGAATTGGATGATTGTGTCATTTACTACAGACTCAGTAATACAGAGTAACATCTCTAAAAATGATTGGCAAATGATTAACTGTCAAATTTGATATCATACATGGTACATGTGAGAAAAGTCAACCACCAAACTTGATTAGTTCGGTGGCTGACTTTCCTAGCACATACTATGAATGATGTGAAATTTGACAGTTAATCATTTGCCACTCATCGAGTACATCGTATATTTTTAGAAATGCACTCTGTTTTATTGACTCTGTAGCAAAGGACACGACAATCCAATTCTTATGTTTGACATTGGCTTACTAATGATTTGAGGCTACTTCACTTCTGAAGTGAACAAAGTAAAGGTCTTCTTGTTTAACTGACAACTGACTTTTTATCTTTTGTGAAATATTCTGCAGCTGCAACTATGAACAAAATCATATTCTCACATCAGTATAGAAATGAAATCCACTATTTACTCAGGAAAAAAAAACAGATGTGGTGTCAGGTTCCACCATAACTGCAACTTCAGAAATTGCAACATGTTTGGAATAAACAAACTAATATTTGTGAAAATGAAGACATAAGTTTCTGTTAAGATGACCATAATGATGATTTAAAATAGTGATACCACTGACAACAGGCTAAACAAACAAGGCAGTGAGGATAAAAATTAATGTAAATAATTTCTTGTGTGTGTTTTTCCTTGTATTATCAAAATATAGTCAATCAATAAATGGAAAAGTTGTCTAAACTTTCTAGGCAGATATGTTAGGTCAATATAAGTTTGTAATTTTAATTAATCAGAATATATATTTTTCCAAGGAGCCTCTTAAATAATAAAAAAGAAGAAAAGAAAAAGAGAGGGTAATCTTACATTCAGGGTCATCATACTCGGGGGGAAATATGGTAGGTTGCCTCCCATTAACCTATCTTCCAAGGGAAGTCATAGGGTCAGTATTGTCTTGAGTTTTCTATATTTCTCAGGGATCCGAACTTATCTTCCCAAATGTCAGCTTCCAGCAGTTTCTCTATTCTTCTGTACTCCTGTGGGGGCTCACAGACTTTTGAGAGTTCATGCATGGGAGAGCTTGGGGCGCCAAGCTGTAGCAGCCCATTCTTCCTTTGCGTGCAGCATTTCCTTCCCTGTGCCCCTCCCTCCACGTCCTCATTCCTTTCCCTGTGCCTCCTCATCCCCTTCTCCTGGTATTCTTACTTATCTCATCCTGGCTTTTGACCCACATTCTTGTATTCCTTCTGGTTTTCGTTCTCCTTACCGTTTCCTTTTCATCCTTCCTTTTTGTCACCTTTGGTCCTTCTTTGGGGTTTGACCTCCACTTCTAAATTTTGTCTCCATAGTTTGAGCTATTTGAGGAAGAACACCCTCCTTGTTGTTGTTGTGGTCTTCAGTCCTGAGACTGGTTTGATGCAGCTCTCCATGCTTCTCTATCCTGTGCAAGCTTCTTCATCTCCCAGTACCTATGGCAGCCTACATCCTTCTGAATCTGCTTAGAGTATTCATCTCTTGGTCTCCCTCTTTGATTTTTACCCTCCACGCTGCCCTCCAATACTAAATTGGTGATCCCTCGATGTTTCAGAACATGTCCTACCAACCGATCCCTTCTTCTAGTCAAGTTGTGCCACAAGCTCCTCTTCTCCCCAATTCTATTCAATACCTCCTCATTAGTTATGTGATCTACCCATCTAATCTTCAGCATTCTTCTGTAGCACTACGTTTTGAAAGCTTCTATTCTCTTCTTGTCTAAGCTATTTATCGTTCATGTTTCACTTCCATACGTGGCTACACTCCATACAAATACTTTCAGAAACGACTTCCTTACATTTAGATCTATACTTTATGTTAACAAATTTTTCTTCTTCAGAAACGCTTTCCTTGCCATTGCCAGCCTACATTTTATATCCTCTCTACTTCGACCATCATCAGTTACTTTTCTCCCCAAATAGCAAAACTCCTTTACTACTTTAACTGTCTCATTTCCTAATCCAATTCCCTCAGCATCACCCGACTTAATTCGATTACATTCCATCATCCTCGTTTTTCTTTTGTTGATGTTCATCTTATATCCTCCTTTCAAGACACTGTCCATTCCGTTCAACTGCGCTTCCAAGTCCTTTGCTGTCTCTGACAGAATTACAATGTCATTGGCGAACCTCAAAGGTTTATATCTTCTCCATGGATTTTAATACCTACTCCGAACTTTTCTTTTGTTTCTTTTACTGCTTGCTCAATATACAGATTGAATAACATTGGGGATAGGCTACAACCCTGTCTCACTCCCTTCCCAACCGCTGCTTCCCTTTCTTGCCCCTCGACTCTTATAACTGCCATCTGCTTTCTGTACAAATTGTAAATAGCCTTTCGCTCCCTGTATTTTACCCCTGCCACCTTCAGAATTTGAAAGAGAGTATTCCAATCAACACTGTCAAAAGCTTTCTCTGAGTCTACGAATGCCTCCTTAGCATCTACAATGTGGATTGCTCCCCCCCACCCCCTTTCCTCTCTCCCTTTCCTGATATACACCCCCTGCCCTTGCCCTTCCAGGTCACCAGCATGTGTAGCCATTCTGTGTGGTGAGGACTATAATGTAACCATCTGCTGAGCCCATTGACAACATATTGGTCACATTCCTGATATCTGAGCTGTTGCCTACCCAGATACGCCTAGGAGTGGTTGCTTGTCATTCTGGAGAATTGGAACTCCTGACAACAGCTGCTGTGCCAGACGGCCTTTGCTGTGGCTAGTTGGTGCCCATTGGGAGAGACCCTGATTGGAGTGGGTGGTATCAGTGCAGATTCTTTTTTGTATGAAATGTATTAGCTCCAAAAAAATGGCTGTTCTTCTATGGACATTCTGTTTGGTTGATAATGAATCACTTAATGCTGCTTCTTCTGACCTTGTCTTCTTCCATTCCTGGGTTCCATCCTGTGAGGGGGCCCAGACTTGCCGGGTTGGGGTGAAACACTTTCTCCGTTACCTAGTCTGCAGTAGGACTGATAAGGACATGTTCACCCCTGCCAACCTGTTACTTTTTGTGGAAACTATTGAAGAAAAGTATGGTGAATTGAAGTCTCTCATTAAGGTGTACCCAGGTTTGCTGTTGTCAAAACATCAGTAGCCCGATCTGCAGTCCTTCATGCTTGTGACCATCTTGGCTACATCCTCATGTCCATTACTTCTCACTAGTCTCTGAATATTGTTGAGTTAATCTTTGTTCAGAGGAATCTCATCCTTAAAACTGATGAAAAACTCCAGGCCAGTCTGGAATGACAGGAGTTCATTTTGTTTGCCATGTTAAAAAAGGTTGTAAGGGCAATCACACCGATACTGGCACTTTTATTCTGACATTTGAGGGAGATATCTTCCTGGATAAGGTGTGGTGTGAAGCCATACATTCCACAACATGTGAGGTGTTTACAGTGCTTGTGTTGCAGGCACATGTCTTCCCATGGAATGGGGACACACTATGAGGTGAATGTGGACACCCATTCCATGAGAAGCACCCATGTGTTGTTCTACCTTTGTGTGTTAACTGTCATGACTGTCACTCTAGACACTCATAGACACTCACCAGATTCCATGGTTCATAACAAGGGAGAGAGAGTATGTGAGTATCAGTCCCTTGATCATTTATCCTACACTGAAGCTCGTCAGAAATATGGCTGTCTTCACCCTGTGTCATTGACATGTAACTTAGCTTCTGTTACATCCTTTCACTCTCCTCAGTCCTCCTTACCCCAGTACTGGCTCCCTCTCCTCTCTCTTTCCCCTGCATCTCCCACAGCCTTCTTCAGAGGCCTGTCACCACAACTCAGGCACCTGCTCTCTCTCTCTCTCTCTCTCTCTCTCTCTCTCTCTCTCTCTCTCTCTCTCTCTCTCTCTCTCTCTCTCTGTTCTGTTCTGGATCTTGCAGCATCCTAATCTCCCTCCATGCTCTGTCTTCCTCGACCTATGAAAGAGAAGAAGAATAATCCCCTTTCCGTGGTTATTCAATGGAAGTGTAATTGATACTACTGTCATCTCCCAGCATTGCAGTCTCATATTTCCTTTAATTCAGCAGCTTGTGTCATTCTCCAGAAATCTTGTTTTACTAATGCCCACTCACCAGTCCTTCACGGATTCCATGTTTTCTGTCAGAATTGGGTTGGCCCATTGAGGGATTTCAGTGTCATTTGCACATTGGTCCATAGAGATGTTATGAGCACATGTACTACACTTGTACTACATTGGAAACAGTTGATGTCTGCATCCACTTGAGCTCTGCAGTCATGCTTTGCAATCTTCATCCCCCTCCTGAGAGGCAACCTACACCCACTGCCCTCCTTCAACACTCTCCCCTCCCTTTCTTTTATTTGTGATTTTAATACCCATCACCCTTTGTGGGGCACCCCCTTGTCTAATAAATTTTGTGTAATCAAGGAGACTCACAACATGTGGTCTTCTTTCCTCCACCCCTTCTGGCAGGAATCTGCCATCCTCATATCAGCCATACTATGTTGACCCTTCGTTTTGTACTCAGTACTGAGCCACCTTCCCTCTCTAGTTGCAGGGCTCCGCTCATGATCATCTGTATTTTGCTGGACTGCTCCCACATTTTGGCCCTTTGCACTAAATATGCCCTCCAACATCGCATTGTCCCAGGTGTTAGTGGACAATACTCACATGGTTATGCCTATCTTCAGTTTTCTTCCCAAAATTGGTTTGTCCTCCCAGATTTGAGTCATTGAATTTCTCTCTGGAACTCGAGTCCCTTAGTTAGCATTATCATTGATGTTGGCATTGGTAATGGAGGCCTTGGCCTCCCTTCCACACCAGTTAGATTCTCCCTCCCCCCGCCCCTTTTCCCTACATTTTATCTGGTCTTCTGTAATGTTTTGTTTCCTGTTTTTCTGTGTCTTCTTCCCCTCATGTTGTCCACATTGTGTCATGATGATGGTATGGCGTTAGCATTTGGAAGGGTTGGTGGCAGAGCTCATCCCCAATGCAATCATTACTGGGACGCCCCTGCTCTTTCCATGGCCCTCCTTCCCCTCCCCCCCCCCCCCCCCACCCCCTCCACTTTCCTCTTTCTGCTGCCTTGACATTCGTTTTACATCTTTGTCTACCCATTTTTTCTTCCCCCTTGACTGGACTGTCCTGTCCTATTTCTGTTGTGCATCCCTTGCTTTCTGCCACCTTAGTTCATGGGAGTGATGACCTCACTGTTTGGTCACCTCCCCAATCAACCAATGAACCATTCTTCCATAAAGAATTTGTGTTAGTATCTTGCAGTGATAGTTTGCAGTGATAGTTTGCAGTGATAGTTTGCAGTGATAGTTTGCAGTGATAGTTTGCAGTGATAGTTTGCAGTGATAGTTTGCAGTGATAGTTTGCAGTGATAGTTTGCAGTGATAGTTTGCAGTGATAGTTTGCAGTGATAGTTTGCAGTGATAGTTTGCAGTGATAGTTTGCAGTGATAGTTTGCAGTGATAGTTTGCAGTGATAGTTTGCAGTGATAGTTTGCAGTGATAGTTTGCAGTGATAGTTTGCAGTGATAGTTTGCAGTGATAGTTTGCAGTGATAGTTTGCAGTGATAGTTTGCAGTGATAGTTTGCAGTGATAGTTTGCAGTGATAGTTTGCAGTGATAGTTTGCAGTGATAGTTTGCAGTGATAGTTTGCAGTGATAGTTTGCAGTGATAGTTTGCAGTGATAGTTTGCAGTGATAGTTTGCAGTGATAGTTTGCAGTGATAGTTTGCAGTGATAGTTTGCAGTGATAGTTTGCAGTGATAGTTTGCAGTGATAGTTTGCAGTGATAGTTTGCAGTGATAGTTTGCAGTGATAGTTTGCAGTGATAGTTTGCAGTGATAGTTTGCAGTGATAGTTTGCAGTGATAGTTTGCAGTGATAGTTTGCAGTGATAGTTTGCAGTGATAGTTTGCAGTGATAGTTTGCAGTGATAGTTTGCAGTGATAGTTTGCAGTGATAGTTTGCAGTGATAGTTTGCAGTGATAGTTTGCAGTGATAGTTTGCAGTGATAGTTTGCAGTGATAGTTTGCAGTGATAGTTTGCAGTGATAGTTTGCAGTGATAGTTTGCAGTGATAGTTTGCAGTGATAGTTTGCAGTGATAGTTTGCAGTGATAGTTTGCAGTGATAGTTTGCAGTGATAGTTTGCAGTGATAGTTTGCAGTGATAGTTTGCAGTGATAGTTTGCAGTGATAGTTTGCAGTGATAGTTTGCAGTGATAGTTTGCAGTGATAGTTTGCAGTGATAGTTTGCAGTGATAGTTTGCAGTGATAGTTTGCAGTGATAGTTTGCAGTGATAGTTTGCAGTGATAGTTTGCAGTGATAGTTTGGTAATATTCACACCTATCAGTACCTGCTTTCTTTGCAATTGGAATGATTACATTCTTCTTGAAGTCTGGTTGTGGTTGGCTCTCCCAAGGCTGTCAGTAATTGTGACAGAAGATCATCTATTCCAAGGGCCTCATTTCGACTTCCAGTGCCATCAAATTCTTTTCGCAATATCATATCTCCCATCTCGTCGTCACCATAGCCATCTTTTCTTTCTATAATATTGCCTTCAACTTCATCTTCTTCTTCTTCTTCTTCTTTGCATAGACCATCTATATACTCCTTCTTTCTTTCAGTATTCTCTTCTTCGATTAGTAATGGTTTTCCATCTGAGCTCTTGATATTCATACAGCTGCTTCTCTTTTCTCCAAAGACCTCCTCTGTTTTCCTGTTGGCAGTATCCATGCTTATCCTAGTGAAATATGCTTATAAATCCGTACATTTGACCTATGGCCATTCTTTCATATATATTGATATGGAATTGTTGATTTCTGCAACAGTTCTCTCACTGTTGCTTTGCATGGTCATTACTGTCTTCATTCACAAAGTTTCTCTTGCTGGCTTTATTGACACACTAGTGTGATACCCCAGCAGGGTATACACTATTGTGATCTAAAATCCTAAAAAAAATTGTGAGGTTGTTTAAACAGTCCTTCATTAATACACCTTACTGCTCTGGTTTAGAAGTTTAAATATTCCTGTTAATTATCCTGTTTGCATACTGTGCAAAAGTGCACTAAATGAAACAGTTAATGATATAAAAGTCATAACACATTATCCCAATGATGTATGTGTATAAAATTCCACTGTATGACATTAAAAGCATTCCTTGTGTATTGATGTAGTTGTATATTAACAATAGGAAACAGAGGATCACATAGGTCATGGGTGTTTGTCTTGTCCTTAGCATAAGTCAGTTTAAGTTAGATTAAGTAGTGTGTAAGCCTAGGAACCGATGACCTCAGCAGTTTGGTCCCATAGAACTTACCACAAATTTCCAATTTTTCCAAAGCAGTTCTGGTGCAATGTTCTTACATACATATAATTGGTCAGTGACAGTGTAAGATCTATGAGAGTTGTTCCATACAACAAGTTGCCTGAAAGTGACTGGTCTGATAGAAGTGGATGTATTTATTTTTTGTAAAAATATATAAATTTTTGTGAATGTAAATAAAAGGCACTGTCAGGATACCGAGCTCCAGAAATAGATGTTTAATTATAGAGGAAAAAGGCACTTTTCTGCTTAATAATTATCTCTGAGTGAAACACCTCAAAATGAAAAGCAATATGTGAGTACTGAGTGTACAAGTTAATATATTTACCTTTCAGTGTTTCAGTATTGCACACTTTACTGAGGACATCAAATACATACCACAATCATCTCAGTCTAAACTGTCTTATCAAAAGTATCAAAAAACCCCTATGTAATTAATTGACCACTAGATATCATGAGGTGAATCCTTCAGTATAAAAGGAGGTGGAGTGTATTAGGTTGTCAGTAGAGAAGCAGAATACCTCAGTCAGGAGAAATCAGTGGCATCAAATGTGGACTAGTCATTGGGTGCACATGAGTAAAGACACCACCTGGAACATTTCAACAGTTTTAAAGCTGCAAAAGTCAACAGTTATTGATGTGATTGTAAAATGGAAACATGAAGGAATGACAGCGGAGACAAAACCTGGCAGACCTCGTGTAATGACAGACAGGACTGTCTGGCATTGTGGTTATAAAAAGTCACATGAAATCAGTAGAAGCAGTCACTCATGAGTTCCAAGGCGCTACCAGCAATCCAGTCAGCACAGTGATAACACATAGGGAATTAAAAAGAATGAGGAACAATGGTCAAGCAGCTCCTCATAAGCCACCCATTCCTGTAGTCAGTCCTAAGTGACATTTGAGGCATTGTAAAGAGCTACGCTGCTACATAGGTAATTACTGGAAACGAGTGATTTGGAGTGGTGAATCACACTACAGCCACTGGCAATCCAGTGGAAAGGTTTGGGTGTGACAGCTGCCAAAATGTTAAATCCCATCAGGTGTAGTGCCAACAGTGAAGTATGGAGGTGTTTTTCATTGTTGTGGTGCAGTCCCCTTACTGCATTTAGAGCACAGTAGAGGAACAGTTCAGAGATGACAGTTTTAATGAGCATGACAGTGCACCGTGCCATAAAGCAGAATCTGTGAGGCATTGGTTTATGAACAATAACATTCCTGAAATGGACTGGTGTGTCCACAGTCCCAGTTGGAACCTAATGAAACACCTTTGGGATGAGTTGGAATGTAGACTTCACTCCAGACCCCTGCATCCAACATCACAACATTCTCTGGTTTCAGCTCTTGGAGGAATAATGGTATACCATTCGTCCAGAGACATTCAAATATTTCATTGAATGTACCCCCAGCAGATACCAAGTTGTCATAAATTTGAAGGCTGGACACACCCCGCATTCAAGTTCACTAACAGGTGTCTGGATAGTTTACTAATTTTTTTGTTATGCATGTCATACCGTAGGGTGTAATCTAATCCCATCTTGAGGAATTTAGTGGCTACTTCTGTTTATAGGCACTTTTTCAACTCCAGCTATTCAAAAAACAAAATTGATGCTTAATTTACAAAGCACTTCTCTTACAAATTACCACATTATATGCACTCAAGCATCGGTATATAGACAGCTAACAGCATTCTAGGTAAAGTCATATAAACACTTTGTTTGTAGCAATATTATGAAAAGGAAAGTTGCTACTCACCATGTAGTGGAGATACTCAGTCGCAGACAGGTACAACTAAAAGACACAAAGCTTTCGGCCATCAAGGCCTTCATCAACGCACACGCGCACGCGTGCAAACATGACTGCAGTCTCAGGCAACTGGTGGTTTCAGTTGTTGCCTGAGACTGCAGTCGTGACGAAGGCCTTAATGGCAGAAAGCTTTAATTGTGAGAGTCTTTTAGTTGTGCCTATCTGCAACTCAGTATCTCTGCTATATGGTGAGTAGCAGCTTTTCTTTTCAGAATATTATTACATTCCATCCTGTATTTTCTGCTTTGTTCGTAGTACTAGATGAAACCAGCATCTGAGTAGTACAAGAGGAGCAGCAGTGTCTTTCATCAAAGATAAAGTTATCTAGAAATAATTCCAATAATTAACTGTGTGAGTAAATTACCACTGCCATAATTTATAGTTACTATACTTTACAGCTGTAGCCTGCAGTTTCTGCTTCTGTGTGCTAATGTTCAGCTACATTTATTTCACATCCCTGAAGACTCTTCTACATGATGAGGTTTAGGGAATATGTCTGAAGGAATGTAAACTTGAAATGAATCATCTCTGCTGTGTTATAGCTCCATTAATAATGTTCCTCTTTTAAAATATGCAAAATCACAGTGATTTTAAGCGAGCCATATATTTATTTTGTTGGAGATCTTCATTGTGTTGGATCCAGAGAAAGTTCTCCTAAATTAAACATCATTGTTGCAAACCACCTTTCTGGATTATGGTCATAATATGAACATTTATGAGAGCCAACAGAACATTCCTGTTACGTACTGGGCATTATTGAACAATGTATTTTTTATTTCAAAAGAGAAATGTAACTGGTCTAAAAACTCCTGTAGGTTTGTTAATTTCTAGACAACAGGGAGCTCCAGAGTTACCTACTGGGAACTAACACCAAGTATGGAGAGGCTTTCCTACTGCATCAAATAGATTACCATTGTTTGGTGTTGTCAGCTTTACTTTGATCAACATTGTAATCCAGTGACAGTGTGTATTGTGTAATTGGCGGATGCTAACTTTAATACTGTGGTACAAGATAAGCATCATGGGAGGACAGGATGTGTGTTCACCAAATACAAAGTTAGTGCCACCACAACATTTATTGCTTGTTATAGCCTCAGGCGGTGATGCCTGATGTGGGCATACCACATCAGCCATGAAACGTAGATCAGTCCTGTGCAGTCAAGGTTACTATTACTGTATAGCCTCCCAACTTCACCTGTGGAGCAAGATGCTATACATGTTGGCAAGTAAACATCACTGCTTGCAATTTGGGTGGTGATATTGTTAGTACATTTTGTATCAGCCAGTCTTGAAATACTATGACAGTGAAACCTAATTCATGTCAAGTAATAGTTTTAATGGGTGGTAGTGGAGAAGTTTCAGTGCTATGCAATATTGGGCTAAGGATCATCCATTGAGGGAGGCATTTTAATGTTCTATTTAAGCCAACCATCCAATTCCTGAACCAAATGTAGGTACATTGAGTGTGAAGCAGCCTATAGATATCCATGACGACGACGATGATGATGATGATGATTTTGAATTCTCAGAGTTCAAAGCATATGTATTGGTTTAGGGATTAGAGCCATACCATATGCAAATGAGTATTACAGAAGACTGCAGTTAAGGAAACTGCATTGGGAAAATTCAACCAAGATGTCAAGCAATGCAGCGACACCTGAATTAACAAATCTGGCTTTCAAATTATTGCTATTAAATTAAAAGGCAAAAAGAATCCAGATGAAGAGTCATCAAGAAATCGGTATATAAAAGTCTAGAAACAGTTCCTGCCATGTGTCTAGTTGGATAGTTACGCAACACAGCTGGTAGATTAATGTGCACTGCCATGGGCCAGAGTGGTGTGGTTTTTTTTTTTTTTTTTTTTTTTAGTGATAAAGGGAATATTAATTGCTCGTATTCTATAGTTTGAAGGCTGAACAGGATAGTGTCATCCATCCCATCAATTTGGTCTTTCCAAATTATGTTACAGCAGGAGTACCTAAGTTGTGCTTCAACCATGTCTCTGCAATAATCAGTTCTGACCAATGAATGGTTAGCATCAAATTGAGCAGGTTATCTATTAGATCTCACTAACTGTGTATTCAGTTGAAGGATACATAGTCCTGTTTGTCAACTTGAAGATACGGAGGATTCTTTCTTGGATGAATGGCATCTAGATCCAGTTGACCTTACTACTAAAACAAGATTACATGTGTCATCAGTTAGGTCTTGGGTGCTATACTGGGCCAAAGTATTGTTCCTTATGTGCCCTGAGCTTGACTGATGTGCTGTGGCAAATGCTACAAGTGAGGCATTGTGCATCAGGAGAGGTTTGCTATTGAAATTTACAGATATTACATTCCAAGAATAGTTTGACAACATATTATTTCTTCCCACATACATATCATGAAATGATCATGATGAGAAAATGAAAAAAATTAGATGTCATACAAAGCTTTACAGACAACCATTTTTCTGGGGGAACAGATAGCAGTGTCAGCAGTACCCTCCACAACACACCATAAGGTGGCTTGCAAAGTATACATCTAGATGTAGGTAGGCTGTGATATCTCCCATGGAACTGCCAAGCATTGTTACTAGACAATTCCAGAAAATTGGGATGGTTGATAAAAGTGAAAGATACCTACTGTGATGAGAGGGGGTTACTTGGTGCTAAGTTGATCGAGCAGTCAATTCCTAACATTAGCTTACAGCATGTTGAAAGTGAACCTCCACTATTGCTTGCAGTGGAGATGCATGCAGGCTGTGATGGTTTCATTGCTGGGAACTGTTATAATATGTCCAGTGCAACACATGGGATTTGTCTGCTGGTTGTAGTGGTCAGGGTGGTTTAGTAACAGTGACCACTTATAACTTCCTTAGCATATGAAGAAAGTTTGCCATAGCTTGAACTTCTGCTAAGGAGATTTTATGGATAAAACTTAATTCCTCAGTCATTCTCCTTCTATGATGCTGAATGCATGATCTGTTTGTGGGGGAAATGTACACCACTGCAGTCAGCGCATATAATATAAGGGGCCTTATAGGATGGTGAATGTCACATTAAAACATCTGATTTGGTTTTTGCATACCTGGTACGTCCAAATTGTGTGCAATTAAAATTCTGCTTTACAGTGGGGATACTTGGCAACACCTGAATAACAACTTGCATTGGTAATACTTGGGAATAAAATGTCAGCAAGTGCGTATGATCGTCAGTTCAATGGGTCTGGTAATCTTCTTGGTACATTATTTGTTGATAGTAACAGATGCAGTTCACTGAATAACACGCTTTTTTCAGTGTTTTGAGCAATTCCTTAACACTATACAAGAGAATATAGGCATCTAATTTTTTTCTGAGTTCACTAACATGTTAGCACTCACAGCTGATTTCAATGCTGTCTGAATTCCAGTCATCAGTCATATGAGTTCACAAACATTAACAATATTCTCTATAAATGATGACAATGAGCCATAAAGTAGTTTCCAGGTAATCATAGGGTAAATTTTTCATAAGTTCTTGTCCTTCAGTTGCACAAATACATTAAATATCTCTATGTTCATTTACATCTGAAACACACTCTTGCTGTATCAACACTGGATATGGAATTAGGCACATTGGTCACCAGTTGAGTGACTTTTGTCTAATTCTTGTGATGGAAATTTTTGCAGAGTTTCTGCTGATGACTTTTGCTGTGGTGTATGCAGGTTTGCAGATGGCTAGAACTCCTCCTCAAAATTTTGTCATTGCACATGGATACCACCAAATAACACTAATGTAATGATGTACTATAACTGAATATTGACGCATGAGTTACATAGTAGTAATTGTTGACACAAGAGCATGCTGTAAACAAATGATTCACTCTCATAAATGCCTCACACAAAGCTAAGTATATCAGAACAATCAGAGCAGCAAACTTGGATGGTGAATTCTATGAATATAAGTTCCCCTTCCCCTTTTTTGTTCTTCTGTAATGGTTGATGAGAATACTTCTCTTTAGTTTTTCAATGTAAATATTTGTTGCACAGTATCAATTTCAATGCAACTGCCATCCAAGTAGCACCATAACACAAGTGTGATACCAGACAAATGCATGTAGCCTCTGATAAGCTAGTAAGTGTTATGTTGTCTTTGAGACAATTCCTGACTTGGTCATAACACTGTGCTAAACAGTGTCACATTTAATCTAAAATTAATCCTCGCTTGTTGTTACTACAACAACAACAACAACTACTACTACTACTACTACTACTACTACTACTACTACTACTACTAATAATAATAATGATAATGATAATAAACCCCGTGGAGGCCCGGGAAAAGAATAGGCCTCCGGTATGTTCTGCCAGTCATAAAAGGCGACGAAAATAACAAACCACTAATAGGGCTAACCCCCTTTTAGTGTGATTAGTTGGTTCAGGACAGAACTAATGAAGCCTCGGACAAGCGCTGTCATGGTCGGGGACGACGCTTGAAACCTATGCCCATCCACAATGGTAACGACACTGCTAGCCACACGGAAAATGATTTAAATCCAAATAGAGGTGTTTTGCAGGATATGCTTCCTGCAACCACTCTAGAAGGAAAACAAAGACAGATGATGAGATGGCCAGATGAAGTTAACAGGCACCTCATGTTCTGTTATTACCAAGCAACAAACTTAGGAACCAACACAACTGGATACAGATCACAAGTATACACAACATTTATTACCAGATACCCAGAATTATATACAACTACAGAAATCTGTAATTATTGATACATGTTCAATTACCTGAAAGTTCCTAAATGCAATGTAACATATACCGTACAGTTAAAAGGAAGTCACGCTTGATCAAGGTCTGTGTCACTTTCCATTTTTGACCAGACATAACGTCTGAGAAAAGAAAGCAAGATGATGATGATGATGATAATAATAATAATAATAATAATAATAATAATAATAATAATAATAAAGGTAATAGACAATAGGTTTTTGATATTAGGATATCCCAGAAAAATATATGTTATAACTAAATACATTTATTTGTAGATTTCGTCTTGTATTTGCATTGTGGAGAGTGGTACACCAACTCTGTTTTTGTTTTTTTTTTTCCCCCTAACAGCTGCTCACTGTTTTGTAAAATCAAAAGATCCTAAAGATTACATGATCGGAGCTGGCAAATACCACAGAGGATGGGATGTAAAGGATGAAACAGAGCAACGATTTGAAGTAAGTAAAAGTTAGTTATTCATAGACCTTTAATTAACAAAACATACTTTTAGCAGAAAATTTTGATAGATGACACACAGTTCTTACTTTAAATAATGCTGATTGGCATTAGTTTCTGAGAATAATGCATATGTTTTACCCCCATGAACATGTATAAGGGAAATTTCGATAGAAGAGATCACTGGATTCCACTAGAAACATAATCACATTGATCTGTAGAATTTTCTTTTCTGTGAAACAATGTCAGCTACTTTGAAAATGATGTAGCTGAAGCATAAGTTAAATGTTTTTGTTACAATAGTATTTAGTTATAATACATAAGCTCTCCAAACAAAATATTGTTCACTCCTGCAGGAGAGCACACTCGTTGCTTTAAAGCACTCTACATGGTGCAAAGCTGGTACAAAGTAGTCATGTGACCTTCACTGCTGTCATAAGTCGTGGCAGTGAAGTGGTGTGTATGTGCCAGTCATTTGTATGGATCAATATGGAGACATGACTGAAAGGCAGAAAAGCACTATCATACCTAGACTTGGACCCATTCATTTGTGTTACCTTGAGTGTAAACCAGGATTTGTATTGTACCATTCTCAGTGATCAAGTCTTGCCCTTTCTTCTACATCTTCATGATGAACATGTTGTGGTCTGTTCTGTCTTCCAAAATAACAGCCATGGTAACAAGGCTGCTCACACATGTTCCTTTTCTGGTGAATACTTAGCCAACTGACTGCACACGGACTAGCCCACTGAATTGGCTGATGATAATCCCATAGATAGTGTTTGGGACTACTTGGAATTGTGGGTGAAATGTAGGTCTCCACAATTTTTAGCTCTGCATCATCCAAACATCTAGGAGATTTTGATTGGGGTGTTCATAGAAGTGTAAATGTTCATTATGTTCCCAACTGTATTTTATTTGAAAGGACATCACAAGGTGCCTAACAATGGCCATGGAAGCTAAAAATAGGTTTGAAACTTTAAAATGTGATTTATACATATAATAAAGGAAAGGCAAACCACTTACCTGTAGAGGACTGGTGTGTGGTGCACAGGAACATGTAACAGAAAACAGTTAAAACTAGCTTTTGCACTCTTCCTCTTTTTCTGGTACAAGTACACACATTTACACACCAACCACACAGACAAAACCTACACATTTGAAATATAACTTTAATAGTTTCCTATTACATGTTTCTGTGAATCCACAAACCAATCACCTATAAGTAAGTGGTTATCTTTCCCTTATTTTGCACAATTTTCTGTCCATGAATTTCCATTTTTGATAAATACAACATACATATTTTATGTTTACTGTGCATAAATATTAAGAGCAGCATTAGTATCCATAAATATAGAAATGCTATTGCTTTCATAGAATGCTAAATTTTGCAACAGTAGCAGTAGAGAGACTGAACTGTTGAACTGCTGCACAAACGTAAAACTTGCTCCAGGTAAATAGGCTTCGATGCCATCTCATAAAAAGTCTAAAAAAATTGTCAGTCCAAATTAATACTAATTGTAAAATCTAATTTATTCTGCTAGGTCATAAGAAGCAGTATGATATGTTTGTTGAAATGTTACGTATGTCATCTTTAATAAATTTCATACATACTGTTCTGAAAGTATCAAAAATGGCTTAATGTAAACCAACATATAAATCAAGTATTTATTAAATACCTGAGATTGTGCTGCACTTCACACAGATCTCAAATTTTGGAACATATGTCCATATTTTACATCAGTTAAAGTAGAAACTGGCTGTAGAATGACAACTACAAATAAATGTTCATATACAGCAACATTCTTATTGCAATCTGTTTTTAACTTCGTTTAATGTGT
This sequence comes from Schistocerca americana, assembly GCF_021461395.2. Lineage (NCBI taxonomy): Eukaryota > Metazoa > Arthropoda > Insecta > Orthoptera > Acrididae > Schistocerca > Schistocerca americana. The sequence goes on along the minus strand of NC_060125.1, from coordinate 56,229,588 downwards.
AAGTAATATGTGCTTGATTATGAGACAGAATTACTGGAAAAAAGAGACACACTACCGAGCATTTGGAAATACTTCCAGTAGAAGAGAGGGATATTTTTGGGCATACGAAAAAGGAGGGGAAGGCCATTCATATCCCCAGAAGGGAGGTAGTCACCTGTGGTGAAGATGAGGGTAAACGAAGCTGAAGGAGGAGGTGTTTGAGAGAGCAGGTCAGAGATGGTGGATATGTAATCCCTGTACCAGCTTCAGTCCAGAAACAATAAGGGAAAAATAAAAAGTAAAGATCAATTAGGGGCCAGAAAGATACGATTCTTTTTCTTAACACTTAATTGCAGTATTCCCTCTCTTACCCACTAATGTATCTTTACTTCACATTTTTTCCTTACCGTCTCTGAACTGAAGTTGGCACAGTGATTATCTATCCATCATCTCTGACCTACTCTCTCCAACACCACCTCTTTCACCTTCAACCAACCTTGTCCTCTCATTCTGAGGTCTGAATGGTCTGCCCATCCTGTTTCAAGTTCCAAAACATATCCATCTCTCCTACCTGATGAAGGAACTATTAGTTCTGAAACACTTTTTACCATTATATAGGTCTATGAGCTGTACTATATTTTTTGTATCATTGAAGGTAAATACTATCTAGCATTGTTTTCTTGAATGAATCTTCATTGGACACAATTAGCTAATATACAATCAATTTTCAGGTTGAATCAATTGAGGTAATAGATACATATGAAGCAGCTACACGAAATTATGCAGATGACATTGCTATAATAGTTTTGAAAATTGAAATAACAATCTCTGATTTTGTGAGACCAGTTTGTGTAGATCTGGAAAGTAAATACGACAGGGAACAGCTGTCTTCTGGAAATAGTGGCTCTGTGAGTATATGTCATTATCGTTTTCAATCATTCCTTTGCACACAGTTTATTTCCTGTCCTTGAGTTTGTATGGAAATATTTTTTATATCAATATTACACTTGGAATTTTATGATTACTGAACTTTAAAATACAAGTATCTTCAGGCTTGCAAATAATTTCATTTTACATACATACATATGGCATACTCTTTCCTAGAAATTAGTTGTTCTTTCTTCTTGTTAATGTACTCAACATTATTTAATTTTTTTTGCCTTTTGTGCTGCCGTTTGCATATGTTTTACCTTCATTTATGTATGCTGACATCTGATCATACCTGACTTTCCTAATTTAACAATGACTCTGAAAGTTAATTTCTTTAAAGTGGTCCTCTTTCATCTGATTATTTGAGGTAGAAGAGAAGATGGGCTTACAAATAACTGAAAAAAATGATTTGCAACAGAAGTAACGTGCACAAAATAAAATAAGAAAAAAAGTGAAATGGATAATTATGTAGATTCTGAAGTTTATAAATCAATTTTTCTTCCTCAGAAGAAATAGAAATTAACAAATAGGAATTAAGGGTGAAATTTATGGGTAATGTTGGAATTGAAAATTTGCTACAAACCCTGAATTTGGATACATAAGATGTGGGGGAAATTTTGAGAATGACAGCAAAACATGTTACTTCCTATAACACTTGTGCACGTTTTGTCATTTGTAGTAACTTCCTCTTCTGTTGTACCAACATTTTTACCTCTTTTTTTTTCAATTTCCTTCCTTCCTTCCTTCCTTCCATCCTTCCTTCCTTCCTTCCTTCCTTCCATCCTTCCTTCCTTGCCTGTCTCCCTCCTGCTCTTGATGATGGATGGCCAGTTTGTGATGTAAAAGCTGTAATCAATAATGGCTTGTATGTCTGCAAGACCTAGTCCAGGTGTCACCCTTAAATCTTTCTCACACAGGATGTGAAAAAGTTCAGACATGGACAAGTAGCTAGTTGAGTTTTGTGACATTCCCCAAATGGAATATCGCATTCCACAGCATTCTGTACTGTGAAGGACAGAATAAGCAAGTCAGATTTTGTTTCGTGGACTGTGGCCAGTATGATGCAATATTGTGTTCTATGTCACAAGCAGAGCTTCAGAGACGCCACCCTGGATTTAGTAATTTTTAGTTGATTCCCATATTTGGTGGGTTTCATATTATAACTTACATGTTTCAAAGCACCAGTACATTGAAGATCTCATGCAAACACATTGTTGTTTTCTGTGATTTGTTGCAATAAAATGACAGGAAATGTCATATTGGTTAAGGAATTTTGGTATTTGTTTTTTTTTTTTTTTGTGTAACAATCTGTGTATTGTGATAATATGTCATTTTAGGTCACCAGCACACTGAAGATTTCTCAAGAGTCATTCTTACTGTGATTTGTTACAGTTAAATGGCAGTTAAAGAGAGACTGGCAGTTAAAGCCTTCAAGACATTGCAACATCAATGTCATAACAGTGTAAATTATAGATTGTCCATGTGTTTGGATTAAAGAAGACTAGAGGTGTTAAAGAAGCAGAAGCACTTATTTCTCAATTGGCACATGCAAAAGAAAGAAAACTTGGCAGCTTTTGGTGTCTGTGCCACCTGTGAAAGCATCGCTGTCATATATTAACTCTGCTGTAAACACTGCACAGCTTTTTATGTTGGTACAAATACGAACCAGACATCCACCAGGATGAAAGGTGGTGGCACAACATGTTCTATTTCAGTGGCTGCTTAACAACCTGAGCTATCTGGATCCTGCCCTCCACCACCAGCTTCTCTGCACCATGCAGATGGGCGTTATCCTTAAAACACGTTCCCCTCTCCTGTAATTGTCCCGTCCTCAGTCTCAAGCCATCCACTGCCCCACATCCTCCACCCAACAGTTTCCTCTTTTTCTGTCATGTCATTCCCTCCCAATTCACATCTTTATGTCACTTTCAGTGTGTGCCACTTCCTACCCGGCCACTATAATCATGCCAACCCATCTATACGCCTGACACCACTTCCTCCTGCACTCCTACAAGTGCAGAACAGAACTGCACACAGACAAAGTACATAATACTGAGAAGATGAAAGCATGTACTCCAAAAGACTGTGCCCCATGACAGGATTGCAAAATGATTGAAGATCCAGGGAAACTCAAAACAGGTACCGGCACAAGGGATGTTGTAGGCATGTCTGTTGAAGATCTGATGGACATTGATCGTACTGAGCCAATGAGAATGGCTACAATGGGACATGCTATGAGAATGCATTCAGATGCTCAAGATAATGCACGAGAAAGGAAATTACAATGTACAAGCAGTTCTAGCATTGTCTCAAGGAAGTAGGATGGGGAAACAAACTCCGAAGTTGCCAACAATTATTTGGCCATGCAAAGCAGGGAAACGGTGAAGGAACAAAACTTGGACAAACAAAAGAAAGACCACAGTCACTGGTCAAATTGGACAGACAACACAGAATAAAAAGTTGATTACATGCATAAATCTAAGTTATATCCTTTCAGCAATTAATGCGAACATAATCAAATTGATAATAAATTTCCAACAATATGATTGTGCCATGGACACCAATATTATTCTAATACAATAGATTACTACCATTAAACTAGCAGATATGTCAGAATATGAGGCAGTACTGAATTTCAGCAGAAAAGCTGTTGCTAGTACTGAATCATGTTGTAGCATTGCAAATAACTTCTTAGGCATCCATATCATTAATATTTATGCACCTTGGTACAAAAACCAAGCAAAAAAGCAAAGAAGTTTTTGCTACAGAAATATTCATGTAGTTGTTGTTGTTGTAGTTGTAGTCTTCAGTCCTAAGACTGGTTTGATGCAGCTCTCCATGCTACTCTTTCCTGTACAAACCACTTCATTTCCAAATAATTACTGCAACCTACATCCTTCTGAATCTGCTTACTATATTCATCTCTTGGTCTCCCTCTACAATTTTTACCCCCCACAATTCCCACCAATACTAAATTCATGATCCCTTGATGTCTTGGAATGCGTCCTATCAATCGATCCCTTCTTTTGGTCAAGTTGTGCCACAAATTCCTTGTCTCCCCTGTTCCATTCAGTACCATCTCATTGGTTACATGATTTATTTATTTATTTATTTACACATAAGTTCTGTAGGACCAAATTGAGGAGCAAATCTCCAAGATCATGCAACATGTCAATACATGAAATTACAACATAAAAGTAATAACAGATAAAAACAAAATGTTTAGAACCTGAAAAAAAAGTATAGCCATAAGTGTAAGTAAATACAATCAATAATACAACAAGAATCAGCTTAATTTTTCGATGAACTCCTCGACAGACTAGAAGGAGTGCCCTATGAGAAAACTCTTCAGTTTCGATTTGAAAGTGTGTGGATTACTGCTAATTCTAGTGGTAGCTTATTGAAAATGGATGCAGCAGTATTCTGCAGCCCTTTCTGCACGAGAGTTAAGGAAGTCCCATACAAATGCAGGTTTGATTTCTGCCGAGTATTAACTGAGTGAAAGCTGCTTATTCTTGGGAACGAGCTAATATTGTTAACAAGAAATAACAGTAAGGAATATGTATATTGAGAGGCCAATGTCAAAATACCCAGTCTCGTGAACAGGGGTCAACAAAAGGTTCTTGAACTTACACCACTTATTGCCCAAACCACCTGTTTCTGAGCCAAAAATATCCTTTTAGAATGGGAAGAGTTACCCCAAAATTTAATACCATATGACATAAGCGAATGAAAATAAGCAAAATCGACTAATTTTCATGTCGAACAATCATTCACTTCAGATACCATTTGAATAGTAAAAATGGCAGCATTAAGTCTTTGAACAAGATCCTGAATGTTGCCTTTCCATGACAGTTTACTATCTATCTGAAGTCCTAGAAATTTGAACTATTCAGTTTCACTAATGATAAGCCCTTTCTGTGAAATTAAAATGTGAGGTTTTGTTGAATTGTATGTTAGAAAATGTAAAAACTGGTTCTTACTGTGATTTAGCATTAGTTTATTTTCTACAATGCCATGAACTTAACATCACGAACTGCACTATTTGAAACCGAGCCAATGTTGCACACAACATCCTTAACTACCAAGCTAGTGTCATCAGCAAACAGAAATATTTTAGCGTTTCCCGTAATGCTAGAGGGCATATCATTTATATATATAAGGAACAGGAGTGGCCCCAACACTGATCCCTGGGGCACCCCCAATTGACCGTACCCCACTCATACCCCATATCACAGCCATTCTCAACACTGTGAATAATGACCTTTTTCTGCCTGTGATAAAGTAAGAGGTGAACCAATTGCGAGCTACTCCCCGTATTCTGTAATGGTGGAACTTCTGGATCAATATTTTGTGATCAACACAATCGAACATCCTACTTAATAGGCCTAGCGTTCAAAACCTTTGGTTTAACCAATCCAGTACCTCACAGAAAAAGAGAATATAGCATTTTGAGTCGTTAAACAGCTTCTAAAGCTGAACTGTGCATTTGATAGCTAATTGTGTGATATAAAATGATCAATTATCCTTACATACACAGCCTTTTCAATAACTTTAGCAAACATTGATGACATAGAAATAGGTCTAAATTGTCTACATTATCCCTTTCTCCCTTTTTAAAAAGCTGCTTTACTACTGAGTACTTTAATTGTATAGGAAACTGACCATCCCTAAAGGAAAAATTACAACTATGACTCAATACGGGGCTAACATACGGAGCACAGTACTTTGATATTCTTCTAAGCACATCCTTCACAACTGACCATATGGTTTTAATTTTATCCTGCAAATTAGCTATTAGCATACCACATACTCTTTGCCTTCCTAATAACATTTTTAAGCATCTTACAGTACTGTTTGTAATGGGCTACTGTAGCTTGATTGTGTCTACTTCTAACATTTTCATGTAATTCCCACCTTGTTCTACATGATATCCTTATCCCACTAGTCAGCCACCCAGGCTGCCTTTTACTGCTAGTACCCCATTTAGAATGTTCTAATGGAAAGCAAGTCTCAAAGAACATGAGAAATGTGTTATGGAAAGCATTATATTTGTCATCTATGTTATCGGCACTATAAACATCCTGCCACCCTTGTTCCTTGATGAGAGTTAGAAAACTCTCTATTGCTGTTGGATTAACTTCCCTATGTAGTTTGTAATTATGTGTGACATATATTTGAGTACAAAAGCCTTTTAGTGTTAAAATTTGTGCATCATGGTCTGAAAGGCCGTTCACTCTTTTACTAACAGAATGCCCATCTAGTAATGAAGAATGAACAAAAATAGTGTCTATGGCTGTGCTACTGTTCCCCTGCACCCTAGTTCGAAAAAAAAAAAAAAAAAAAAAAAAAAAAAGAAGTATAGAGTGCTGCAGATCAGCTGCAGATCATATGAATTCAGATCTACCAACACCATTTTTATTGCACCATAATATACAAAATTTTTATTGAAGTCGCCACATATAACTAATTTCTGGTACTTCATATAAAGTGAATCGAGAACCCTCTTTAGGTTGAGCAAAAATGCTCTGAACGTAGAGTTAGGGGACCTATAAACAACACCAATTAGAAGTTTAGTTTCACTAAATTCAACTGCCCCGGCACAATATTCAAATATCTGTTCAGTGCAGTGCCGAGACATGTCTATGGACTCAAATGGAATACTGCTTTTTATGTACATAGCATTCCCTCGCCCTACAAGGAACTCCTTGAAAGTCAGCAAGCTAATCTGTATCCTGGTAAAGGAAACCTCTGAATTGTCAAATTGTTTAAGTGGTCCTCTGGTATACCGATAATTTCAGAGTCAACACCTATAAGCAGTTCATTAACATTATCTCTAATACCGCTTAGATTTTGATGAAATATGCTAATTCCTTCTCTACTTGGAAACATGATGTCCTCTGAAGGTGAGACCTTAGTTAAAGGAACTTCCTTTAAGCAGGTATACCTATTGACTGACTTCAATCTAAAATAGGTGCAGCTCTAACACCAACTACTACAGGAATTTTTCCATGAGTGACCCAACCACCACCCACTACACTGTCACCTAGAAGCTTGGAGTGAAACCCAATCTACTGATTGACTAAACTGACAGCACTGAACTGTGACCCATGGCCTCTGCCATCAGTGCCTTCTCCAGACCCATGTAACGCACCTAACATCAGCATTAAGATGAGGCCAATCATGACGCTGAAACAGTTGCACAAAATGCACATTAGTGCCACCAGTTTGAGTATCTATCATTACCAGGTCACCACCTACATCATATTCCCCATCCCTATCAAGACTGTTCCCTGTTCCACCCCCTATCGCTACCTGATCCCCCTTTGTAAAATTCCTACAGAACTCCCCCATGCTGTCAGTCACCTGAGCTAATCCTGCACTAGGCTTCACAATGCTGATGCCTTGGTACTCACTCCCTGTACATCCTACAACTGCTGGCCCACACCTCTACCGTGCAAACTACCTAGCAGCAGAACTATCTTCTTTCTGTTAGACTTTGCAACTAACCTAGGCCTCCTAATTGCTGAGGACTGCTGCATGTTTCCTACATTTACAGATACACGAGGCTCCTCTCCACTCAGCTCTGACAGTTAATTATACTGTGCATATATACAGTAGATCTGACTATCTGAATACCTCATCCTCCAAGCAGCCTTCTTCCCAACTGCCAGTTTCCATTCCCCAGCACCCTTCACCCTCCTCGACCTATCTAGTTCCTCCTTTGCATGTTGCAACTGCAACTGAAGGGCACAGATCTTATGCTCCTGCTCCTCTGTCAACTTATTTCTACTACAGATTATGCATTCATTCCCAGTAGAGGATCTCACTAGAATGTCCACTGGCTTCTCCACTACATCCCCCCCCCTCCCAATGAAAATAGTTTGAACAAATCCCACACCATAACCCACTACTCATAAACCTATGACATAGCCTACACTTCTCACTCAGGGTAAAATTTTACAGTTACTGAAAAAGACTATATGTCTATATTACCTAAGTTCAGTTACACTAGTAGAACTATTTATAGAACTAACAGTGGCAGTTAGTTACTTCTCTCTCTACTAAGAAAGCAACTACTTGTATTAATACTACTATACTGCAACTAATACTAATGCCAATAAAACTTCACAAAATTATTAGCTAAACTAAAAATTCAAGTGACCACTGGACTGCTCAATGAAGTTAAAACACTGAATGAAAATTTTACTGAAATATTTCACTAGAAACAATAAGAAATGTCAACTGAAAACTAAAGCATGAAATTTACTAAACAACTTCAATGCACAGAAAACTCTAAAAAACACAGTGAGCGAATGTTTGCAAAAGTTTATTAAATTGTTATTTCACCACAAACAGCATGGAACACCACTGGTGTGGGATTTGTGCACTGTATAACAGTGCACAAATAACTTTGTCAGTACTTAGCTTTGTAACCACTACAGCTGCAACTGCACACTACAAAATGCCAACACACTAATCTATCCATCCAATCTTCAACATTCTTTTGTAGCATTACATTTTGAAAACTTCTATTCTCTCTTTGTGTAAAATTTTCACCTAGCTTGTTTCACTTCCATACATGGCTACACTCGAGTCAAATACTTTCAGAAAAGTCTTCCTAATGCTTAGCTCTACATTTGATGTTAACAAATTTCTCTTCTTCAGAAATGCTTTCTTGCGATTACCAGTCTACATTTTACATCCTCTCTCGTTTTTTGCTGTCCAAATAGCAAAACTCATCTATTACTTTAAGTGCCTCATTTCCTAATCTAATTCCCTGGTTTAATTTGACTATATTCCATTATCCTTGTTTTGCTTTTGCTGATTTTCATCTTATAGTGTCCTTTCAAGACAATGTCCAATCCATTCATCTGCTCTTCCAAGTCCTTTGCAATCTCTGACAGAACTGCAACATCATCAGCAAACTTCAAGGTTTTTCTTTTTTTTTCCTCCTGAACTTCAACTTGTACTCAAAATGTTTCTTTGCTTTCCTTTACCACGTCTTTGGTGTACAGATTCAATAACACTGGGGATAGGCTACAACCCTGTCTCACTCCTTTCTCAAACATTTCTTCCCTTTCATGCCCCCTTGACTTCAATAACTGCCATCTCTTTTCTGTACAAGTTTTAAACAATCTTTCACTGTGTTTACCCCTACTTCCTTCAGAATTTCAAAGAGTATTCCAGCCAACATTATCAAAAGCTTTCTCCAAGTCTACAAATGCCATAAATGTAGCATCAGTCAGCAACTGTTTTCTTTGGAATTGGAATTATTACATTCTTCTTCAAGTCTGAAGGTATATCGCCTACCTCATACAACTTGCACATGAGATGAGTGTCTGTCATAACTGGCTCTCCCAAGGCTATCAGTAGCTCTGAAAGAATATTATCTACTCCAGGTGCTTTGTTTTGACTTAGATATTATATTGTGAGAAGACAACACAAATAGGTGGGCAAACTAAAATCAAAGAAATAGAGAAACAAGAAAGGAAAATTCTCAGGAAAATTTTTGGCCCGATACAAGAGCAAGGAATCTGGATGAAGAGACCAACATTAGAATTATACAAATATACAGACAAGATTATGGATACAATAAGGAAAAGAAGAATGCAGTTCTATGGACATATCCACAGGATGAATGAAAACAGAATTTCAAAGCGAATTCGTAAAGTCATCAACTCAGGTGGGGAAAAAACAAAATGGATAAAAGAAGTTGAAGACGACCTCAGGCAAGCACACATAACAGTAAATGATGCAGAAAATAGAACTGAATTCAGAAACATCATCAAAAAACATAAATTTGACACCAGAATACAGAAGAGACCAGGATGCAAATGGACAGCGGAGCGAAAGAAACAACACAGTGAACACATGAAGAAAATTTGGGCTCAGAAAAAACATAAACAATCATCATAAATGAATTCAAGTTCAAACGCTCTCTTAAATGGGAATAATCGAAAAAAATAATAATAATAATTGTGAGAAGAATCTGATAGAGCTGTGAAACATCTAAGTCCACCTTCCTTTCTATAATCTTGCCTTCTAGTTTATCTTCCTTGTATAGCCCTCTATATATTCCTTCCACCTTTCAGCTTTGCCTTCTTTTGTTAGTATTGGTTTCCCATCTGAGTTCTTGATATCCATACAGTTGCTTCTATTTTCCCCAAAGGATTCTTTAATTTTCCTGTAGGTGGTATCTGCCTTTCCCCTATTGAAATATGCTTCTAAATTTGTACATTTTCCTGTCAATCTCATTTTTTAAATGTTTGTATTCCCTTTTGCCTACTTCATTTGCTGCATTCTTATATTTTCTCTTTTGATCATTTATATTCAGTAGCTCTTGTATTATCCAAGCATTTCTACTAAGTCTTGTCTTTTTACCTGTTTGATCCTCTGCTGCCTTCACTATTTCATCTCTTAAAGCTAACCATTTGTCTTCTACTGTATTCCTTTCCCCTGTTCTAGTCAACCCTCTGAACCTGTCAAAACCTTTGGTTATTTGAACTTATACAGATCCCATCTCCTTAAATGTGTACATTTTTGCAATTTCTTCATTTTAATCTACAGTTTATAACTAACAAATTGTGGTCAGAGCCCACATCTTCCATGGGAAATGTCTTACAATTTAAAATCTGGGTTCCTAAATCACTGTCTTACCATTATATTATCAACCTGAAATGCTCTGGTGTCTCCAGGTTTCTTCCAGGTACACAACCTTCTTTTATGGTTCTTAAACCATGTGGTAGCAATGATTAAATTATGAACATCTTGCTTAGGCACTGGTCAACATCATGTACAAATTTTTCAAAATGCATAACACTGTGCTGCCTGTGATAATGTTAATTATTTTGCTACCAGTTTCGATCTTAAACCATCATCAATGGCAGAAAAATTATCACAGATATATCAAGTGTCATACATGTATTGACATATTTTAATTTTGCTATAATTTTCCATGTTTATTGGCAGTTATGGTTTCCAGTAGTAATAACTAATGTCAACACATGTATGACAAGTGATACATCTGTGATCTTAGACTGTATCACAAATGGTAAATATATGAATCTCAGATTTATGTATTGCAATAGCAAATTATTTTTTATGTAGTCCACATATGTAATGTTGTTGTTTCAACTAAACTTAGAAAAATTTGTGTGGATAGTAATACTAGGTAATAATATGCAACTCTAGTAAGTAAGGCTCTCTGACTTATCCAGAAGACTGGAACATAATTTTTTTTTGATAATCAGTTGATGTTGGGTCAAAAATAAATAAATAAACTTGCAGATGGCTTGTTGGTTGTCATGCAGCATAGTGGTTGCCACTTAGTTCATACATCACATGACTGCTTTCATAGGTAGCTGTGCCTCTGATGGGATAGGTGATGTTTGTGACTAGACTTCAGTAAGTGGTAGTGTGTGGATTTATCAAGGTCTATTACAGAGCTATGAGCCATGAGACAAGGGGTTTGGAGCAGGGGTGGAGTAGAGATGGATGATGATATTCCATAGGTTTGGTGGGCAACAGAATACCATTGTGGAAGATCCACTCTTGCTCCCAGCCACTTGCTTCATGGCCCATATCCCTCGATGCAAGACCTGTTTGATACATCCTCCCATGACCATGTACTCCAGTCTGGTCACAAGCATCATCTATCTCATCAAAGGCAGGGGTACCTGTGAAATGTGCTGCATTCTATGTAAGCAAGACAACCAACAATCTGTCTGTCCACATGAACAGCCACCGACAAGCTGTGTTCAAGAAGCAGTTGGACCACCCAGTTGTTGAGCATGCTGTTCAACACAATGTGCTGCATTTCAGTGATTGCTTCACAGCCTGCATCATATGGATCCTTCCCACCAACACCAGCTTTCTGAATTGTGCAGGTAGAACTCTCCCTACAGAATATCCTATGTTCCGATAACCCTCCTGGCCTCAACTTTCGTTAGTCAATGTCCTTCATACACCTGTTCCCTTCCTTGTTCTCATTCCAGCCCTTTATTGCACTAACACACCACAATCTTTTTACTTCTCTCCGTTCCCCCTCCATCTAACTTCCCGACTGTACTTAGCTGCCCTGTTCTCTCACCCCCATCCCTGTATGCCCCCACCCCATTGCTGCTATCCCTCCCTCTTTCTGCTCTACTCTCCTCCTTATCTCCACCATCTACTTTGCTTCTCCCATCAATTGCTGCTGTTTGCAGTGTGACCTTTGTAGGTTTGGCTGAAAGCCTCGTTTTGCAGTATTTCTGTTTTGCCTCTCTGTGACTTGCACCTTTGCTATGTGGTGAGTAGCAACATTCCTTTTCATAATATTGTCTCTTTCAGAAACACTTTTCTAGCTGTGAGCATTCTGCATTTCACATACTTGGCTTTGACCATCATCAGTAAATTTGCTGCCGAAATAGTGAGCCTCATTTAATACCTATAGTGCCTGATTTTTTAATCTGATTCCATCAGAATCACCTGATTTAACCCAATAACACGAGGTGTCAAGCTGTAGTCACGTAAAGTAGCTATGGTACTTAAATGGTATGATGAGTGGTGTGCAATAAAACTGTGTAGAGTTCAGTTTCTAGCTAATCAGTGGCTCTTAAATCCACACCACTATATAAAGACAAGTTGTTTGATCTATTTACTTCAGATTTCTACACAATACTCTAATAAACATTAGGGCAGGGTATAGGGGGAAATGGAAAAACTTTTGAAATGCTCTGAACTGACTGACTTCACATTTTTACACAATTCTCTAATTAACATTCAGACAGACAGAGGCCATATATTTTTTCAACAGCAATGTGTATATTTTTTGTTAAACAAACTGTGTGAAAGAAAGTGCAGTGCTGTGAAAATGTGGGGTTTCATTTTTTCCTCACAGCTGCATTTAACAGAAAACAGGAAAATTGTTTTTAAGGTTTATTATCTTAGGATTAGAATACAACTGTGAAATCTGACTTGTCTGAATGTAATCTTACTCATTTGCAGTTTAAAACTATACAGTATACTGTCATTGAAGTTACTAACCTCACAGATCCAGCATGTTGCTGGAGATTTCTTATGGCCATGTACCACTGATCTCAACTTATTTGACCATTCATTTTAATAACATTTTAATGACAATAAAGAAAGCTCTAGGCTAGAGAGAGAGAGAGAGAGAGAGAGAGAGAGAGAGAGAGAGAGAGAGAGAGAGAGAGAGAGAGAGAGAGAGAGAGGTAGGAGGAAATGGAAATAGATTGGGAGAAAGGGAAGATGGACAGAGAGAGGGCATTGAAGGAGATTAAGATATATGTCCAATTTCCATACAAGTTAAAAATTAAAAGCATTGCTGATTTTGCTAGTGTATTCTAAAATGAAGTGCAGACAGTGTGTCTCATGTGATGATCACAAAGATGATTTCCCTTTCTGTGATAATTGGACTACTGCTTGCAGATCTTCAGAACCTAAGTGAACCTGATTCTGATGTTAGTGATGTAAGTGACAATAATGGTGAGTGGTGTTGGTCTGTTCAAAACATGTCCCCTTCTATGATGCAGATAAAGCAGAGTGAATGAACAGTAGTGGAAAATATTGGTAATGATTGCCTTTCCCTTCAAGGTTTACAGTGGCTGTATGTGATGATTTGTTTAATAAATATAAATCACGGCCAGTGTATATACTATGTACTTTTTAGAATGTATGAGGCCATTGTTCAGACCAATTTGTGAGAAGATCAATGTTTACATAAGAGAACAGTTGAATAAAACATGGGCTCCTTTCCTATTCCAAATGCCCCAAAGTGAAAAGAATAAAAATGACAGAAGTAAGTGTGTTGTAAGCTACTCAGTAAGAAAACGGTGTGAAATGGCATGGAAGTGTAAAAAGTGTGTTGTTGTTCTACATTTTCAAGACAGTTTCCAATGTCTGCCATACCTAAAAATCATACAAACTGATACTTAAAACATTTTACTAGTTGACATGTATTTGTGGGATTTCTGTTTGGTTGTAGCCCAAAGAAACATACACATTTCTGTAAGACTCAGTATATTTCATTACAGATGTCTACATTACAAAATCTTAAAGCCAACTGAACAAACAAGATGTCGTGGGCCATTAGATTAACAGAGTCAAAGAACTTGGGATGGCGGAGATACATCATTCATACTTGTTGATGCCAAACAGTGCCCCCCCCCCCCCCACCACACACACACACACACACACACACACACACACACACACACACACACACACACACACACACACACACAGTGTGGAGTATGGTTTGAGTGCAGTGGAAGGTGGGCATGTCTGGCAGTGAGGGAGATGGGAGTGATGTGATGCAGATATCCATCCCCAGAAGTTGTTGTGGCAGGGACCATGCTACAAGGTGGGCGGACGAGGCATCAGCCTATGCATGAGGATGGAGCGGTGTGGGGAGGGACTGTATCCCCTGCATGATCGGCTGGCAGCATTCGAACTGTAACCTTCCGTAGGGGGGTTACCATAGCTCGGAGGAGCATGTGGTTGACCCCACGCGGGAGCAGGCAATCGTTTGATGAATCGGGTCCCTGGTCAGATAGGGCAAGTTGTCTTGCAGCAGGATGAAGATGTGGTTGTCGTCGATGAGGATAGTGATGCCCTCCACACATTCGGGTGGGACATCAGTTTGCAGAACTGGGGGTGGAGAGAGAAAGCGAGAACCCGATGAACAGTGTTGATGGTGATTCAGACGCATGTTTGGGTGATGGCTGCAGCAGCAGCTCTGATGGGTCATAGCTTGAGTGCGAGTCCTCACTGCTGGGGTGCTTCATAATGTCATCAGGCGTGAAAAATGCTGGATTGGGGTGTGCTGGTTTCACGTGGTGGAGAGAAACAGTGAGCAGTGAACCTTCAACCCAGATGTCCATGTTAGTGGTGCGGTTTATGATCTCATATGGGCCTGAATATGATGGGGCAAGTGGGGCCCGGATAGTGTCATCACAGAGAAAAACGAACTTGCATGAAAGGAGATTTGAAGGCACATACGAGCGGGGGGGTTGGCTAGATGGGGGGGGGGGGGGGGGGGCAGGGAAATGTTTGCAAAATGCATATGGATCTGGCATATGAAGTTGGGATTTTTGGGAGGGGGGATTGTGGGGGGGGGGGGGGATGTTGCAACAGCTCCCCAGGAAGGACAGGGTTTTGACCATAGATGAACTCGCTCATGGTGCCCTCAATATCTGGATTGTAAGATGACCGTAGACCGAGAAGTACCCATGTGAGAGGGCCTCGACCCAAAGACTGTCATGACACTGCAGTGCTGTCTTGAAAGTACGATGCCACCATTCTACTAGTCCATTTTCTTGGGAGTAATAGGCAGTCATGTGACATTTGTTGATACCACACAGCTAGCAGAGGTGGGCAAAGAGAGCAGATTCAAACTGCCGGCCCTGGTTGGTAGTGATGGTAGTGGGGCAGCCTAAGCAGGAAGTCCCAGAAGACACAAAAGCCTTAGCCACAGTATGGCGGTTGTGTGGGTGAGAGGTACAGCCTCTGCCCACTAAGATAAACAATTGATGCAAGAAAGAACATAACAGAAACCCTCTTGAGAGGGAGGGACGGGGAGGGGGCTGATGAGGTCCAAGTGTATGAGACGAAAGCAGCCAATTGGGACGTCGAATTTGCAGAGAGATGGAACAGTGAGCCTGCTGACTTTGTTGCACTGGCAGGTAATGCAGTTCCATGCCCGGGTCTGACAACTGCTCTTCATGTCTCACCCCACAAATCGTTCGGACACGAGGCATGTCAATGGCTTAATTCTGGGGTTTGCTAGAGAATGTAGTGCGTCAAACACTGAACAGTGGAGGGGGGTGGGAATAAGGGATTGGAGGGTGCCGGTGGAGGAGTCACACCAGGCTTCCTCTCAGATGCCAGCAAATTTTGCTTTGGTGAACGACAGTGAAGTGGAGGTTCTGTTGAGAAGTTGGTGTGTAACGTCATCCTGGTTCTGTAGGGACACAACGTTGGAAAGGTTGACGACCATTGAGGTGGTGCTAATGTGGGAAAGGAAATCTGCAATGATGTTGTCAGCATCTTTGGTATGTTGGACGTCAGTAGAGAACTGAGAGATGAAATCGAAAACCCAAAAGCGACGAGGGAGAGGGTTGAGAGGGTGGTTGTGTATGACATCTGCTACTGGCTTATGGTCAGTCAGGATGTGGAAAGGTTGGCCTCGACATCAGGGCAGAAGTGTTTCACCACCTCATAAACTGCTAAAAATTCACGGTCGGAGGCAGAGTATTTTTGTTGGGTGCATGAAAGTTTCTTTGAAAAGAACTAAAGTGATGTGACCACGTCACTGTGGCATTGTTGTAGGAGCACACCTACTGCAGAATCACTGGCATCCTTGGTGATGAAGAGTATAGCATCCGAGATTGGATGAGTGAGGGTGACAGCTCATGCGAGAGAGTCTTTCAAGGCCTGGAAGGGCCGTTGGGTGGCTTGCGGAGTATCAATGTAGATGTAGATGTAGAAGGCTGTGGGCATTGGTTCCATCCACGGAATGGGGCACGTCCCTAAAGTTTGCTTGTCAGTGAGGGCATTAGTGAGAGTGGCCTGGGTCTCTGCTGCAGCAGGTACATGACAACGGTAGTAGTTTATCATTCCCAGGAACTGATGGAGCTCATTGCATGTGGTAGTAAGTGGCATGGATGAGATTGAGTGCACCTTCGATTTGGTGGTGGTGGTGGTGGTGGTGGTGGTGGTGGTGGTGGTGGTGGTGGTGGTGTGGCCGAGACTGCGTAACCCAAGAATTGGACAGATTGTTGGCGCAGTTGCAGTTTGTTGGTGTTGATATCAGCTCTGTTTGATGACCCCCAGGGCGTCCACAACTCTTTTGTGGATACGTGCGTGACGAGCACAGGGCCCCGAGCTATTGCAGCCTTCTTTCTCTCCAGGGCTGCATTTCCTTCCCCTTCCTCTCCTTGCTCCTTTGCCATCGCCCTCTCCTCTCCCTCTCTTGGTGTCCTTGCTTATGTTGCCCCCCGCTATCCTCCTGGTTCTGTTGGTTTTACAATTCGGCTTTGTTGCGTAATCATCTCCTCCTTTTGGCATTCCTTGGTCCCCCTCTGGGGTTTGACCTCCATTACAAAATTTCTCCTCCATAGTGTGAGCCATTTGGGGAAGAGCACCTTACCTAGTGTCTCTGACGTGCGCCCTCCTAGTACATTCCACCTTTTCTTTCACGTCGATGTCTGATGCTAGGGTGCATAGCCAGCACGGTAGCCAGCCAGTGTGGTGGGGTCGCTGTGTACCCTTTTGGTTGAGCCCCCTGAACACACTTCTGACACCTGAGCTGTGACCTCCTCAAGCATGCCTTGGAGTGGTCGCTCGTCATCCTGGAGCATCGGAACTACCGGCAATGGCCGCCGTGCCAGACGGCCCTTGCTGTGGCTGGGTGGCGCCTGTGAGGAGAGTCCCTGATCGGAGTGGGTGGTATCAGGGCGGACACTATGCAAATGAAACGCATACGGGTCCAGAACTCTGGCCGTTCTTCTGCGGCCATCTCTCTGCGTGGAACTGATTCTTCAAGTGCTGCTTCTCTTGCCCCTTCGGCCTTCCCTTCCATGGCTACCCCCTGGGAAGAGGGTCAGGCCTGTTGACTAGGGGCGAAACCTTTCCCCCGTTGTCTAGTTTGCACCAGAACTGATGGAGATACTTTCACCAATACCAAACCTTTATTCTTTGTGGAACACATTGAAGACAAGTTTGGCGAATTGGACTCCCTGAGCAAGATGCGGTTGGGTTCGTTGCTGATCAAAACTGCTTCAGCTACCCAATCTGTGGCCCTTCGTGCCTCTACCCATCTTGGCACAATTCCTGTGTCCATTACCCCCCACCAGTCTCTAAATATGGTTCAAGGTGTGATTTTTCACAGGGACCTCATCCTTCAAACTCATAAGGAACTTCGGGACAATCTCGGACGGCGGGGTGTTCACTTTGTTCGGCATGTTCAGAAGGGTCCTAAAGACAATCGCATTGATACTGGTGCCTTTATCCTGGCCTTTGAAGGGGATACCCTCACTGAGAAAGTTAAGATTATAGTTTATCGCTGTGATGTGAAGCCGTACATCCCACCTCCTATGAGGTGTTTTAAGTGCTTGTGTTTTGGACACATGTCTTCCCGCTGTTCACAGGCCCCCCCTCTGTGGTGACTGTGGACGTCCACTCCATGAGGGGAGTCCCTGTGTTCCCCCTCCTGTGTGTGTAAATTGTCATGGTAGTCATTCTCCACGTTCACCAGATTGCCCAGTATATAAGAAGGAAAAGAAGATACAGGAGTAAAAGTCCCTAGATTGTTTAACCTACACAGAGGCCTGTAAGAAATATACACGTCTTCACCCTGTGTCCATGACATCTAGTTACGCCTTGGTTACATCTTCACCCCTTCCTCCACCTTCCTTACCCCATCCCGGACCCCTCTCCTCCCTCCCTCCCCTGCGGCTCCCGCACCTTCTCCTCTGGGCGCTGCTCCCCCTCCCCAGCCGGAGAAGTGTCCCACTCCTTCGGCATCTGCCGGTCAAGGGCGCCTCTCCTGGGATGCCCCTTCCTGGCACCTTCCAGGCCAAAGGTCTGCTGCCGCATGACGACTGCGAGAGCCGCAGTCTGTTGGCCCCCAGGTCGCCCGGTGTCTTTCTGTTCCTGATCTTGCTGCAGCTGGCTCCTCTATGCCACACAGCCCTCCTTGATCTCAGCCTGAAAAGAAGAAGAAACATAAGTCCCAGGACAAAGAGCCTCTGGTGTCACCGGAGGTCCCTTCTCCGACTTCACAACCGGATTCTGACCTGTCGTTCATGGATGTTGCCCCCTCCTTGTCGGTGACGGGTGGGGACCCGGCGGTATGACTGGCTTTAGCGTGTTCAGCCCCCATTTAAATCATCGTTCTGTGGTTCTCCAATGGAATTGTAATAGATACTATCGTCACCTTCCGGAATTGAAATCCCTTCTTTCGTCCTACTCTGCAGCTTGTGTGGTTCTCCAGGAATCTGATTTTACTGATGCTCACTCACCGACCCTCCGTGGGTTCCATGTTTCCTGTCGAAATCGGGTCGGACCCCTGTAGGCTTCTGGTGGCGTTTGTACGTTGGTCCGTACAGACATTGCTAGCACGTGGATTCCTCTTCAAACTACATTGGAAGCGGTTGCTGTTAGGGTCCACCTGGACTCTGATGTCACGGTTTGCAATCTTTATCTCCCTCCTGACAGGACTCTTACACCTGCTGCCTTAACTGCCCTTCTTCAGCAACTTCCTCCTCCCTTCCTCCTCCTTGGGGATTTTAATGCTCATCATCCCTTGTGGGGCAGTGCCTTTCCATCTAGACGAGGTCTTCTTATAGACCAGTTTATTGCAGACCATTACTTGTACCTTCTTAATGATGGCTCCCCTACTCATTTCAGTGCCGGTCATGGTACCTTTTCTGCCATTGATCTTTCTCTTTCTTCTCCCTCTCTTGTCCCTTCATTACACTGGTCGCCACACGACGACATTTGTGATAGTGACCATTTCCCGTTGATTGTCGCTCCCTTCCCGCTCCCCGATGGACAGGTTACCTCGTTGGTCTTTCCAACGTGCCGATTGGCCTCTATACACTGCACAGGTCATGTTTTCTCCCTCTTTGTCGGGTTGTATTGATGACGTCCTACGTGACGTGTCTGACACGATTGTTCGCGCTGCTAGCCTTGCTGTCCCGTGCTCATCTGGGCCATTTCGTCGCTGGCAAGCCCCATGGTGGAGTACGGGCATTGCCATTGCCATCTGTGATCGCCGTTGAGCTTTGCAACACTTTAAGAGGCACCCATCCATAGCCAGCCTTACTACCTTCAAACGCCTTCGCGCTAAAGCCCGTTATTTAATCTGTCGCCGTACTATGATCCACCCTGATCCAGAGCCCTATCTCGATGCACAACGATTGCCTGTGGTCCCACACTTTCGTTTCCTGGGTCTTCTTTTCGACGACAAGCTCACTTGGCTGCCCCATATCAGACTCCTGAAGGTAGGATGTTTCCGAAAACTCAATGACCTTCGCTTCCTTGCCCACTCTTCTTGGGGTGTGGACCATTCCCTACTTCTCCGTCTTCATCGTGCTCTAGTTCTGTCTCGCTTGGACTATGGTTGTCAAGTTTATGGTTCAGCTGCTCTTTCCACACTGCATGTGCTGGATCCAGTCCACCATCGTGGTATCCGTTTGGCCACCGGTGCCTTCCCTACTAGCCCTGTTGATAGTCTCCTGGTTGAAGCTGGGATCCCCCCCCCCCCCTCCTTTCTGTTCGGTGGTCCCAGCTTCTGGTGTCTTATGCATTCGCTATCCATTCCTCTCCCACTCATCCTTCCTATTCTATCCTGTTCCCAGACCACGGACGTCGCCCACCTGACTCCCACCCACAGGCGGGTTTACCGGTTGGGCTCCGCCTTGCGTCTCTTTGCCGTGATTTTCAGCTTCCTTCTTTGTCCTGGCATCGGTTGATTTATGAGGGGCGCATGGCTTGTAAGCAGTGTAGTTGTCTGCTTGAGAGGGGGATGGCAGCGAAAAAGGTACATTTTTGTTGTTATGTTTATGCAGGTGTGGATGGCAGTTTGAGTACTGTGCGTGAGGCAGTGTGAGCAAGGATGTCTATTGTCCACAGTGTGTGATAGGCATGCTGGGCATTGGTGGCACTGCTTTCGCACATGCAGCTGTGGAGTGAGCTGTGCAGGGAGGTGCGAGAGGGGGGGGGGGGGGGAGGAATGTTTATCAACACATCGGGCAAGTGCGCATGTGGCGGCGGGGGGTGTGATTGGAGCTCGGACGGCTGGATTGTCATGAGTTGCGTTAGTGTCAGACTGCGAAACAAGTCAGAGAGATGTTGAGCGGAACACATTTGATGGAAGCAGAGGAGGGGGGTGGGGGGGGGTAACACTGTGTGGTTAAAACTGGAGTCGCACAAGATGGGTGTGGTGTTGCTAACCTGTGCGCTGTTGCTGGCGGAGCTGTTAGGTGGGGTGGGTGAAGGTTCAGGTGTCGGCGCTGCCGAGCAGTGTGAATTGATGCAGCCAATGATCATGGCAAGTACATCCTCGGCACGTGCAGTGAGATATCTCAAAATGGCGTTCTCAAGGGCACATGTCGTGGCACTTTCCACCAGGATGCGATCCACGGTTGCCCAAGTCCTGCTCGCGAGAGTTGCACACTGAACAGTTAACGGTGTTTACACTCAGAGCAGGTGGCAGAGAGCGGTCACATGGGGAGTGAGAATTAGAGGTGTGGTGAAACAGTGATCCTCAAAAAATGTTTGGAGACGGGTGGTGGTGTGATAAGAAGTCGATTCCCAGGATCGGTTCTGTGATGTCCGCCACTTGGGAGATCCAGGGGAGGGAGAGGACATTAGAGAGGCAGAGATGAAGATCGACAGAGCCACAGGTCTGCAGTGTCGACGAGTTCACAGCTTGCAAGAGAGAGCATGTGCATGTGAGAGGGGCGTGTGACCATCGATTTAGGTAAGACTGAGCCGTCAGCACTGGTGTCCACGAGGAAGTTGCGACTCTGAGCATAGTTTTTGACATAAGGCAGCCATTCGATGTAGTTGAGGCATGGACGGAGTGTAGCACGGGTTGGCACTTATCCGACGATTGGCTTTTCAGACACTTACACGGGGATAGCTCTTCTTTGTGCCGTTGCCAAATACGGTGTGGTACCAACAGTGAGTGTACGTTGGGAGAGGAGGTGGTCGATCATCCTCTGTGTGTCGATACACCGGGTTCGTCAGCGCAGGTGCGATATGCAGCAGCTCGGTGGGCAGGGAGTGCGCATGCTGGGTACCAGGTGGTGCAGCAGTCTGGGGAGGCAGAGCACCGCCTGCCCCTGCCTTCGGGCGGGTGAGATACCATTGCAGGAGTGCCAGCCTGTTGTGTGACCTCCTGCTGGTGGGGCCGGTGTGTGAGCGACCTAGTCAGCCATCTGCAGACATCAACTGATCGATTCCAGGGTGTCGGGGAGGAGATGAACCTGGAGATTTGTAGGTAGTTCTGATAACCACACTGACCATGGGGTTTTGTCCGGCATCATCTGTTCTCTGACCAGGAGGCTTAGCCAGCGCCAAAGCTGGGACAGGGTGCGGTCGCCAAAATGTTCCTCATACAGTAATGAGAGTTTTCACTCTGCAGCGGAGTGTGCGCTGATATGAAACTTCCTGGCAGATTAAAACTATGTGCCCGACTGAGACTCGAACTCGGGACCTTTGCCTTTCGCGAGCAAGTGCTCTACCATCTGAGCTACCAAAGCACGACTCACACCTGGTACTCACAGCTTTACTTCTGCCAGTACCTCGTCTCCTACCTTCCAAACTTTACAGAAGCTCTCCTGCGAACCAGGAGAAACAATTTCTGCATGTTTCCTTGCTTTCAGCCATTTGGTGCACCAGCATAAGGAGGCCAGGTCAGTTAATCACCCAGACTGTTGCCCCAGCAACTATCAAAAAGGCTGCTCTCCAGGAACCACACACGTCTTGCCTCCCCACAGATACCCCACCATTGTGGTTGCACCTAAAGTATGGCTGTCTGTACTGTTGAGTCATGCAAGCCAACTCACCTTAGCAAGTTTCACATTGTAGGAGGGCACGGGAGGGGAGAGGCAATATTTGTTTATGCGTCCAATAAACGTTTCAGATTGTGGGAGACATATTTCCTATATAAATATTGTATATGATAGTGTGCACACACACACACACACACGTGTGATTACACACACACACACACACACACGCACACACACACACACACACACACACACACACACAATAGTTGCTATTCTGGAGTGTAACAACTAGGGTTGCACTGAGCAATCAAGCTATTTCCTTTAAATTATTTAAATTTGTTCATAGATATTTGCTTGAGCTTGCTTGCAGTAAATTTATTACCTAAAATGTTGATGGATATTTTTACATTTTCTAATTAAATTTTAGTGTTTTATCTGATATTTCACAGTGTATGTTTAAGCTTCTATAACTATTTTTTTATTTAAAAAAACCCTTGGAAGGATGATGCAGATCTAAAAAAATCATTCTTACTGCCATTTTAAGGTTGCTGGCTGGGGTTACACTGAAAGTGGAACACCAAGTGAGACACTCCTAACAACCCAGTTGCCATTTATTGAGTTCAAGCAGTGTTACAAACTACTTCCTTTGTCTTTTAAACCTTACTTTACTCCTGACAAATTCTGTGCAGGATATATAAATGGTAAGTATTCACAAATAAAATAAATAATGATAAAATTTTAAAAATAAAATGAATATGAACCTGCATTTAAAGGGAATTATCACACTTTGGTCTTTTCAGGCTCTGCAGTCTGCCAAGGTGACAGTGGAGGTGGCTTGTCATTTGAGCAGGAGGTAACAGCCTCAACAAAACAATGGTTCATTCAGGGAATAGTGAGTTTGGGTGTTCCGTCAAGAGGAGGGAAAGTATGTTCAAGTCAGAGGGCTCTTTTCACAAAAGTGAACAGTTTTTTGAACTGGATCAAGATATACTATGACAAATATTAAAACACAGTGACATTGTAAAACACGTGCCATAATTAAATGTGGAAGAACTTTTAATATTCTGGATTCCAGTTAACATAAATAAGATGATGATTTTTATATTTGATCAGGAGAGGTGCTTTTAGGGTACAGTAAACTGTCATCCCCAAAAAGCCCATCTTTTTCAGAAGATATTATTATACTGTCTTTGAAGTTAAAAAAGAAATCTTAATATGTGACCTTATTTAAAACAACTATGATTACTGAAACATTAAGTGGCAGTCATCCAATATAAAATAAGTTGAAGAGATGTCAACCTTTTGGAGATGGGGAAACTTTCATACATATTTAAACACAAGGAGAAGATATATATACAAAATAAGTGGTAGCAGTATTACATAGAAGAAAAGTCTCTTCTGTCTTTGTGTGATGTAAATGTCACTAGAATGTAATTCATGGCTGTGACATAATTTTAAGCAGTATGCATTTTACTTATATGAAATGTATTAATTCAAATACCAGTGTGTATGTGTGTGCTTGTGCATTTCGTGTGTGTGTGTGTGTGTGTGTGTGTGTGTGTGTGTGTGTGTGTGTGTGTGTGTGTGTGTGTGTGTGTTGTACAGACATGTGAAACTGTTATTTGGAGGAGGATACATAATATAAACTGATAACATGATCCTAGCATGCCATAAATTTTGTTGATATCAGACCTGCTATAAAGTTATTTCTGCTTGATAACTTACAAGATTTAAAATACTATTAGATAATTATTGTCACTATTTTTAAAGCTTGCATACTGCTCTGACATAGTTTCAGCACACCTGGATATTTGAGTAAAATAGCTAGTTACTTCAGTTAAAAAGGCTTATGTCATACATAAGGGGTGACAATTACTGAACTATAAAATTGTCATAATTTGTGAACAGTTTGCGTTACAATGTTCAAAATGTGTGGTTGGCCATGGAACATGATGGGAATTAGTATATGCATGTGGCTCGGTTTAGTGACGAAGCCCACTTTCATTTGGATGGGTTCATCAGTAAGTAAAATTGGCCCATTTGAGGGACTGAGAATCCACATTTTGTGATTGAGAAGTCTCTTCACCCTCAGTTGGTGACTGTGTGGTGTGCAGTGTCAGTCACAGAATAATTGGTGTGATATTCCTTGATGTGACAGTGACTGCTGAACAGTACATGAAGGTTTTGGAAGATGATTTCGGTCCCACTATGCAAAGTGACCCAGATTTTGCCAAAATGTGGTTCATGCAAGATGGATCTTGACCCTATTGAAGCAGGAGAGTGTTTGATAGCCTGGAGGAGCACTTACAGAACCACATTCTGGTTCTGGGGTACCCAGAGGCCACTGGCCTGGCCCTCGATTGGCTGTCATATTTTCCAGCTCTGAACACATCCGACTCCTTTTCGTGGGGGTATATTAAAGACAAGGTGTATAGAAATAAATCCAAAACTGTTGGTAAGCTGAAAACAGACATTCAAGAGCTCATCGACAGCACTGATGTTCCAACACTTCAGAGGGTCATGCAAAATTTCGCTATTCGTCTGTGCTACGTCATCGTCGATGATGGCAGGCATATCAAACGTGTCATAAACTAAATCTGAATATCTGTAGTGTCTTTTACATGTTGAATTAAGTGTGTGCATGCCGTAGTTTGTAGCTAATTTTTTTTATATATAGTTCAATAATTATCACCCTGTATTTGCACTATAGCATTGAGTAAATAATCTGTAAGTTGCTTGTGGGTATTGTTCAAATTTGCCATTGCACAGACTTACAGTCCAGTTCCAGTCCATCCAATCTTTTGTTTTTGCTAGCATTTTTATTTTTGATGCTGCTCTTTGCAAAATATCCATAGGTGCAAGCACTTAAAAATTTAATCCTCTTTGTTAACAGTGCTGTTATTTGATACAGTGATTTCCTGCACTTCACCATGTCACATTTACTAGTCCGGATGGCCAAGTGTGTTAAAGCACCTGCTTCTGGGATACTAGAGGCAGGCTGGCCCCAGATAAAACTGATCTTGCAGATTAACAATGGGGACCAGTGTGCCGGCCAGCCTGGATGTGGATATTAGGTGGTTTTCCACATCCCCCTAGATATAGAGGGTGGTTCCCATGGCCTACTTCAATTACACAATACACAAACACTTTGAAAGACTTTGTAACATTTGAACTTGCAAACTACATTAGACGTGTATACACAGTTTCCTTGCCAGGTAAGTGCCGGTTAGTAGCTTAAAAATTCCTTTTGGAGTGGTGATCTCGTCATAATAATAGCTTAATTACAGGTGTGATTGGTTCTTTGTGAAATTAGATGTCTCATACCAGTCCAGACCCAGCAGCAGCTGGATACTGCACACCAGGAAGGAAGGAATAAGTACACATTTAACCTTACAACTTATCCCAACAAACATCTTAGTGAGTCAACAGACTTACAGAGCAATCCTCAAATATTACTAAAATTACTCTTTACCCCATGGCATTGAAATCCAACCCCAGAGGCTCACAAGAATCTCATCTATGTATTTTAAATGATCAACACACATATTTTGATTGATTCATATAAAGGAGACTGAACTCTTTATAACTGGTATGTGTAGGTAATTCAGAGTGATGGGGGTATTTTTGTAGCAGAGGAGGCTTGAGGATTGTCTGTCAATATTGGAGTCTTACAGCAGAGGTTTTAAAGGATATTACAACAAATTACTAGCCAATTGCCATAGAGAACTTCAGGAATGAGATGTTTCTCAAGATGTGACCTCAACATTACTTGCCTCATACCATTCTGTAACACTCTGTAGAACGTTCCAACTAGAAGTTACGATGTTTAAAACTGTTGACTGGTATGGACCAACCAGAATCGAGTTCACGATTAACAATAGATATTTTGTAATATTTCCTTACCTTTGACACACTGTTACTCCGTATCAGTGTGTACTTCGCTGTTAGGATTCTGATGATGTATGTTCTCTCTCTGTTTCATGTTCCACTGTCAGGATGTACTGTTTACATGATTCAGCAAATTTTATTTTATTTTATTTTCAACTTTGTGGTCTGATGCCCTTTGTCATCAGATTACTTAGGGAAGGGAAGCCATGTACTCTATTTATTTACTTATTCCTTTATTCATTTATTTATGTACAACTGATTTACACATAAGTTTTCTACCTAGAAATTAAAGCAGACTAAATTTTTATTGTGTATATTGAGTATTACCCTCCATAATTTCAGTTGGTGATTGTTTGAAACAGATAAAAATTTACAGCTAATTCATTAATTACTAAGATAACACTACTTACAAACTAAATTTTTAACATATAAGTTACTTACTTAGTACTAGTTATGATCTTGACTGACTAAGATACTGACGTCTGTTTGTTAATTGTGTAAACTTGGTTCCATGTGTTACAATATGCACACTGCTAAAACATGATATTTTCTTAGGCAGAGGCTGGAGACCAGCCAAGCATTTGCCTGAATGAGAGTGGAAAACCAACACAAAGGGGCACCAGACAAATGACTGTTAGCTGCCACACGGATTCGATCCAAGTCTAATTAAATTCCCAACGTTGCAAGCTAACACACTGCCCACTGAGCTATATGAGCAGGTTCATAGAAGCATCTTCTAATGTAAAATTAATTAATCATAATCTTAACTTGAATAATAAGAGAGATAGAATTTTATAACTGTATTTTCAGGTTGATAAAGAGGTTTTGACAGTGTTTCTAATGGCCAACTTTTTTAATAATTCTAACAACTTTTTCAACATTTTTCGAATGTCACTGAGATGACAAATATGTTTCAGAATTACTGGGTCACAATAAGTATGTGATGGGAATAGGACAAAGTATAACATGCACTATGTGATCAAAAGTATCCGGACACCTGCCTGAAAATAGCTTACAAGTTTGTGGCGCTCTCCATCGGTAATTCTGGAATTCAATATGGTGTTGGCCTACTCTTAGACTTGATGATAGCTTCCACTCTCACAGGCATACATTCAGTAAGGCACTGGGAGGTTCCTTGGGGAATGGCAGCCCATTCTTCACGGAGTGCTGCTCTGAGGAGAAGTATCAATGTCAGTCGGTGAGGCCTGGCACGAAGTCAGTATTCCAAAACATCCCAGAGGTGTTCTATAGGATTCATGTCAGGACTCTATGCAGGCCAGTCCAGTACAGGGATGTTATTGTTGTGTAACCACTCTAACACAGGCCATGAACAGGTGCTCAATCGTGTTGAAAGATGCAATCGCTATCCCCGAATTGCTCTTCAACAGTGGGAAGCAAGAAGGTACTTACAAAATCAATGTAGGCCTGTGCTGTGACAGTGCCATGCAAAACAACAAGGGGTGCAAACCCCCACCATCAAAATCACAACCACACCATAACATCACCACCTCCGAATTTTACTGTTGGCACTACACACACTGGCAGATGACATTCACCAGGCATTCGCCATACCCACACCCTGCCATCAGATCGCCACATTGTGTACCATGATACATCACTCCACACAATGTTTTCCACTGTTCAATTGCCCAATGTTTATTATGCTCCTTACACCAAGCGAGGTGTCATTTGGTATTTACTGGTGTGATGTGTGGCTTATGAGCAGCCACTCAACCATGAAATCCTAGTTTTCTCACCTCCCACCTAACTGCCAAAGTACTTGCAGTGGATCCTGATGCAGTTTGGAATTCCTGTGTGATGGTCTGGATAGATGTCTGCCTATTACACATTATGACCCTCTTCAACTGTCGGTGGTCTCTGTCAGTCAACAGATGAGGTCTGCCTATATGCTTTTGTGTTGTGCTTTGGAAATTCTGCCAGGGATGCATGATCACCTTGGTATGGTTCTGACTGTAATAAGGGCAAAAATTAATTTACCAATGGTAGAACTGGAGAGTCATGTGAATAAAACTGGAGCTAGAGGAAGATATTTGTGTGAGACTGTTCTGAATGTCATGTCTGAAAATTACTTCAAGCAAATAGTTACGAAACTGACACATGAGGGTCTTAGCCTGCATAGAATTCATAGTAAATAACAGACCTGAACTTTCAGAATCAGGAGACAATGTAATCAGTGACTGTAAGGCTGTAATAACAGGGTGTGATAGTGAATGGTTGTGGGTGTGCTTGCACATGTGCATGTGAGTCTATTGGTGATGAAGGCCAGTGTCCAAAAGCTTTAATTTTGAGAGGCTTTTTGTTGTGCCTGTCTCTTCTATATATGATGCTTTATGATGAGTAGCAACTTTCCTTCTCATAATATTGTTAATTCCATCCTGGATTTTCCATTGTTTGATTGTTATCATTATATGTTGTCTCTAAGCTCCCAAACTATCTGTCCTATTTACTTTTCAGATAAGACCTTTAGCAATGTCTCACAGGATGTCCTGTTACACCCACCACTTACAAACTATAATTTTGCCAAATGCTTGTTGGATTATTAGTCACTTCCAGTGATGACAGCATGGCTAACGGAAATACGTACCAATGAACTGAGGTTTTCTGTTGCATCCAGGAGCAAGTCTCGTGGTTGCTAGAAAATTCCAGTTAAAAGTTTATGCCCACATAGGATACTGACTGTGAATCTTGTCCTTACAATCTCGCATACAGTTTCAATTTATATCTAAGTGGATTTCCTACATACTACAACAAATGCAGAACATTCATATCCCATTAGCCTATCCTTTCAGAATACACTTAGATGTACCACAAAAACCACATGACTGTCAGTTTCAGTGTTCTCAGCTTTCTGTACCTGCTAATATTAGCTCCACTGATTTTTAGGACTGCTTGGGCTATACAGGGTGTTTGGAAATTGCCATTACAAACTTCTAGGACTTGTAGAGGGGAGTGAGTAGATAATATTTTGGATTGGAACCCATGTCTGGAAATGTATCATTTTGTACAACCACCATGTGAAAACATATTGGTAATGTGACTAGACCACTCTTACAAGTAATTGATTAGACCTGACCCAGTACATCACTTGTTTTACAATTCCACTCATTGACAGCCAGACAAATTGCTCATATACTCATTGACAGGTTCTCTTCAATGTGATGCAGTATGGCCTCTTCCAGTTCAGGTGTGTGGCCTCTCCTTGGAGCAGGACAGTCAGCCTGCTGACTGTGAAGGTACCCTCTTTCAAAGCCATTGTGACATCGATGAAAATGGTATGCCAGGGAGTTTGTTTTTGTGGAGAACAATCCTGAAAAAGGCAACGAGCTCTTCCATTACCATGAGCTTCACCATTCAGAAGGATCTAGTTGGTGTACTCTGCAAAAGTGAACTCAACCAAGTTGTTCTGACATTCACAGACATGTGAGTAAGGCTCAAACCAATTTGGAGAGTTAGTATAGATTTCATACGACATCAATTAATCCTATGAAATGACCCCCACCATGACTACCCTGTTGCATACCTATTTAGAAAACATGTTTTGAAATGGCTGTAGCTCAGAAATAATATGTTTCTGGACAAGGGTTCCTATTCAAAATGTTATGTACCCACTCTCCTCCAAAAGCCCTATAAGTTTATAACAGGAATTTCTGAACATCCTGTACTGCAAATGTTTTGCACTTGATCACTAGGATTTTAATCATTTCATGTTGGGGGCCATTCCCTTGAATCTCCATGACTATACTCCACGGCCTCCTATGTCTATTTGTATCTGAAATGAATGGAGAGTTATTTAAACTCAAACAAACCTACAAACCTGTGTGCATTCCACACACACCCAGCCGTTTGAGTAGCAGCCTCTGACGTGCAGTACAGCAGTGCATTCCTGATAGTATTCCACATTGTGGCAGCCATAAGAGGGTCCCAAGGTAGTGTGCATAGACAGGAAATGAAGACTGCCACTCAACAGTAACTATTTCAGCAGGAACAGTGGACCTTGACCAACTGAGACACTATCCACAGATGGGGATGAAATTACATGTTTACCATGAAAAGTCAGGGCATAGTAGAATGTAAATTTTAATATTTCTGCACCAAAACTGTTTTGTAAGTAGGAAGCTGAAGAGAATACAGTCAAAGGATTTACATTAAAAGTATAACACTGTACATCAGTTCCTTATTTTCAGATGCAATTGGCAGTTTTAATGGCATTAACAGTAGTAATATTTTTACCATTATATATTTATTGCATTCTGTTGCCACAATTGTTCTAATAATTATTACCAGTTTCATGCTCCGTGACTGCAGTTGATCTGAAGATGTTTGAAATTTGAACAAAACCAGTAATCAATATTAAGACAAATGTGACAACAGACTGCAGTAAGGAATATCAGAATAACAACCAGTTGTAACAGATTTATATGCATCCAGACACACCATGTCAAGCTTTCATAATATTTTTACATTAACATACAGATAACTGACCTTTCTTTTTCCCCAAGAAATAAGTTTAGTTGATTATGGATTAAGAGATTAAAATATTTAATAAAATTTCAAGAGGAAGGAAGTAGGGGGGATGCTAGTATTACTATCATCCCTCAAATATAGCTTAAAAAATTTTTGGTGTTGCAGGGAAAGCTCAAAAAAAAATTTTCAACACGGTGAACAGACAAAATATTGTTTTTAAGATGGCGTATGGGAAGGTGGATCTTTCAGATACTGTTCTGGTAGAAATGCTTATTAACATATCTAATGTTGCAGATACAATCCAGTTTAAAAACTTTGTTCATAGGATGGCAAGCATTAACATGCAACTAATTCACTAATATATGTGTTTTTGTTCTTTTCTTTTTTTCTGTGTGCTCCATTATTTTCAGTACTGATTTCAGTGTTGCCCCCAAATGATCATCTCGTGGGAGCTTCATACCAGTGAGTATGTAGAATAATGTGAGTACTATTGTCAGAAATCGAATCACTTTACTAACATAAGTCCACACACAGTAAGATATGAATACTTCTGTCATAAGGGAATCATAAAACAGAATTAACAAGTCACTAATCAATTTAAGAGGATATACCTGTTCATTGTTCTTAATGCTAATTTTGGGTTATGTAATAGAATAGATTTTAAAAAATCTACTCACCATCTGACAGCAGAGAATGCATGTTTAAAAAGGTATTGAAATTTGCAAGCTTTTAGAGCCAGTGGCTCCTCCTGCCAGAAGGGTTGAGGAGGAAGGAATAGAACTGAAGCGAAAGGACTGATGAGGTTTCGGAAATGGGGAGAGTTTGGAAAAGTCACCCAGAACTTCAGGTCAGGGGAGACTTAACAGACATGATAAGAAAAAAAGACTGATTGTGGAGGACAGCATAGGACAAGATTGAAAACCTTAGAGCTTAAAGGTAGAAGGTAGGGTAATATGTGAGAGAGAGATTGAATTAAGGTCAGTGTGTGGCAAGAACAAAGGACACATTGTATTGCCAGTTCCTCAGAGAGAGCATTTCAGATTGCCCTTATAAGCTGTCCATATACCCAGCAGAAACCATGGTAATGCTTTTGCCCATTGAAAATTGTGACACATCAGTGCAGCCTTCAATGTTCGGTGCATCTTTCAAGCAACCTGTTGCAATTGTGAGGAATGTGCACAGATCATCAAAGGAAAAGTGATTTGAATTTCCACCCCAGATCAGTTTTGATGGACAATAGGAACCCAAAATGAGACATCAAGGAAACACCAAAGACTATACACAGTCATACCCTTTAAAAAATGGCTTTAACCAAATATGTCATAAAGACAGTGGGCGACAGAATACCCCTGAAACCATTTGATTCGTGTAATGGTCTGTCCAGATCCAAGTATACATGTTGGAAATGGCCTTTTAGGTATATATGCATTGACAAGGAAGGAAAGCTCAGGTCCATTTCTTGCAATCTGCCTCTACCTTAGGCCAAACAAATTGCTCTGTAATGGGCCTCATGGAGGAATCAACTTCCAGATGTGACAGATATGCAAGATGACAAAGATGGCTGCCTTGTGATGTATCACATTGTAGGTGCATGCTAGAGTGAGGCATTGATATGTTTTGCGAGTATAAACTCATTCTGGAGTCATCCAAGAGTGCCTGTACCTGTCCGCCTTGCTCCTGCTTTGCGGCCAAATTGCCAGAATCAATCAGTGCACTAAGGGCTTAATTTGTAGCACATAGTCTGCCACCACAATGTCCTCCCCCCCCTCCCACAAGCCTCCATCCTACCCCCCCCCCCCCCCCCCCCGCCAAGCCTCTTCCTAGATGCCCCCCCCCCCAGCCTCTTCCTCCACCCCCACCCTCAAGCCTCTTCCTCCACCTCCACCCTTGTTTACATGCCAGATGTCAGTCGTTAGTTGTGTAATATGGGCCATGTGTCTGAAGCAGTGAGGGGACACATCATGACTTTGATTATGGATAGCATAGTCCCAAGGGCGGTGGTTTGTAAAATGTGTGAGCTGGCTGACCTTCTATATCCTGTGTAAAGTATTTTATTGCTTCATACAATGCTAGCAACTGGCTCTTGTGCTTTGTATGGGAAAAGAACTGTAGGGGTTGCTTGATACCGTTAATCGTCTGGTACCGTTAATCGTCTGTTGCAAAACTGCACCAATTGCAATCTTGCCTGCATCGTCTTTAATAGAAAAATATGCCATATGAGAGGGCTGGGCCAAGATAACTGCATTCTCTAACAATTGCTTAATCACATCAAAAGAGTGTGTCACCTCAGTTGACCATCGTACAGTTTAATTCGCCTTGGTGTTCTTCCAGGTCAGGGCATTAGCTAGTAACACCAGGATTTTCACAGCCTGTAGAAGACACGTCACCAGTAAAAGTTTATGGTCCCTAAAAACCACCTTAATTCTTGGTAAGTTGTTGGCCAAGGTGTAAGTTTCATTTGTTTGATCCTATCTTCCATTGATCTGATCTCTGCTGGCAACACGCAATGACTCAAAAATGTCACTGTCTGGCACTGTAGCTAGCATTTTTCTTTGTCACCACCATGCCCAATTGATCCAGAGTATTGAAAACCTTGTGGTGAAAGAGAAAAAAATTAGCACATAATCAAGGTACAGAAAACAGAAGGGAAGCTCACACAGAGTGGTATCAATGAACTGGTGCCAAGTCTGTGCTACATTTTTCAGTCCAAACAGCATGTACAAAATCTCAAACAAACTGAAGGAGGTAATTTTAGCCATCTTTGGATTGTATCTATGGCCATTGGTATCTGTAAGTGAGCCTTTTGAGAGTCTGTAATCCTGAAGACCAAAGCACCCTATAACAAATGAGAGAAATTCTGTATATTTGGTATGGGATACCAGACAAGAATGGTTCGAGCATTGAGGGCTCTGTAATCTCCACACATCCAAAATGTACCATATTTTTTCTGAAACAAATGAATCAGGGAAACCCAAGCACTGTTTGGATGAAAGTATGGTGCCCTTTGTTAAAATTCATCTGCAATAGCTTTCACAATCTGTAACTTATCAGTGATAGTCACTGTTCCTTGTGCAGGAGAGCAGGAATGCTTTTGATGTGGGCAGTATAGACAGCTGGAGTAATGAAGCAATGAATCCCAGAAAGAATTTGGAGGATTCATTCATGTACAGGGATGTATATTTGAGACACATGGGGAAGCAGCTAACTGTTTGGGAAGGTGGCCCTTGTGACCAAAGTCCCAAAAGTGATGTAAGAGAGGAATTTGTTAGCAGGCCAGGCACTGGCCACCTTTCTTGCACCCACGTCGGCCAGGGATGGTGAACAGGCATTAAGGCATTCCATTGTCCATCAGTACATGCTGTAGGACTGTGGGCAGTCTGCACAGGGGCTCAGCTCATAGCAAAGGAATGGAAATTCCCAATAAAAATGCTTAAAATTTAGTGCCCCTACTCCTTTCAAGCAGGTGGTTCCTGTACAGTGCTTCCACAATCTGCGTGAGTCAGTTATCAATGTTAACAATGATTGCCTGGTAAGACGTCTTTGGAATGACAGTGTGGGAATGAAGCAGAGCGATTATTACTGTTGCTGCATGAGCGGGGGGGGGGGAGTAGTTTTATAAATGTGATGAAAGTTCGATAAAAATTTGTAAAAGTTTTAGCAATGTTTATATTTTGCATTTGAATAATTCTTATCAGTCCAGAAATAATGATGAGCACAAAGTTATGACCTCATCACGTCTTACCTTGCACATACAGATGGATGACCTGGTCAATAGTGAAGATGTGCGATGTGCAGTGGTAGAAGATAGAGTATTGCATGTGGACTGGAGGTCATACGCCTGTAGCAGCCAGCAGTGTGAGATAGGGCTCTGCATATGGGTGTAGCGCATAGCTACACTGTAGTGGCACAGAGGCTGGCAGTATACGCTGCGAGAACTGCAACATTCTGTTCATCAGGTATTAGTTTGAGGCACAAGAGGAGTATTTATGTATGAAAGGAAGTGAATGTAATAGGGGTTTCTCTTCTTTTCCTTTTTTAGATTACAGAGTTAGTAATAAGTAGTTTTTAAACTAATTCAATCACACACAGCTCCAAGTTGTAGCATTAGGGCTGAAGGCCACTTATACTTGAGCTATCATTTTCCATTTACATCTGAAATTAATCTTTATTCACTAAGCACAAAGTCACTGATAAAAAAACTCAACAATCCCATCAATAAAAGTTCACATCACATGAATAATCTTATAGCTATATATACAAATCTAAGGGTGGGAGGGGATACATGCTTAATGACTATTATAGTTGACTGGCAGCTGAGGTAATTTGCAATGGCATTTACAATAACCTTTTCTGTATAAGAATCCTATAGTAACACCAAGCAGACCTAGAGCTGAAGAAGTGAAAATGGTGCTTGGCAATGTCTCAATTAAAATTTATTTCTGCCAATGCCAGTCCTCAATGTGTGCAGTACACAATCCACCCTAGTAAGTTCTTTTTCTTGAGTAATGAGTGTATCTAGGGATTGTTATAAGTAACCATTGGTAAAGCTAAGTAACAGCAACCAATTGTCCCAGGAGTGCACCTCCAGAGGTAAGTCAGACAAATACAGCAGAAAGAGTTTCAAACTAATGTAGAAGACATATTCCAACTGGGGAGGCACTTAAAAAGGAGGAGTGATAACATCACACTGGGAGCTACTTAATAGGCAACCACTACTTGTTAATGATACACAATAGATTTGAGGAACCATGACAGGGCTGTAGCAGACTATGGTAATAGATGGTTTAGGCATAGAATACACTCTGTCATTGCTGACTGTTCATGCAAGCAAAATTTGTGGACATGGGGGTTTAATGAGCTCGCCTAACTTAAGTGCTATCTCACAACCAGACCCATTTGTTTGAATCACACACAGTTCTGTATATTGAGACAGCATTATAAATCATAAGGTGGGACACATTTTTCAGTCTTTACTAACAACTGGTATCCATAACCTGAGATGCTTACAGAATAGGGTTCAATATCCAGTATCACTGGCTGGCACAGAAAGAAGTAAAATATGTAATGGAGACTATCATGATTTGACAGAAAATTATGCTAACTGATTTGGCACTAAGTTTAGGACAATGTCAGATTAGTGGTTTGCTTGTAAAGAATTGCATACATGATACGAAGGAATGATTGTCAAATAAGTTTAGAATGGCTGTTTCTCATCAAAACCATAACTTCACAGTCAGTCTTTGTACTGTATACTATGTGAGATTGTTTGTGGGTTGCATCTGAGATGTGATAGGTGAATACTTGCTAAGATATCAAAGCTTTCACATCATAACTCAGAAACGGAGGTCCTCAATATTTTTCCAGTGACAAGTGCACAGATTGCTATCTGCAAACATAGTTTTAAAAAACAAGAACATAAATTTATAAGAATGACAAAAGTGTGTAGTGAACAAAGTTCCAGGATATTCTGTTTCCATGAAAAATGTTGCAGAGACCTAGAAGTGTCTAATAATGAAGCAGTAACATGAATGCAGTGCTAGAGGTGACAGCTTTAGTCACTATGAAATTCGATGGACATCTTACTTATGTCTGAAATAGCTGTTTGATCAGATGTCTGGGGATGCGCATACCACATAGGCGCATTTCGAAAAGTTCATCCCTCATGACAAAATTTGAAAGAGAGAAGGTAGTTGACAAACTAGGAAGGTAGACGTGGTCCCTCGGTGCTCTAGACTGGAAAAGAGATAACGAACCAGGATTGCTAAGAGTGGTTAGCCTGAGACTGCTACCTGTTAGGGAAAGAAAAATCAAAGAACAGGATGGGTAGCACAGAAGTAGAGTAAGAATTAGGCACAGGTAGGCAAAACAAAGCAAAGTAGCAGCCAACAGCAACCATCCACCAAAACTAATTCAGGGTGCAGATTGGCAGAATGGACAACTGGTGCCTCTTTGATAGCAGAAGGAATGGGGCTACTCAAAATTTGTCCTAACTAGTCTCTGTCTGTTGTGGGTGTGTTACCAACACTCTGACTGCCTAGTCACATACCAGTAGTACAGAAACCCAGTGGACAAGTTCTGCAGCATTCCGTTGAGGATTTCTTTAAGATACATCCTTCAGTGCAGGGGCCAAGCAGTGCAGTGTAACCCATAATTGAACAATGGATGAGGATTTCTCTTTGGTACTTCTACAGGATATAGCTAACATAATGTGGCAACATGGTGTTACCATGAAAAGTACATAACTACCTTTCGAAATAATTCAGAGATATGCTAACCACTGCTCCACACAAATAGAATCTGTAAGCAGCCATCGATATCTGTGGCCTTCCTTGGTGGAAGGGCTATGGTGTTGTCTGTACACATCATGCAGAGCTGTTGACATTTTACCTGAGCACATCCTTTCATTTTCCATGAGAGTGCTCCAGCAATATGCAATTGCCGTCCTGGGCAGAAACAACTGCTGTATTGACTAATTGGTGCATAGTAATACCAGAGAAAATGGGTGGTTTAAAAGGGTATCGGCAAAGGCTCTTTAATGTGGTAGGAACAGAGTCGTCGATTCTGGGAAAGACATTTGTGAAGGGGCCTGGGTTGAGATGCCTGCTGAGCATGGAGTGTGGTGGAGCAGGCTGGTAATCTCACTGGGCATTACTGGTACAACATTACGAGAATAAGAATTTATTACTTTAAAATTTACAGTTGTGTTTTGTTCTCTGTGGTGGTGCCCAGGCCAGTGGCAGTGCACCCAATGGCCTCAGAATGTGCTGACGCTCTCTCTCAGTAATCCTCAGAAGACATCACCCCAGCAGTGTCCATTCACGAAAATACGGTGTCAGGTGGATAGCAGATCTCACTGGCAGCTAATATAGTCCATACAGCAGTCGTTTCTGCCCAGGACGGCAACTGTGCATTGCTGGAGCACTCTCGTGGAAAATGAAAGTATGTGCTAGGGGTAAAATGTCAATCTAATTTGTAACTTAAATATGTCTTGCGGTATTAAATTACTATCATAGTAGAGTTCTATTCATGTATTTTGATAATGTTGTATCTTGACGCTGTCTGTCCAGCTATGGCTGGTGAATGACATAGAATTGGTAATAAAAGGTAATAATAATAAAAAGTTAATAAAATGTTAACATCTCTGCATGATATGGATAGATAACACCATGACCCCACCATCAAGGAAGGCCACAGATACTGATGGCTACTTACAGGTACTAGTTGCGGATAACAGGGGGTTAGCATACCTCCCAACTATTTTGAAAGGTGGATGGTGCATCAAACACCATCTGTTCAGCACAGTGAGCCAGAGGTAGAAGTCTCCAGGTTGGCAACTCACAGCAACTGAGTACAGTAGACCAGACCAGACCAGACCAGACAGGTGGCAGTTTCGAAGGTGGATGTCATATTGGTGAACAGTAGCAGCAGATAACAGGTTCAGCCACATAGCAATTCGTAGGAAGACTCAGAAGCCTGAGTATTTATTAATATTGTTCAGCTGTGGCAATGGTGTTACGCCGTCTTCACCACCCCTCTGTTTCACAAGAATGGCTTTCAATGTTTCAGCTTGTTTGCCTTTCCACCACATCAGCAGGCTGATAGGTATTCTAATGTAACTTTTACTCTCTCTTGCAAAATCAAGCTGTGCTGATAGAATGATGTCATGAATTCTCCTCACTGAGGACATGTTACTGCAATTACGATTCAGGCCTCGCACTTGTGGGAGGTGTGGCAATATCATCCAGGTATGCTCTGCTATTCACAATGTCAGCTTTCTGCCTGTTTGTCATTCTGATTGTGATGGGGTGTTGGCCTGGCTGGGTAATGGACAGGCTTCAGAAAATTTTATATTTCCCATCATACATTTCTGCTGTGTAATGCATTCAAGTGAGGATCACATTAAATATTTCCGCTGATTGCACGTACTATCAAACCAAGTGCATCTGCGTGAAAAAGGTGGAACCTCAGACATCTTGAAATTCTTGCTTCAGACACTTAAGTAGGACTGGTTACATATGTTATGATGGTATTAAAATTGCCCACAGTGTGGAAGCACCTAAGGTGTTCAGAAGGGGGCTGCCTACAGCAATACATCAATATCACAAACAAGAAATGGTTTGACAATTCACAAAAAAATCAAACAACGTATAATAACCTCCACAAGAAATCATAGCTAGTTACTATCTAGTCCAAGGTAATGGTGTATCATTTTGCCATCATCACATATGCATTGGAGTATTCAGAAGGAAATCATACAGCACACACAAAATAATACAGTAAATTGTGCTCATGTACTATGTGCTTACATCCCAACTAATCAGGCTATCCTCTTGAATGGTCTATGGAAGCAAACTGTGATGCAGTTTATTGCTGAAATAATTCAAGAGGCATCAACAAGCTTCTGCAATCCAACAACTATGTCAGATCACAAATGTGAGTAGCAACTGACACAACTCAAATACTTCCACCTCTATCAGCAGCTATAGGAGCACAACACTGCTTGAAGAGGAGCCAAAGGCACGGCACATCTGCACCACTTTACGACTACAGTATACTTTTTATGGCTTCAAACCAAGGAAAGGAATAAACAGTGACAAAATAGCCTGAAAACTTGCAGATAAGTAACAATTATCAAGAAAAAAGCAGTAAATTACCAGGTAATGACAAAAGTAAAAATACTTACAGAAATTTTCAGGATAGTGTGTCAAAATATACAGTGCCTCAAGAACAAAGTGTTAGATTTAGAAATTGCTTTAAATAATTTTGATGAAGCCTCTTGTATTTGTTTACCTGCAAGAGTAATGGAATAAGTCTTGTAAGCAACTTTAAATTAGCAACTCATTACTGCCACAGTGTTAGTAAAAGTGGTGACTGTGCATTTATACAAGAGCAGGATTATAGTTTAAAGCAAAAACAGAAGTGGACCATCTAAATACCGAAAAAAATTTTGAATAATGTGCCAGAGGAATAAAAATTGACCAAACTGAAAGTCAAAATTCCCTATAGGCCCCAGCAGAACAACAAATTTGTTATCTACCATGTTAGCTAATAGATTCACAAATGTAGAAAATCGTGGCCCTAAGGCATTAAATGTAAACTC
The DNA here is from genome assembly GCF_021461395.2 of Schistocerca americana. NCBI lineage: Eukaryota > Metazoa > Arthropoda > Insecta > Orthoptera > Acrididae > Schistocerca > Schistocerca americana. The sequence continues at coordinate 56,189,679 of NC_060125.1, read as the reverse complement.
AGGCCTTTCATATCACAAGACCTGGCATGCGTATAAATTCTTCCATACATAAGGAAGTAAAATATAAATGAGAATATAAAAGGCACTTCTCTCAGAAAAAGTGAGTATTTTGATTCAAATGCTAGCAAAGTAAACATTATTTGCTAAACCAACTGATGAATCATTCAGTGCATTTTCTAGTACTTCATGTCTCTATTTGAATCAGTGTAATGCCAAGGAATAATATCCAATGGGTATCACCTGCTGTCAGAGCATCCAGTCATTCTCAAAAACATTTGAGTGAACTCGAAAAGGGAAACAACCATAAACACTTAACAGACTATTTTAAGACATACAAAGTAATTTTAGGGACAGCAAACAAATCAAAAGCTGTATAAGTGTAGAAAAAAAACAAATAAACAAAAATGTTAAGGGGCTCCGGAAAGGCTCAAAATCATGAAAAGTTCAATTTTTACTTTTTTGCGTTTTCTGAATCTGCAGACTATTACCTTTTAATAGATATATAATCTATTAAATTCCGAAGACTACAACTATTTTTAAATTTTTTTTGAAATGTGTTCTACATGGGCGTGACCCACTGTGGCGCTGTTAAACTGCTGTCAAATGGTGTTATTATTAACGTCCGTGTTCATCAGGTACATTTTAGTGATGTGAGATAAAGTATGTGTTGTGGCTAACCTGTGATGGTTCAATATATATCGCTGGTGTGATTGTCGATTGTTTCATGTTTATTTACTCTGTTGTTATCGCGAAAATATTCGTAATTAATTCTGTTTCTTGAGTCTCTGTTTTGTTGAAGTATAATAATAAGTAAAAGTAAAGTTATTAGAAATCCTCTGAAGGCTTTTGAGAAAAGGAGAAATGTTGGAAAGCCAAAGGTATGTGTTATTACTGTAAACAATAAAGACGATAACCAAGTGAGTGAACCTAACCTCTCAAGTACACTTGCCCATAGCAGTCAAAGTGGGAAAGAAAATACTTCACAGAAGAAGCTTGGTTCAATGAGTGAAAACTATGAATGTTTTATAGGCGAATCGGATGTGAATGAAATATTTGATATGTCGGTTCTCAAAGGGATTTTTTTCAAACTGTGTAAGATGTATTCATTGTAGTGAAGTTGGTCTGGAACTCTCCATAATAAAGCACGTAGGACTTGCTAGTGAAATACAACTGAAATGTGATAAGTCTTCATACATGACCACCTTTTGGAACAGTGTTGCAGTAACTGCAACTGAAGAAAATGGTAGCAAAATCTACGAACACAACAACGAGCGATGCTTGCTTTAGACAAGGAACGCCTTCGGGCTGCAGACAGGGCTGTAAAGAGTCTAGAAATACAAGCAAGAGTAAACAGGAGGAGGAACAAGAGGAAGCTGGAGGAGGAGTTTGCAGAGGATGAAGATAATCCATCCTATGGACCTGGAATGCTCTAAAAAGTTAATCCAATCTTTGTCGCTCGATTCCCAAAACTTTTATTTTCTCATACTAATTACATGTTTTCTAAGGATCTTCCAAACATATTTGTTTCAAACTTTCAGTAAATGTTGCACAGTACCTTCTGCATAATTTTACACAGCCTTTTTCCAAAAAACTGTATATTTTTGAATATATAAATAAAAAATTGCAAAAAAATGTTGTGAATTTTCATTACAATTGAAAAAAAATCATCTTTAATAACTGAACTAAAATTTTGTAAAATCCCTGAGTTAAGTTGTAGCCCATATTCCAATAAATAATCTCTAAAAAGTTCAACTTCCTACCTCAAGTACTTTGTGAGGAAAGATGTAATTTATAAGCGTTATTTTAACATTGCAAGTATAGGGCGTTCCGGAGCCCCTTACGTCAAGTTCACATTGTTTTAAAGGATGAGCAGTGTGTTAATCGGAAATCTTACTCTTAGCAAATTACGTGAATGTCTACTCCATAAATACTCTGGTCAACATGAGTAAAAATAGCCTTAGGAATGGTAGAACCTCTGTTTCAAGAGTACAAATTAATCAGATGTTTGAAAAATAAGGAAAACGATGAAGAATACCACGTCTTCAGCACCTGGTTCAGTCACAATAATGAAGAATACCACGTTTTCAGTACGTGGTTCAGTCACAATAAAAAGTGCAAGTGTCATATCAGAACCACTCCCGCCTATCGTAAATACAGGGTGTCTAGCTAAAGACAACGGGGAGGGGTCGGCAGGGTGCGTTTGCCGGCTGTTGCCGCTGCATTGCCGGTTGTCTCTATGCATTGTTCTCGGACACCAACACTTTCGGCACGTGTCCACTACACTGTGCTCCTGAATGTACTGGTTTTTTTTCGTTAGAGTTTTTTGTCAAGTTTAAGCCCTTCACATATTGTTGCTGGACATCATTATTAGAACAGCGCCGTGCCAACAGGATTGGAGGCGGGGGCAAGTTACGGTTTCTGCCCCCCCCCCCCCCCCTCAAATTCATTTGGAGTTTTATCTGATCTATAGGCAGAGCCAATGAATGAATTATGTTGCCGTCAAGAAATATGGGATCAATGATTTTGTTGGCAGCGGTTTTTGCTTTTGACTGAAGCATCTAACACCTACTACATTTTGTGCTCTCCGGTCGTCCCATTTTTCTGTCCGTGACTCCTAATGGGGGACAGCCTCTGCATGCACATGTAAAAAAAATTCTGCATAGCACTTCCGAACAGTAGTTTGAGATTTGTCGGGCCCTCAGGGCCGAATATGTCGCTTAGGCGGACTACAGAGTAGCCAGTGCGCCAAATTTGGGGGAGGAGCGCCAGATTTAAGGCAGAAATCTTAACTGTAAAAAAATTGGTTTTGCTGTCCCTTTAGGTTGTTAACAAGTTATCCTCTGTACCTGTACGATAATATACTGTTCAAAACTAGTATTGCCACAACCCTCATTACTAACTGCTCGGTTTCCCTTGATCTAAGTCCACACACGTTCGCAGACCTGTATGTGGTCAAAACTTTTTTTGATCAGTTTAGTCTTGCAGGCACAAGCAACGTGCGGACCTGTCGAAAATGACTAACACCAGCCAACAGTGATCGAACAGCAGTCAATACTTGTTACGGGGTAAAGTCAAGCGCTGGCACGCCAGTTGGGAACGATAGAAAAGACATCAGCAGCGGCCTCTATGTGAAGAGGACATAAACGGCGCGCCACTCCTCTCGGCCCAGTTCAACAGTAGTTTCGAGACCAGTGACTTGTATAGCAGCGACTTAGAATTTTTATACTGAACATTGCTTATTTCTTATGTTGTGCTTTGCTCGCGACACATTTGTGTAACACGAAGTTAAGTATTGTATTCTTCATTTTATAATAAAATTCATTAATACGATTTGTTTGAGTGTTGTCTAGGTTTTCTAGACACCCAATAATCAACGACGAGGCCGGATGTAACAGTACGCGCCTGACCTGTCTGGCAACTACGGCAATATCCGCCGCACTCTACGAATAATCCGACATTTAAGAAAATAAAAACAACGTGATAACCTAAATGTGAGGAGAGGCAGTATTCTAACACCCCCCACCCCTTTTCCCTCCCTTCTCACGCGCCTTCACGCCGTAGCTACATAGCCATGCACTATTGCTCTGGTAACGAACGTGAAACGTGTACAGTGTAGTTAGTGATTTTTCTCCAATTTTCTATACAGAGAAAAAGACACGCACGTTTGATTTGCAGTTTCGGGGTGATATGAGTGAACATTCGTGGTGAAAGGTATGTAATTATTTTATGTAATTTATTTGCCATAAACCTCCTAGCTCAATATTGATTGTTCTTAGTAGTTCACTGAAGAACGTAACTGTAATTATATTCCCACACTTTCCAGTGAGATTTTCATGGGAAGGGGTGAGGTGAGGGGAGCTGAGCTGTGGCGTACCCGAAAGTATTTTCAAAAAGACGTCAGTTATTTCCGATAAGTGGAAGTACTGTTGAGTTAAAGGGAACACAAAATCTCACTGCAAAAGCGACAAAACAGTGCCTGGAGCAACACCGGAACACTTAGAATTCACTTGACTATCCGTATCAGTGGCAAACAGGTCGACCCCCGAGGATTCAAGCAGGAAAAAACGAAATGTTCCAGAAATAATGACAACGGTCGATGAATAAGCATTCCTTACCACTACAACAAAGCAAGTAGAGGTTCAATCAACAACGGTATCGATAATCGCTGTGCAACAATATAAGTTAAACTCGTACAGGAAGGCGCAAATCACGTACGTATAACATTGTATCGAGAACTAAGATGGAGTGATTCTTGTAAGTTGCAAGAAAACTAGTGTTTGGACGCATGCTTTTGAGCTAGTTCTAGTATTGCAAGAAAACTCCTCTACAGTCCATTGCAGCTTGTCCTGAAATTAGGCGTCGTGACAGTGTATTCAGATGGTCCTTTTATTCCACAGCAAGATACAATCCACTCCTCTTGCAGGATCAGGAAACTGAGACTCATGTTCCGAAACATTACTATATAGCAAGTTACGACGTTCATAGTTAGTGACATGCAATACATTCACATTTCAGCATGAAAATTGTAATTAATTTGACAAGTTAGAAATATCTCCCATGTATACCTCATAGGAACACACAATACATGTTATATTCATGACTTAACACAGGCTGCTTTGTTTAGGGATCACATTTCTCATAGACATGCGATAGTAGTTCAGCAATGCATCCGATCAGTCATGGCAGTTATTCCTTAGATGATGTCTTTCTCGCTAAAAACAGCTCTTAAGTTTACTAAGTCATTTTAAATAATTTTACCCTGAAGTACGCACCGATTTATTATCCGTCCGCAGCTCGTGGTCGTGCGGTAGCGTTCTCGCTTCCCGCGCCCGGGTTCGATTCCCGGCGGGGTCAGGGATTTTCTCTGCCTCGTGATGACTGGGTGTTGTGTGATGTCCTTAGGTTAGGTAGGTTTAAGCAGTTCTAAGTTCTAGGGGAGTGATGACCATAGCTGTTAAGTCCCATAGTGCTCAGAGCCATTTGAACCATTTATTATCCAGACTCATCATCGCAATTCCTTATCCCTGACTTATAGACGCGATATTCTTGTTGTGGACAGGTTGTGGGAAACTTTCTCGCCCTGCAACACAAAAGAACCGAAGCGGAAACCGAATTTTCAATCACATGGATCATTGTTTTATGTAAATGAGACAAAGCTAAAACCTTTTCTGACATTAGTTTGTTCGGAAAACGTTTTACTATTTCTACCAAAAAATTAAGAAAATACTGTTTTTGTATTCGCGTAGGGTTTTTCTTTTCGCTATCCAATGTTTCTCAAGTGATATCATAACAAAAATTAATGTATTACATCTGAATATTCGTGCTTGGGAGCGAAATGGCTATCTTGTCGTTACTAGTCAGAGTTTTACGATGTTCATAAAAGAAGTACCCTAACTCATTGAACGTAATTAGAAGAATTTGCAGTGAAGAACGACCTCACTGGCTATTTCACGTTTTGTGCACTTCAGGTTATGTAGTGCAGCGTACCAACTGAAGCTAACGTCCCCAAGTAATTCTTTTATCGTGGTAGGGAAGCTGTGTCTTGGCAGTGACGAGTAACTGGATTGTATGTTTTGGTGATGCGTCGTAAGTGATAGGTTTCTGCACAGTGTGGTGCGACAAGTCAGTATACAAATGTTTCAAGATACTGAAACAAGGTTTTCAGGAAATAATTGTACGCAAAGAGATTAGTTGTTATCTGCACAATAAACACTGAGATGTTTTTATCTATCATAACTTGGAAGTACACTACGGGCCATTAAAATTGCTCCACCGCGAAGATGACGTGCTACAGACGCGAAATTTAACCGACAGGAAGAAGATGCTGTAATATGCAAATCATTAGCTCTTCAGAGCATTCACACCTTCGACCATAGATACTAGTAGACTGGCCTTGCTGCGCAGAAGCTATAGGGCTGGTGTGGCTCCAACATAAACCACGTGACTGTTGGCAAAACGTGGCGGGATTTCAAATCAGCGGTCTGCCATCCTATGCTTGTATCGTATTTTCCCCACATTTCCCAATTGACTGCCAAACGCTTCCATCAAAAATTACTTCTTTATTTGCGAAAAATTATGCCAGAACTACATTTGACCTGGATTTGTTCACAGTACCATTTATAAAATCTAACAAATACATCGAACGCCACTCTGGTGGGCAGCGGGGCGAAATTACTATAAACTATCAGTTAAAGTAAAATGTCGTTAAAATTCTTTTAAACAGTAAGAGTGGGCTCGTGTCAAAACTTTAAACATTGGATTCGCCGCGTTTTCAGTTCTAGTCATTATAAAACAAAATGGGATACGGGAATTATGTCAACTATAGGTGCCAAAATTGTCGACTTTAGGAGCAGGTCCATTTTAGAGTATCAATTTTAGGTGCACTTCAAAGGTTCAGTTTCTACTATTTTTACAAAATTTTAAACTATCGGTTTAGAAAAAAATGATGTTTTAGATGAAAGGTGAGACTTTGAAGTTTCAGAAAATAATTTTGGAGCCTAGGTTTAAAAATGACACACTGTAAATATAAATTATAAATATACATTGTAAATAATAACTAACCTATCAAAACACTTCTCCGCGAAGTGCTTCGATCAAAGGCGCGTATGTGCAGATGGCTTAAAGTTTTTCCGTTTCAGGGCCTGTATCCAAAGCTGCCTTCGGCTTTCATCCTTAGGGAACCTATGAGTAGGAACGAGAAACAATTATACTTACTTCTGTAACCGAATCATCACAGATACTTTCCAAAATGTAATATGAGTCTGTCTTTACAGGCATCAATTTCAACACTTTAATTTACGTGATACTCTATTTCAAGTGTAAAAAAGATATAAAAGTCACTTCAGCAGATTTCAATAAACGCATCTGCACTATCATAGAAACACGCGCGAAATGTAATGCCATTTCCCCCGACAAGACGCAGACTACAGCCATAAGCGCAACACGAAACAACCATGTTTTGCCAACATTCAAATTACTTCAGCCCAGAGATGTTGGAGCCACGAAAATGACGTCAGGGCCTGTCTATTATGTTTATGGTCGAAGATTCACACAAGGTTGGCGCCGGTGGCGACGCCTACAACGTGCCGACATGAGGAAAGTTTCCAACCGATTTCTCATACACAAACAACAGTTGACCGGCGTTGCCTGGCGAAATGTTGTTGTGATGGCTCATGTGAGGAGGAGAAATGCGTACCATCACGTTTCCTACTCTGATAAAGGTCGGATTGTAGCCTATCGCGATTGCGGTTTATCGTATCGCGACATTGCTGCTCGCGTTGGTCGAGATCCAATGACTGTTAGCAGAATATGGAATCGGTGGGTTCAGGAGGGTAATACGGAACGGCCTCGTATCAGTAGCAGACGAGATGACAGGCATCTTATCCGCATAGCTCTAACGGATCGTGCAGCCACATCTCGATCCCTGAGTCAACACATGGGGACGTTTGCAAGACAACAACCATCTGCACCAACCGTTCGACGGCGTTTGCAGCAGCATGGACTATCAGCTCGGAGACCATGGCTGCGGTTACCCTTGACGCTGCATCACAGACAGGAGCGCCTGCGATGGTGTACTCAACGACGAACCTGGGTGCACGAATGGCAAAACGTCATTTTTTCGCATGAATCCAGGTTCTGTTTACAGCATCATGATGGTCGCATCCGTGTTTGGCGACATCGCGGTGAACGCCCATTGGAAGCATGTATTCGTCATCGCCATACTGGCGTATCACCCGGCGTGATGGTATGGGGTGCCATTGGTTACACGTCTCGGTCACCTCTTGTTCGCATTGACGGCACTTTGAACAGTGGACGTTACATTTCAGATGCGTTACGACCCGTGGCTCTCCCCTTCATTCGATCCCTGCGAAACCCTACATTTCAGCAGGATAATGCACGACCGCACGTTGCAGGTCCTGTACGGGCCTTTCTGGATACAGAAAATGTTTGACTGCTGCCCTGACCAGCACATTCTCCAGATCTCTCACCAATTGAAAACGTCTGGTCAATGGTGGCCGAGCAACTGGCTCGTCACAATACGCCAGTCACTACTCTTGATGAACTGTGGTATCGTGTTGAAGCTGCATGGGCAGCTGTACCTGTACACGCCATCTAAGCTCTGTTTGACTCAATGCCCATGTGTATCAAGGCCGTTATTACGGCCAGACGTGGTTGTTCCGGGTACTGACTTCTCAGGACCTATGCACCCAAATTGCGTAAAATTGTAATCATACGTCAGTTCTAGTATAATATATTTGTCCAATGAATACCCGTTTATCATCTGCATTTCTTCTCGGTGTAGCAATTTTAATGACCAATAGTGTATGTTAATGACATTCGTCAGGTTATGAAAGGAAAAGTACAGTGCTATAATGCAAGTCAATGGTTACAATAAGACTTGCCGCAAAAACAGCAGCAAGTAAAAACATTGTCACTTCCGGCAAGAAGCTTTTAATATGCTGCGAGTGCCCCTTCATTTTTGCCCGTTACAGCCATTCAGAAAAGCATTCGTACACAGAAAATGAGATTTGAGTTCTCTGTATTTCATACTAGTTTCATCACAAATATTACATGTTACGGTACTTAAATTGATTCAATAACTGAAAGTTGAATGTCAAATAAACACTAAAACTCAGTGCTTCACACTGCAGTTGATCTTTGAACAAATATGGTAGTGCATATTTTCTTTACAGCTGAAAATATTTTGTGAGTTACCTTCTTATAAATCAACAGTCGCAATCGATTTGATGTGAATTGTGCAAGTTTCCTTGTTATGTCTGACGTTAATGTTCTTCCTTTTACACCGCGATGTTGCTTTAAGGTCTGATTTGCACCTTCGTTTGTAATTCAGAAAATGGTTCACATGGCTCTAAGCACTATGGGTCTTGACATCTGAGGTCATCAGTCTCCTAGACATAGAACTACTAAAACCTAACGAACCTAAGTACATTACTCACATCCATGCCCGAGGCAGGATTCGAACCTTCGACCGTAGCAGCAGCGTGGTACCTGACTGAAGCGCCTGGAACCGCTCGGCCACAACGGCCGGCTCGTTTGTAATTCACAATATAGATGTTTACCAATGATTCCTCTCATTTGCGACACATACAATTAGTGAGTTATAGCGTCTTTTTTAAATTTCAGTATCTGATATTTATATGCAAAGGTTACTATTTTATTATTTTAGGTGTGGTGCTACACAAAGTCACAAATCTATCAAGGAATTTGTTGGAGGTAGTATAAGCAGTTTAAAAAATCTCAGATAATTTGTATTAGTGTTATACATGACAGTGGTCTAATAGTAATAATATTAGTCGAAGATACAAGAAAGTACAAGCATTGATACTGGTAAGCTAAATATTTTATGGTCAACTATGAGTGTTTCTTCCTGTGGTTGTGCTGTTATACATTGTGCTCGCCATTAACATACTTTGTTTGTTGAGAACTATTTTTATGTTAGTGTGATGTGTTCGAGACACGTCATGTTGCACTTATTATCCGTAACGATTTCAGGTGGAGGCGATGGACATAAAATTGTGGCATATAATTGTCAAAGCATGCAGGCACCGCATTCTCACATGAAAATACAATGGGCTCTACTTCAAGTATACCTGTTTATGAAAAAAAATTTCACCCACCAGAGAAGCATAAGTTTCCACGAAGGCATGGAAGTTCTTTGAAATCGGAATGGTTTGTGGCTCATCTGTGGCTACATTACGAAGAAGACAGTGACAGTGTTTTCTGCTATGACGGCATTATGTCTATCCACTTAGTGAACAAGAGAAGATAACAGAAAGAGACGGCTATTCCTAAAGGAGGTTTCTGTAACTGGAAAAAAGCCACGGAAAAGTTCAAGATACACGGGAAGAGTTTTTTTTTTTTTTTTTTGTTCGAGAGTCTCTCAATTACTCAGCAACTTGAAAATAGCACGCCTCTGATTGTCCAAGTCGCGCGACATCTGCTGACCGGTCAGTAGAAAGGTGGAACCGCTTTATTGGTAATTATCAGTTCACTCCAGTTCCTGGGTGGAACTGGAAACTCACTGAGAGGTCATTAAACTGTCTCCAGGGACGTCATGACACTTCACAATGAAAGGAAGGATGAAATGAAACGAAATGATCGTATGGGAATGTTGGCCGGGAGGCCCCACGCGGGGAAGTTCGGCCGCCGGATTGCAAGTCCTTTTTAGTTCACGCCACTTCGGCGTCTTGCGGGTCAATGATGATGAAGAACACACAACACCCAGTCATCACGAGGCAGAGAAAATCCCTGACCCCGCCGGGAATCGAACCCGGGACCCCTTGCGCGGGAAGCGAGAACGCTACCGCTAAGACCACGAGCTGCGGACAAAGGAAGGATGATGTTCCACAACCGAAGATAAGTCTAAAACGCCGTGACACTTAGTTGGCGCCACCGATACAAAACGAAGTACTGGAAATTATGGCTCACATGATCCAGCGAGAAATTTTGCAGCAAATAAAAAATCCCCCATTATACGGAATTAAGGCAGATTTAAAGACGGACGTGGCTGGCCAGTAACAGTTCACTCTTTGTGTACGTTGTGTTGACCCTGAGACACTCAAAATAAAAGAACTTTTGCGTACTCCAAGGCGCAAACGCTGGCAAATCCCACTAAAGACAGTTTCACTAGAAACTGTGTTCCTAGGGCCCACTGCTTCGATGGTGCAGCTAATATGTCCTGGCGGAACAAAGGTATGAAGGAAATCTCCTTCAATACCAGCCAAAGAGTTGTTACATCCACTGCAGCAATCATTGTTTGGATTGTCACTGCAGGAAATTTCGAGAAGCTGTGATCCATTGTGCGATGTACTGGTAATTATGAAAAACGTCTCAAACATAAATCTGGAATCTGTAGATGTTGTGCTACCATCTGGTGTCGATGAGACGAACACAAGAGCTCAATGACGGATTCCAATGTGTACCACCCGATGGGGTGTAAGAGTAAAATCTTCACGTTTCAGGAAAAACTATGAGCGGATCCAGAAAACGGTGACCGAAATATTGAACGTACCGAGCTCAGTTACAGATGAAAGGAGGTCAGTCTTGCGGGGCTATGCGACGCAGCTCAGAAAGTTTGAAACTATCTTTTATGTAACGGTAGCAACTGAAGTGTTTCGACTGTCTGAGAAACTGGCCAAATCCCAGCAGAACCCCAATTTTAATGCAGCCGGAGTGAAACGTCCAGTAGAGGTTCTAAAAGAAGCTCCAGCAAATCTTATGCCTACGGAAGCATTTGATATGCTGTTAGAGAAATTCAAAGATTATTCTAAAAACCTAAATAAGAGGGTTGGAACTTTAATAGTGACAACTATTTATTTACAACTCGTACAAAATACGTAAGTTTTCAAAGTTTTACGCACCTTCGAAGTAGTCACAAGCATTATGTATAACCCGTTGCTAGCGATGTGGAAGTCGTAGGATACTCTTAGCAGTGCCAGTCGTGTTGACTGTTCGAGCGGCGCGGTGTATTGCTCGACGAATTTGTAGCAGTTCTGAAGCGAATGCCGTGAAGTGTTTCCTTCAGTTTAGAAATAGAGTTGAACTCACGAGGGCTTAAGCCAGGGGAATGCAGTAGGTGGTACAGCACTTAGTAGCCCCATCTGTCAAACAAATCAGTAACAGCTTGCACTGTACATCTACACTCCGCAAGCCACCTGACAGTGTGGCGGAGGGTACCCTGAGTACCTCTATCGGTTCTCCCTTCTATTCCAGTCTCGTATTGTTCGTGGGAAGAAGGATTGTCGGTATGCATCTGTGTAGGCTCTAATCTCTCTGATTTTATCCTCATGGTCTCTTCGCGAGATATACGTAGGAGGGAGCAATATACTGCTTGACTCTTCAGTGAAGGTATGTTCTCGAAACTTTAACAAAAGCCCGTACCGAGCTACTGAGCGTCTCTCCTGCAGAGTCTTCCACTGGAGTTTATCTAGCATCTCCGTAACGCTTTCGCGATTACTAAATGATCCTGTAACGAAGCGCGCTGCTCTCCGTTGGATCTTCTCTATCTCTTCTATCAACCCTATCTGGTACGGATCCCACACTGCTGAGCAGTATTCAAGCAGTGGGCGAACAAGCGTACTGTAAGCTACTTCCTTTGTTTTCGGATTGCACTTCCTTAGGATTCTTCCAATGAATCTCAATCTGGCATCTGCTTTACCGACGATCAACTTTATATGATCATTCCATTTTAAATCACTCCTAATGCGTACTCCCAGATAATTTATGGAATTAACTGCTTCCAGTTGCTGACCTGCTATTTTGTAGCTAAATGATAAGGGATCTATCTTTCTATGTATTCGCAGCACATTACACTTGTCTACATTGAGATTCAATTGCCATTCCCTGCACCATGCGTCAATTCGCTGCAGATGCTCCTGCATTTCAGTACAATTTTCCATTGTTACAACCTCTCGATACACCACAGCATCATCTGCAAAAAGCCTCAGTGAACTTCCGATGTCATCCACGAAGTCATTTATGTATATTGTGAATAGCAACGGTCCTATGACACTCCCCTGCGGCACACCTGAAATCACTCTTACTTCGGAAGACTTCTCTCCATTGAGAATGACATGCTGCGTTCTGTTATCTAGGAACTCCTCAATCCAATCACACAATTGGTCTGACAGTCCATATGCTCTTACTTTGTTCATTAAACGACTGCGGGGAACTGTATCGAACGCCTTGCGGAAATCAAGAAACACGGCATCCACCTGTGAACCGGTGTCCATGGCCCTCTGAGTCTCGTGGACGAATAGCGCGAGCTGGGTTTCACACGACCGTCTTTTTCGAAACCCATGCTTATTCCTACAGAGTAGATTTCTAGTCTCCAGAAAAGTCATTATACTCGAACATAATACGTGTTCCAAAATTCTACGTGCTTGAGCATTGTCCTGCAAAATGATTGGCAGGTCCTGCAGAAAGCGTCATCACCTCTGTGTCTATGCTGTTCAGTTTTGGAACACAACCTGCCACCAGCTTAGAGACAGAAGTGATGACACTTTCTGCAGGACCTGACCATCATTTTGCAGGACAATGCTCAATAACGTACAGTGCAAGCTGTTACCGATTTGTTTGACCGATGGGGCTGCTAATTGCTATACCACCTACTGCACTCCCCTGACTTAAAAGCTCTCTTGAGGTCAACTCGATTTCTAAACTGAAGGAAACACTTCATGGCATTCGCTTCAGAACTGCTACAAATTCGTCGAGCAATACACCGCGCCGCTCGAACAGTAAACACGACTGGCACTGCTAAGAGTATCCTACGACTTCCACGTCGCTGGTAACGGGTTATACACAATGTTGGAGACTACTCCGAAGGCCAGTAAAACTTTGAAAACTTATCTATTTTGTACGAGTTGTAAATAAATAGTTGTCACTATTAAAGTTCCAACCCTCGTACGAAAGACTCAAATATATCAAGAAAAATACCAGCAAAATTGCAACACACAGAAACACCTTCTGTTCCCAAAGAATTGTCTCAAAAACGAAAATTTAGGAAAGATTTGCTTGAAATTCTTGATCTCATTCTGAATGAGATTGATAGAAAGTTTAAGGAAGAGGATCTAAAGCGACAGTCCCATCTTGAAAAGATACTTGTTACGCCCTCCCAATCACATCCGTCATCCGTACGACATTTGGAAGAATTGTTTGGAGTACATACAACAGAGTTTAACCTGGACGGCCTTCATGTACAGCTCGAAATGCTGCGAAGCATTATGACTGGTGCACAACCATGTAATATATCCTCTATTGGAAGAAAATTGGTAGGGTTAAACGACTCCTTCAGGAAGTTATTCGGCTCATCATTCTGATTCTGACAGTTCCAGCATCGACAGCATCCTCTGAGTGGTCATCCAGCGCCTTGAGGCAACTTAAAACTTACCTCAGATCAACAATGACTCAATCTAGACTCACCCATCTACTCCTCCTCCATGTTCATCGAGACAGAGTTGGATAAATCAATCTTATGGATGTCATGAAAAAATTTGTTTCCCTAACTGTCGAAAGGAAAGCTACATTTGGAAATTGTACGTAAAATGTTTTAGTCTGACTAAAAACAAAATAAATGTGTTCTTCTTTTTCAAAGAAATTATATTTCTCTTTTTTTCATTAAGATGTGAAGCACAGTGTTTGTAAAATAGTAATAATAACAAAAGGTTTCTCTCTGGCCGGTTGATATTGCAGTCTACAGTAAATATGAGCTCCTTTTCGTAAATGGTCTCAAAACAAAGTAGGACCAATGTCTTCCCAGGTAAATGATGTCTATTTTAAGAATTAAAGCAACGAAATTGTTTTCAAGAGTACGACCTATACATCTGGGTCCATATTAGTAAAGAGTTGTTTTTGCAGAACACTGTAGCACTGATTACGTTACATACCTTCCCACACTATCGGTAGGCATGTATTCTTAACGGTTTTGCTGAGAAATGAAATCCGTAAATGGTTTTGCTTGCCACTCCCCCCCCCCCCCCCCCCCTTCCCACCTCCCTGCCCTATAAGGAAATAGTTGGTACGCCACTGTGTTCGTGTGTTTTGAGTTTCCTGTAGAGTTTCCATTCGGTATGGTACACAGGAGAGATCGATGAGTGTTTCTTGTGTTGAACTATGCAAAAATAGAATCGTATGTGGAATAACGGCCTGAACCCATACGAAAAATTCCTGGTGTGCATGTTCCCAATGATTCGACGATGCGAATATTAGTGAAGAAATTTCAAGAGACTGGATCTGTGTTACACAAACTAAGACCCAGAGAACGTTGTGTTTTAACTGAAAATAAATTAGACGAGATACGGAGGCCCAGGAAAGAAGTCTGAGAAAATCTCTGCGCCGTTTGGCACTTCGCACTGGTGTGTCGAGAGCATCTGCTCACAGAGCTGTGCGCAAACTGAAACTGAAACCATACAAAGTAACGGCAGTGCATCAGCTGAGGAACTCAGATATTGTTTGTTGCTCGAGGTCGTTATTGCAATTGACTGTTACAGTCTGTGCACGATGGGGAAGTTGACCCTGAAGTGTTCTTTTTTTCTGATGAAGCACTTGAAGCATTTGTCAGGTTACGTAAATTCTCAGAACAATCGAAGATGGAGCTCCGAAAATCCTCGTGAATTACATGAGCAAACTCTGCATGATGTGATAACAGGAGTGTGGTGTGCAATCAGCGCAAGGAGAGTTATTGGACCAATCTTTTTCTACGAAACCATATGGTCTGACATGTATGTGAACAATATGCTGCATCCCTTTTTAGAGAACTAACACCTAACGAAAAACTGTACGATTATTTGATGCAGGACTATGCAAGACCGTACATCGCCAACGCTTCTACGGCAGAAATACAAAGTGTTTTTTTATGATAGGATATTTGACTGGCCTCCTCGTTCTCCAGATCTAAATACGTTTGAGCTTTATCATTGGGGATGTTAAAAGACAATATGTATGCAACCGGTCCCCGCACGCTCGAAGAGCTGAAAGACAGGGTTCGGCTAGTCATTTCCCATACCCGAAATTCGTCGAGTGTTCGTTAATGTGTTCAGATGTCAGGCTGATGTCCCTCTATGGTAAGAGCAGCCTGAGATCTGCTCTTACCATAGAGGGACATCATTTTAAGTACCTGAATCGAGCAAATGGCCGACTATTGGCAGATTAGTGTCGGAGAGTCGAGCATGGCAGTGGCAGGCGGACACGGTGGCGCCGACCGATGACCCGCGCGACCCGCGGTCCACTACTGGACATCTTTCGTGAGGCACCCTGTATGTTATTATCAGAAGTGTTTCCACAAAGATTAATATATAATATACAGGCCGGAAAAAGATGCTGCAAGAACGGGGCCAACGACGACTGAAGAGGATCGTTCAACGTGACAGAAGTACAACCCTTCAGCAAATTGCTGCAGATTTCAGTACTGGGCCATCAACAAGTGTCAGCGTGCGAACCATTCAACGAAATATCATCGATGTGGGCTTTCGGAGCCGAAAGCCCACTCGTGTAACCTTGATGACTGCACGACACAAGACTTTGCGTCCCACCTGGGCCCGTCAACACAGACATTGGAGTTTTCGCGACTGGAAACATGTTACCTGGTCGGATGAGACTCGATTCAGATTATACCGAGAGGATGGACGTGTACGGATATGAAGACAACCTCATGAATCCGCGGACCCAGCATGTCAGCAGGGGAGCTGATCAAGCTGGTGCAGGCTCTGTAATGGTGCGGGGCATGTGCAGTTGGAGTGACATGGGACCCCTGATACGCCTAGATACGACTCTGACAGGTGACACCTACCTAAGCACCCTGTCTGATCGCCTGCATCCATTCGTGTCCATTGTGCATTCCAAGGGGCTTGGGTAATTCCAGCAGGATAGTGCGACACCCCACACGTCCAGAATTGGTACACAGTGGCTCCAGGAACACTCCTCTGAGTTCAAACACTTCCGCTGGCCACCAAACTCCTCGGACATGAACGTTATTGAGCATATCTTGGATGGCTTGCAACGTGCTGTTCGGAAGAGATCTCCACCCTTTCGTACTCTTTCGGTTTTTTGAACAGCTCTGCACGACTCATGGTGTCTATTCCCTCCAGCACTACTTCAGACATTAGTCGAGTCCATGCCACGTCGTGTTGCGGCACTTCTGCATGCTCGTGGGGGCCCTACACGATGTTAGGCAGTTGTACCAGTTTCTTTGGCTCTTCAGTTTATATATACATAAAGAGGGAAATTAGAGACCAATAGCTTTAACTGTGTTTTCAAAAGTAACAGACAATTATGAAACATAAAATTACAAATTTCCTTGACAAATTCAATGTCTTGTGTGTAAACGAACACGGTTTTGATAATGGCTTGAGTGCAGAATCAGCTGTTAATCGTTAATTGAAAATATTGTAATGTGACTAGACAGGAACAACCGTACAATAGGAATATATGCGGACTAGTCGAAGGCATTCGATACTGTCCAATATATTATCTTGCTAGACAAATTGGAAGCTATTGGTATACGAGGAGTTGCGGAAAAATGGTTTGTCTTATTCCCGTAATAGGCAGAAGAAATTACCTCAGCCAACATTAAAAACAAAAGTATAGCTTACAGATCTGATTTTCAAACAGTACCTATTGGGGTACGACAGGGAAGTGTTATAGGACCTTACTGATGATACAAATAATGATATAACTTACATAAACGAAGTCTTGCCAATACCTGAACTAGAGTTTTGGAATATTTAGAAAACTGGTTTGAAATGACCAGTCAGAGAATGACGCAGACCTTAGAATAAAAAATAAGGAAGTTGAGAGTGTAGCTGCCAAAAAAATTTTAGGTGTGCAAATAGAAGAAAATTGAGACTGGAAACCCCACATCCACTAGCTTGATAACAACTTCAGTCCTGCTTTCTTTGCGTAATGTCTAAGTAGTGTTGCGCCTTGTAGACACTGTAGCAAAATTGTCTACTTTACTTACACTGATTCTGTTATTACCCACAGCCTGACTTTCTGGGGTCTTGATATGGCAACCCTAAATAAAAATTAAAAAAGAGCTTTTAGAACAGTTACCAACAGTTAAAAACTTACACGGTTTGACTTTGTTATATCTTAAAGGCATGTGTTAGTCTTGTTTATCTGCTTTGAGCTGTCTTTACCAGACACGACGTGTCAGTGGTCTAAAATCTTTTAGCATTTCACTCTATGGTGGTGTAAAAGCCAAAATCTAGATTCTACAGAAGAAAACGTCAGTAATACAAAGTCAAATGGCGGTGTATTCTTTCAAAAAAATGCTGTATGTCGCTCAGTACCATAGAAAAGCTTTCAACAGCTAATTAGTCTACCTTTACCATGCCTCTTTATCCCCCAGGAGGGCGGCAGCTCTTCTGCGAGTATGCATAGGGTACTGCGTAGACGCACACGCTCATGCCACAACACGACGGTGCATGGACTCCACTAACGTCTGAAGTAATGCTGGAGGCAACTGACACCTTGGACCCTGCACGGCTGTCCATAAATCCGTAAGAGTTCAAGGGGGGTGGAGATCTCTTCGGAACAAGTATGTTGCAAGGCAACCCAGCTATCCTCAGTAATGTTCATGTCTGACGAGTTTGGTGGCCAGTGGAATTGTGTTCCTGGAGCCACTCCGTAGCAATTCTGCAAGTGTGGGGTGTCGCGTCGTCCTGCTGGAATTTCCCAAGTCGGAATGCACAATGGACCCGAAAGGATCCAGGTGATCAGACAGAATGCTTATGAACGTATCACTTGACAGAGTTGTATCTAGACGTATGAGGGGTCCCATATCAAACCAACTGCAGACGCCTCAGACCATCACAGAGCCTGAACGGTTCACTGCTGACATGCAGCGTCCATGGATGCATGAGGTTGTCTCCATACCCGTACGCGTCCATCCACTCGATACAATTTAAAATGAGACTCGTCCGACCAGGCAACATGTCTCCAGTCATCAACAGTCCAATGTCTGTGTTGACGGACCCAGGCGAGGCGTAAAGCTTTGTGTCGAGCAGTCATCAAGGGTACACGAGTGGGCCTTCGGTTCCGAAATCCCATATCGATGATGTTTCGTTGAATGTTTCGCACGCTGACACTTGTTCATGGCCCAGCACTGAGATCTGCAGCAATTCGCGGAAGGGTTGCACTTCTGTCACGTTGAACGATTCTCTTCAGTCGTCGTTGGTCCCGTTCTTGCAGAACCTTTTTCCGGCCGCAGCGATGTCGGAGATTTGATGTATTACAGGATTCCTGATATTCACGGTACACTGGTGAAATGGTCGTACCGGAAAATCTTCACCTCATCGCTACCTCGGAGATGCTGCACCCCATCGCTCGTGCGCCGACTATAACACCACGTTCAAACTCACTTAAATATTGATAGCCTGCCATTGTAGCTGCAGTGACCGATCTAACAACTCCGCCAGACAATTTTTGCCTTATATAGGCGTTATCGACCGCAGCGCCATATTCTGCCTGTTTACATGTCTCTGTATTTGAAAACGCATGCCTAACCAATTTCCTTGGCACTTCAGTGTATATCGTATGCATCAGAGGATTTCAAGTAGGGACCCCTTTTTGCTACCACAACTGGCTAGCTGACCATTGTTGGTACGAATTTAAAAGAAGTCCAAGCGGAAATAATAAAGCTCATTGAGGACAGGTAATGGTACACTAAGCAGTATCGAAGAAAGGAACAGTTCGGCAGTAAGCAGTCCATATTACAATACAGTTTTCTTGCTTAAGTACTAGGTGGCGGTTAATGCCAACAGAATGATGACGAAAGTGAGGTTTCATGAGTTCGAATAGGAAAACTGGAAAGCCAAATATGGTGGTGTTAATGCGGTAACTGGTTTAGCTGGGTAATTTTGCTGCCACTTTCTTCTCATTTGATCATTTGCGGGGACACATAGTGAGGTTATCGAAGTGTGTTTGTGAAACTTTAGTGACATAAGCCACCACCGGCTAAAGACAGAATAATAAATGCATTACACGATACGAAGTTGTCCTACCACGATCGTGAAATGCAAAAATCTGTAAAACAGAGCATCGTAACTTTTTCAAACTTCAACTGTGCTGTATTTGAGCAGTTGTAAGCAGCTTAGCAGTGGACAGCAGTGTACGTGGCTGAGTGGGACTCAGCAGCTGATGCCATGGATTGCAAGGCCCAGTGCAGAGTCCGTTCGGGTTGGCCTTCCAGCCGGAAGAGCAATAGCAGTAGAGGGAGAGACAAGTGGAAGTAAGTGTACCATGCTGTACGTGTTATTGTACTGCCTTTGTATCATCAGTAAGGCTGACAGATTCGATCAGATTACAGATATAAGTACTAGCCCATATCACACAAAACGCTATAACTCATATTAAGTGGACTGGCCACTGCACCGAATTTCAGATCTTGCAGCGGGACAACAAAATACACATCATGAAATCGAAGTGGGACGAGGCAATTAGTACCATTTAGTATTTTATAATTTCTTTATACCCACATGAACGTGCAAATTTATAGGATGCGAGTGAAATATGACCACAGTCTTCCAATTACTCCAACAACCATCTGATGGAGAAAGTGGCAAGTTGACATTGCATTGAATAGGGGGAATGCATCCCATTGCATGTCATTAACTTGCCTGAGATAGTTGGAGTATATTTAATACGAGGAATGGAACAGAAATAGGAATAATAGGAGGACCGACGACACGAGTTTAATGTTGGCGTCGTTAACAGGTGGGTGGGACAAATAGAACGTAAGGATGACTCCAAACGGCCAAGGTGGTTTCAGTGGTGTAACACACAGCGTCAACAGGAGGGCAGAAACAGTGGTAGCTCTGATAATGGCCATCAGTGTCGTCCAGGCCGCCTCCAACTTTTACCTTTGCGTTTACACACGACTGTGCACAGTCGAGAAAGTTTCACATGGCTAGCGCACTCAAAACGAATTTGTTCTCAGGACAGTTCCGATATAATCCATGGACCCGGTCGTTGGTGGGGAAGCTTGCGTGCCTCAGCGATACAGATAGCCATATCGTAGGTGCAACAATGACGGAGGGGTATCTGTTGAGAGGCCGGAAGATCGTGTGGTTCCTGAAGAGGGGCAGCAGAATTTTCAGTAGTTGCAGGGACAACAGTCTGGATAATTGACTGATCTGGCCTTGAAACGTCGACCAACACGACCTTGCTGTGCTGGTACTGCGAATGGCTGAAAGCAAGGGGAAACTACAGCCGTAATTTTTCCTGAGGGCGTGCAGCTCTGTTGTATGGTTAAATGATGATGGCATTCTCTTGGGTAAAACTATTCCGGAGGTAAAATAGTGCCCCTTTCGTATCTCTACTCAAGGGGATGTTGCTATGAGAAAAAATAAAACTGGCATTCCACGGATTGGAGTTCGGAATGTAAGATCACTTAATCGCGCAAGTAGGTTGGAAAATTTATGAAGTTTGGGAATTAGTGAAATTTGGTGGTAGTGGGAACAGAACTTCTGATCTAGTGAATACAGGTTTATAAACACAAACAGGGATAAGGCAGGAGTAGGTTTAATAATGAAAAAAAGGGATGCAGGTAAGCTACCATTAATATCATACTCAACACATTATTGTAGCCAAGATAGACCACAGCCACCACAGTAGTACAAGTTTATATGCCAACTATCTCCGCAGATAGTTAAGAGAGACGAAAATTTAATTAGTCACGGGGCACTGGAATTTGGCGGTACGAAAAGGAAGAGAAGGAAAAATAGTAGATATATATATGAATTGGAGGGAAAGGAACGAAAGAGGAAGCTGCTGGTAGAATTTTGCACAGAGCATAATTTAATCATCGCTAACTCTTGGTTTAAGAATCATGCAAGAAAGTTGCGTTTGTTGAAGAGACCTGGGGACACCGGAAGGTTTCAGATCGATCATAAAATGCTAAGGTAGAAATTTCGGAACCAGATCTTAAGTGGTAAGATATTTCCAGGGGCAGATGTAGGCTCTGACCACAATTTATTGCTTATGAACTGTAGGTTACAACCGAAGAAACTGCAAAAAGGTAGGAATTTAAGCAGATGGGACCTGGATACACTGAAAAAACCAGAGGTTGTAGTGAGTTTCAGAGGGAGCGTTAGGAAACGATTGACATGAACGGGGGAAAGCAATACAGTAGAACAAGAATGGGTAGCTTTGAGAGATTGAATAGCGAAGGCAGCAGAGGATCAAGTACGTAAAAAGACGAGGGCTAGTAGAAATCCTTGGGTAACACAAGAGATTTTGAATTTAACTGATGAAAGGAGAAAATATAAAGACGCAGTAAATAGATAGGTGAAATGGAATACAAACGTCTAAAAAATGACATTGACAGGAAGTGAAAAAAGGCTACGCAGGAATGGTCAGAGGACAAATGTAAGGATTTAGAAACATATATCACTAGGAAAGACTGATGCCGCGTACAGGAAAATTAGAGAGACCTCTGGAGAAAAGAGAGCCACCTGCATGAATATCAAGCTCAGAGGGAAACCAGTCCTAAGCAAAGAAGGGAAAGCAGAAAGATGGAGCAATATAAAGAGGGTCTATACAAGGGAAATGAACTTAAAGGCAATATTATGGAAATGGAAGAGGACATAGATGTAGATGAGATGGGAAGTGTGATACTGGGTGAAGAATTTGCCAGAGCACTGAAAGACCTAAGCTGAAACAAGACCCCGGAGCAGACAACATTCCGTTGGAACTACTGATAGCTTTGGGAGAACCAAACATGACAAAACTCTTCCATCTGGTGAGTAAGATGTATGAGACAGGCGAAACACCCTCAGACTCCAAGAAGAATATAATAATTCCAATTCCCAAGAAGCAGGTGCTACTGGTTTAAATATTACCGAACTATCAATGTAATAAATCACAGTGGCAATGTACTTACACGAATTCTTTACAGTATAATGGAAAAGCTGGTAGAAGCCGACGTCGAGGAATATCAGTTTCGATTCCGGAGAAATGTAGTAACATGGGAGGCAATACTGATCTTATAACTTATCTTGGAAGATAGGTTAAGGAAAAGCAAAAGAGAGACAAGCCTCCAAACCCCACGTTCTGTGAAGAGTCGTGGACGTCCAACCATTTAGTGCACAGTGGTAGTTTCACTGTCCTTCTGCCTTTTTCTGTAGGTGCTCATGACAGTAGCCCTTGAACATGCGACCAGCTTCACCGTTTTCGAGATACTCGTTCACAGGCTCAGCATAACAATAATCTACCCATTGTTAGAGGCGCTTATCTGATTGGATTTCCCCATTTGCAGCCCATATATTCGCTAGGGTGATACCCCGTCCGTTTCTGCTCAGCTTACGTACATTTGTTATCGCGTCTACTACACGCAACAGTCCCTGCAGTCGCGCTATTCATCTGTGTCCTCGGTGGCTCAGATGGAAAGAGCGTCTGCCATGTAATCAGGAGATCCCGGGTTCGAGTCCCGGTCGAGGCACACATTTTCAGCTGTCCACATAGAGGTATATCAACAACACCTGTCGTCAGCTGAGGTTGTCAGTTAGTTATCATTTATTCCAGGGAAAAGCTGCAAGGTCATCAACAGTAACTGTTCTTTCGAGAACAAGTTACTGTCTTCGTATATAATGCCATAGGAGTCATATGTGGAGTAAATTTCAAGGAAAAGGTATTTTATAGATACTCTATGTCTGAACAAAGAAATACTAATTACAGCAAGGGATGCAGCTAATATTAAACTTCAGAAATCCATTATGTTTGTTAGTCCTAAAGTGCATTGTCATCTGAACGGAATGCAACTATGAATTTCAAAAATGTGTTAAGCCTTTTCGATATAGCAAGAACTAAACTGTAAAGTCTCTCTGACACTGCAGATTTACCAACTACGAAGGCGCTATCCCCAGCATCTGAACTGGTGAACTGGTAAGTATTCTATGTGTGTGTGATGCAATGAAACATACTACAACTAGCAAAAAAAAAATAATAAGCATACAACTCTTATCATTGTCAATACACATTCCATACTTTGTAAACTGTAGTAAACAGATCACTAAGATTTTTAAAAATCGCCATTCTCTTTTTTTTTTTCTACATCAATGCTATTTATCACCCTGCAATAATTTCCAAACAACTGTTTTTATTTACTATAAATTCAGCACATATTTCACGAAAACTAATTGTAGCACTTAGGAATGCCATCTGTAAATTCCTCTTGTATGGAATTTCTGCTTATAGGAGTAATACTACTAAGAGACCTACGTGTAGCACACATTCACACACACCTACATACACACATCTAACTCTTCTCTCAACACGAAGTTCGAACACATGCCTGACAATATTCAGGGGCGCCGATTTGTAAAAAATATTGGGCGGGTCCATACTGAGGGTGTTGCCCCGGGAAATTTTCTAAATTTTAGATGAAAAATAGTGAGTTTTAAAGATTTTTAAACATTTTAGGGTCATATGATCAACATTAGAACCCCAGAAACTGGACTTTCGTTAACTCGACACTCCGGGAATCTCGACAAGCCTGACACATTTTTTGGCTTTGAAAAAAGAAACAAATCATAAACAAGCACGGAATTTTCGTAAAAAGCTAATTTAATTTACAGTAATAATCATGCTTATAGAGTATTAGAGAGCAGTAAATACAAAGCTCTGAAGAGACTGAAATTGTATTTAAATAAATCCTAAGCTATCATTAAAAGAATAAAACAAAAAATTTGCTGTCGCACAGTAGTAGCACTTTGATTACTAAGTGAAATAGCTAATTTAAGCTTACTCTGAAGAAGGCTCAGGGCTCATTAAATAGAAACAATATCTCAAAGTTAATTATTTAATACAGTTAATAAAGTTAACAGAGTATGCCTACTACTTTCAGTCAAAAAGTATGTAAATAGCCGGTTTTAATTGGGTCTTACACCCTGAAAATATCTAAGTATTTGAAAATAACTAATACAGTACTATATTACTATATTACTATAGTAATACAGTGCTAAATTAGTGCTAATATTTCGAAACCGACCGAGCGAGGTGGCGCAGTGGTAGCACACTGGACTCGCATTCGGGAGGACGACGGTTCAATCCCGCGTCGGGCCATCCTGATTTAGGTTTTCCGTGATTTCCCTAAATCGCTCCAGGCAAATGCTGGGATGGTTCCTTTGAAAGGGCACGGCCGGCTTCCTTCCCCATCCTTCCCTAGTCCGATGAGACCGATGACCTCGCAGTTTGGTCTCTTCCCCCAAACAATCCAATCCAATCCAATCGAAACCGAAAATTTAACATTATGTTTGTATTTAATTCTCTATTTTATAAAGATTTTTAACATTCCTCTAAATGTCATTATTAGGGCTAGAATGTCTTTAGAAAGGTACAAATGTCGACCATCTGACTGGATTACTGAATATGAAGTCGTTGATGACTGGTCGGATATCCAATTCATCCAAAACATCTCGGTGGGCCTGAAGAACGGAAAAGTTGTTCAATAGCTTCTGTCCCATTGTTGATCGGAAATATGACTTCAGACTTCTAAGGGCGCTAAATGGCCGTTCTGCTGTTGCTGTAGTGACTGGAACCACTTGGAGAAGGTTAATGCACTTCACTACTTCACATAACATTTCTCCAACTGCAGGTTATTGTGTAATGTACTTTCTTACATCACGCATGTTTGTTAAGACGAGCTGTTTTTTATTAGCGATATCGGCTAACATATTCAAGTGTAAGCGCAGTCTCTCAATGTCTAGGTCATTTTTGAAAAACTCTGTTGATTTTTCCAAATTTGTTTCACCTCGGTTTACTAAAAGCAAGCACTGTTGTTCACCTGTCATGACCTGTATGAGTCCAGTTGAAGCAAACCGCCCAGTAATACAAGATTGCACCGTTTCACATACTTCAATGTAAATAGCTTTGTGGTATTCCTTTGGGGTTTTGAAAGTGTATGGTGAGCTGGCTTCGTTGTTTTCGTGCTTCCTTGGTGTACTTCGATTCCGAGGTCGCGAAGGATCATCAGCTTGTGAAAGTTTTTCTTTTAAACACAATTCCCAAAAGTGTTCAAAACTATCACGTCTTCCACTCAATATACAAATCAAGCCGTCATATATTTTTTCTAGATCAGCAAAACTTAATTTTTTCATTGGCTCCCTCTACTAGGTTCATTGCGTGGCAATAAAATCGTAAAAAGAAATAGCTCTTCAACTGTAACATTGACACAAGGCAGCCTGCACATTTGTAACCTCCCTCTGTTTTGTCCTCTGCAGAAAATGTTTCGAAAAGCTCTAAGAGTCCTTCAAAGTTTTTCAGTATGCCCAAGATACTAGAAGCTCACTTAGTCCATCGAGTCGGGCAATGGGGTCGTAGACCAGCTTGGTCGTTAGCGCCCTCATAGCGTATGCTTCTGGAAAGTCCCATCCTTTTATTGGATTCCCTTACGGTGTTTATCAAGTCCTTGGCTAAAGCCATAATATCCCTCATAGACGTAAGATGGCGGAGACTTTCTACAACTGCCAAGTCTAAACTGTGAGCAGTGTAATTGCACATAACGTGCTTTTGGTTGTATATCCAAAACTAACTTTTTTAGTCCTTTGAACTTACCTCTCATATTCGAGGCACCATCACAGCACTGTCGTCTTAAGTTATCCACTGACAAATCAAGACGAGCAAAAACGTATTTTAAAATGCTAAACAGTTTGTGATTCAGTGCTGGGGGTCTCGTATAACCCAATAAAGTCTTCGTTGATGATTAAGGAATCATCGACAGTACGAATACAAAATGACACTTGTTTGTGAATTGCAGAATCACTTGTTTCGTCAACCATAATAGAAAAATGTTCAGTCTTCTTGATTCAAGCCAATACCTTTCTCAACACAGACTTTCCCAGATGATCAGCGATCTCGTTTTGAATATCTTGGGATGTCCACTTCTGCCCCGAATGCCATAACTAATCTTTAAACACAGGTATGTCTTCATTCAGAGTTCCAACAATTGGAAAAAATTTGAGTTTACATCTTCGTGCCCTCTAATTGCTAGTCCTTGTCGGCATAGAAATTGCACGGCAGTAAAAATTGTCTCAAGAGCTAAACGGCATTTCTTCATATCACAATCCACCTATTCATTCAGTTGGGAGGCCAGACTTCGGTTAGTGAGAGAGTTTACGAGGGTAATCCCAAAAGTAAGGTCTCCTACTTTTTTATAAGTACAGAACTCTGTTTGTGTGGTAGTTGGTCACACTGTTATGAAGAGTGCTCCACGCGCTGTGTGTAAACATGCTAAGGCGCTCAGTCTTGGCTTGGTAGCCGTTGAGAATGGAGCTTCCGTTGGACGTTACCGCCAAGTGCGAATTGCGCGCAGTTATTCGGTTTTTGAACGCAAAGGGCACTGCGCCGATTGAAATCCATCGGCAATTGACGGAAGCGTATGGTGAGTCGTGCATGGATGTCAAAAATGTTCGTAAGTGGTGTAGAGAGTTTGTAGCTGGTCGGACCGAAATTCACGACGAACAAACGAGCGGGAGACCGTCAGTTTCTGAGGAGACAGTGTTGAAGGTTGAGCAAAGCATGCGTGAAGATCGGCGGATCACCCTGGATGATCTCTGCACGTTGGTTCCTGAGGTTTCCCGAAGCACCGCTCACAGAATTTTAACGGAAACATTGAACTACCGGAAGGCGTGCGCAAGATGGGTGCCATGCATGCTGACTGAAGACCACACACGGCAACGAGTTGATGCTTCCCGCGCATGTCTTCACTGCCTTGCAGCTGAACAGCTCAACTTTCAGGACTGGTTAAAAGAACATTTGGCCGGAAAGCGATTCAGTTCCGACGACGAGGTGAAAGAAGAGGTTCATAACTTTCTGAACAGCATGGCGGCGAGCTGGTATGACATGGGCATACAAAAACTGACACAGCGTCTACAAAAATACATCGACAGAAATTGTGATTATGTCGAAAAATAGCTAAATGTCCAAGCTGTAAACTGATGTAAACCATTGTAGAAATAAACAGGTCTGTGTGCTTATAAAAAAAAATATGAAGCCTTTCTTTTGGGATTATCCTCGTAGTTTCATAACACCTTCTTTATGTGTGAACGTATTTTCATGAAGACGGAAGTTTTCCAAAGCCTTTTTACAGTTAGAAAACCCTACGGAAGGAAATGCATCTTCTTTTTTTGGAGAAAATTGTTATAAAAACTGTTTTGGTAGATACTTCATATTCTAACCACGTATATTAGATCAACCAAGACTTCTGAAATGATCTTCCGTTACCGGATTGTCCAGGTTTCAGCTGTGAACGGTTCTCGCCTGAAGACAATGAAGCAATTGATGACACAATAATTATTGGAGGTTGGCTTGCAGTATCATCAGCTCCCAAGCGCGCCTTTTTGGTAACAAATTTCTGCATTGCAAACTTAATTCACAATACACTAAGAGACTAACGTAAACGAATAAAATATAGTCATATAAAATAGTCCACTAGACACTAAAGTCGGAACACTAAACATGTTTGCAGCATGCACTGAACGAAACTATTCACACTAAATGACTGCGACAGCAG
This sequence comes from Schistocerca americana, assembly GCF_021461395.2. Classification (NCBI taxonomy): domain Eukaryota; kingdom Metazoa; phylum Arthropoda; class Insecta; order Orthoptera; family Acrididae; genus Schistocerca; species Schistocerca americana. Next base: position 56,161,652 of record NC_060125.1, on the reverse strand, counting down.
GGTGGGCTTTATATAGCCGCGTCACCGTAATGTCTAGAAGCGTCAAGCCGACACGAGGCTTCCAGGCGCTTCTGCTCCAGTGCTTTTGATGTCGCCGCAGCCGCAGCGCTGGCCCGCCGGCGCCAGACTTTACCCGAAGGTTCGCGCACAGGGACAAATTCTAAGTGTGCCCGCAGCACGGTAACACGCTATCATGATATGATTCACACCACTCGTTTTCAGTTGACCTACTTACTACCATAATGATCATTTGCCTTAACTCATTACTGAATGTATTTTAAAAGGTAACTATCGTCAAACAAGGAAAATAAAAACATTCCAACATATTTTTGTAATATAACTACCAATTTTCTTAATTTATTGGAGGGAGGGGGGGCTCTGCCCGTCTAGACGAATTTTTGAGAGGGCCTGGGGCCGCCTCCTCATGGAGTCGGCGCCTGTGACAATATTATCAAAGACTGGTTCAACACCTTACTGCACTGTACAAGACACACAGGTTCCTACCACTTGATCGCTTTAAATATACACACTGAGTCAGTTTTTGAGATGTTAATTCCATCGTATTACTCCCACACATGTTGGCAATGGATACGCTGTTGCTGCTGAAGATATTCATGTCTTGATGAAACAGGCTGTACTCGGTCGTAATGCAATTCTTGATATATTTCTGCTTCCTGCACAGTCAGTGCCACTCTATATCACTGAACTGCACCTCTGTAACCCACCACATATTTTCTACTTCTACTTCTACTACAGCTTTGAAGTGCTAAACCGACATTAACACACTTTGATTCTTTGGCAGGTGTGTTGAACAACAGCATTCTGAAACGATTTATCTGAGGCTCAGAGAGTGGTACCAGTGTTTGGTGTACTGGGAAGTCAAAGTCCAGTAACAATTCTGTGTTCTGTGTACTGCTCTGATGTACATCAGGAACCTGCCTGTGTGCTGACTGCAGTGGAGGGAGGGGGGGGGAGGGGGAGGGGGGGGGGGGAAGGGGAGACACTGTTTCAATATTAACTTCAGATGGGCAACTGTTAAACTTTGGACAGCTAGGCTAGTAACCGTTTTAAATTCAGGGAAAGTGGGCTCCAGTTTTGAACTGAATTTGAACTGAATTGAATTAAAATTGAACTGAGTTAGAACTGAATGAATTCGAACTGAAAATGAAATAGAATTCAAAACGAACTGAAAGTAAGTCAACAAAAAAGTTTAATACAGGTTGCTATATGTTGGGTGAAATACATACTTCTGTAGCCAACAGGCTCAGACTGTCATCATTTGTCTAACACACGGGGTTGGACCTGTAGGGGAAACAAACACCTTTCATCCTGCCTGTGAACAGCTGACAGGCTGTCCTAGAACAGATTGGATGGGGAGGTAGCTTTTAGAGACAATGCCCTGTATCGAAGAACCACAGGCTGACACTGGTGGGAGAAATCATCCTTTTTCTAACAGGCAGGCTCGGACCTGCAGGGTGAACAAATATCCTGTGGGGAAGATCCAGGTTATCTGATAATAATGCAGAGCATACTAGTATCCCATGTCAGTTATCTCAGATCGTTGTCTTGGATTCTGACGTCATAGAGCTTGTGCCAATATGGAAAAGTTGCTACCTTGGTCTGCCATCCTGATTTTTGGCCGGCCGGGGTGGCCGAGCGGTTCTGGGCGCTTCAGTCTGGAAGCGCGCGACCGCTAAGGTCGCAGGTTCGAATCCTGCCTCGGGCATGGATGTGTGCGCTGTCCTTAGGTTAGTTAGGTTTAAGTAGTTCTAATTTCTATGGGACTGATGACCTCAGACGTTAAGTCCCATAGTGCTCAGAGCCATTTTTTTAAAATTTCAACCAACATGACCATCCACCACCTAGGACTTTTGAATTTCCCACCACCTTATACTTAGGGTAACAGAGCTTCTTCCACAGTAATGTTATAAGAATGGGGGAAACCCAACAGCACAATTGAGCTATTTTTGTATTTCGCACTAATACTTGAATTTTCTGCAATTTTTTACTTTCCCGCCATTTTATACATAGGGCAATTGGTCCATTTCAGACGTTTTTATTGAAATCTCCAATCTCAGTGGATCCATTCTCCTCTCATTCTTTGTACTTCCTTGAATTAGTCCTGTTCTTTCATCGCTTTCGTGTAGTTACATGTCATTGCCCATGAAGGCTTCTTCTTTCGTCATACTGACTTTCCAAGATGTGGTACATCTGTTTTTATCCCGGTACTCGCAACACCCTTAAAAATTTTTCAGTGTCACTCAGCGCCTTCACAGCTTACTATATTTATCGCTGTAGATTCGATAGTAATTTTCCTATGCTGAAACTGACTATGAGGATGGTTTCGTGTGGATTGTCCATATGATGGTTACAGTTTGCCATTTCTCTCAGATATTGTACTGGGTCCATATACTTTGATGGATCGTACAGTTCAATCATACACATGTCCTATCTTGCCCGCTCCTGCGTCAGCTCTGACCAGTGCACATCTACAAACGCTCGTTTGAATGTTTTGCACTTGTTCTCGCTGTTGTGCAGAAGCTCCGCTGTTTCTTCACTTCTGACGTAAATCGTATCTGGTGTTCGTCGGTCCATGACCAGGGCAACACATTTTAGAATAGATGTACCCAGTCCCGGAAATATCTATGCTTCTGAGGCTAAGAAATCCGGCGCTGACACAAAATCTATTCTTTCCTTTTGCTGTCCTGTATTGTAAATATCGTTCCCAGCTTTTTCTTCCTGTTGTTGTCCTGAGGTGTCTCTGTTTTCTCAATCAGTTTCTACCCCTTTGTCTCGTGGCTCTAATAGTTCATCCATTTCTTGATTCACGTATTTCACTGACGATACTCCATGCTTGGTGGTGGTAGATACTCGAAATGCTAATTTCACAGCTTTTCCCATGCCTTCTTCAGTTCTCCGTCTTGCTCTTTCGATGCTGTTCACTATTCTTCCTTCTTCGTGCCCCTGAATGTTCCGTCGTTTGGCTTCCGTTGCTTCAGCTAGTACTTTAATTTTTTTCACCTGTGTGTCCAGCCTTCCTTTGATCTTCTGAATTTGGCTATCACATGATTCATACCGATCTCTAACCTGACCCAAAATAGCGTTCATGAGATCTCCATCTTTCTTAAACGTTTTCATAATTCTGAAAATGTTGCTTCCGCTCTTCTGATCGTGCATCAGTCTACCGTTCGTATTCCCGACTTCAATTTATTCTCTCAAAAATGGTTCAAATGGCTCTGAGCACTATGGGACTCAACTGCTGTGGTCATAAGTCCCCTAGAACTTAGAACTACTTAAACCTAACTAACCTAAGGACAGCACACAACACCCAGCCATCACGAGGCAGAGAAAATCCCTGACCCCGCCGGGAATCGAACCCGGGAGCCCGGGCGTGGGAAGCGAGAACGCTACCGCACGACCACGAGATGCGGGCATTTATTCTCTCTTCTAATCGTGCGTACATCCCGTAAATCGTTGATTTGTTTCCTCTTCATTTTTCTTTACCCATTCTTCCATTTTCCGATACTATCCGTGCATGCTTTCTTCCATCCTCGCGAACATCCCTCTGCGATTTTCAAAATGATCGCAAAAATTTTCTTGTAAGTCACAGTTCAATACATGTCGCTTACGTCGACTCTCTGCTTGACGATTTCCGTAATCTTTCCTACTCCCATCTCTCTCGCATTACTGTCCACGTCTCGTTTCTCCTTTCGTTTCTCTGTTGAGTGTTAGTAGATCGACTGGCTCCGGGTCTAATGAGTTAGGATTACTGTGTACGTTTACCTGCGACGGTTCTTCGCGGATTGTTCCCTTCCTGATTGCTCCCTCTGTTACAGTTTCCTTCTGTGGGGGATGCAGGGCTGCCCCCACACTTCCGTCTACGTTTAACGGGCCAGACACGGCCCCTACATCACCTTATTCTGCAGACAGCTAAGTACAGGGCGAAGAGCGATTAATTGCTGATTTGGGAATGAAATAAAAAAAATAATGAACACTTAGAAAGTTGCATTTTTATTTTTCTCATATTGGACAATAATGGAAGTTTCTAATTATGTGGTTTAAACGGTACATGTGGCAAATGTCTATCTTCACAATCCACACACTGCCGCAGTCATTTTCTGAAATTCTCATGCACTCTTTCTATCATGTCTTCTGATATTCGTGCAATTTCAGCCTCAATATTCTTCTGTAGGTTTTCCAGGGTGTTGGGACAGTTGCAATACACTGTGGACTTCAGATAAGCCCATAGAAAAAAATCGTACGAGGCTAAGTCCGGTGGTCATGCGGGCTAGTTGAGTTCTCCCATCCGAGAGATAAGCCTTCCAGGAAACGTTTGCCTCAAAAAATTCATGGTAATGCCCGTTGGGTGTGCAGTGGTACGTCTTGTTCGAGCCAGATATCCTATTATTGCATTCCCTCGAAAGCTGGCTGGAAAAACTCCCGCAGCATAGTTAATTGACGATCCGAATTCACAGCTACAGCACGACGACTTTTCTGGAGAAAGTAAGGGCCAGTGATGCCTACTTGAGATATGGCGCACCACACAGAGACGCGGTCTGAGTGCAGGGGTCTCTGGTGAATTTGCCTGGGGTCCGTGTCGCTCCAGTATCGCATACTCTGTTTGTTTACACACTTACTGAGGTGAAAATGTGTCTCATCAGAAAAGAACACATTTGCGTCACGGGGTATTGTTGCAAGCACGTCTTCACAAGATGTTCTTCGTGTTACATAATCCCCTACTGACAACTGCTGGACCACGCACATTTCATATAGGTGAAAATTCAGTTCATTATGAAGAATCCGGAGGAGAGAACGTCGTGAAATGCCAAGAGCAAGTGTGTGTTCCCGAGCTGACAGTTTCGGAGATCGCAGTACTGCTGCTCTAACTCGTTCGACATTTTGTGGTGTTGTAACGCTTCTCTCAGGTCCTCTTCGTACAGATGACACTTCCCATGTTGTTCTGAATGCGTTTATCCAATTCAAAATTCCAGAATGAGATTTTCACTCTGCAGCGGAGTGTGCGCTGATATGAAACTTCCTAGCAGATTAAAACTGTGTGCCGGACCGAGACTCGAACTCGGGACCTTTGCCTTTCGCGGGCAAGTGCTCTACCACTGATCTACCCAAGCACGACTCACGCCCCGTCCTCACAGCTTTACTTCTGCCAGTACCTCGTCTCCTACCTTCCAAACTTAACAGGTTCGCAGAAGAGCTTCTGTTAAGTTTGGAAGGTAGGAGACGAGGTACTGGCAGAAGTAAAGCTGTGAGCCGGCCGCGGTGGTCTAGCGGTTCAGGCGCTCAGTCCGGAACCGCGCGACTACTACGGTCGCAGGTTCGAATCCTGCCTCGGGCATGGGTGTGTGTGATGTCCTTAGGTTAGTTAGGTTTAAGTAGTTCTAAGTTCTAGGGGACTTATGACCTAAGATGTTGAGTCCCATAGTGCTCAGAGCCATTTAAACCATTTAAGTAAAGCTGTGAGGACGGGGCGTGAGTCGTGCTTGGGTAGACCAGTGGTAGAGCACTTCCCCGCGTAAGGCAAACGTCCGGAGTTCGAGTCTCTGTCCGGGACACAGTTTTAATCTGCCAGGAAGTTTCAATTCAAAATTGGTTACCTTCCAGGAACACTCCGCTTGGGGGTATTGCAAATCGCAAACGAAAAGCACGCTGCGCTGCAATGACTGAGTGGGAATTCGAGAAGTACACTTCAACACAAAATGAGAGCTCCTCACGTGTCAACTGCATTATCGCAACTGAACAACAAATGGATACAAACCTCCCGTGGGTCGCTATAAACCACGCCCACTCTCCCCTCTATTCGACCTACAGAGACGCCAAAACGTGAACTCTAAAAGAGCAATTCACCGTGCTCCACACTATATTTTTCGTCCTCACCGTCTGGTTCTCGCGTGGTACCGCGCCATGACCTTCCGCAGAGGCCAGACACATTCCGGACACCGATGCATAAGGCCGCTATTATACTATCAAATTTCTTTGACAAAGATTTGATCAAATATTCGTCAAATATATTTGACAAAGATCTTTGACGTGCCGCTAAAAAGGGTATTACACTGTCGTCATATTTTTCGTCAAAGTTCAAGATGGCTGACAACAACAACTCGTTATTAACCGCAGCAGTTGCATGTACCACAATTGCACTGTGTGTACATGCTGAAGACAAGCGGGGGAAAAAAAAGGAAACGTACCTGGGTGAAGCCGTGGGGTTTACGACGACACGATAAAAACATTCAACAAAACTTGTTACTTGAGCTTGTAGTGGAGGACGTCAAGTCGTACATCAATTACTTAAGAATGGATGAGCATACATTTCTGTATGTGCTCAGTGAAGTGTATCCTCATATGACAAAGCACAATACTCACTTAAGAACTGCTATATGTGCAGAAGACAGGCTCACTGCAACATTCCAATTCCTTGCTACAGGAGAGGGTTAGGTTAGGTTAGGTTAGGTTAGGTCAGGTCAGGCCTCCAATCTTCTTAATCTATTTTTGTATTCAGGGTGACTCACGTTGTAATGCGCCTCATCTGCTTCATACATCTCTATTAATTTTGTAGTTGTCGGTACACACCAATTGTATTTACCGGCAATGTTTTTATAAACACTACAGATGACAGAACTCTGCAGCGATGCTGGCGCTCCACATGGTAATATGTCACATTGCGGTGAACAGAAGACAAGCGACTTCTTTGATCAAATGTACAGCGAGGCCGTAGATTTGATCAAATATTTGACGACATTTGACAAAGTTTCCTATTACATCATCAAATTTCTTTGACTAAGATATTTGACAAAGATATTGGACAAAGACATTTGATAGTGCAATCCTAAAGAACCGCTTTAGGTCTCCGCAGCGGACTCTGCCTGCCCTGACTGCTGCCCGCCGAGATGTGGTGCCGTCTTTGCCGCTGTCCTTCCAGCAGCCGCTCGCGAGGCGCAACTTCGCCGTGGATTCCAACGGCTGCCTAGGAGCTCCTCGCCCCGTAGGACCGTGCCGAACTCTCATCGCTGCTCCTCGAGATACTGTCCAGGATAGACAGTTTCCAGCTATCAAGTTCTGAGGACATTCTCTTTCAGAAGTATACTTCGTTTAATTACTGCAACAATCAGTTGTTTTGCAAAAGTGCGTTTCATCACTCCTCTCTGCAAAGATATTACACTTTTCTCCGATGCATTCACTCCCGATATATTCCTCTCGTTTGTCGCCTCGCAACTTCCCGTCTCAGAGCTAGGGATGGGAAAAACCGACCGGTTAAAACCGATACCGGTATTTTAGCTCTGAATAGCAGGTACTTTTCGGCATTTGTCTGATCTCAGCTATAACAGACATTTTTAATTTTTACTAATAACCGAGTAAGAAACTGAAATATCAATTAGCCGTGGCACCAGTGCTAAAATTTTTTGTTTTTAAATAAAAATATTTTAAAAAAGGAGTAATTTTTATTCGTAAAATTTGCATTGGTTTGAAGTGTTGTTGTGGTCTTCAGTCCAGAGACTGGTTTGACGCAGCTCTCCATGCTACTCTATCCTGTGCAAGCGTTTTCATCTCCGAGTAGCTACTGCAACCTACATCCTTCTGAATCTGCTTAGTGTGTTCATCTCTTGGTTTGCCTCTATGATTTTTACCCTCCACGCTTCCCTCTAGTACTAAATTGGTGATTCCTTGATGCCTCAGAACGTGTCCTACCAAGTGATCCCTTCTTCTAGTCAAGTTGTGCCACAAACTCCTCTTCTCCCCAGTTCTATTCAGTACCTCCTCAGTAGTTACGTGATCCACCCATTTAATCTTCAGCATTTTTCTGTAGCACCACATTTCGAAAGTTTCTATTCGCTTCTTGTCTACACTGTTTATCGTCCATGTTTCACTTCCATACATGGCTACACTCCATGCAAATACTTTCAGAAAAGATTTCCCGACGCTTAAATCTATACTCGAAATTAACAAATTTCTCTTTTTCAGAAACTTGTTCCTCGCCATCGCCAGTCTACATTTTATATCCTCTCTACTTCGACCATCATCAGTTATTTTGCTCACCACATAGCAAAAGTCATCTACTACTTTAAGTATCTCATTTCCTAATCTAATACCCTCAACATCACCTGATTTACTTCGAGGGCATTCCATTATCTTTGTTTTCTTTGATGTTCGTCTTATATCCTCCTTTCAAGACACTGTCCATTCCGTTCAGCTGCTCTTTCAGGTCCTTTGCTGTCTCTGACAGAATTACAATGTCGTCGGCAAACCTCAGGGTTTTTATTTCTTCTCCATGGATTTGAATGCCTACTCCAAATCTTTCTGTGGTTTCGTTTACTGCTTGCTCAATATACAGATTGAATAGCATCCCGCCCTCGGGAATGGATGTGTGTGTTGTTCTTAGTATAAGTTAGTTTAGGTAGTGCGTAAGTCTAGGGATCGATGACCTCAGCAGTTTGGTCCCTTAGGAGTTCACACACATTTGAACATTTTTGAATAACATCGGGGATAAGCTACAACCCTGTCTCACTCCCTTCCCAACCACTGCTTCCCTTTCGTGCCCCTCGACTCTCATAACTGCCATCTGGTTTCCGTAAAAATTGTAAATAGCCTTTCGCTCTCTGCATTTTACCCTTGCCACTTTCAGAATTTCAAAGAGAGTATTCCAGTCAACATTGTCAAAAGCTTTCTCTAAGTCTACAAAGGCTATAATCGTAGTTTTGCCTTTTCTTAACCTAGCTTCTAAGATTAGTCGTAGGGTCAGTATTGCCTCGTGTGTTCCAATATTTCTACGGAATTCAAATTGAGCTTCCATGAGGTCGGCTTCTAGCAGGTTTTCCATTCGTTCGTAAGGAATTCGTGTTAGTATTTTACAGTCGTGACTTATTAAACTGATAGTTCTGTAATTTTCACACCCGTCAACACCTGCTTTCTTTGGGACTGGAAGTATTATATTCTTATTTAATTCTGAAGGTATTTCGCCTGTTTCATACATCCTGCTCACCAGATGGAGGAGTTTTGTCATTGCCGGCTCTCCCAAGGCTATCAGTATTTCTAATGGAATGACGTCTACTCCCAGGCCCTTTTTCGACTTAGGCCTTTCAGTGCTGTGTGAAATTCTTCACACACTGTCGTATCTCCCATTTCATCTTCATCTACGTCATCTTCCGTCAGTGCAATTGTCTGACGTCTTCTTCACAAGTCCTCTCTGCTCTCTCGTTCCCGACTGGCATGTCGGCGCTTGACTTTACACCGTAACAATTATGTCGTAGAAATGACATACAAATGTTTTAAAGCAAATGAAGCATTGTACTTCATGGCTACATCACTTCGCAGAAATATTTCCAGACTAGGTTTGGTGCCATTCTGCAATACAACGGACCGAAACTCGAAGTCGGCGCCTTTGCCTTTCGCGGAAAGAGTGAAAATCTCATTCTGGAAACATCCCCCAGGCTGTGGCAAAGCCATGTCTCCGCAATATTCTTTCTTCCAGGAGTGCTAATTCTGCAAGTTACGTAAGAGAGCTTCTGTGAAGTTTGGAAGGTAGGAGACGAGGTACTGCCGGAAGTGGTGAGGACGGGGCGTGAGTCGTGCTTGGGTAGCTCAGTTGGTAGAGCACTTGCCCGTGAAAGGGAAAGGTCTCGAGTTCGAGTCACGGTTCGGCACACAGTTTTAATCTGTCAGAAAATTTCATTGATTTCCTTTGTACCATTCTCCTCTGAAAAAGTACGAGGGTCACTCCAAAAGAAATGCACACTATTTTTGTAAAAATACAGTTTTCATTCTGCAAGTTTTACAGTGTGTAGATACATCCTTGCCGCTTGTTTTCAAACTTAGTTCAACCTGTTCCCGTGAGTGGCGTCGTCACAGCATGTCTTCAAGATGGCTGCTACGCTTGACGTACGTCAGAAGCAACGTGCTGTCATAGAATTCCTGTGCTGTGAAAACGAGACAGTGGGAAACATCCACAAGAGGTTGAAAAAGGTGTATGGAGATGCTGCTGTCAATTACAGTACAGTCAGTCGGTGGGCAAGCAGGTTACGTGATGAAAGCGGCACTGCAATATTGAGGATTGTCCTCGCTGCAGCAGGCCTCGTACTACACACACTCCAATGTGCAGAGAGTTAACGAATTGGTGACTGCTGATAGACGCATCACATTGAACGAATTGTCACGCTACGTTGGGATAGGGGTAGGAAGTGTTTGCAGAATACTGAAAGTGTTGGCGTTAAAAAAGGTTTGTGCCAGGTGGTTTCCCAGGTTGTTGACAGTGGCTCACAAAGAAACAAGAAAAACGGTATGCAGCCAACTTTTGGAACAGTACGAGAATGGTGGAGACGAATTTCTTGGAAGAATTGTGACACGTGATGAAACATGGCTCCATTATTTTTCACCAGAGACGAAGAGGCAATCAGTGGAGCGGCATCATGCAAATTCACCCAAGAAAAAAAATTCAAAACCAAACTTTCTGCTGGAAAAGTTATGGCTACGGCGTTTTTCGATTCCGAAGAACTCTTGCTTGTGGACATCATGCCAAATGGAACCACCATAAATTCTGATGCATATATGACGACACTGAAGAAACTCAAAGCTCGACTGAGTCATGTTCGACCACATCGGCAAAAGCAGGATGTTTTGCTGTTGCACGACAATGCACGGTCACATGTCAGTCAAAAAACCATGGAAGCGATCACAAAACACTGAATCACCCGTCTTACAGTCCTAACCTGGCTCCATGTGACTATCATCCCTTTGGGAAACTGAAAGATCTTTTCGTGGAACAAAGTTTGAAGATGATGACTCCCTCGTGCACGCTGCCAAACAGTGGCTCCAACATGTTGGTCCAGAATTTTACCGTGCAGGCATACTGGCGCTGGTTCCAAGATGGCGTAAGGCAGTTGAGAGGGATCGAAATTACATGTAGAAATGAAAATATTGTTCCTAAAGGATGTATCTACACACTGTAAAACTTTCAAACATGTAGAATAAAAGATGGATTTAAAAAAAATTATTGTGAATTTCTTTTGGAGTGACCCTCATAATTCCTTACTATTCCCACGTGTATGCTCAGCCAATGACGCAGCTTCACTGTCGTGCTTCTCTATCACCCTGGAAAAGTTTAGAGGAACAAATGTCCGTAAGTATTGCGTCCTTAATTGAAGATTTTTTTTTTTTAACAGCTAACGTCCGGCGGCGCTTCACAGTTTTCAAAGGCCTAGCTTGGGAGTCGCTTTTCACCTGCAAGATGGCGATCTACAGCATCCATCCCAAAAGTTGGCATTCTAAGTTCGGTTGTCAGTAGCGCCATTCAGTAAAAATTCCTCATACTCCCCACGTATAAACTGACTGCGCTAGCGGTCGCTACGGGACGTCCTTAGGGTGGTCGATCTGTGTGGGTATGACAAAGCTGCGTGCTGGGTCCAGCCATGACAGTGGCCGCCTCCACTCTCTGGCCGTGTGAGAGGGACTCAGCTGGGTCCCCGACTATTCGAACGCTCAGTTCTGTGCCCATGTCGCCCAAACATTCCCTTACTATCAACCAGCATGCAAATCTCTTTTAGGTTACTATGGAATCTAACAATCACTTGTACATTTAATATCAATTCATTTCTCCGACTGTAATTAAACATTCAGATTGAGGGTGAGTATATGCTATGAATTTTCATGAGTTTTAATATGTCCCGTGACTGTTCCCAAAAACTGTCCTGTAACAGTAACAACCTGCTGGAAATGCTACTAGCCATAAAATACCTAAAGTAGAATTAATTATCACCTGTATGATTTCGATTTTGAAGCACACTTTTTCGATGCGCTAGATGATGTCTTCACCAAATGCCAGAGTATTTTGTAACACTGAAACACCAAAGTGAATGGTATAGGCATGAGTATTCAAATACAGAGATGTGTAAACAGGCAGAATAGGGCGCTGCGATCGGCAACACCTATATAAGACGACAAGTGACTGGTACAGTTGTTAGATAAGTTACTGCTGCACAATCTCAAGTTATCAGGATTTAAATGAGTTTGAACATGGTATTATAGTCGGCGCACGAGCGATGAGACACAGCATCGCCAAGGCAGCGACGAAATGGGGATTTTCCCGTACGACCATTTCACAAGTGTATCATGAATATCAGGAATCCGCTAAAACAACAGATCTCCGACACCGCTGAGGCCGGCAAAACATCCTGCAAAAACGGGACCAACGACGACTGAGGAGAATCGTTCAACGTGACCGAAGTGCAACCCTTCCGCAAATTGCTCCAGATTTCAGTGTTGGGCCATCAATAAGTGTCAGCGTACGAACCATTCAACGAAACATCTTCGATATGGGCTTTCGGAGCCGAAGGCCCACTCGTGTACCCTTGATGACTGCACGACACAAAGCTTTACGCCTCACCTGGGCCCATCAACACTGACATTGGACTGTTGGTGACTGGAAACATGTTGCTAGTCGGAAGAGTCTCGTTTCAAATTGTATGGACGTGTACGGTTATGAAGACAACCTCGTTAATCCATGGACCCTGCATGTCAGCAGGGGACTGTTCAAGTTGGTGAAGGCTCTGTAATGGTGTGGGGCGTGTGCAGTTGCAGTGATATGGGATTCTTGATAAAGTGTAGATAAACGTTCGTAAACATCCTGTCTGATCACCTGCATCCATTCATGTCCATTGCGCATTCCGAAGGACGTGGGCAATTCCAGTAGGAGAATACGATCCTCGCCGGCCAGGGTGGCCGAGTGGTTCTAGGCGCTACAGTCTGGAACCGCGCGACCGCAACGGTCGCAGGATCGAATCCTGCCTCGGGCAAGGATGTGTGTGATGTCCTTAGGTTAGTTAGGTTTAAGTAGTTCTAAGTTCTAGTGGACTGATGACCTTGGAAGTTAAGTCCCATAGTGCTCAGAGCCATTGGAACCATTTTTGAATACGATCCTCCACACGTCCAGAATTGTTACAGAGTGGCTCCAGGAACACTCTTCTTAGTTTAAACACTTTCGCTGGCCTCCAGAGTTCCCATATATGGTCATTATTGAGCATATCTGGGATGACTGGTTTTCTAAGCTCATAAAGAACGGGTGTAATACACTAAAGAGCCAGAGAGGCTGGTGCAACTGACTAATATCGTGTGGGTCTTTCGCGAACAAGCAGAAGTGCCGTAGCACGACGTGGCATGGACTCGACTAATGTGTGAAGTAGTGCTCGAGGGAACTGACACCATGAATCCTGCAGGGATGTCCATAAATCCTGGATGTTGTTCAGAAGAGATCTCCACTCCCTCTCATTTTTACGGATTTGTGGACAGCCCTGCTGCGGTCTGGAGAAACAGAATGGTCAGATAATTGTCACATTGCTACAATCGTAACAATATGCAGTTGTGGGAGTGATTAATTCAGTTAATAATGAATGTAACTGCATTTATAAATGTAACACCTTATCCGTGGTAAAGTTTGGTGTGGCCAACACAGTAACTTACTTGATATGTTGTAAAAAACTTGCAGTCCAAGACTGCAAGCATGCACTGCAAGTTTATTACAACACAATACTTTCATGGTCATTTATAATTAATAAATGCCTCAAATGCCATTTTACTCAACTTTTAGCACTAGAACTGCATTGCAACAGTCTTACCTTAGTTTCACAATTTTTGATAGAAACAATGCGCTTTTAACGAACTCTTTTTACTTCTGTGGGTAAAATGTAACTATCTTAGTCGCTAGTCAGTACCTGGCGCACAAGCATGTGGATGACTATAATACGTTCATCATAAGAAAAAACCTGATGTAAACATTGCACTATGTATTATTCCGCGTTTGCTGGAACCTCATTGGATTTCCGTTTCACGTGGTACTACAGCCAAGGTGTCTCGAGTACTTTAAAGTACGATAATAAGGGTAAGTTTTGTGCTGTGCGTTACGCGCACATCGACTTAGCGATAATACGGGACAACAGCTTTAGCCGCTCATTTAACTTGGACAGCACTGGCCGGTCAGCTGGTACAGCTAGCCTGCAGTGACGTGGCCAGCTGCAGTTCACACGTAAAGAGAGACGAGCAGAGCAGCAATACAGCCTCGAATGCCATTTAATTTTTAAGCAGAATGAAATAATACACTGCAAATCTACCACAATACGATCTTTAGATAACTAGACGAAAACCGCAACACGTTATTGTTTTTAGCTAACATACTATTTAATTAAAAGCCGGCCGCTGTGACTGAGCGGTTCTAGGATGGTCGCAAGTTCGAATACTGCCTCGGGTATGGATGTGTGTGATGCCCTTAGCTTAGTTAGGTTTAGGTAGTTCTAAGCCTAGGGGACTGACGACCTCAGATGTTAAGTCCCATAGTGCTTAGAGCCATTTGAACTATTTGTAATTAAAAACAGGAATGATGAAAATTCCTGACAACCACAGGGTAATTTTCCTGCATAAGCTGTGTGTAACCTAAGAGAGTATTGAACAATTTCACCGTACAGTTAAATATTGAAGTCACTGACGGTATTACTTACAGTCTGTCGTCTAGTAATCTCTTAGCTCCTTCCTTATCCCAATCCGAGAAATACATTTCACTTCTGAAAGTCTCACCTGCTACGTTGATAAAGAGCCTATCAACAACAGAATCCACGAAGCCAACCAGGCGCAGCATTTTCTCTTCTTTTATGACGAGCCGTTTAGTATCCCGCCACCGTACGGCAGTGACGTGTGAAAAAGCTGCGGCTCCATATCAGTTCTGTTGGGTTCATATCGTAATGGTGCAGTAGCAAATGTAAAAATGCAGCATTTGTATGACGTGCTCGATGCTGTGAAAATGATTTTTTTTCATGTTCCTACGATACTTGTTTACCTCTGTGGTATAAAACGATGGACGTAGTCCAAATAAAGAGGATTTGGTTTTTCATTTTCGCCTTAAAAATTAAGTTGTTATGTTTTCTTAATTTAAGCAACTTTTATTAACAGTCTCATATATCATCGATAATTAAGAATTTGTAATTGAAATGGAAACAGGAATTTCGCGTCCAATATGTAATTAGAAACAAGAAGACGTGCATTATTCATAAAAAATGATGAGTTTTATAATTACGAGATGTAAGTATCTCAGATTGAACCAGAAATATAAATAATACCGAAGAGATTTGAACCAACGCACGAATAACTGCAATTGATTCACATGTCTATACACTACCGACTGCGCTACACTTTCAAAGTGGGTTTGTTAAAAACTGCATTGTATGCAACTCTGCAAAAGCTTCAAAGCCGATTATGTCCGTAAATTTATGAAAAACATTAAGAACAGCCTGTTCTCGGCACTTTTTAACCGTGTTTCAAGCGCGTGTTTCACTACGGAACAGAAAGCAGCCTCAGCCATTTTCATACTGCGCATTAACAGCGCGACAATCAGAGCACAACGCTGCACAGGCAGTGACTGTACGCGATTTTTGAAATAAAAATTACGTAGCCAAAGCGTGATTAACAAAAACGTTGATGGCTGTTGATACATTTGAATATCTTAAAGTTTCATTTAACGTAATTTAGTAATAAGATACCTAATACATAAGTAGGACTTACTTCCAAGAGCGTAACAACACCAGTGTACGTGTACTACGGCTTCTGACCAATCATCGCGCTTGTGTTTGTTTACATCAGGTTTATTCTTATGACGAACGGATTATAGCACTGGCCGTGAAATTTTCCTAATCGTCTCCCCCCTCTCACTACCCTTCGTCCTGTAGGCGCCGTGAAAATTATTTCCGCACGCCTCGTTCCATGCCTTCTTTCCGAAACCAAACGGTACGACATTTGTGACATTCGTGTCGCACTTAAAGTGTGTAAATAAACATTGAGTTAATCCACAGTGTTGTAAAGCGTTAATTGATTTCTGGCCAGATCCAAACGTTCAAAATCAGAACAAAACGGTGAAAAAAATTTGACGACTGACGGATTTTTCCGACGAAACTCTTACGGATATTATCTGATCGTGTCGTGCTTTTGTTTTGCAGTTGATTTGCCTATGGATGTCTTTCTTTTATGATGGTAGCCATTCTGAAATTGAGCCTTGTGCGCTATGCATGTGATCACAACTTGTCCATATAATTCGGAAGGTTTCGTGTCGTTCCCAATGATTGCAAATCTATTGCACCTAACCGCGAGCGGTGGTGCAACAGCACATAGGAAGTGAACTGCATATTATTATTATTGGCCGTTGTGACCTATTTAGGCACCGCGACAGTGTATCAAAAAATTACAAATAACAGCAGCAACCAGTCACTTTTTAATAATATTTCATTGAAAATGCGTGCCTTTCTGTTGTCAATAAAATATTATTGAAAAGAGAAACTGGGAGAGGAAATTATCTATGAGAGCTGCTTATCGTTTTACCTCGAGCTGTCCGTGACAAACAATTTCACTTAATATTCTTTGTTACAGATGAGTAGAACATGTGAACATGATCGTCATTGTTCATGAAGCCTTGCTACTTCTGAGCGTCATTTCCACTGCAGTTTAGTGATCCAGCGGATTGATGACAGAAGCTTCCAGCAACATTAACGGAACTTGAAAATTATCGTTGGCAACGCAGTTAACTCAGGGCACAAGGGTCCAGGCCCAGAAAGAAAACGCGTTTACATTGTTGTGCGCGTGCGTTACCGCAGAGCTCTCAGGTGACGTGGTAGTGACGTGTTGTTAGCGTACGTGTGGGGTTCGTGTTTTGCGTACAGCGTACTGCTTATTTTCAGAGCGCTAGAAATGAATCTTATATGCAAAATACAATCGAATAAAATGGAGAGATATCTGAAAAACAAGCATGCCGTCGGAGAATCCGATTCTGGAAGTGAATAAACGCTAAGTGCAAGTAAAAAAGCAAAACAGCGGCCTATTCGTAAGTACAATGAAAGCTACTTAAGCCATGATTTCTCTTGGACTGGGAGTGAAGATTATCCTTTCCCTCTATGCTTAGTATGTGGGTATGAAATGACAAATGAATCTCTTCTTCCAAGTAAACCGAGCAAATATTTTAAAACAGTGAATTCACATTTGCAAGCTAAACCTGTAACCAATTTCAAGAGATAGTCTGACAGCAAACAAGGGCAGCAAATTCTTTTAAAAGTATATTGTCTGTTTCTGACCTGATCGCTTCCTACCAAATCTCTGAACTAATAGCAAAGAGTATGAAAGCTCATACTATGGGTGAGTCACTTGTTTTGCCTCATGCTAGGAAATGAAGCACCTGTGAAAATAAACAAGATTCCTTTGTCGACTGATAAAATTCACAGGCGTATCATAGAAATGTCTATTGATGCGGTAATAAACTCAAGCACTCAAACTTTGTATTGCAAGTTAATGAATCAACAGACATTACCAATCAATCGCAACTCTTAGCATTTGTCCGTTTCATTTACCGAGGTCAAATAGTAAATTAGTTTCCTTTTTGCAAAGAATTAAGAGTGCCTTCTAAAGGTGAGGATGTTTTCAACATTTTAAATGATTATCTTAAAATGTGTCAGTTAACATGTAAGTCGTGAGTAGACATTTGTACGGACGACGCCCCTTCAATGACAGGCTGTGTTAAGGGCCATATTTCTTTTGTGTAAAAAACAAAAAAGAAAGATTTTATCATAACTCACTGCTTTCTTCATAGGTAGGTCTTAATAGCAAAAACATTGAGAGAAAAACTGACAGAAGTCTTAGACCAAGTTGTTCAGATGGTAAATTTTATTAAAACAACACCTGTCAAAATCCGTTTATTCGAAAAACTTTGTATCGATATGGAGTCAGAACACAGACGGTTGCTTTTACACACAGAGCATGAGCTCCAACAAGAACTTCTCGTGTTTACATTTTTGCAACCTCCTTCGGAGTGAATTTTGGATTGTCAGATTGCAGTATCTGGCCGATATATTTCAGCAGTTCAATATTTTGAACACTAGCGTGCAAGGGAAAGAAGGAAATATCCTCACATCCATCGACAAAATTAAAGCGTTTCACAAAAAAAACTACAAATACGGAAAAGAAAAGCTGTTCAAGGTAACTTGGAAACGTTCCCATTGATAAGGAGCACGTGCATAAATGAAATACTTTCAATAGTAGTAGATCATTTAATAAGTTTAGAAGAGAAACTGAGTTCATATTTTCCATCCCTCAACACTGAATAGTACGAATGGATTCGAAACCAATTCATGGAAACTTCGGGTGATTTCGGCTTAACATTAACAGAAGAAGAAGAACTGGCAGCTATATCGACTGATCGTGGACTGATGATTAAGGATAAGGAATTGTCTCTTGAAGTATTTAGGATTTCTATGAAAGGAGAATGTGTGTTGATATCTAGAAAGGCTTTGAATAATTTTACTTCAATTTTCGATGTCATATTTATGTGAATTAGGATTTTCTGCCCTCACCACAATTACATGTAAAAAGGGAGGAACTTTTCAGTGTATTGAGGAGGAAATGAGAGTTTGTCTTTCAAATATATCTCCAAACATTGAAGAAATCGCGAGGCCACATCAGCCTTGTGTTTCTCATAAACACTAGAAAGAGTAGACGTAAGGTACGTTTAATTTGTATTGCATTATTACTTTTCTCTATAATTTGAATTAAATGTTAGTTTTATTGCATTATTTCAGTATGTTTCACATAATAGTTTCTCTTGCCTTTCGTCTTGGCGGGGTAGCAGGCAACCCGGCGCTTGGCCGTCGCATTTGGGTGACAATCGTTCTCCATGAATCTTTCACATTTTTTACACAAAAATTATTTGTTCTTATTTGTTTTATATTGTGATAATGTATATTTTTTATTAATATAAGTTGTATTTTCTGTAGTCTGGACGCAAAATTCAATATACGAGTAAAATGACTTAATTGTTATTTTATCACAGTATTTATTTCCAGTATTGACTGTTGTAAAATATTCCTCAGAAATGAGTATATTGTGCGCCCACAATTATTTGCGGTCTTTTAAATGCACCCGAAGCTCAAAAAGTTTGAGAACCACTGGGTTAGAGAAACTGCCAAATAATTTGCTGCTAATTTTTGAAACTTGAAGGTGGTCATTTTGGACCATTAATTACGATAACGTTAGCTATCATTTTTAATAAAGATATGCACCCTGTCACAAAGTTCGCCTAGAGAACTAGTATTTCCCACAGTTTTGCAGAATATGCCATGACGTTATTACTTTGTAGTAATTCAGGCATACACTGTAATGTGAATGTGTCTTACTTCGTAAATTGCGGTAATATTTGCCGTCACGTTTTAAGTAGTGTAGCTGGTGATCCTTCCGCTACTGTGCATGGCGAGACACACATACTTGCGATAGTAATAAAAGGGAGAAAGGGGTGAGGGGGAACTAGATTCTTTATCGGTCTCGATAGAAAGATGGGAGACGAGAGGGGGGGGGGGGGGGGGACCATCGCTGTACTGGATATCATTGCCTTAGCTAAAGTAGTACCCCAGGTAACCATCAAGATAACCCCAATTGCCTCTGGTGTAACCTGATATCTCCTTCTCTTATCACTGGAAGTTATGCGGCGCTCAATGTTTCTCTTGGTTATAAAGTACCCTGCTTACTAACTGGTCTCTATTACTACCCTCACAGATTTCAGATGATGCAAAAGCAGAGAGAAGCCCATCATGAGAAAAGGCGACAGTTTGTTGACCAGGTTCTGAGAAGACGACAGGAGGACGACGTTTTTTAACGAAACCTCGTCATTAGTAACGAAACGCACGTCCACTTAAATGGATTCGTGAATAGAGAGAGCTGCCGTATCGGTGGTCAGAAAATCCTTGAACGGTTCAAGAGAGGAAAATACATCCACAGTGACTGACTGTTTGGTGTAGCTTTTGGATGGGCTGCGTCATCGGCCCTGTTTTTTTTTTTTTTTTTTTTTTTTTTTTTTTTTTTTTTTTTTTTTAAGGAGCAAGACAGGCTGCGACAGTTAATAGAAACCGATGCTGTACGATGATAAGAGATTTTTCTGACCTCATTTTAATGTAATGGACGTTCAAGAGTTATGGTTTCAGGAGGATTGTGCCACCGAGTACGGTGGCGCAGTCGTTGGCACTCTGGACTCGCATTCGGGACGACGACGGTTCAAACGCCACCCAGACGTAGGTTTTGTGTGCTTTCCCTAAATAGCTTCAGGCAAATGCCAGGATGGTTCCTTTGAAAGGGCACAGCCGATTTTCTTTTTCATCCCTCACACCATCCAGCAACCGCCGCACCACCTCACGTCGCGTAATGATGGCCGAGAACGGTCACGAAGGTCATGTGACTTAGCCCCTTGAGACTTTTTTCTTTGGGGTTATCCTAAATCATTGGTGTATGTCAATAAACCTTGCAACATTCCCGAGTTGGAGCAGAAAAATCGACGTGCTGTTGGTTAAATGAAGTAGAGTCTTGTTAGCAATCATAGCGAATTTCACATACAGTTTCTGCATGGCAGCGCAGTAAGGTTATATGCCATATGTTGTTAATGTGTTCTGGGAAAGCAAAAATGGAATAAACAACTGGATTTTGCAGATTAATTATCAAAACACAAAATCTCTTACTAATAAACTGGATGAACTGTACATTTAGAAGGAAAAGAATCGAAAAGGTCAACTATTTTAGAAAAAGAGGGAAATTCAAATTTATAAATTAATAAAACTGTTAGTAATGGTCACTGGAATGCTCAGTTCAGTCTTATGGAGCAGGAGTGATGATGACTAGAACAAAAGGACTGATGTTAGATAGTATAGTCCTGTATGGAATAGAGATCTGGACGACTGTTCAGAGACACATAAAGAAGCTGATAGTGTTAGAGATAGATTTCTGGAGAAGATCAGCAACGATCACAAGCAAAACTACATAGGGAACACGGAAGCGATAGACATAATGGAACTGGAAGGAGGAATATGTGTTGTGATTTTGTAAAATTACGGTGTTACGGACATGTAACAAGAATGAAGGGAATAAGAATACCAAAATTAATACTTGTGTGAAAAATGGGGGGGGGGGGGGAGAAGAAGAGGACAGTATTGGGATAAAGTATGTTCTGAGCCACTCTGCATTGTTGCCAGATGTATCCAAGATGGCGGCAGCGACGTCATCCAAGATGGCAGTGTGTAGAATTGGCAACAGAGTATGACATCATCCAAGATGGTGATTCTTGGTGGGAAGTTTGAATTTTGGCGGGAATACGGGTCAATTGAGCTACTTCCACTAACCAAATACCCCTCACCTCCCCTCCCCCAGAAAAATGGCAGGAAGTTCAAATTCCAACAGGATAATGCATCACACCGCAGTTGTCTCTACTAACCATAGAAAATCGCCGGAAGATAAGTCACTTGGGCTACCTCCACTAACCTAAGTCAGGGTGACTGCCAGCTCATCCTAGGAACTGCCGCCAAGTTTGAATTCTGGTGGTAAAGATAGGTCAATCGCATATCTCTACTATGCTAAGAAAATGGCGCGAAAGAAAGGTCACTTGCCGGCCGGAGTGGCCAAGCGGTTCTAGGCACTACATTCTGGCTCCGCACGCCTGCTACGGTCACAAGTTCGAATCCTGCCTCGGCCATGGTTGTGTGTGATGTTCTTAGGTTAGTTAGGTTTAAGTAGTTCTAAGTTCTAGGGGACTGATGACCTCAGCAGTTAAGTCCCATAGTGCTCATAGCCATTTGAACCAAAGGTCACTTGGACTAACCTAAGTCACCTGACTGCCACCTCCTCATAGGGATTTGTGGGAAAAGGACTCAGCCTGCACTGGGCTGGTGGAGAGAGGAACGAGAGTACTTTATTTATTTTGGAACAATTTATTTAGGGATGGAGCATATTTATCACAGTGATACAGAACACATGCTCAGACATGCCACACAGCATACAGACCTGTAGACTACTCCTAAATAACTCATGTATAATGCTCTACACACACACACACCTGCTAATTGTAAACTGTCAAAATAACGCACTGCACAGGCTACAGACATGGAAACCACTTGTAGATAATGCCATCCATTTACGTCCAGAGAGCCAAAAAACTCGGAAATTGTCAAAGTAATAATCCATCTAAAAGATTCTGCAAACATGCTTGCTAATCGTCAACTGCTGAAATCATGCACCAGTCTTTATTTAAACAATTAGAGACAGCACCACCATCCAGTGTATTTGCCAGGAGGTCCGCACTCCAACTGACTTAGTACACAGTACCACCACCAGAGGGCACTGTCGTCTGTTCCATGATGTAATCAAAGATGGCAGCCATGATGTCGGCTGATGACTCAAGTACTGTTATCCAAGATGGCGGCAAATAGTGTGTTCACAGTACCACCACCAGAGAGTGCTGTTGTCTGTTTCATGACGTAATCCAAGATGGTGGTGGAAAATAGTGGGAAATCGACTCTGCCTGTGCTGGACATAAGTTTTTATTTTGCAGACAACGTCTCCACCATGAGATCTAGACTCCAACTGTCCTAGTACACAATACTGCCACCAGAGGGTGCTGTCATCCCACCTGTGATGTAATACAAGATGCTCGTCTGGAGGGGGAAAATGGCGCAAAACTGACTCAGCCTGGATAGAGTAAGTAAGGAGTGAAATTTATTTATTTTTTGGGGAACAGTTTATTTAGGGATGGAGTATATTTATCACACTGATACAGAACATGTGTTGGGGCCACACCACACAGCCCACAGACCTGTAAACTACTCCTAAATAACGCTCTGCAGACACGAACAACTCCTAATATCCCGAAATAATTTCAGTACAGTCATGGTACTGTGTACTAGGTCAGTTGGAGTGCACACCTCCTGGCGAATACATTGGATGGTGCATGACTTCAACAGTTGACGATTAACAATCATTTTTGCAGAGTCTTTTAGATGGATTATTATTTTGACAATTTACGAGTTGTTTGGCTCTCTGGACGTAAATGTATTGCATTATTTACGAGTGGTTTGCATGTCTGTAGGCTGTGCAGTGCGTTATTTTGATAGTTTACAATTAGCAGGTGCATTTGTAGAGCATTATACATGAGTCATTTAGGAGAAGTTTGCAAATCTGTATGCTGTGTGGCATGTCAGAGCATGTGTTCTGTATCACTGTGATAAATATACTCCATCCCTAAATAAGTTGTTCAAAAACAAATAAAGTACACTCGTTCCTCTCTCCACCAGCCCAGTGCAGGCTGAGTCCTTTTCCCACGAATCCCTAGGAGGAGGTGGCAGTCGGGTGACATAGGTTAGTGGAGGTAGCCCAAGTGACTTATCTTCCAGCGATTTTCTTAGGTTAGTAGAGATAACCACGGTGTGATGCATTATCCTGTTTGAATTTGAACACACCGACATTTTTCTGGGTGATGGGAGGGGAGGGGGTAGGTTAATGGAGGTAGCCCAATTGACCCATCTTCCCACCAAAATTCAAACATCCCACGACAATCCGCCATCTTTGATGATGTCACGAGCTGTTGGCAAGTCTACATGCCGCCATCTTGGATGATGTCATCGCCGCCATCTTGGATGCATCTGGCAACAATGCAGAGTGGCTCAGAATGTACTTTGTCCCAATACTGAGGATGACCGATGACTTACAGATGACAGTGAGGATATTTGCTGCAGAAGAAGAGGATACTCAAGAAAGAAGTACCTGGAGGAACGTATTGAAGAGATATCATTGAGTCCTCGTGTAATACTCGTTGTAATAAATGCTGTGTATACTTTTGTATTGGAGAGAAACGTCTGTGGTGGGAAAAGTCTCAATAAATAAGTAAGTAAGTAAAGTTGATAACTCGATATATCACATTTGACACTGTTCTTGAAGGACCCTGTACGCACTGAGGGGACAAAAATCATGGGATAGCGATATGCACATTTACAGATGGCGGCGGTACCGCACGCGTGAGGCATTGGTGGAGCTGTCATTTACACTCAGGTGATTCATAGCCGCAGGGCGGGAATTAACAGACTTTGAACGCGGAATGGTAGATGGAGCTAGACGCATGGGTCGTTCCATTTTGGAAATCGTTTGGGAAGTCATCATACCGAGATCCACAAAGTCAAGCGTGTACTGAGAATATCAAATATCAGGCATTACCTCTCACCACGGACACGCCGACGGCATTCACTCAACGATTGAGAGCAGCAGTGCTAACATTCAAGCAACACTGCGTGAAATAACCGCAGAAATCAGTGTAGGACCGACGACAAACGTATCCGTTGGGACAGTGCGGCAAAATTTCGCGTTGAGGACCTACGTCAGCAGACGATCGACGCGAGTGCCTTTGCTAACAGCACTACATCGCCGGCAGCGCTTCTCCTGGACTGGTGACCGTCTCGGCTGGAACCTAAACGGCTGGAAAACCGTGGCCTGGCCAGAGGAGCCCCGGTTTCAGTTGTTAAGAGCCGATGACAGGGTTCGAGTGTGGCGCAGACTCCACGAAAACCACTGATCCAAGTTGTCGACAAGACACTGTGGAAGCTGGTGTTGGCTCCATAACGGCGTGGGCTGTGTTTACATGGAATGCACTGGGTTCTCTCGTTCAACTGAACCGATCATTGACTGCAAATGGTTATATTCGGCTACTTGGAGACCGTTTGTAGCAAACAAGGATGGAATATTTGTGGATGACAATGCGTCATGTCACTGGGCTACGATTATTCGCGGCTGGAGAGAAGAACATCCTGGGCAATTTGAGCGAATGATTTGGCGGCCCAGATTGCCCGGCATGAATAACATCGAACATTTACGCGAAATAATCGAGAAGTCAGTTCGTGCACAAAGTCCCGCACTGGCAACACTTCTGAAGTTACATAGCATACCGCTGACTGGAATACTCTCTTTCAAATTCTGAAGGTGGCAGGGGTAGAATACAGGAAGCGAAAGGCTGTTTACAATTTGTACAGATACTAGATGGCAGTCATAAGAGTCGAGGGATATGAAAAGGAAGCGGTGGTTGGGAAGGGAGTGAGGCAGGGATGAAGCCTCTCCCCGACGTTATTCAATCTGTATATTGAGCAAGCAGTAAAGGAAACAAAAGAAAACTTCGGAGTAGATACTAAAATCCATGGAGAAGAAATAAAAACTTTAAGGTTCGCCGATGACATTGTAATTCTGTCAGAGACAGCAAAGGACTTGGTAGAGCAGTTGAACGGAATGGACAGTGTCTTACAAGGGGGATATAAGGTGAACATCAACAAAAGCAAAACGAGGATAATAGAATGTAGTCGAGTTAACTCGGGTGATGCTGGGGAAATTAGATTAGGAAATGAGGCACTTAAAGTAGTAAATGAGTTTTGTTATTTGGGGAGCAAAATAACTGATGATGGTCGAGGTAGAGAGGATATAAAATGTAGACTGGCAATGGCAAGGAAAGCGTTTCTGAAGAAGAGAAATTTGTTAACATCGAGTACGGATTTAAGTGTCAGGAAGTCGTTTCTGAAAGTATTTGTATGGAGTATGGCCATGCATGGAAATGAAACGTGGACGATAAATAGTTTGGACAAGAAGAGAATAGAAGCTTTCGAAATGTGGTGCTACAGAAGAATGCTGAAGATTCGATCGGTAGATCATATAACTAATGAGGAGGTGTTGAATAGGATTGGCGAGAAGAGGAGTTTGTGGCACAACTTGACAAGAAGAAGGGACTGGTTGGCAGGACATGTTCTGAGGCATCAAGGGATCACCAATTTAGTATTGGAGGGCAGCGTGGAGGGTAAAAATCGTAGTGTGAGACCAAGAGATGAATACACTAAGCAGATTCAGAAGGATGTAGGTTGCAGTAGGTACTGGGACATGAAGAAGCTTGCACAGGATAGAGTAGCATGGAGAGTTGCATCAAACCGATCTCAGGACTGGATCAATATGATGGATCAATATGTATGGAGGGGACTTCCAACGACACGTTGACTCGATGCCACACTGAGCTGCTGCGCCGTGTCGGGCAAAAGGAGGTCCGACACGATGTTAGGAGGTATCCCATGACTTATGTCACCTCAGCGTAAGCCGTCGGCACACGGACCATGCATCCGTACGTTGAGCGTGCCGAGTTTCTGGCGTCATAGCTGCGGATAGCACGTTCGCGAGTCTTTCCGAACGTGTAAAGCAACACCTAGCATGTCAGATATTCTGAACGTTGGTTGAACATTGACCAATAAGATGGAAGAACGCCACGTACGTCACTTGCACGGCATTTCCCAATATTGGCTTCAACTTGTAGCTCGTATGTATATACACTCCTGGAAATGGAAAAAAGAACACATTGACACCGGTGTGTCAGACCCACCATACTTGCTCCGGACACTGCGAGAGGGCTGTACAAGCAATGATCACACGCACGGCACAGCGGACACACCAGGAACCGCGGTGTTGGCCGTCGAATGGCGCTAGCTGCGCAGCATTTGTGCACCGCCGCCGTCAGTGTCAGCCAGTTTGCCGTGGCATACGGAGCTCCATCGCAGTCTTTAACACTGGTAGCATGCCGCGACAGCGTGGACGTGAACCGTATGTGCAGTTGACGGACTTTCAGCGAGGGCGTATAGTGGGCATGCGGGAGGCCGGGTGGACGTACCGCCGAATTGCTCAACACGTGGGGCGTGAGGTCTCCACAGTACATCGATGTTGTCGCCAGTGGTCGGCGGAAGGTGCACGTGCCCGTCGACCTGGGACCGGACCGCAGCGACGCACGGATGCACGCCAAGACCGTAGGATCCTACGCAGTGCCGTAGGGGACCGCACCGCCACTTCCCAGCAAATTAGGGACACTGTTGCTCCTGGGGTATCAGCGAGGACCATTCGCAACCGTCTCCATGAAGCTGGGCTACGGTCCCGCACACCGTTAGGCCGTCTTCCGCTCACGCCCCAACATCGTGCAGCCCGCCTCCAGTGGTGTCGCGACAGGCGTGAATGGAGGGACGAATGGAGACGTGTCGTCTTCAGCGATGAGAGTCGCTTCTGCCTTGGTGCCAATGATGGTCGTATGCGTGTTTGGCGCCGTGCAGGTGAGCGCCACAATCAGGACTGCATACGACCGAGGCACACAGGGCCAACACCCGGCATCATGGTGTGGGGAGCGATCTCCTACACTGGCCGTACACCACTGGTGATCGTCGAGGGGACACTGAATAGTGCACGGTACATCCAAACCGTCATCGAACCCATCGTTCTACCATTCCTAGACCGGCAAGGGAACTTGCTGTTCCAACAGGACTATGCACGTCCGCATGTATCCCGTGCCACCCAACGTGCTCTAGAAGGTGTAAGTCAACTACCCTGGCCAGCAAGATCTCCGGATCTGTCCCCCATTGAGCACGTTCGGGACTGGATGAAGCGTCGTCTCGCGCGGTCTGCACGTCCAGCACGAACGCTGGTCCAACTGAGGCGCCAGGTGGAAATGGCATGGCAAGCCGTTCCACAGGACTACATCCAGCATCTCTACGATCGTCTCCATGGGAGAATAGCAGCCTGCATTGCTGCGAAAGGTGGATATACACTGTACTAGTGCCGACTTGTGCATGCTCTGTTGCCTGTGTCTATGTGCCTGTGGTTCTGTCAGTGTGATCATGTGATGTATCTGACCCTAGGAATGTGTCAATAAAGTTTCCCCTTCCTGGGACAATGAATTCACGGTGTTCTTATTTCAATTTCCAGGAGTGTATATCGTTTCTGAGCACCAGCAAGCTGGAGACCTCTTTAAAACATTCCGTTAATAGTATAATTCGTTTTAGTAAAATGACAAGAAACGTCATATCCGTGGTAAAAGAATTATAGTAACATGCGTATTATGAGAGTACGCCGTTTGAAATCAACTTCATGTTGAGGATCCAATAAAAATGCATTGTTTTTGGTACAATTTGTTATAATTAAATTTCAGTTAGTAATATGGCTACAGTTAAAGGTTTCAGGGCATGGTAACAAACCAGATACGGAACTTGCTGAAACGAGGTCACGGTAGCGGAATCAGTAGCGTTATAGATTGCTGGTTCGCATCTCACCAAACTCGCATATTTTTTCTTCTAACCTTCGCTTATTAGTGTAATATAAGTATATAGTATAATGTTCTAGGTAGTGTAAATATAAGGGAGATCTTTTTGAGGGATGAGTTTGTTCGGTTGCCTTAATCTACAGGACTCCTTGCACGGCTTACTGTAAGATATTTTGCCCTTTTTTTCTTTTAAGTTTCGTAATTCACATCTAGAGATTCTGCTACTGAGTAGGAATAGTGATCAAGTAAGAATGACTTTAGGGTTTTACTAAAAAGTGATAATGATGAAATAATTTTTATCTGATGTGGTGAACTATTGTTAATTTTGTATCGCACTATTTGTAATGGAACTTATATAAGCCTGGACATGGTACCATGGTACATGGTACATTGACTGGACATGGCACTTTCCTTTTTGCCTTGTAACGTTTTCATGGATGTTGTTGTTGTTGTTGTGGTCTTCAGTCCAGAGACTGGTTTGATGCTGCTCTCCATGCTACTCCATCCTGTGCAAGCTTCTTCGTCTCCCAGTACCTACTGCAACCTACATCCTTCTGAATCTGCTTAGTGTATTCATCTCTTGGTCTCCCTCTACGATTTTTACCCTCCACGCTGCCCTCCAATGCTAAATTGGTGATCCCTTGATGCCTCAGAACATGTCCTACCAACCGATCCATTCTTCTAGTCAAGGTGTGCCAAACTTTCTCTTCTCCCCAATTCTATTCAATACCTCCTCATTAGATTGTGATCTACCCATCTAATCTTCAGCATTCTTCTGTAGCACCATATTTCGAAAGCTTCTATTCTCTTCTTGTCCAAACTATTTATCGTCCACGTTTCATTTCCATACATGGCCATACTCCATACAAATACTTTCAGAAACGACTTCCTGATACTTAAATCTGTACTCGATGTTAACAAATTTCTCTTCTTCAGAAACGCTTTCCTTGCCATTGCCAGTCTAGATTTTATTTATTTATTTATTTATTTAAACTGATCAGATTTAGGGCCATCAGGCCCTCTCTTACATCGGACCAGTGTTCCATACATGCAGCATTTCACACATCAGAGTTACATCATGACAATACTTTAAATAAGAAAATTAGATTATTCTAGTGACAATATGAATAAAGAGTAATGACTAAGACCTAATAAAGTAAATGCTAGGAGTGCTTTTACAACAGGTGCTATGCATACAAATTATGATAAAAGCAATAATAATAACAGTAAAAAAATCAAATAATAATGATAAACATGAGAAAAATTGGCAATAGTAATGAAGATTTGTGCAGATGTACATTAATATCTTGGTGTGTAAAGTAGATGTTTACTAGTATAGCGAGTTTTGGGGAAGGGAGATTTAAGGAGGGGGAAAGAGGGAAGTAATGAGGTGAAGTGCATTCATGTACAGAGGAAGGCAGTACTGTTGCTTAAGTAGATACGTCACTAACTGTTTTTTGAAGCCGGACATGTTTTTAAGTTCTCTAACATAACGAGGGAGGGTATTTCAGAGTTGGGTTCCCGCTACTGTAAAGGACTTGGAGAAGGAGACTGAGCGATGCAGTGGAACAGAGAGGATTTTATTATCATGGAAACGTTGTTTCTGCCATGTTGTTCCGACATAAGCGTTAAGGACGAGGAGAGATATGAGGGACAGTGTACATTTATAAAGCAGTAGATGAGGCAGAGTGTATGGAAACCTCTGCGTTTGTCTGCACGCAGCCAGGACAATTTTGCATATGCTGGTGAAATGTGATCAAAAAGTTGAACATCACAGATATATCGGACGCAGGCAATCATGACCAGTTCCAGACGTCGCGAGTTTTCCTGAGAGAGGCCTTGTAGGATAATATCGCTGTAGTCAATGATTGGGAGTATAAGCGTTTGTACTAATTTCTTTTTCAGATCGAAAGGAAGAGTTTTTTTAAATTTTTGTAGGACATGAAGGGATGCTGATGCTTTTTTGTACACTGCAGTTACGTGCTCTGTCCAATTTAGATTTTCATCTATTATTACTCCCAAACTTTTTGCTCAGGGAGAGAAGTTAATATTTGTTCCAGTTAGGGTAAGAGATGGTACGGGTTCCCGATGTTTTGTGCTAATGAGCTTAGAGTGACAAACAAGTACGGCTTGGGTTATAGATGGGTTTAGTTTTAGTCGTATGTCCTGCGCCCATTTTGATAGTGCATCAAGGTCAGTATTGAAATTTTCAACAGCTTTCTTAAGATTTCCTCTCTACTTCGACCATCATCATTTATTTTGCTCCCCAAATAGCAAACCTCATTTACTACTTTAAGCGTCTTATTTCCTAAACTAATTCCCTCAGCATCACCCGATTTAATTCGACTACTTTCCATTATCCTCGTTTTGCTTTTGTTGGGAATTTTACGCGCGCCTGTTTCGTAAACAGTGTGATTTGAGAGCCAGATACAGCCGACAACGGCGGCTAGAGGGCGTTGCGATCGCGCATACCACGATGGGCCGTACGTAGAAGTCGCATCGTTCCTGAACGTTCAGCAGCACGTTGAACCGGGCACGCTCAACGTTGACGTTCGACAGCACGGTCCGTGTACCGACGGCTGCACTGATGCACTTGGTACAGCGCGCAGCAGCGTGAGGTTAGCAAGTGGTGGTCGAATATTAGACAGATAACGTACTGGTGCCAATGGTTGCGAAAGCATACAATCCTCGACAGATAGTGAGTATTGTGAGGAATACGGGGATTAGCGACCACAGGGCAGTTGCTGCTAGACTGAATACCGTAACACCTACAACCATCAAAAAGAAACGCAAAGTATATCTATTTAAAAAAGCTGAAAGCTGATAAAAAAGCTCTACGCCTTTTTAAGTGACAGTCTTCACTCCTTCCGATCTGATCATGTAAGTGTAGAAAAGTTGTGGAATGTTTTCAAAGAGATAGTATCGACAGCAATTGAGAGTTATATACCACATAAAATAATATGTGATGGTACTGATTCCCCCCCCCCCCCCCCCATGCTACACAAAACGGGTCGGATCGCTGTTGCAGAAGCAGCGAAAAAGCATTCCAAATTTAAAAGAACACAAAATCCCCAGGATTGGCAAAGTTTAACAAAAGTTCGAAATATGGCGCGTACTTCAATGCGAGATACTTTTAATAATTTCCACAACGAAATTCTGTCTCGAAATCTGGCAGAAAACCGAAAGAGATTCTGGTCATACATAAAGCAAACCAGTGGCAAGACGCAATCAATACATTCACTGCGCGATGACAACGGTGAAGTCACTGATGACAGTGTCATCAGTATTAAACACGGTTTTCCGAAACTCCTTCACCAAAGAACACGAAGTAAATATTCCTGAATTCCAGTTAAGAACAACTTCCAAGATGAGAAACATAGAAGTAGGTATCCTCGGAGTAACGAAGCAGCTTAAATCACTTGATAAAGGCAAGGCCTCCGGTCCCGATTGTATACCAGTCACTTCCCTCTCAGAGTATGCTGATAAAATAGCTCCACATTTAGCAATTATATGCAACCACTCGCTCACAGAAAGATCCGTACCTAAAGACTGGAAAATTGCTCAAGTGACACTAAAACTCAAAAAGTAAAATAGGAGTAATCCGCTGAATTACAGGCCTATATCAGTAACGTCGAATTGCAGCAGGGTTTCGGAACTTATACTGTATTCGAACATTATGAAATACCTCGAAGAAAACGATTTATTGACACATGAGTACTAAAAGAATCAGCTAAATTTCGATTACGGGATAAGTCACGCAAATCTGAAGGCTGTAAATTCAACTAAATACTTAGGGATTAGAATTACAAATAACCTAAATTGGAACGACCACATAGATAATATTGTGGGTAGAGCAAACCAAAGACTGCGATTCATTGGTAGAACACTTAGAAGGTGCAACATGTCTACTAAAGAGACTGCTTACACCACGCTTATTCGCCCTATTCTGGAGTATTGCTGTGCGGTGTGGGATCCGCATCGGGTGGGACTGACGGATGACATCGAAAAAGTACAAAGAAGGGCAGCTCGTTTTGTATTATCGCGAAATAGGGGAGATAGTGTCAGAGACATGATACGTGAATTGGTGTGGCAACCATTAAAACAAAGGCATTTTTCGTTGCGACGGGACCTTCTCATGAAATTACAATCACCAGTTGTCTCCTCCGATTGCGAAATCATTCTGTTGGCACCCACCTACATAGGGAGAAATGATCATCACAATGAAATAAGAGAAATCAGGACTCGCAAAGAAAAATTTAAGTGCTCGTTTTTCTCGCGTACATTAGAGAGTGGAACGGTAGAGAGACAACTTGAAGGTGGTTCATTGAACCCTCTGCTAGGCACTTTATTGTGAATAGCAGAGTAATCACGTAGATGTAGATGTAGCCGCAGCAGCAGGCGAGGCCGCGCGCGCGGCGTTGTCCACAGAACCGGCCGGCGCGCTACGTGAGAGGCGGAGGAACGCAGGCGGCTGCTGGCGGCGGCGGCGGTGGTGGGGGTAGAGGCGCTCCTGCGGACGCGGCCGCCGGCCGCCGCCGTTGCCAGTCGACGCGTGGACGCCCAGCGCGCAGCTACCTGCGTGCCACAGGTGGTCGCCGCCGAAACGGGCGGTGTTTTTGTCGCGATCTCGCGTGGGCGCGGAGCGCGCCCGGTGACGTCGGAGCTGCCCTCGTGTCGTGTGATCACTCTCTCCGCGCAGTGCGAGCGAAACACAGTGCGCCGTGGAGTCCGCTTTTTGTTTTCTCCTGTGGTGGTTTGTTGTTGTGCAGTGTTCCTCGCTGTTGACGCCGCCGACTCCGCCGCCAGGCGGCAGCACCGTCGCCGCCTGTCGGCTCCTGCGTTCCCGTGCGCTGTCGTAACCGCAGGTGAGTGGAATGAGCGAGCGATGGTGTTGCTGAGGCGCTGGCGAGATTCCAGAGCCAGCAATGGCGCCCAAGGTGGCGTTGTTGCTTGAGCCATTACACCGTCACACCACTCGTTCGCTACATCTTGCATCCCAATTTTTCACCTACGGTACCTAACCACATGTTTTCAATTAAGGAGAACGGAATCGGTCGCATATGCTTTTAAAAAGCTTTATTTGAATGCCTTTACCGATTTCGGGCTATCACGGACATGTTCAGATGTCTACACCCGTCTGATTACAGCAACACATCCGTCAGCAACATGTCAACTCCGGCGCAGTACAAAGATATTTAGAATTTAGCCCCAGTTTACTTCTACATATATAAATCACTCGTAAGTGGCTGGCAGAGGGTTTGTCGAACCACCTTCACAATAATTATTTATTATTCCAATCTCTAACAGCGCGCTGAAAAAACGAATAGTTGCATCTTTCCGTGCGAGCTCTGATTTCCCTTATTTTACTATGATCATCGTTTCTCCCAATGAAGGCCGGCGTCAACAAAATATTTTCGCATTAGGAGGAGAAAACTGGTCATTGAAATTCCGTAGAAGATCCCGCCACAACGAGAAACGCCTTTGTTGTGATGCTGTCCACCCCAAAACCTTTTGTCATGTTCGTCACTCTCTCCCGTATTTGGCCGGCCAGAGTGGACGAGCGGTTCTAGCCCTACAGTCTGGAACCGAGCGACCGCTACGGTCGCAGGTTCGAATCCTGCCTCGGGCATGGATGTGTGTGATGTCCTTAGGTTAGTTAGGTTTAAGTAGTTCTAAGTTCTAGGGGACTGATGACCTCAGAAGTTAAGTCCCATAGTGCTCAGAGCCATTTGAACCTAGAAATAACGGACTAAATTTGACACCCCGTGTCACTAGCATTCAGTACTTCATGGGACTAAAGAGCTCTTTGTGTTTCACAAGAACGAAGTTTTCTAAATCTGTCTTGCCTATGTATCAATAGACTGTTCTCTTCGAGGAGGGTGACCAGAATAATACCAACAAATGTTACTGGTATTGTTCCTGTGCTCTTCAATCTAAAGATTATTTTGATGAAGGTCTCCATGCTGGTCTCTCCTGTGCACACCTGTCTGTATAACTACTGCAACCAACACGCTTTTCAACCTCCTTACTGTATTCAAGGCTTTCTCTTCATAATTCTCCGCTCGCCCCACACACCACTCCCTTGCATTCCGAAACAGACAATTTCTTGAAGCCTCGGGATGTATCCCACCTGCCGATCCCTACTTTTGGTCAGGTTCTGCCATAAATTACTTTTTTCCCTAATTCAATTGAGTAAATCCTCATTTGTTATTCGATCCAGCCATTTAATCTTCAGTATTCTCCTGTATCACAACATTTCAAAAGCCTCTTTTCTCTTCTTGTTAGAACCGCTTTCGTAAGTGTTTCACTTCTGTACAAGGCTACGCTACCCACAAATATCTTCAGAAGAGACATCCAAACACTTAATTCTTGTTTTTCAGAATCGCTTTTCTTGCTATTTCCAGTCTGCATTTTACGTCGCCTCGATTTCACTCATCATCAGTTATTTTACAGACCAAATAGCAAAACTGATCTATTACTTTATCACAATAAAGGATGGCAGCCAAATACAGTTGCAGGATAGAATTTTTTTATTAAAATTCTTGACCAAGGTTTCGGTACATATAAATATACCTTCATCAGAAGTACATTTCTAAAATTACATCATGCACTGGAGAATAATGAAACAATTATGCCAAAAGGCGTCGTCAGTAATTAAAATATCATCTCCATTTGTACAACATGTGTAATGGGTACAGGATCAATGTGAACAGTTTAACAATGTTACTTCGCCTATTACATTGTTAAACTGTTCGCATTGATCCTGTACCCATTACACATGTTGTACAAATGGAGATGATATTTTAATTACTGACGACGCCTTTTGGTATAATTGTTTCATTATTCTCCAGTGCATGATGTAATTTTAGAAATGTACTTCTGATGAAGGTATATTTATATGTACCGAAACCTTGGTCAAGAATTTTAATAAAAAAATTCTATCCTGCAACTGTATTTGGCTGCCATCCTTTATTGTGAAGAATTTTAACAGTTGCTGCTGCAGCCATGTTTAAAATCTATTACTTTATCGTTTCATCTCCTAATCTAGCACTCTCAGCATCGCATCATTTAATTCGACTACACCCCGTTACCCTCGTTTTACTTTTGATCGAATTCTTTTCAAGTCACTATCCAGTCTATTCAACTTTTCTTCGAAACCCTTTACCGTCACTGACAGAATTAAAGTATTAGTGATAAACCTTACCGTCTCTGGCAGAATTAGTGTCAGTGATGAAACTTAAAGTTTTTATTTCGGCTCCTTGAATGTTAATTCCCTTTCCAGATTTCTTCAAAGTTTCCTTTAATGGTTGCTCATTATACAGATTGAATGAGAACGAAGGTGCGATACAACCTCGTCTCTCTCCATTCTCAGCTACAGTTCCCTTTTCATGCCCTTCGGTTCTCGTAACTGCAGTCTGCTTTCTTTATCAGTTGTAAACAACCAGCCCTTCCTGTATTGTATCTGTCTTACCTGCAGAATTTCAGAGTGTAGTCCAAAAAATATGTGCTTGCAATTGATAAGATGTAAAGTCAAAGCGTATATACACTTACAGTTGTTCTAGTGGGCGGCGATTCGTCTCGTTGTGGTCCTTACGCTTTTTCAGAACGACGCAGGAAGTGTTTCAGTGTACACAGTACACATGTACTACGCACACCGCTTTGACACACAAACGCTGTGGTTTATGTAGTATGTGTGTGTACTGTGTACGTTCAAACACTATCTGCATCATCTCGAAAATCCGTGACGACCACCAGGAGACGAAACACCGCCCGCTTGAACAACTAGCACGCGTTATATCCTATAACGTCACACTCACATTATCATATTTTTCTGTATTGTTCAAGTGTTTCACACAACGTACAGAGTGGCGCTAACTTCTCAAATATTCTTATGTAGTGCAGGAGTGAACGATATGCTTCTGACGAAAATGTTAATGTAATTAGACAATAGAAGTCATCTGAAGATTAGATTAGATTAGATTTACTTTCATTCCAATTGATCAGTAGTGAGGAGGTCCTCCAGGATATGGAACATGTCAGAAAAACAACAATACATGACAAATATTTACAACTAAAACAAATAAGCTAATGTACCATTCCACAGGTCCCAAGTGGAATGATCGTCATTTGAAAGAGTCATTTTACAAATACTAATGCACTGAATTTAAAATTAAAAAATTTTTGTATTTATTTATCAGGTAATAAACATGTAATACAACTACTATAATACTTATTTACAATGAACACATTACTGCAGTGAAATGGTGCAGAAGGTAGATTGTACACACACATACACACACACACACACATATATATATATATATATATATATATATATATATATACAATGAACTCATTACTGCAGTGAAATTGTGCAGAAGTTGAAATCAGTTGGTTTTACTAAGAAATTCATCAATGGAATAGAAGGAGTTGGCCACCAACAAATCCTTTAGGCTTCTCTTAAAGTGAATTGCATTGGTTGTTAAGCTTCTTATGGCTGCTGGCAAGTTATTGAAAATATGTATTCCTGAATAATGCACACCTTTTTGCACAAGAATAAGTGACTTTAAATCCTTGTGAAAATTATTCTTATTTCTAGTATTGATTCCATGAGTTGAGCTGTTGGTTCGAAAAAGTGATATATGGCCGTGATAGCCCGAAACACGTAATGGCGTTAAAATAATGCGGTGTATACTGGGTACTAGGGGAGAGAAACTTTAATGTCGCACTCTTTGCAGCACCCTTTTTCCGGAGTATTATCAACTGCGAACGAGCAAAGTATCATAGTAGCTTAAGCATTGGGCTCATATTCGGGGGGGCGGGGACTGAGATTCAAGATTACATGCAGTCAGTGTGGTTAAGCTTTTTTGTTTCTTTCCTGTGTTCAAGCTATGAGATTTCAGCTTACCAGCTGCAGACAGGGAGAGATAAATAATTAGAACAGTTGTCACGGCTTGGGATTTGTGTGATGATCGGAAGAATGCGTCGACATCCTACTAGTCACGGTAATGCGTCAGAACTCATGGTGACAAAGCGGCACGTGTCCGAGGGGGCAGGGGGCGGGAATCATGAATTTCCCCAATGCTCCCCGCGCCTCCCCTTACATATACACAGGACTGCTGTACTAACCGCTAATGTAAATAAATTTTCATGATTATACGAAGAAATTTTATGTATTATATTGTTATTATTATTATTATTTATATCGTAGGCACCTGAAGCACGTTAAATGTCAGAGTTATATTTTGGATGCAAGGGAGGCAGGGACGGTGAAATACAACCGCCCTCCCCTGGCCCCTCCAGATCCGCACGCTGGATCCAAGTCTGGTGACTGGCTCTGACTTTTCTGTTCAGTTTAAGAGGTCGAGGGAAACAGTAACGCTAAGTTTTTGTTATAGCAAGAATGAATAGTTGTATTAAAAAAGGTAAGTAAGAGGGAAAAGAAACCATGCCTGCTTAGGAAATGTGACAAGGCGACATACAGCAGGCTACCTGAGAACTCGATATCGAACGTTCACCTCTGGGAATGAAAATGTGGAGCATCGAACGAAAGAAATTCACGTGTGTTGTGAGAACACACTTTACTGACGTGTGCCTACTGCCAAGGGAGGTTGTGAAGGATCCGATACCCATGTTAGAAAGATTCTGTGAAAGCAGAGACAGCATTACGACAGATTTCTAGCAGCTGGTTATTTGTTGCACCAATGAAACGTTACCATTTCCAGTTATGGCCGTCATGTCGATGGCTAACTCTTTCAAGCCTGTACCGCTGACCCCAGTCCGTTATAGAATTGCAAAATACGTTGTAGAGTTTCCTCACGGGTAACTGATTCATTACTGAAAAGCTTGAAATGATAGCGCGTACTGTATTCATCCATTTATCTAATGGTTAGAATCATTCTGTCCCCTTCGAGGGATAGTTGCTGACAGCATATTTACAAGTCTGCAAATGTTTGGACATCTGTCGCGCCTTGTGGTCTAGTTGATAACGCTGTTGCATGAAAACCGAAGGGTCGCGGGATCGAACAGCCATCGCACCGTGGAAATTTCCAGCCTCTCTTATCCAGCCTTCACCACTCAACGATCTGAGGAGTCGCGGGGAACGATACGTGGTTCGGATTCCACGGTAACTGTAGGTGCCGCCCCTTTCCTGTTTGGATAACTGGGGTAGGTTAGCGACACGCAACACGCTGAAGTGGTGTCTACCTGAAAGACTTGCTCCACGCCATTGAGCCACACCAGATTATTATTATTATTGTTATTACTAACACAGTGCAGTGCGAGATAGAGAAACATATTAAAGATATTTTTATCATTGTATTCGCAAATTGAAATTGAGAAGAATTATGGTAACGTGCGTCTGTGTGAATTACTATTAAATTTTGTCTTAATTATCTCTTCAGCTGTTTTGTAGGGGCAGAGTAACATTCGTATTTTGCGCTCTGGAAGCAAACTGCAATATTTCCCTCTTCTTAAAAAGACTTTACAGAGAGTGAAAGACACCGTCCCGGAATTTCTTACATGCGAGAGGAAAACTGTTGAATATATTAAAAAACTAAAAACCTGCCTCGATTGAGAAAAAAAGCACCAAGTGTTAAGTGTTGACCCAGGTTTCGACGTAGTTATCTACGCCGAAACCTGGGTTAACACTTAAGACTAGGTGCTTTTTTCGCAATCGAGTCGGGTTCTTAGTTTTTTAATATATTAACCAACGATTGCTGACGCGCTGCGATGTTGAAGGTTCTAAAAAACTGTTGGAAGTTCGCCAAGTTTGACGGCCATGTTATTACTTACGGCAATGGCTTTTCTCCGCTGTCTAATTTGGGAGGATATTATTACTTATATGCTACCGGTGATTTCGATTAACACCGAAAGGAAATGCCTGTAATGGATGCAGTTGTAAGAAATTCGTCGATTCATACATAAAAATCTTTTTCTAATTATTTGAATGCATAAGATACGTTAATGTTAACGAGATAAAATTACATATGTATGCGGCAGCTGCGGACATTTCTACTAATTGACGTATGGTAGTGCATATTTTATCGGTAACCCTAATTGATGAAGTCTCCACAGGTTATCAGCCAAATCGTGGCGTCGTGATATCGCAACGTTTCGACGAGTTTCCAACTCGTCATCTTCAGCTGAAGTGAAGAGTTCAGTTTCTTCCTGGACTTTGCCCGCAGATGGCGGTTAGGAAACCAATCGAAAAGTTGCAACAACACGACGCCACGACTCGGCTGATAACCTGTAAAGACTTCATCAATGATATTCGTTCCTGGGCCGGCCGCGGTGGTCTCGCGGTTCTAGGCGCGCAGTCCGGAACCGTGCGACTGCTACGGTCGCAGGTTCGAATCCTGCCTCGGGCATGGACGTGTGTGATGTCCTTAGGTTAGTTAGGTTTAAGTAGTTCTAAGTTCTAGGGGACTGATAACCACAGCAGTTGAGTCCCATAGTGCTCGGAGCCATTTGAACCATTTTTTATTCGTTCCTGGACGTGAACCCACCACTTTGCCTGAAGATGAAAACTAGTCGAAACGTTGCGACAGCACGACGCAAGACTCGACCTATAACCGGAGAAGATTTCATTGACTCATTGACATTTCTAGAAGAAGCACGGCTGAGCTAGCCCTTTGGCCAGAGACTGGAATCGTATTCGGGAGGACAGCGCTTCATATCCCCGACCGGTCCTCCAGATTTAGATTTTATGCGGTTTCCTTCTATCGCTTAAGGAAAAAGAAGGGACGGTTAATTCGTAAAGAAAACGTCGTAGATGTGCCCTGTTCCAATGACCCCGTCGTCGATGGAGAGTTCAGTTTCCCTTTGCAATCACCAGCCGCCCGCATTGCTTCGTCGGCTAATAGTGACGTTTATTTCGAAGGACGAAGCATAGCTTCTCCCAGGAGCAACCGGTAAAGCTGCTTTCACGTAGTAAGAAAAAAAAGGAGCCACCGCTGTACGTGGAACCAGTTCTCGCTCGGCGGCACTTCTTCACTAGTCGGGACTCGGTATTCTCCGCCCATCGTTACACTGTCGCAAAGAGAAGAAACCGATGCTAATTGTGGTATACGGTGGCCTTCACGCTGTTAAGCGGTAGTGAAGTCTCAACATTCTCTCGGGACAGGGCACCTGCGGCGTGCGAGTGCCGTTGGGTAGGTCCAACACATCTAAGCGACCAGGCTGTGAACTGCGACGTCTCGGTGAGGACGAGAGTCTCCATGTGGACGGTGCTCTTCAGCAGAAAGAGGCCAGTCGTGCAAGTCAGCTCACTGGATGAAACATTAGTGACATTATGAAAAGACCAGCCTGGTTGCTTTGGAACGTTGATGGTGTAAATCACAAGACCGTCCTATGAACTGCCACCGTTGATGTATTATCGGGCAGAGATAACGTTTCCACACCGAAGTTGGCAACGCGAATCGATGCCACAGACAAATGGTTCAAATGGCACTAAGCACTATGGGACTTAACATCTGAGGTCATCAGTCCCCTAGACTTAGAACTACTTAAACCTAACTAACCTGAGCACAACACACACTTCCATGCCCGAGGCAGGATTAGAACCTGTGACCGTAGCAGCATCGCGGTTCTGGACTGAAGCGCCTAGAACCCCCCGGGCACAGAGGCCGGCTGCCACAGACAACAGCGAGGGCTGGTTGCAATCCACACCACTCCAAAGGACATTCCCTCTCTCTCAGCACAGCTGCGCCCTCATGCTGAGATCAATATGTAGTGTCGAGCATGGAAGAGCTCATCCCCATTCCAGACCTCAGCTACAGCAGTCAATGTCAAAGTATGAGACCAGCGAGTGCTTGAAGTTTCTGATGAGCTTGATCGTTTAAATGTGGAACATTGTACTGCAAGAGAACAGTTGGTTAATCAGTGTATCAACTGGTGCTTTAATAGTCACTAACAGTTGTTACTTATTAAGGAATCCTGTGTCAAAGTTAAGCAAGTCTTTTATTGA
This sequence comes from Schistocerca americana, assembly GCF_021461395.2. Classification (NCBI taxonomy): domain Eukaryota; kingdom Metazoa; phylum Arthropoda; class Insecta; order Orthoptera; family Acrididae; genus Schistocerca; species Schistocerca americana. Next base: position 56,120,757 of record NC_060125.1, on the reverse strand, counting down.
TTTTTGTAATAAAGTGAACTATACTGAAGAGCCAAAGAAACTGGTACACCTGCCAAATATCATGTAGGGCCCCTGCGAGCACGCAGAAGTGCCGCAACCCAACGTGGCATGGACTCGACTAATGTCTGAAGCACTGCTGGAGGGAAACGAAACCATGAATCCCGCACGGCTGTCCATAAACCCGTTAGACTGGGAAAGGGTGGAGGTCTCTTCTGAACAGCACGTTGCAAGGCATCCCAAATAAGCTCAATAATGTTTATGTCTGCGGAGTTTGGTTGCCACTGGAAGTCTTTAAACTCAGAAGAGTGTTCCTGGAGCACTCTGTAGCAATTATGAACGTGTGAGGTGTCGCATTGCCCCACTGGAATTGCCCAAATCCGTCGGAATGCGCAATGGACATGACCGGATGTAGGTATCAGACAGGATGCTTACGTCGTCTCACCTGTCAGTCTTATCTAGACGTATCAGGGGTCCCATATCATTCCAACTGCACACGCCCCACACCATTACAGAGCCTCCAAAACCTTGAACGGTCCATGCTGACATGCACGGTCCGTGAATTCATGAGGTTGTCTCCATACCAGTAGTGCACGTCCTTCCGCTCGATACAATTTGAAACCAGATTCGTCCGACTAGGCAACAAGTTTCCAGTCATCAACAGTCCAATGCCGGTGTTGACGGGCCCAGGCGAGGCGTGAAGGTTTGTATCGTGCAGTCATCAAGGGTACACGAGTGGTCCATCGTCTCCGAAAGCCCATATCGATTATGTTTCGTTTAGTGGTTCGCACGCTGACACTTGTGGATGGCCCAGCATTGGCAGCAATTTGCTGATGGGTTGCACTTCTGTCACGCTGAACGATTCTCATCAGTCGTCGTTGGTCCGTTTCTTGCAGGATCTTTTTCCAGCCGCAGCGGTGTCGGAGATTTGATGTTTTACCGGATTCCTGCTGTTCACGGTACACTCGTGAAATGCTCGTATGGGGAAAATCCTTACTTCGTTGCTACCTCGGAAATGCTGTGTCCCATTCCTCGTGCGCCGGCTGTAACACCACGCCGTTGTAGCAGCAGTAACCGATCTAACAGCTGCGCGAGCGAGACACATGTCTTACACGGGCGTCGCCGATCGTAGCGGCGTATTTTGCCTGTTTGTATATCTTTGTATTGAATGCGCATGCCTATACCAGTTGCTTTGGCGCTTCAGTGTAGTTCAATGCGCCACGACACCGAGCAATCAAAGACCCACAGTCGTGGTTGGTATTTTGTAGTTTCGTCTGGTCAGAACAGTTGACGTATTGCCGTGACATTACTTGCTATACGTAAGTCATGGCGCTCTCATCACTTATCGTGCTTTCTGCTCTACTTCTCCTACTCCTTGGTCAGTGACCACATGTAAGACACAACAATAAATTTGTGTGTGCTGCCAGTAGAGACGACCCAGTGAGAACATTTACCAAATAGTGTTGACACTTCACTGAACGTTACAGTCTACAGCAGAAAGTGCGCGTTGTTTTCAAACTTCCAGGTTGATCGAAATTGTGCACTGGACTGGAATTCGGAACCAGAAGGCTGTCTTTCGCGATAAGAGCATTGTCAACCAAACGCAAACTTCGGGGTTCGAGTCCCGGTTTGGTACGCATTTCCAGCCTGTCAGGAAGTTTCGATGTTTTCATATTAACCAAAATTTTCATCACATCTACAAAATTTTGTGTAGTGTGTATAGGTGAAATTGCGTTGTGAGTTTCCATCTTGATTAAATATCAGGGCATAACGCTGCGAAAACGCTTTTGGCCTTGTCATCGATAGAGAAGTTTCAACACTTCCTAACAATACCACTAAATCAAAGAACAGTTGAAGTTCATAAAATTATACAGAGGAAAGTTTTATTATTATTATTATTATTATTATTATTATCAGCGAATTAATAGTCACCAAACCATATTAACGCAGTTTGTTTCCAAACATAGAACAAAGAAGGGTAAAAGATCTTATCAATGCACCCATGTTATCCGTAGTTTTAGTTTGCGTTTCTTGGTGAACTGTTTAGCTTAGTAATAAGTCATGTGTTTATTTTGCGATTTACGTATATATACAACACCGAAGACGAAAGGTTTAGTTAATCAACATCATTTCTTTCATTCTTTGGATAAACCGTTTTAGTACCGAGAAGTAAATTTTCTGTTTACTTGTGACCCTTTCTCCAACAACCTAGAGGACACAGAAAAAATTGGCCAGCTTCGAATAGGACTGGCACACTGAGGGCTCCGCAAAAACTTAATTACTTGTAGAGACATTTCATCTATTCCGGGAATCATAACTCCGACGATTTTTCACTGTTATAGATATTGATGCTGGCAAGATACCGGTCCCAGAGATTCCAAGCTTTCGAGAACGTTTTAATTTTAAGCTTGAAAGCAGATAACAAATGATAAATGAAATAGTTTACAGATTAACAGTTTTCTCATTTTTTTCCTTTACTTCTATTGTGAAACCTTGCTTCTTGCCAAATTTCATGATTGTACATCTACGGGAACTACCCTGTGGGTTTTAACGACTGAGTTTGCGAGTATCAAAATATGTGACATAAATGGCCGTATCTTTTAATTGCACTGACTTAGAAGCTCCAATTTTTTTTACATCGTTAAAGGACTGTAGACCTTAGTATGTTACACAAATTTGAACTTCATACGTCTACTTGTTACTAGGGAAAAGGGTTTTCAATAGTCGGAGAGACAGCCGGACAAATAAGTGATCGTATAAGGTTTCAGTTTTTACTAAGATACTGATCCCTAAAAGAAGAATGAAGAAAAAAAACCGGTAAAGCGTTTGCATGGATACCAAAAGGTCGCTGTATCGAATCCTGGTCGCTCCACGGATTTCTCTCATTTTCCCATTTATTCTAGCCTTCACCTTTCAATGGTGTGAAGATTCAGTAGAAACGACACGTAGTTAGAATACGTTAAGCTGTAGGTCCTGCCGGCCGCGGTCGCCGAGCGGTTCTAGGCGTTTCAGCCCGGACCCGCGCGACTGCTACGGTCTCAGGTTCGAATCCTGCCTCGGGCATGGCTGTGTGCGATGTCCTTAGGTTAGTTAGGTTTAAGTAGATCTACGTTGTAGGGGAGTGATGACCTCAGATGTTAAGTCCCATAGTGCTCAGAGCCATTTGAACCTTTTTTTTTTTTTTTTTTTTTTTTTTTTTTTTTTTTTTTTTTTTTTTTTTTTTAGGTCCCCTTTCCCCTGTTCAATAAATGGGGTAGGTTAGGGACACGCAAGTCGCTGAAGTGATGTCCAATAAAAAGACTTGCACCAGGCCATTGTTGTCATTATTATCATTAAAAAACGTGAAATGGAAAGAAGATATAGCGTCAGTGTACGATAAGCCAGCGGCAAATATCGGTTTATTGGTGAAGTTCTGGAAACAGCTAGCGGATGTATAACGGAGACTGCTCGTGCACACATTCGGAGTATTGATCGAAAATTTGGAATGCTGTACTCGAGTCGTATTAAAGAAAGACATCGAAGCAATTCAGAGGACCGAGCGAGGTGGCGCAGTGGTTAGCACACTGGACTCGCATTCGGGAGGACGACGGTTCAATCCCGTCTCCGGCCATCCTGATTTAGGTTTTCCGTTATTTTCCTAAATCGCTTCAGGCAAATGCCGGGATGGTTCCTTTGAAAGGGCACGGCCGATTTGCTTCCCCATCCTTCCCTCACCCGAGCTTGCGCTCCGTCTCTAATGACCTCGTTGTCGACGGGACGTTAAACACTAAGCTCCTCCTCCCAATTCAGAGGTCTGCTGTCTGTTTGGTACAGGGACGATTCTGTCAGTACGCGAGTGCTAGTAAAATGCTCCGTGAATGTAAATAGGACTCACTGAATGGAAGACTGTGCGCTTTCCTGGAAAAGCTATTCAGAAAGGCATTTGGAAAAGACCGCAGAACGATTCTACTGTCTCCATTTCGCATCTCGCGGAGGGACGATACTTACAGAGATTAGCACTGGTACAGATGAATATGAGCAACCGTTTTTCCCTCGCTCCATTTACTACCGCAACAGGAAAGGGAGTGACTAGAAACGGTACTACGAGGCCTTATCCGCGAGCTCCACAATCGGTGCATCCATGTTAAGTGCAGAACAGCGGTGTTGTTTTCCTTACTCCAGACGAACTTGAATATTCTCTTGTATGCCCAGTGGCTTACGAGCTGCAGGGGAACCCGTAGAGGCAGAGTGCTGTTGCCTCTCTAATGGTCGTCCTGTCCTCAGCTGCGACCTAAACAGCTCGCAGTAACTTGGAAGTGTGTCCGGGAGTTGCTGTGCACAGTGCGCTTCGGGTGTTGGCGGTGTATGTCGGGCAATGTCTAGCAACTGCCGGAGCGAAGAGTGGATTTACTGATTCTCTCTCGCTATATTTCGTATTAATTTAGCTAGCAGTACACCTGAGAAAGTGGAGATCTTGTAAAATCCCTCTGACGGACAGCTCAGTTTGTGGCTCTGTGTAGTCACGCTCCGGCCGAAATCAGTTGTAGTCGCTGACTTCTCTTGAAAACAACGATGTTGACGAGTCTGCATGTACTTCTATAAAGCCGATTATCTGACATCACACAGAGACCATTCCCTAACAACTATACTTTAAGACAAAAAAGCGACGCACCATGGGACGGGTATCAGCACATGTGATGTACATGTACATGTACCTAAAAACAAATGACTACAGTTTCAGAAAAATTTGATGATTCATTCTAGAGGAAGAGCTGCAATAAATTGAGCGAGTCAGTGATACGTTGGTCCATCTCTGGCACTTATGCAGGAAGTTATTCGGCTTGGTATTGACTGATAGAGTTGTTGGATGTCCTTGTGAGGGACACAGTGCCAAATTCTGTCCAATTGGCGGATTATATCGTCAGAATGCCGAAATAGTTGGAGGGCCTAGGAGGAGTTCCAACAATGTCAGTCAGTACCAAGCCGAATAACTTCGCGTATAAGGGCAAGAGATGTACCAACGCGTTATTGACTTGCTCAATTTAATGAAGTTCTTCCTTTTTGTGAAATTGTAATCGTTTGTTTGCTGACAGGTACGTCACATCTACCGATTTCCGTCCCATTCGAATAGTTCCCTTTTGGTGGATTTTTTTTTTTTTTAAATATATTATAAGAAACAGCTAAGAGTGCCATCCATACAGTTTCAGGTTGGTTTGCTGACGGATTCCAGTGGCAACAAAAATTTAATTTCCAATACTTCATACAGATTTAAAATGCTCCTGTTACCTAACCATTAAGACATAATATAATAATACGTTAAAAGTTTAATGCAATACGTCACGTACTGAAGTTAGAAACTGTGTATAAATGGCGTTAACAAAAAGTATCGAATATTTCGTGAAGTGGTAGTATCCACCAACTCGAGAAAAAAAGGTCCCAAAAACGTAGTCACTTAAGAATGGATAGGAGCGAAGAGGCTTTTCTCGATCTGACCGCTCTCAGTTATTTTCTTCTGTTTGTACACCTGTTGAGCAAGGATTTTCGGTATTTGCGCCGTGTATTCGAACAACAACGGTGTCGTATTTACGGCTCCGGATGAAGCACCACAGATTTTTGTTTTGTGGCCGATGTTGCCGTGTCCACTGTTAAAAAAGGAACAGTACTGAGGTGAGAAGAAGGGCCAAGAACCCAGGGCAAGGGCCATTTTCATACCGAAGCAAATTTCACTGTGGCGCAGTGTTCGCTTCGCCACCTAAGACGAGGTAAGCCATTTGTGTGCAGGAGGTGGCATGTGGCAAACGGGTACCTGTCGCAGTGCGTCATGAGTCGGGGGTGGTGGGGACGCAAGGAGGGGGGGGGGGGGGGGGGACTGGTGAAAGTGAATGACGCAGCCGGCTGGCGTACCGTCCATCCTTGACCGTCCAGGAATCCCGCCGCGCGCTGCGCACCTGCAGTGGTCGCTGCGCTGAGGAGCTTCCATGTCTACTCTGCTGGTCATTGTAACTCCAACACAGTGGAGGGCTGGCGGTGTTAGAGGAACCCTTTGTCTTTTTAATCAGACATATGTCAGTGTCGTAGCTCTCCACGATCACCCCGCAGGAGGGCGCAAAACATGACATCTGGAAAAGCATAACCACCATTTTCTGCTTCGAATCGCTTTCAAATTTCGTCGAATGGTTCTGATAGGTCCTCTGTCGTTTCAACCTACACACGAAAGCAAAAACTGCAGTCTCACTGCAATCGAAAGGGGTTGCTGCCCCACTATGTCCTTATACGAGGATTGAAGCACCCGTGGAGGTGTCCAAAGGGCCAAAGATTCTTAGGAAAGTCAACTTGTTACTCATCGCACTGGGAACTGTTGTTTTTGACCGTAAGGAGAGGGGCACTTCCATTGACGCCCTTTTTCCTTTCGATTCTGAGCGCCTCTATGTCTGAAATGTTTTACTCGCCTTCCCATAAGGAAACCGCGCGATTTCAACGCTGCGCGTTGCGTTTCTAACCTGCATACCGGAGGTGTCAAAAGGAGGGTGGAAAGTGGGTAAGAAGGGGTCCAAAGACCTTCCCACCGTGTGACATGTTCACAGTGGCGTCGGGCAGAATACTGTCGAAATTTGGCGCCAGTGTGACATTATTAAACCGCCTTACGTCTCACATGAACTTCTGAGCTCAGACTTTGCTGTTAGATTTCAATGAATTACAAACTGTTAGAAACGTCGTCGAGTCCGGAGGTGACTGCCCACGGCGCCACGCTTTTGCATCAAAATGGCTCAAATGGCTCTGAGCACTATGGGACTCAACTGCTGTGGTCATCAGTCCCCTAGAACTTAGAACTACTTAAACCTAACTAACCTAACGACATCACACACATCCATGCCCGAGGCAGGATTCGAACCTGCGACCGTAGCAGTCCCACAGTTCCGGACTGCGCGCCTAGAACCGCGAGACCACCGCAGCCGGCGCTTTTGCATCATTACAGAGGAAGGCTGTAGGCACATCTGAGCCAAATTTCAAGGGACTGTGTCACAATGGGAAGCAATTACGAAGATAATTACGGGCTTTCGAAAAAAGGATCCTTTAATTGCGTTGCGCAGGGTACTTTATTATGTTTCGGTACCATTTAGAGTAACATATAGACGTTTTATAATAATGTTTTGACTTTTGCCCTCGCCGCTAAAAATGTGTGACGACAGTGGAATGCGACTCACACTGTCATTATACACTGAAGAGTCAAAGAAACTGGCACACCTGTCTAGTATTGTGTAGGCCCTCTCGATCACGCAGAAGTGCCGCAACACGACGTGGCATGGAGTCGACTAATGTCTGCAGTGCTGGAGGGACTGGAGGGAACTGACACCATGAATCCTGCAGGGCTCTCCATAAATTCGTAAAAGTACGATAGGTCGAGATCTCTTCTGAACAGCACGTTCCGAGGCATTCAAGATACGCTCAATAATCTTCGTGTATGGGGAATTCGATGGCCAGCGCAAGTTTTTAAACTCAGAAGAGTGTCCTGGAACCATTCTGTAGAAATTCTGGTCGTCTGGGGTGTCGCATTGCCCTGCAGGAATTGCTCAAATCCGCCGGACTGCAAAATGGATGTGAATGGATGGAGGTGATCAGACAGAATGCTTACATACGTGTCACCTATCAGAGTTGAGTCTAGACGTATCAGGGATCCCATGTTACTCCAACCGCACACGCCCCACGCCATTACAGAGCTTCCATCAGCTTGAACAGTCTCCTGTTGACATACAGGCTCCTTGGATTCATGAGGTTGTCTCCATTCCAGTACGCGTTCATCCGCTCGATACAATTTGAAACGAGACTCGTCCGACTAGGGAACGTGTTTCCAGTCATCAACAGTTCAATGTCGGTGTTGACAGGTCCAGGCGAGGCGTAAAGCTTTGTGTCGTGCAGTCATCAATAATGCACGAGTGGGCGTTCGGCTCCTAAATCCCATATCGATGTTGTTTCATTGAATGGTTCGCACGCTGAGACTTGTTGATGGTCCAGCATTGAAATCTGCAGCAATTTGCGGAAGGGTTGCACTTCAGTCGCCGGTGGGCGCGTTCTTGCTGGATCTTTTTCCGGCCACAGTGATGTCAGAGATTTGTTGTTTTACCGGACTGCTGATATTCACGGTACGCTCGTGAAATGGTCGTGCGGGAAAATCCCAACTTCATCGCAATCTCGGAGATGGTGTGCCTCATCACTCGGCCGCCGACTTCAACACCACCCTCAGACTTACAAAAATCTTGATAAGCTACCATTGTGGGAGCAGTAATTGATCTGATAACTGCGCCAGACACTTATTTTCGTATATAGGCATTGCCGACCGCAGTGCCGTGTTCTGCCTGCTTACATATCTCTGTATTTTAATACGCATGCCTATACCAGTCGCTTCAGTGTAAATGTTACTTAATTCAAGACGTAAATTGATTGCCATCATTATTAGGCGATACTAAAGATGCGTATAAATATTTTCGCTATGTCTATACGGAATTTTGGTTCAAATGGCTCTGAGCACTATGGGACTCAACTGCTGAGGTCATAAGTCCCCTAGAACTTAGAACTACTTAAACCTAACTAACCTAAGGACAACACACACATCCATGCCCGAGGCAGGATTCGAACCTGCGACCGTAGGGGTCGCGCGGTTCCAGACTGTAGCGCCAGAACCGCTCGGCCACCAGCGGCCGGCCATGGAATTTTGACTTTATGTGCACTCTTACCTGAGCCTAAGGTCATTAACAGATCTCTCTACCGGAAAAAGTCAATAACACATAGTCAACGAGTACTGTTGCTGTTCTCCTTATGCACTGGTAACCCGGAGCTCAATGATGCCACTCAAGAAAGAAACTGAACATCATTCTTGCTGTCAGAGGCAAATTTATTCCTAATTTCTACCTATAATAGGTCTGTGTTCCCGCGTTGCAGCGCGATGCGGAACTTAAATAGACCACCACTTCAGCGCAGTCCTGCCGAGAACGTAACAGTAACGCCATCTAGACATAAAGAAACATTACTCAGCGGGTATCTCAATCTCAAATCGCATTTGCCTGTTGTGAGCTTTTGAGCGGATCGTGTGATGTCGGTGAAAGGAGGCGATATGTCTTCCAGCACGTGTCGGAATTCAGCAGCGACGGAATCGTCACCAGTCGAGCATGCGGTTTATTCAACAACCGTGCAAGATCTCTGGCCCCACGCGACTAGCGCCCGAGAGGCTGAACATATTTTCCACTCGGTCAGACAGAATCGTACAGGTGCGCGATCAACAAATGTGGTTGCTTGTAGCAAGGCAGTATCGACGATGACGGTGCGGCAACGTCTCGTGTTCGATTGTTGCCCTGACCACCAAGTTCTCCACATCTCTTATCCATTGACAACATCTGGTCATGAGTTGCTGAGAGTGTAACACACCACCATTCTCCAACCACGTTGATTGATTAGGAACTCTGGCGTAGAGCTGAGGCAGCACATAATGGAATAGCCGTATCTATCATTCAAGCTCAGTGCGACTTTGCATACAAGAAAAAGGAAAGGCAGAATTTACACGTTAAAATAACTGCACTCATGCAGTGTGCTTATGTAGGAGGGCATATCGTAGAACGTTGTGTCGGCCGTTGATGGCGCGCTCCTTCCGGCAGCAGGAGGTTTCCTTTACGCTGCTGGTCACTTGCCTGGTGGCGTCCGCGGTGGTCGTGCGGTTCTAGGTGCTCCAGTCCGGAGCCGCGCTGCTGCAGGTTCGAATCCTGCCTCGGGCATGGATGTGTGTGATGTCCTTAGGTTAGTTAGGTTTAATTAGTTCTAAGTTCTAGGGGACTGATGACCACAGCAGTTGAGTCCCATAGTGCTCAGAGCCATTTGAACCATTTGAACTTGCCTGGTGGCGTCCGCTTGGGTTGGAGAAGGCATCAGAGCGCCTCAGTGCGCGCATACGGTGTGTTTTCTGTGGACGAGGGCTCTCGGGGAGCCTTAACTTACAATCGGGCAGCAGCATATTTCCAAATCTACTTACCGCAGTTTTTGTATATCCCGAACAGATTGCCAAACGAACGAGCCTTATTCCTGGTTTTGCTTGTCACTTGGCGCTTTCTTGCTTCTCCAGCATATGGAACAATGGAACGGAAAGAACAGCTTGGTATCGCTTCTGTGGAGACAGTGTCGTGGGAACAGTTAATATCACGGCTTCGCACGCTGATCCAACATGTCTCGCGGAAGCAGAGCACTTCCTTCTTCGCCACGATAGCTTTCTCAGTCTTGTGTCGCATAATGTACTGCTAGCGGTACATGACAGGCACTCGCTTCGTCATCTAGAATGTAGGTTCAGCTTCGTTGGGCCATTTTCGTCCGAAAATGGGGACAACTGATAGAGGATGTAAACAATAATTATATGCAGCGTGCCAAACTGGTTTTGCAGAACTCGAGACGAACACTTGGGGGCTGTCAAGTAGGGAGTCGATCTGAAACTTTCCCTACAAAAACCACCTGAACTACAGCGCATGCGCGTCGCCCGAGATTTTCGTATTCTCTGGCACTCTACGTAGAAACTATGTGCCATACACGGAAAATTAATAGGATCTTTTTTTCAGCACTTTTAAATTATTTTTGTATAATACACCGCTAGAGCCGGTGATTTTCGAGTTATTCAACAAAAACATAGAACAGTGGCCTGGAAGCTCACCCCCCATCCCCACATTCACCTACCACCGGCCAGGTTTTCTAGTGTGATGTCCACGGCACTTCCTCATACCACTGTACAAAAACTTGCGAAAGGCGAATTATTTCCCGTGTTCCACCACGTTTGGTCTTCACTGTCCGGACTTATTAGGCCATTCGCTTAGTCGTGCACTTGCAAATTGTAAAACTGGTCTGTGTACATTTTATGTAATAGTTTTGTAAATTTTAACACATTAAAATTAGCAATTAAACAATTGTTTTTGTCTGGCCCTCTGCTTTCGAAACTGCTGTGTTTGTAAGGGTTAAGTTTGGGCGGAACTGTCGGCGTAATTAGTTTTTGCGTTACTTTTAAGAAACTCTTTTTCCTCTCATTACACTTACCGAATTAGTGGTTAAAAATGGTTCAAATGGTTCTGAGCACTATGGGACTTAACTACTAAGGTCATCAATCCCCTAGAACTTAGAACTAATTAAACCTAACTAACCTAAGGACATCACACACATCCATGCCCGAGGCAGCATTCGAACCTGCGACCGTAGCGGTCGCGCGGTCCCAGACTGTAGCGCGTTCCCGGGTTCGATTCCCGGCGGGGTCAGGGATTTTCTCTGCCTCGTGATGGCTGGGTGTTGTGTGCTGTCCTTAGGTTAGTTAGGTTTAAGTAGTTCTAAGTTCTCGGGGACTGATGACCATAGATGTTAAGTCCCATAGTGCTCAGAGCCATTTGTAGCGCGTAGAACCGCTCGGCCACCTCGGCCGACCCGAATTAGTGGTGTTAACGAAATGCACAATAAGTTGGTGACGTTACAGCCCATTCAGTGAAGACCAAAAACGTCTAATATGGGCAATAATTCGAGCAGTAGCAAATGTTTGTACAGTGGTAGGATGGATTGCCACGAACAGTATACTAGAAATCCTCTCCAGTCTGTTTGTATCGAGGGGAGGACAGCTTTTGAGAGTCACTTTATTATGTTTTTCTTGAATAACTCGTAAAACGTACCTTCAGCGGAAACATACCCAACTCAAAGCGAAACTACATTAAAGTACCAAAAAAATAATGCCCTGTTCATTTTTTCTCTAGCACTAATAGCTTGCGCGAAGAGAGCGCGAGTATATTGAAAACCTCACGTGATGCGCATGCGCTGTACTTCAGGTAGCTTTTGTATGCCAACTTGAGTTACTTTTCCAACTTAATAGACAAGAAATGTCCCGTATAAAATTGTTCGTCTCGACTTGCCCTACACCACTGTGTTACGTTGTAAACAGTTATATGCACTCCGTATTACGTGTGAGGCCACAATATAAAATGCTTTGGTAAGTTTTGCACCCCCTGCTTGTCTGTGAATGTGTGAAAGTTCAAGAGCTGCGGGGAATAAAACTAATTCACACCGCACGCTGATGGTGAAACGCCACGCCATTTTTTTTTCTTCAGAGTCTGACGCAGGTTAGCTGGTTCGACGCCTGTGCCGCTGTCTGCGTGATACAGATAGTCCACAGCGCCTTTCGATCAGGCAGAGAGAGCTGTGGTAGATGCACAGTGGAAGTGTGGAAGCTAACTAACGTGCAATGCTCCAAGGACAAGGTTTGACCTTTTGTTGTTGAAATTTAATTTACATATATTTGAAAAATAAAAGATCCATTATGATCACTAACACGCTTTCACTAACAAAGGGGTGGAAATTTTCCAGTCATACAACTAATAAAGAAAAAATAAGACAGCTGCAAGCGGCACTGAATCGTTTAAACAATTCATCGCAGCAGCTGAATTATTATTATTCTCGTGTCAGAAACATACAGGTACATGTACATACATTTTACACAGTTATGATTAAATACCTGTTGATCAAAACTTGGCTACATCAAGTGCATTTTCTGTTACTTGTTGAAGATCATCTTCTGCACAAGAGACAGGGCACAATCGACACCGAAGCATGTGCCGAACTGTCTGTTCTTCTCCACAGTCACACCGAGTATCATTTGGATCACTGTATCCCCATTTTGCCAGATTAACTTTTGATCTTCCAACTCCGGATCTAAGTCTATTCAGGGACTTCCAAGTTGTCCATTCCCCGTCATGGCCTGGAGGTAAAGACGAAATTAAGAACAATCCTGTGAAAGTGAAATGAGCAACAAAATCTGTTTATGCACGTGCTGCTAAATGAATTGAACTCGGTGGAGACATTTTTGCACATTTATTGTAAATGGATCGTGAAATTGTATGTACACTGTACACCTTCCTTAACACTAAGCTTTGTTTTTTTTCGATTTAACATGAATTCACGTGTGGTATGGTATTAACAAAAGCAGATTATTTGACATATTCATACAGTTTCAGTTAACGTTATTACCATCATTTTTCCAAAATTAAATTCTCTACAACTTCTTTTGAAAACTTTGTGCGATTTTGTGGAATTTAAAAAACAAAGTGGGCCAAGTACTTAATAAATTAAACATTTTACGAAATTACTTCTTTGCTTCTTTGGTTGTTCTGGAAAACTACTGCAGATACACGTCTGGGATATGTCTTATTAGATTCACCAGGTCAGTAACAACAAAATAAATGGAAATCGTGCTTTGCTTTAATATCGTACAGTTTTGAGATGCCGTCATATTAGCAAAGTTGCTAAATTTCAGGCAAAATCTTTTATTAGCTGTAACTCCATAACTAAACATTTGCGGTCTTGCGTTTATATGAACTTTTTTTTAGTTTCACTTGTAGAATAACACATTAAAATATTTGCATATCTTCGTGAATCACCCTATATAAGCACATGCTGGCCGGCCGAAGTGACCGAGCGGTTCTAGGCGCTACAGTCTGGAACCGCGCACCGCTACGGTCGCAGGTTCGAATCCTTCCTCGGGCATGGATGTGTGTGATGTCCTTAGGTTTAAGTAGTTATAAGTTCTAGGGGACTGATGACCTCAGAAGTTAAGTCTTATAGTGCTCAGAGCCATTTTTTGAAACACATGCTGTCCCATTCGATTGTTCGCAGTCTTCCTCAGGCCTATATCCGCTCTATGGTCCGTAGTATCTTTCTGCCTGTTGCGGAAACTTCTCGATAGATGGCGAAATTAGACAGAACGCACGGAACTGCGTATTAATTTAATTGGAGATACGTGTATCAATCACAAAAGTGTTAAAGAAGCAGCACTGCTCTCTGGTTGTTAAAACACGCTGAAAATCACAGCGCGTAACATTTGCTGTCAAACGAATAGGTAGAATATAAACGAATAATAAACTAATGTAGATATTACGAAATAGAGCGAATGACACAAGTAGAAGGCCTGTGGCACAGAAGCTGATACAGTCGTTCCCTCTCACAGTTTCTTTAGCGTCTTCGAACATTCCTATTGGAGCGTTTTTGAAGGAAGCTTGTCGATGAAAACGTTGGAAATGTCAACCGAGCTACATTTGACTAATAAGACGCAGTGACACGCGAATTGGAATATTGACAGGAAGACAATAGTAGGCCGAAGATGCAATGTGGCGCGCAGTTCGTTAACGCCGTAACGGAACGATGAGGCGCAATGACTGAGGTGCTGATATCAAGAAGTTTGGGGCTTCAAGTCTACGCTTTTTTCCAGATTGCTTCAAGCACTGCGGTCTAATGGTCTGTACGTATATTACAAAGTTAACAGCTTAACCTGTGAAACAGCCACGGCAACTTCTGTTCTCTCTGCGACGTCTCGCGTCGCCTCCTTCCTAGATAACGTCTTGTGTTTCCTATGGAGCTGTGTCCTCTGTTACAACAGTGCCCGTGGGCTGCAGAGAACAATGCTAGAATCGAAGGGACTGTTCGTATTTGGCCGGCCGCCGCAAGTTGGCGAATATTAACTTGGCGAAAGCAGAAACTAGAGGTCGCACTATCGACCACCCAGTGGACTAGACTGAGATGGCGCCCAGGAACAGAACAGAACAGAACAGATCCGAAGCGCCAGGGGCAGCGCAGCTCCTGAAGTCTAAACTTCCATTTCCAGACGGCTGGAAACGCGGCACGGACAGCGTAACGTTTCAGAGTCGTCCCCCTCAGCACGTAAATAACGTCGAAGAATATCACAATTTATACAGTGTGACTCAGAAGTCACATCCAACAGGACAAAGTCTACATCAGTGATTCAATAGTCTTGGCCCATAGCACAACGTTGTATTCAGATATATGACAGTAATGATAACTGGAAGCAAAAAATTGTAGCAAACTTGAACCGTAAAATGCATAAGCACTTCTTCATATTCGCTACTATGAAACAGAATACGCGTACTGAAAATTCTTTGCTTAGCATATGTTGGGAGCAGGTAGTACGGACCAAAACAAAAACAAAAACAAAAAAATCTAGTAAATACGGGCTCTAAAGCGCACACCTTAAGAGTTATTAGAACTTCATCTTCGTTACTGTGAAATAAAATGGTTCAAGTGGCTCTGAGCACTATGGGGCTTAACTTCTGAGGTCATCAGTCCCCTGGAACTTAGAACTACTTAAACCTAACTAACCTAAGGACATCACACACATCCATGCCCGAGACAGGATTCGAACCTGCGACCGTAGGACTGTGAAACACATCTCTCGACTGAACAAGTGCTCATACCTCTTAAGTTATGCACTTTAGGGCACATGTTTACCGGACTTTTTTTCTTGTTTTGGTCCTTCCTGAATATGGAAAGGAAAGAGCTGCAGCAGAAGAGATTTGATTCACAGTATCGAAGATGAAGAAGTGCAAAATATTGTAGTATACATGAGCTGTAAAATGCATACCTCTTGAGATATGCATTTTACAGCTCATGTTTACTACAGTTTTTCGCTTCGAACGATCGTTCCTGTCATATCTCTGAATACGACTTTGCCCAATGAGTCAAGACTAGTCAATCACCAAAGTAGACTGTCTCCTGGGAGAATCATCCTGTGTAACTATAAGATGCTGTTTGTTCTTTCACTAAGTGACGCACGTATTCGAAAATTTTGCAGGTTGAATGGATCGTTCGATCGAAAGACTAAAACAGTGTTGTAAGAAAAAATTTTCACTGTCGTGTTCTTTAAAGAATCTAAATTCCATGTATAAAGCAGCTACAAACGGCTGATTACTTAACAAATAAGTTAATGTATTAAATATTTGACGTTAATCATGCAAAAGCTTTGTGGACGAAAACGCGAAACCCTAATTATTTTGGTCTTATCAATTTCGTATTATTCACGCAAAGACTAATGAAAAAAATGTGTAAAAGGTTGGAGATTATGTATCTGGAGTCTGTAAGTGCTCTCCTTATTAAAAACTGCATGAGTATAACCCGGGTAATTTTCGCTCTCTTAAAAATTAAAAAAAAATTTTTTTGGAAGAGGTTTGAAATTATGTGCAAAGTTTGTGTATGTTGTACTTCTCAAATACTGCATGCATATATTCTGGGTAATTTGTCGCCGCGAGCTACGCTTCCTCGGGACATATGCACATTTTTTATCTTCAGTACTTCTCTTAGTATGTTAAAGCTTTAACGGAAGATTACACCCATTACTGATGGATCACGGCAGCATTTTAATTTTAGATTCTTTCACTAATTATGGGGAGGTTTACTATCTTTGGCCCGAAAATTTCTCGGGATGTGTTATAGATATCAATAACAAATTTGGTCAAAATGTTTATTGATATTTCCTCTAAAAACTGGAATTTTTTCTACCGGAAACGTCGAAGAGCAAAGGCAGAAGTGCCGTCGGAACGAGACAAAATTTCGATGTAGACCTCTAAGCGCGGTATGTCACAGGTGAGCCGGCTCGTCTGAAATCAAAATTGAGTTGACGTTAGCAGAGTGTATAACATTCTTTAGGAATTTTACCTCCCTTAAGTTATTTGGACCATAGGAAATAAAATGGCGGCCATTTGAAAAAAATAGGATTTTTTTCTTCGATTTTTCGACTTGGTCGGCCAAGTAAAAATATTTACTAGTTGATGGATCGGTATAAAAGTGGTACGACTCCTAGAAAATTTTGTTAGCTTCGTCGGACACAAAGAATCATGCCAATCGGTTCAGTAGATTTGAAGTTAGCATACCGCGCGATAAAAAAAAAAGTCATTTCGAGAGAAACGCGTTTGAAATTTTGACTACATATAAATGCAATATTATGCAACTTACGTTCAATCTGCTATTCCGGGCCGATAAACCAGTCCTTCTTCTTCTTCATAGAGGGCGTTCTGCTCGATCTGGGCCATCCTGCGCTGCTCCAGAGCCGCTCGTACGGCCGGTGACAAGCGGTTTTCGGCCGCTCGAATCCGGTGGTCGTCCGAATGCTTGGCGAACTGCGTCGAATAGAGTCTCAGGGTGACGTCCATCGTTGTTATGGTCTTCAGAATTCCTGAATACCCTTCGATGAAGCAGCTCACTGCCAGGAAAGTAGCAGTCTCCACAGTCTTCGCTTGGGGGCTAACTTCCAACCACACGCATTCAAAATTTAATTTGAATTTTGTGTTTCCTCCCGAGCACCGGTACAATAACTCGTCCTCCGAAAGAAAAAAAACTGCTGCGTGAAAAAGGCCGAATTCAGGCAGGTTCATTTTTTTGTTCAACCGCGAATAACAAACATTTCAGTTCCGTATTCGGAAAAACCGTTTCAGGGGTGGATTCTAAACACTTTTATGGATCCAAATATGCAATTTTAAATATATCTATTTTTTGAACCGAAAGATAGTAAACCGCCCCCTTAAACGAAATACTTAAAATCAAATTTTTGTAGTCCTTGAAAGACGGTAGGTAAATGACCTGCTGAGACCGGATGACCGAGTGACTGCTCTGCACGGATACTGACGGAACGGCGCACAGCGAGAAGTCGCTCTGCCACAAAAGAATCGCCCGCCTGAATGACCGTGACTGTGAGCGAAAGCAGCTCATTTTGGATGTGACTGGAGGAATTTCCGTGGCACGGTTTCGCCGCTGCAGGTGAAAGAATTTGTTTGCCGGTGTCGCTTACGTTGGCGAGGCACGAACGGATAGGCAGCGGGCCGGTGCAGGAGGCAGGTACTCCACCGCCACGGCACAGCTGCGCTGCCAGCCTGCCCTGACCCACATCACAGCCCCGCTGTCGACGCCGAGGCGGTGCGCAAGACGTTGGCCGTCGCCGACCACTTAACGTTCACCGAAGAAAGTGCTCAGCCGACTTCCGTCTGCATCTTGTTGTTGTTGTTGTTGTTGTGGTCTTCAGTCCTGAGACTGGTTTGATGCAGCTCTCCATGCTACTCTATCCTGTGCAAGCTTCTTCATCTCCCAGTACCTACTGCAACCTACACCCTTCTGAATCTGCTTAGTGTATTCATCTCTTGGTCTCCCTCTACGATTTTTACCCTCCACGCTGCCCTCCAACACTAAATTGGTGACCCCCTGATGCCTCAAGAACATGTCCTACCAACCGATCCCTTCTTCTACTCAAGTTGTGCTATAAACTTGTCTTCTCCCCAATTCTATTCAATACCTCCTCATTAGTTATGTGATCTACCCATCTTATCTTCAGCTTTCTTCTTTAGCACCACATTTCGAAAGCTTCTATTCTCTTCTTGTCCAAACTATTTACCGTCCATGTTACACTACCATACATGGCTACACTCCATACAAATACTTTCACAAACGACTGCCTGACACTTAAATCTATACTCGATGTTAACAAATTTCTCTTCTTCAGAAACGTTGTCTTTGCCATTGCCAGTCTACATTTTATATCCTCTTTACTTCGGCCATCATCAGTTACTTTACTCCCCAAATAGCAAAACTCCTTTACTACTTTAAGTGCCTCATTTCCTAATCTAATTCCCTCAGCATCACCTGACTTAATTCGACTACATTCCATTATCCTCGTTTTGCTTTTGCTGATGTTCATCTTATATCCTCCTTTCAAGACACTATCCATTCCGTTCAACAGCTCTTTCAAGTCCTTTGCTGTCTCTGACAGAATTACAATGTCATCGGCAAACCTCAAAGTTGTTATTTCTTCTCCATGGATTTTAATACCTACTCCGAATTTTTCTTTTGTTTCCCTCCCTGCTTGCCCAATATACAGATTGAATAACATCGGGGAGAGGCTACAGCTCAGTCTCACTCGCCTCCCAACCGCTGCTTCCCTTTCATGTTCCTCGACTCTTGTAAGTGCCATCTGGTTTCTGTACAAATTGTAAACAGCCTTTGGCTCCCTGTATTTTACCCCTGCCACCTTTAGAATTTGAAAGAGAGTATTCAAGTCAACATTGTCAAAACCTTTCTCTAAGTCTACAAATGCTAGAAACGTAGGTTTGCCTTTCCTTAATCTATTTTCTAAGATAAGTCGTAGGGCCAGTATTGCCTCACGTGTTCCAACATTTCTACGGAATCCAGCCTCATCTTCCCCGAGGTCGGCTTCTACCAGTTTTTCCATTCGTCTGTAAAGAGTACGCGTTAGTAATTCGCAGCTGTGACTTATTAAACTGATAGTTCGGTAATTTTCACATCTGTCAAGACCTACTTTCTTTGGGATTGGAGCCGGCCGTTCTGGCCGAGCGGTTCTAGGCGCTTCAGTCTGGAACAGCGCGACCTCTACGTTCGCAGGTTCGAATCCTGCCTCGGGCATGGAGGTGTGTGATGTCGTTAGGTTAGTTACGTTTAAGTAGTTCTAAGTTCTAGGGGACTGATGACCTCAGATGTTAAGTCCCATAGTGCTCAGAGCCATTCGAACCATTTGGGATTGGAATTATTATATTCTTCTTGAAGTCTGCTTTTGCGGGGGCAAAAGTTCCTCACACATTGTTATGAGTGAGCATATACTGACAACTGACAATTTGTGCAAAACGGGGAATTGAAGCCGGACTTCTGGGTAACTGCGAGCAGTCAACATACCTACTAGGCTAGTCGATCTGATGATAAGGATAGCTGCCCAACCATTATTCTACCTGACAAGGGTACGTTACGCTGTTGGGTTCACGGATCTACTTCAGAGTTTGAACATGTTTAGCAGGCCGTCAAAACAACATAATGTGCAGTAAGGTGTACTACTCTGGCAATTCCGAGAAAATCGCAAGACAAGTTTTATGTGTCTGTTACGTAACTGAATTTTATCCATAGTGGACGCTGTTGAACTCCGTGACTGCTCCTTTATAGGCATCCACAATAGTAAGACAAATAACCAATGCCGGCACAAATCAGATATTTACCAACTTTTATGTGACAATTGCACACAGTTCTCTACAGCAAATAATTTTCTTTGTATTTATTTAGTGATCTCCAGCAATATAAACATGTAAGTGAATGTATAAACACCTGAGAATGGGCACAAGCCCGAAATCGGTCGTGTGATTTTTATTTTGACTTTATTTGATTTATTGTGACTCGCAGCGGAAATTTTTCTACACCCTGTTATGTAACTGATGTATCTGTGCTTAGGTGCCAAGTGTTAGGAGTTCAAACGGTTCAAATGGCTCTGAGCACTATGGGACTTAACATCTGAGGTCATCAGTCCCCTAGAACTTAGAACTACTTAAACCTAACTAACCTAAGGACATCACACACATCCATGCCCGAGGCAGGATTCGAACCTGCGACCGTAGCGGTCACGCGGTTCCAGGCTGTAGCGCCTAGAGCCGCTCGGCCACCCAGGCCGGCGGTGTTAGGAGTTCATGGTGGTCAAGTGGTTAGCGCCGTAGTCCTACGTGCCTCACCAGCCTATTGATGGATGACTTTGCACCACATGCTGTCTCAACTTTCGGAAGTTCTGCCTCCCTTCTTTTACTTCCGCCACTTTCTCCTTGAACTGAGCTACGCCCGTACTGTGATACTGCCGGCGCAGTTGACTTCCACGAAGGCGATCCATGGTTTCCTTCAGCTGCACAGATCACCGAATGTGGTTGAAGGGAAGCTTCGCCACGTCGATTGCCGTGCCGCTTGGCGATCGGTGTGCGCTCCTTATCTTGACACTGACGTCCAGTCTGCATGGTGCCTTACTGTCAATGGGAAGCAGCAAGCATGCGGGTCGCGCCTTAACAGGATTCACCTCGCAGACACCCCGTCGCGTGTCGGCTGTGATGTTACGGACACAGACGAGCACCGCGTGGTATGCAGATCGGCACGAGGTGCCTGGTTCTTGGTGCGGCAGATGCTGCCCCTAATTACCCGTAAGACCGCTCATCAGGTACCTACTCAACTGCTCCCCTCTCCGGACGCGGGATACTTCCCGCAAGCGAAGACAAACACTGTGATGTGGATTTGTGGACACGCAGCATACTACCTGTTTGCTGATGGCGAGAAAAGTATACTTTACTTTTGACAGATCCTTAATGAGCGCTGTTGTACAGTTGTCCGCAGTCCAAAATACAAACAATTTTTCTCCAATTTCCTCTGAAGTGTCTTCTTTAGCACGCCCCAAAGCTGGGGTGTTCCTGTCATGAAGCGTTAATTCCCGCCTCTTCCACACTTAGAACAGACATTTTCCATGGTAATCCGAATGTTCTTACGAAAAAAAAGTATTTTGATAGTCTCAGTTAGTCTAATGTCTTGCTGCGCCCTCCTCGCGTGACCACGGTTTCCTGATATTCTCGGTGGTATTAATTACAAAAATAAATAAATAAATGAAAATAACAAAAAAGAACGAAAAGAAAAATAAATGAATAAACGATGTTCATTGTACGTCTACTCGACGTTCCCCACGCTTTCCTAAGTTCCTGGTGGTTGGGAACGGGACACGGAGGCCGGGCCTCGTGTTGCGACCCCTACCCTACCCCTCCCTTTGGGCGCCGGGAAGGTTCCTTTCAGAAAAAAAAAGTGATTAGCTTTCGAGCTTCATAAGACGAACGTGTGTAAGGCGACGGTTCGATTCCCGCCCAAACTTTCAGTTTTATAGTACTAGTGTAAATTCTGTGATATTCAAAAAATTAGCACCTACACTATTCGTTCTTGCTACATTAACAACTTTTCACACCACTAGATTGGTTAACTGTCAAACGGGGGCTGCCTCTGTGTCTTCAGCTCAAAGCGTCGAAGTGCAAAGTAGTTCCGGGTACCTTACCAGGCTGCATGTGTAAGGGACTTTGTAAATCACGACAGGCATACATTTTCAGGAAAATTCCACGTGTTTCTTCATTTACTTGTCGATAGTTTTAAATATATTTGTTCTAATAATTAACTTTAACTAAAAATGGTAAGTAGCCAATAATATGAAATTCACTAAAACTTCATGCAAATTCACGTGTCTTTTTAAATTAGATTACCTCCCAAATGTCATATAAATTAAATAATATGACCAGTGATGATATTAAGTTCGTGGATTAGTCGAACCGCCGCTTCATGCACGTTCGTCTTACGAAGCTCGAACGCTAACCACTTGACCACAATGAACTCTAACACCCAGCACCTATGCACAGATACATCAGTTACATCAGGGCTTAACAACTGGCCGGTTTTGAGCGCGAGTACTCGCGTCTGCTCAGGCACGTGCTCGCGAGCAGCTGCAAGGTCGCGGAGTAGGGAGGGAGAGGAGGGAGGGGAAATGCGCGCGCACGTTTGAATGTGATCTCGCGTTCTTAGCAGATTTAACTAGCCATCTGAATGCTTTGAACATTTTACTACAAGGTAAAGATCTGCTAATTACTCATTTCATAGATCGAATACGAGCTTTTAAAATGAAATTGACACTTTGGGTGAGTCAGCTGGAAACAGGAAACCTAGCTCATTTTCCTAAATTATCATCCATGCAAGATGTTCACAAAGACTGTGAACGTTATTCACATAGTTTAGTTGATCAGCGCTTTCAAGATCTGACAGCACTAGACAGTGATTTTGATCTGTTCTCTCCATATTCACCGAATATTTAAGAGATTTGTCCTGAGCTGCAGCAAGAAATTATTGACCTGCAGTGTGACAGAGAATACAGAGACAAATTTCAGAACAAGAAAAACATTTTGAAATTCTGCAGACACTTCCCTCAGGATAGATTTCCTCGTTTGCACAAACTGGCGGCTACAATAATATCAATGTTCGGTTCCACGTATGTTCGTGAACAATTGTTCTCTGCAATGAAATGTAACAAGACGCGCCTGAGAAACGCATTGTCTGATCGAAATATAAACTGCACGCTGCGCCTAAAATGCACAAGAGCAATTACTCCGAACATAGACGCAATTGTAAAGCGCAAAAAGTACAAGATAACCGAGAAGCCCACACTTCAGTGACACCTTTTATTGTGTAACAGTTCACAAATTAATGCGAATGTAGAGGCATACACCAAGCTAATAAAATTATGTGGCATGTGTACATTGTCCTTTATTTGTTTCATTTGTCGCAGTAATAATTCGTGAGTGATATCCCTGCAGGTGGCCGCGGATTTACATTGACTGGCGGCAGCTCTTCTGTGCCCCACGTGACTCTCCCCAATCTCCGCTCTGGTCCGGTAGTGGGGGTAGCGTGCTCGCGCTGCTCCGTGCTCGCGCCTTGCTGCTCACAGCTTGCTCCGCGAGCACGTATGTTGTGAAGCCCTGAGTTACATAATAGACGCGTAAAACTTCTCTTGCGATTTTCTCGGAATTGCCGGAGTAGTGCACCTTACTAGCTCCACATTATGTTGTTCTGATAGCCTGATAAAGGTGTACAAAGTTTGAAGTAAATCCGTGATCCTAACGTCGTGGCCTCCCCTTGTGAACATATCTGCAGGACTGATTCAGGGTCACTGGCACTGACGTTTCCAACTACGATTTCTGAACACTGATCAGACATTCTCCTACACCGTGTATGGGGATAGCACCACCGGGGGAGCGGAGTCAATGTAGGAACGTGCCTTACGCTGCCACCGGTGCGCCGAAACATTAGATGACCGCGACAGTGAATACCGTCTGTCGGCGTTGCGGACAAGTGACGCTGTAAGCAACTAAGCAGAGCAGAGACGAGTGGGTAGTTCCACGAACAGGACTGAACTCCGCGATAACAGGTGAAGACATAACACAAACGCTAGCTAGAAAGCGGAACACAGCTGCCCGTCACGATACAATCACCTACCGCCACCTCGAGCCGTGTCCCAGAGTCTGCCACGGAACACTTGACATCCTTTCCATTAAGGTCAGGTCGTTAATCAGAGTTGTGAAAACCATGAAAAGTCCTGGGAAGTCGTCGGCTTTCCCGGAGTAATAACGCTTTTTTTCCTTTATTGTTATTTTCTCACCTGATACAGGTAGGCCAGCAGCGGCATACTACGCCTCTCTTCGGCCACAGAGATGGCTAATGATACAAAAGGAAACAATCGAAAAACAGACATGGTTGATATACAAACGTAGACATACAAAATTAAGACACACGGAGCCGTTCACGGGCGCAGTGTCCAAAATAAAAACGTTCAGGAACGTGGACACGCACAGAGATGACAGAGACGACACACGCGAACGATGGAGCACAAACGATGAAACACTTGAACACTGGAACACGAACATGGTCCCGGCGGAGGTTCGAGTCCTCCCTCGGGCATGGGTGTGTGTGTTTGTCCTTAGGATAATTTAGGTTAATAGTGTGTAAGCTTAGGAACTGACGACGTTAGCAGTTAAGTCCCATAAGATTTCACACATATTTGAACATTTTGAACACGAACACGACGGCACACACAAACACTAGGCGACGATCTCCGGCCCGCGAAAGCTCACTGTACGTGTACGAGTCCGGGGACCTGCCAAAATGGTGAAAAGGAGGGAGAGGGGAGGGTGTAGATGCCAGGAGATGGGAGGGGGAGGAAAGAAGGTAGGGGAGTAGAGGAAGCCCAGGGGTAGGAGGGAGGGATTAAGGGAGAGAAAGGAGAGAGGGTGCCCTGGGGAAAAACACAGATTGTGGTAGAGAAGGATCAAAGTTGGTAGGAGGGGTAGATGGAGGGGATGAGGGCATCATCAGGGAGGGGGAGTTGGTGGAAGCCACCTTGGGCGAGGGTATGGAGACTGGAGAGATGGAGAGCAGGTGGGATGTGGGAATGCAGGCGCGGCAGCGGACAGGGGTGGGAGAGAATGGGAGAGACAAGCGGGTGAGGGGGATCAAGTTTGTGGGAGGTGTAGAGGATCTGTATCCGTTCGAGGAAAAGGAGGAGGTGTGGGAGCATGGGGAATGGGAGGCGGAGCACATGGCGTTCTAGGATTTGAAGGGATTGGTAAAAGGTTGGAGGGGCGGAGATCCAGGCGGGATGAGCGTAGCAGAGGATAGGGCGGATAAGGGATTCATAGGTGTGGAGGATGGTGGAGGTGTCCAGACCCTATGTGCCGCCAGAAAGGAGCTTGAGGAGATGGAGTCGAGAGTGTGCCTTGGCTTGAATAGTCCGGAGATGGTGGTCTAGGAGAGGCGACGGTCGAGGGTGACGCCAAGATACTTGAGGGTGGGAGTGAGGGTGATAGGACGACCACAAATGGTGATGTAGAAGTCGAGGAGACGGGAGGAAGGGGTGGTTTTGCCTACAATGATCGCTTGGGTCTAGGAAGGATTGACCTTGAGCAACCACTGGTTACACCAAGCGGTGAACCCGTCAAAATGGGATTGGAGAAGGTGTTGGGAGCGTTGCAGGGTGGGAGCGAGGGCAAGGAAGGCGGTGTCGTCGGCATACTGGAGAAGGTGGATGGGGGGTGAAGGCGGCGGCATGCCGCCGTATACAGAAGGTATTGAAGAGGGGAGAGGACGGAACCTTGGGGCACACCGGCGGAGGGGCAGAAGGTGTGGGAATCCGTGTTATGGATGGTGACATAGGACGTAATAAGGTTGCAGGTCGTCGTGCAATATAGGCTTCCGTACCGTACACGGCGAATGCGCCGTTCATCACACTGCCCTCCAACACCGGGCAGGTGGCGCCGCGCTAGTGGAACACCGGCGGCAACGACCCATCGCACTCAAAGACTGTTTTCGTACTCGGACTGGATACACCGAAGAACCCCCTGTTTTGATGCGGGGTAGTACAGGGTTCCACATCCTGCAAAGATGAAAGCCATCGCCCCTTTTAATCAAATTGTCCGCCTAATTAATTTCAGTTGCCTCTTTATAAACACTGTTCCAAAAACCGGAGGTGTTGGCAACTATCAAGTCTTCCATCAATAAACTGGCGACTATGGGCGATAAAGGATACCGAGGATACAGCAGTAAGAACTTCAGTTATGCAACCAATACGCTTCTGGAGGTACGTAGACGATACCTTTGTCGTCTGGCCTCATGGACGTGATGGTCTCAACAGACTTTTCGACCACTTCACTTGTCTTCATGCCAGCATTAAATTTACCATGGAAGTTGAAAGTCATGGAATGTTTCCATTTTTGGACGTCATGGTTTACAAGAAAGGAAGATGGCACTCTGGGCCATAGTGTTCGTTAAAAGCCGACACACACCGATCGGTATCTGCATGCTAAGAGCTGCCATCTACCACACCAACGTAGTGGCGTTCTTAGGTCTCTGCTACGCAGAGCGTATGCCATTTCCGACGTGGTCAGTTAAACCCAAGGACATGCACTAATCGCTAGCCTCTCGTAAAAAAAAAAAAAAAAAAAAAAAAAAAAAAAAAAAAAAAAAAAATGCATTGCAACATATCAACAAAAATGAACGTGGACAGTAATGTGGCGTAAACGTCACACTCTGTGTATTGTATCTCTTCAGTTATTTTATAGTGTATTTCTCTCTCTCTCTATTCGTTTAGTCGGTTCCGACTCTTCGTGACCCCATGAACCAAATCACGCCACTTTTTCCTGTCTTGCACTTTCTCCCGTAGACCTTCCAGGTTGGAACACATTGCTTCTGTGATGCCATCGATCCATCTCATCCTCTGACGTCCTCTTCTTCTAGTTCCTTCAATCTTCCCCAGCATTAATGTTTTTTCCAGCGAGGCATGCCTTCGCATTGTGTGTCCAAAGTAGGTCAGCTTTTGTTTTAAGATTAGACCTTCCAGGGAGAAATCTGGTTTAATTTGCTCCAAAATTGATCTGTTGGTTCTCTTTGCACTCCATGGAACTCTAAGAAGTTTCCTCCAACACCACAATTCGAAGGAGTCAATTCTTCGCCGTTCAGCCTTTCTAATGGTCCAGGTCTCACATCCATACATCACAACTGGAAAGACCATAGCCCTCACAATACGGATCTTTGTTGCTAGTGTTATATCTCTGGACCTTATAACCTTGTCAAGGTTTGACATCGCCTGTCTACCGAGCAACAGGCGTCTACGGATTTCATGACTGCAGTCACCGTCAGCAGAGATCTGGGAACCGAGATAACTGAATGTGGTCACTACTACCATGGTTTCTCCTGCTATATCCCACGAATTGGTAGGTGTAGTTGCCATAATTTTCGTTTTCTTCACATTCAGCATAAGACCAGCCTTTTCACTTTTGTCTTTCACCTTCAGTAAGAGTGTTTCACTGCATCCTTTCCAGTGACTTTAAACAATTCTGCTGGTATTTCATCATGTCCACTAGTTTTGTTATCAGCCATATTTTCAAGGGCCCACTGGATTTCGCTCTCCAAAATATCTGGCTCTAGTTCTAAATTAACATTAACATCAGCAGTAGGAGCCCTGTCATGATGCAGTTCTCTCTTGTATAGGTCTTCTACATATTCTGCCCATCTTTCCTTAACATCCTCCGCTTCACTCAGATCTTTCCCGTTTCTATCTTTTATCATTCCAATTTTTGCCTGGAATTTTCCTTTAATTTCTCTAATTTTCTTATAAAGATCTCTTGTCTTCCCCATTACGTTACTATCTTCAACTTCCTTGCACTGTTCATTAAAGAATATATTTTTATCTCTTCTAGCTAATTTCTGAAAATCTTTATTTAATTCAAACATAGCTGATCTATCTCCCTTGATTTTTGCTTTCCTTCGTTCTTCTGCAACTTGCAGTGCCTCAACTGATAGCCATCTAGCCTTCTTACTGTTCCTTTTCTTGGGAATGTGTTTCTCTGCTGCCTCCTTGACAGTATTAGCTACTTCTGTCCACATCTCTTGCGAGCTTTTGTCCTCCAGCTGTAATACATTAAATCTGTTTTGTACCTCTGCAGCATAGTCGGAGGGTATAGAGTTAAGGTCGTATCTGCAAGTTGGGATACTTTTTGGTACATTCTGAAGTTTCAGCCGAAATTTTGCAATCAGGAGCTCATGATGTGATCCGCAGTCAGCCCCAGGTCTTGTTGTAGCTGACTGAACCGCGCTCTTCCACCTCTGATTACAAAGTATGTAATCAATTTGGTTCCGGTGTTGGCCATCTGGCGAAGTCCAGGTATATAGGCGTCGTTTTGGTAGTTGAAACAGTGTATTAGTAATTATCAATGAATTTTCTTGGCAGAATTCTAGGAGTCTCTGTCCAGCTTCATTTGTTGTACCAAGACCATATTTCCCTGTTATACCTTCTACAGCTTCATTTCCCACTTTTGCATTCCAATCTCCAACTATGAAGACGATATCCTTTTTTGGTGTTGAGAGTAGTAATTCTTGTAAATCTCCATAGAACTGGTAAATAATTTCCTTTTCAGCATCGGTTGTTGGTGCATAAACTTGAATTACTGTGATGTTGAGGGGCTGACCTTGAAGTCTGATGGACATCATTCTATCATTTTTATATTTGCATCCCATCACAGCTTTTCTCACTTTATCACTAACTATGAAGGCTACTCCGTTACTTCTGTTGTTATCGTGCCCAGAATAATACACCATATGGCCATCCGACGCAAATTCTCCCATGCCAGTCCACCTCATTTCACTTATTCCCAATATGTCGATGTTAATTTTCTCCATTTCTCTTTTCACTATGTCTAGTTTTCCTTGATACATGGATGTTACATTCCATGTTCCTATGCAGTGCTTCTCTTTGCACCATCTGACCCTTCGTGAAGCTCCTCTCAACCTGGTTCCCCCCGGAGATCCGATCGGGGAACTTGAAACTCCGGAACATTTTGAGCTGAGCGAAGCCATGGGGTTTTCTTGGGATAGTTCAGTGGTGGTTTCCCGTTGCCTTCCACTGTCCTCCAACTCCTATCTGCTCACCGACTCAGTTTCCCGCTGGGGTTGGTTACCCAACCTTCCGCTGAGTTGCTCAGCTTAACAGGGGCACCACGTGTAGGTAGGAAGTTGGAGAATTGAGGTGACAGAGGCTGTGAGAACTCTCTTGCTGAGTTCTTGTAATCGCATATCACCCCCATTTTATGCCAGAGTCTCATGATGTCTGCAGAGACCCCCCCAGGTCATTTCCTGGGCCACATAGTGTATTTACTCCTATCCTAATTTATAGTATCTGTTAAAAATGTATGTTATTGTAGTAACAGGTTTAACGTGACACCTGGTACGATAACCGACCACGATTATATAATAACATATGTCTGTCTGTTTTGATCTATGTTTAATCTTCACATATTTGTGTGTCTACGCGCTTTCGTGTGTTATGTACTCTGTGTCGGTGTTGGAGGAGACCGTAGTAATGGACTCCTCGTCTAAACTACCCCAGTCGTCTCTTTGAGGTCTGCTACGATGCCTGTATGGAATCATTTGTTAGTAGATGGTGTGTTCTGTTTTGGAGATCTGATCTAAAATGGTTCAAATGGCTCTGAGCACTATGCGACTTAACTTCTGAGGTCATCAGTCGCCTAGAACTTAGAACTAATTAAACCTAAGGACATCACACACATCCATGCCCGAGGCAGGATTCGAACCCGCGACCGTAGCGGTCGCTTCGCTCCAGACTGTAGCGCCTAGAACCGCACGGCCACTCCGGCCGGCTAGATCTGATCTATTAGGTCATTTAGTTGTCCCCGTTTGTGCGAGTCCCTGGGTGTGGCTTGTAGTGTTTCCGTTGTGATTCCTGTTACGTTCTGCCGTGCGTGTGAGTACCGCTCACAGTGTAGCACGATGTTCGGGGATCCCGCTCGTAACGTCACGACGGTAAGACAATTTATCTCTGAAACAATAGCTAAAGGAGTTCCTCCCCGCTCCCAATCGCTTGTCTCGTGTCTCTGGAAGGCGCAGCAGTTGGTGTCCGGTACGTCCCTCAGAAGCCAGTATTACGAAAGCAGGTTGGTGCTCGGTTCCCGATGTCCTTGAACATTGTGGTTCACATCGTGTCTGCAACGACCGGAACTAATTGCTGCTCCCACTGTTTGTCGCCGTGACATAAGCTGTTTCGCTCTGTAAGCAGCTGCCTGTGTTGTTTTTTTACGGAAGTCAGTTACGTGGCTTCCAGCTTTCATACATCGAGCGCCACTAGCTTGTCCAAAGTTGTAAATGGGTCGCCCCCATTACTTTGACTTAACGTGTACAGCCTTTGAAAAGCAACGAATCTATAACATGGCTTTTAAGATTCTTTTCTGAAAGGACCGCGGGTTCCATTTGAGAGATTTTCCAGAATCGGTACCGTTCATCAGATGACCATTTTCTGATTATAGTGAAGGCAGACATACAAGGATAGGTATTCGTTCCGTGATACTACTCTCTGCTAATTGGTCAACAACTGCGTTCGTCTATCAGATCATTTCATCGAGAGAAAGTACACGCTTTTGTGTTAGTCGATACACTGACAGATCAGTTCCTGTATATCGAAGAGATAATACTGAGACGTCCGCTAAACCCACTGGGCAGAACAGGTAATAGGATTGTGGAAAGGGCCAAGGGTTGAAGTCAGTTTCTGCTTCTAATTGTCATTTATTGTAATTTAGCAACTCTTTCATGGCTGAAGGCCTCCAACAAGAAATCTTAACAAGATAAAAATCCAATTAAGACAGCAATAAAATAATTCAAAAACAACATACGCAAAGTGCAATACAAGTGGCTGAGGGCCACAATTAATTTCCAAAATTTTAGAATATATTACCATATACCTTTAAAGGCAGGAGGCCAACAAGAAATCTTTAAAAAAATGAAAATTCAATTAAGATAGCAATAAAATAATTAAAAACCCAAAAGGCAACATATACAAGGTGCAACACAAATGGCTGAGGGCCACAATTAAATTTCAAAACTTCAGAATATATTACCATAGATCTTTAAAGGCAGAAGGCCAGCATGTTTAACAACAAGAAATCTAAAAAATCAACAAGATAAAAATCCAATTGAGATAGCAATAAAATAATTTAAAGAAACAACATATGCAAGGTGCAATACCAATGGCTGAGGGCCACAATCAAACTTAAAAATTTTAAAATACATTACCATAATCTTTAAAGGCAGAAGGCCGCAGTGTTTAAGGTGGAAAGGTAAATTTAAAATTAACTATGCAAAATTTTAAGAAACAAACAATAACCATAAGCCTAAAATTTAAAATAGCTGGCAACAGATAATTAAACACCGGTGGCACTAAGAAGGCCTCCAGGGAGGTCGGTCTGCCCTCGTTCACTTAGGTGAGACAGCTGGTGAGCCCAACTACACTTGATCCGTCGGAACCCAACCAGGGGGCAGCCACGGACCGACCGACACAACAACTTGCTTCCCGTCAATCATTACATGAGAACCCCAACCGGCAATGTTACAAACGTGATAATTCACAATGTACTACGTATTAGCTGTCAAAATTACACACCATGTTCGACAGCGACAACAGGTGAGGAAAGGACACTGCCTGAAATTATGTTAGTGGCCAGGACAGGCAACCGGAACACTAACGGCCACTAGGCAGAAGATTCCGCTGGTACACTTGAATTTGAAACTCGGTAATAGTTAACTCGCTCAAAAGAACACTGCCTGAATTTACATCAGTGCCCAAGGCAGGTAACCAGAACACAAACGGCCGCAAGACAGAAAATTCCACTGGTGCACTCAAAACGTAGTCGACCAAAATAGTTAATTGCACCGCATGGCGGCTAAATCTCAGCAGTAGAACCACCCGGTGTTGCTCACCAGAAAACCTCCCCAAAAGCAAACCACCGAAGCGAACCACCACAACATGAATAGACGTGGCTTGGGTACTTGAAACCACTACTCAACTTTGACGTCCTGAGTTGGCGAACCACGAAGCTCGTAGCGATCGGACAGCTCCACACACGCTCTGACACTGCGCAGGGAATGCCAGGCGCGCGCGCGCGCACACACACACACACACACACACACACACACACACAGCCGACTCATGATCGATCGGCGAGCCAAAACGCGTCGTCCGGTAGGACTACCGACCGACGATCCACCAAGACCGTGGCCCGGCTGAAGAGATGCGCGGCGGCAACGGTCGGGCGAACCACTTCTCCAACCCGACTCCACTAGTGCCGCATTGCAACTCCCCGACTGGCAGGTCCAGACTGCGCTCTCGACGCGTCCACAACCGACTGGCAGACCCGAACTCGCAACGCGAACTCGCGACGTGAAGTCCCTTACGACAGACAACGACCAGGAAGTAATAGCAGTCGAGCAAAGATACTACCAGAGGGGATATATCGATACGCGCTGCTAGCGCCGCTCACGGTCAGGCAAAGCAGCAACTCAGTGACAGTAGTAATTTAAATTAACTTAGTGAGGTGGAAGTACGTTAAAAACAGGGTGTAAAATACGTGATGGCGGGAACACGAGCCACGGACGACTCAAATACACTGAAGCGCCAAAGAACCTGCTACAGGTATGCGCATTCAAATACGGATATATGTGAACAGGCAGAATACGGCCCTACGGTCGGCATCGCCTATATAAGACAAGGGCCCGGCGCACTTGTTAGATCGGTTACTGCTGCTACAATGTCAGGTTATCAAGATTTAAGTGAGTTTGAACATGGTGTTACAGTCGACGCACGAGAGATGGGACACAGCATCTCTGAGGTAGCGATGAAATGGGGATTTTCCAGTACGACCACTTCACGAGTGTACCGTGAATATCAGAAATCCGGTAAAATATCAGATCTGCGACATCGCTGCGGCTGGAAAAAATACTTGCGAGAGAATCGTCCAACGTGACAGAAGTGCAATCTTTCCGCAAATTACTGGAGATTTCAATGCTGGGCCATCAACAAGTGTCAACGTGACAACTATTGAACAGAACATGATCGATATTAGCTTTCGCAGCCGAAGGCATCTCGTGTACCCTCGCTGACTGCACAACACAACGCCTTACGTCTTGCCTGGGCCCGTCAACACCGACATTGTAGTGTTGAAGACCGGAAACTCGTTGCCTGGTAGGATGAGTTTCGTTCCAAGTTGTATCAAGTGGATGGATGTGTACGGCTATAGGTACAACCTCATGAATCCATGGACACCGGATGTCACCAAGGACCGTTCAAGTTCGTGAGGCTTTGCAGTGGTGCGGGGCGTGTGCATTTGGAATGATATGGGGCCTCTGGTACGTCTAGATACGACAGGTGACACGTACATAAGAATCCTGTCTGATCACCTGTATCCATTCATATCCAAGGTGCATTCCGACGGTCTTGGGCAATTCCAGCAGGAGAACCCGACACCCAAAACGCCAAGAATTGCTACAGAGTGGCTCTAGGAACACTCTTCTGAGTTTAAACACTTCAGATGGTCACCGTAGTTGCCAGACATGAACATTATTGAGCAAATCTGCACTTGAAACTTCCTGGCAGATTAAAACTGTGTGCCGGACCGAGGAGAGCTTCTGTGAAGTTTGGAAGGTAGGAGACGAGGTACTGGCGGAATTAAAGCTGTGAGGACGGGGCGTCAGTCGTGGTTGGGTAACGCAGTCGGTAGAGCACTTGCCCGCGAGAGGCAAAGGTCCCGAGTTCGAGTCTCGGTCAGGCACACAGTTTTAATCTGCCAGGAAGTTTCATATCAGCGCACACTCTGCTGTAGAGTGAAAATTTCAATCTAAATCTGCACTTCCTCGCAACGTGCTGATCAGTAGAGATATCCATCCCATCGTACTCTTACGGATTCATGGTGTCAATTCCCTCCAGACATTAGTCGAGTCCACTTCTGGGCAGTTCTGCGTGCTCGCGGGGGCCCTACACGATATTAGCCAGGTGTACCAGTTTCTTTGGCTCTTCCGTGTATTATTTGGTACACTGACAGATTAGTTCGTGTATATTGAAGAGATACAAGGATTGCTGATATAGTTTCTTCAGGGCACTCCACGACCTCTACCAATCGAACGATGATGATGATGATGATTAGTGTTTTAGGGCGCACAACAGGCAATCGAACGAAGCAGGAGGTCCCCGCCGCTGGCGGCAGCTACGAGTGGAGTTCACGAGACGCTAGGCTGTGCGGTGCTGTGCCATCGGTTGCAGCTGCAGTTGGAGTTGCGCTGGCTGCCGCGGAGTATGACGCGGGCAGACAGGTAGCTGACGCGTCGCCGCGCGGCTCGACCCGTATGCAGTGCGGTGCTCGTCCGCCCGCGGCAGCGGCGGCGGCACGGCAGGTATTCGCGTCCGTGACGTCACAGGCAGCTCGGCGAGATGAGCCGGCTGGGCGACCTTGGCGCGCGGGCGCGGTGCCCCCGACCTGCTGCGGACTCGAACCCAGGACCGGCACACGGCGCGGCGCCCTGCCGTGAGCCCAGGCGCTACGCCCAGCTCCTTAACACACTGCGGACGGATCCAAAGTTGGCTTGCGTTTCGCGGACAATCCGACACGAACATATCTCGAGATAAACTCGTGTTTTCTACACGCTGTCTGTAGATCCCATTTGATCTGATACAAGTATTTTAAATACACTACTGGCGATTAAAATTGCTACACCAAGAAGAAATGCAGATGATAAACGGGTATTCATTGGACAAATATATTATACTAAAACTGACATGTGATTACATTTTCACACAATTCGGGTGCATAGATTCTGAGAAATCAGTACCCAGAACAACCACCTCTGGCCGTAATAATGGCCTTGATACGCCTGGGCATTGAGTCAAACAGAGCTTGGATGGCGTGTACAGGTACAGCTGCCCATGCAGGTCCAACATGATACCACAGTTCATCAAGAGTAGTGACTGGCGTATTGTGACGAGCCAGTTGCTCAGCCACCATTGACCAGACGTTTTCAGTTGGTGAGAGATCTGGAGAATGTGCTGGCCAGGGCAGCATTCGAACATTTTCTGTATCCAGAAAGATCCGTAAAGGACCTGCAACATGCGGTCGTGCATTATCCTTCTGAAATGTAGGGTTTCGCAGGGATAGAATGAAGGGTAGAGCCACGGGTCGTAACACATCTGAAATGTAACGTCCACTATTTAAAGTGCCGTCAATGAGAACAAGAGGTGACCGAGACGTGTATCCAATGGCATCTCATACCATCACGCCGGGTGATACGCCAGTATGGCGGTGACGAATACACTCTTCCTATGTGCGTTCACCGCGATGTCGCCAAACACGGATGCAACGATCATGATGCTGTAAACAGAACCTGGATTCATCCCAAAAAATGAAGTTTTGCCGTTCGTGCACCCAGGTTCGTCGTTGAGTACACCATCGTAGGCGCTCCTGTCTGTTATGCAGCGTCAAGGGTACCGCAGCGATGGTCTCCGAGCTGATCATGTTTCTGCAAACGCGTCGAACTGTTCCTGCAGATGGTTGTTGTGTTGCAAACGTCCCCATATGTTGACTGAGGGATCGAGACGTGGCTGCACGATCCGTTACAGCCATGTAGATAAGATGCCTGTCATCTCGACTACTAGTGATACGAGGCCGCTGGGATCCAGCACGGCGCTCCGTATCACTCTCCAGAACCCACCGATTCCATGTTCTGCTAACAGTCATTGGATCTCGATCAACCTGAGCAGCAATGTCGCGATACGATAAACCGCAATCGCGATAGGCTACAATCCGGAAACGTGATGGTACGCATTTCTCCTCCTTACACGAGGCATCACAACAACGTTTCAGCAGGCAACGCTGGTCAACTGCTGTTTGTGTATGAGAAATCGGTTGAAAACTTTCATGTCAGCACCTTGTGTGAATGCTCTGAAAAGCTAATCATTTGCATATCACAGCATCTTCTTCCTGTCGGTTAAATTTCGCCTCTGTAGCACGTCATTTTCGTGGTGTAGCAATTTTAATGGCCAGTAGTGCACGTTACACTTTTTAAGACAAAATTTAACTACATCAAATATTGTCCCAGTAAAGGTTAACATAAGCAGTGACAAAACTTAGTTCTCTTAGGGGTTTCTGCTGGCAACAAATTTTAAGGAGGCAATGTAAGTTTTATATCAGTTTAGCTCAAACACGTAGCTAGTTACTGAATCACGACACAGACACTTTAACAATTTCGACAACAAATAAATAGCGTGAATTTGTACTCACAGTAACCAACTGATCAACAGCCTTGCCATTGAATAAGTGGTAGGCCATTTGGAACGAATTAGCAACACCCAGCAACTAGGGTAGTTAATACCAACAGTCTTTAAATGTCTTGCTCCCCATTAAATAAACGAACTTACATTAATTAAATGAATAACAAATCAAACACACTACGCTCCACTCAAACTCTTCAGTGGAAGCCAAGCCAAAATGAAGATTCCATTAACTGACTAACACTGAAGTCACACTAAAGCTCATCTCTGTGTTCCCTGACACACATGGGGCAAACTTATACAAGACAAGATTTTGAAGGGAGCACATCAGTAAAACCGGTAGTGGAGCTAACTCGTGCCACTGAAAATTAAGGTACTAGACCGGGGCACAAGGTGGTATACAATGAGGTTGCCTTAGTGCTTTACTGCGCTCCAAAATATTAATTCAAATGGCCAATTCAAAATTAAGTACACATAAACCAGCATTAATTAACGAGGAGTAACACCAGGTAGCTCGAAGGGATGACAACACTTCATTGAAAAGACAAATGCCGGAGGCGGCAGTAACATCAAACACCTTCTCCGAGTTTCAACCAGGAGTCACTTCCCGCTACACAAGTAAACATTTAACCAAGCACAAGGAAGGAACCCCAAAGAGAAAATTCAAATAAAACCCCCAAAAGATTATAAAGGACAGGGAACCCCAACTATTTCAATTTAAAAGAATTAGCTCCCCCCAAAGGCAGTGTAAATGCTAAGGCCACACTTAAGAGGCCACCAAAATTGGTTACAAAAAGTCTTATACATTTGCTCCTTTTCGTTAAAGAAACACAAGGCTGCTTAACTTCTGCTGGACGTCCGGTATGGCTCGTGTGGGATACACCAGGCAGCAACCCAAGCTAGGCGGTCGCAAGGCACAGCTAGCAAAATCAGGAGAGCAGACAGGCAGGCAGCCAATATATCCTCCATCCTGAACCGGCAGACCGCGTACAACCAACTCCACATATACGTGGTTGCTTCCCACCTCGAACCTCGCGGCGTCTCAGCAGCAAACGAGAACTGCCCCTCGCCTCGCGAATGCGGAAAACAAGGCAAGCAAAGATAAGAAACATCGAAGGATGAATAATGGACATCCAAGAGACTGGCGCGCCAGTAACGAGCGCCACGACTCACTGTTGAACTGACAAAAGACTTTATTCAGAGAATAGAAAATCTTTTTATGTTCTGGCTGACTGCTTCCCAAAAGATAAGCAAATATGTCTGATTATTGAATTATAGCACTGTCTTCTGATGTTCTGTAGTGTGGCCAGCTACCCTGGTTTGTCTCCTGCTTCGTACATTACGGATTAGTGTTGTGACCGCCCGAGATACGACAGAGACACGCAGTACTTCGTGGAAGGCAGCACCAAAGGAGCGAGGACGCAGTAAAAAGTTGTTGCAATAAACAGTATAACTAAAATGCGAAACCAGTCAAAAGTTTGTTTGGTATTTTTGCAGACAGGAACACGGTAACGGCAGATAATGCCGGCCGGAGTGGCCGTGCGGTTCTAGGCGCTTCAGTCTGGAACTGCACGACCGCTACGGTTGCAGGTTCGAATCCTGCCTCGGGTATGGATGTGTGTGATCTCCTTAGGTTAGTTACGTTTAAGTAGTTCTAAGTTCTAGGGGACTGATGACCTCAGATGTTAGGTCCCATAGTGCTCAGAGCCATTTGAACAGATAATGACCCACAGGAGCCGACACATCGTGTATCGGGTACAGAGATAGCTGGCACAGCAGCTTCTAGAGTCTGCGTTACCTGCGCGCCGCTGTGGCTCTCAGCTTGCAGCTAAATAACCGACTGGGACGAACGTGTCTTCGCGCGGGCTGCCCAGCTACGGTGCGGTGCGGGGGTGAGCAGCTGGCAGGAGGAGAGGCGGCCAGAACAGGAACTGGCTGGGAGTGTCCCTGCGCGTCCCTCTCGCACTCTGAGGAATGCGGCTGCGTTCGCTGGTGGCGAGGGAAGGGAGGGGGGGGGGGGGGCGGGCACGCGTGAGTGTGGGTGGCGGTGCTGCGCGCGGACCTGTCCGCTGCAGGCGAGGTGTCCCTCTGGTCTTAGGAGGCGCCGCTGGGGAAGGCGCTCTGCGACCAGCAGGAAGAGGGGCCGGGGGGGGGGGGGGGTGGAGGTGCGTTGTCGACGGTGTAGCGTCGGGAATTTGGAGCGAAACAGCGGACGGGAACTGGATACTGTGGTGTCACAGCCAGACACCACACTTGCTAGGTGGTAGCTTAAATCGGCCGCGGTCCATTTAGTACATGTCGGACCCGCGTGTCGCCACTGTGTGATCGCAGACCGAGCGCCACCACAAGGCAGGTCTCGAGATACGGGCTAGCACTCGCCCCAGTTGTACGACGACTTTGCTAGCGACTACACTGACGAAGCCTTTCTCTCATTTGCCGAGAGACAGTTAGAATAGCCTCCAGCTAAGTCCATGGCTACGACCTAGCAAGGCGCCATTAGCCTTACATAGTTTGATAGTTATCGTATGAAATGTCTCATCAAGAACGTTGTAAACCAATGAGGAATTAAAAGTTAAGTATTAGAGGAGCTGCATACTTTTCTTATTAGCATTCACTACTTATCCTGTTCCAGAATTCACGCCCGTCTGCGTTAGATAGCGTGCATTTCGGCCTCCTCTATCTACAAGGTGTTGGCACATTTGCCAACACATCAGATACCACACTCGACACAGATCTGTAAGTCCATGGTATTGGTGATAAGTTGAGAAAACCGTCCCGAAACACATGTGCTACAAAACGCCACTGTTTCCTGCGCATGTACCCGACATCAGTACGGGACATGACCACCATGCGCACGTACACAGGCCGCACAACGGGTTGGCATACTCTGGATCAGGTGGTCGAGCAGCTGCTGGGGTATAGCCTCCCATTCTTCCACCAGTGCCTGTCGGAGCTCCTGAAGTGTCCTAGGGGTTTGAAGACGTGCAGCGATACGACGACGGAGAGCATTCCACATGGGGTTTACGTCTGAAGAACAGGCGGGCCACTCCATTCACCTGATATCTTCTGTTTCAAGGTACTCCTCCAAAATGGCAGGTCGGTGGTGCCGCGGATTATCATCCATCAGGAGGAAGGTGGGACCCATGGCACCCCTGAAAAGGCGGACATACTGATGCAAAATGACTTCCCGATACACCTGACCTGTTACAGTTCCTCTGTCAAAGACATGCAGGGGTGTACGTGCACCAATCATAATCCCACCCCACACATTCAAACCACGACCTGCATACAGGTCCCTTTCAAGGACATTAAGGGGTTGGTGTCTGGTTCCTGGTTCACGCCAGATGAAAACTCGGCGAGAATCACTGTTCAGACTATACCTGAACTCGTCCGTGAACATAACCTGGCAGCGCTGTTCCAATGACCATGTACCGTGTTTTTGACACCAGGCTTTACGGGCTCTCCTGTGACTAGGGGTCAGTGGAACGCACCTTGCAAGTCTCCGGGCGAATAAACCATGTCTGTTCATTCGTCTGTAGACTGTGTGTCTGGAGACAACTGTTCCAGTGGCTGCGGTAAGGTCCCGAGCAAGGCTACCTGCAGTACTCCGTGGCCATCTGCAGGCACTGATGGTGAGATATCGGTCTTCTTGCGGTGTTTTACACTGTGGACGTCCCGTACAGTAGCGCCTGGACAAGTTTCCTGTCTGCTGGAATCGTTGCCATAATCTTGATCTCACACGTTGTGGCACATGGAGGGCCCGTGCTACGACCTGTCGTGTTTGACCAGCCTCCAGTCGGCCTAGTATTCTACCCCTCATAACGTCATCAATATGTGTTCTCTGAGCCATTTTCAACACACAGTCTGCACACTTACTCGCTGCACCGTACTCTGAGATGCACCAACTGACCTCTGCGTATGTGGACTGCTGCCAGCGCCACCGTGCGACGATCGCAGGTCAGATGCACCGGATGATCGTACCCCATGGTGATTTATACCCGCAAACCGCCCACCAGAGCGTTGTTTCACCATGTATCCTTCACTTACGAGCATGAGTGTAGGTGGCGTGGGTATTTCTTGCAGGTGGTCTGCTGCTGCTGCTGGCAGGAGTGCCCACAGCAGGTCGCAGGTAAGCTGCTCAAGAGGGCTTGCGGATGCTTCGGCCGGCTTAGTGTAGTTTAGGCAGCTCTAATACGATAGCAGGTAGGCGGGATAGCACGGTTACCATAGCGTGTGGATTTTCCGGTGTTCTCTAAACTACTGCCAGTGGAATTTGCGCGAGGAAAGGTACTCTAATCTCTGTACCCGAAATTTGTAACTCGCCCGGCATGTAGAAGGGCAGAGCATTGTTGTGTAACGTTTTACATTACAGTAACTTTTGATGAAGAGTAGATGCTGGAACAAGGACTGACATGTGAAAATTTTTACAATTGGTTCAAAAAATGGCTCTCAGCACTATGGGACTTAACGTCTGTGGTCATCAGTCCCCTAGAACTTAGAACTACTTAAACCTAACTAACCTAAGGACATCACACACATCCATGCCCGAGGCAGGATTCGAACCTGCGACCGTAGCAGCCGCGCGTTTCCGGACTGCGCTACAATTGGAACTGGTCACATTTTTTTTTTATTTTTTCTCAGACGCAATCACAAAATTTTTATTTACGACCGTTTCTTGAGAAACTACGGTGGAAAAAGCAAAAACCAAATTGCAAACACCGAATTTAAAAAGCCGTTGACCCCCGCCCACCAGGGTAGCCGAGAGCGCTAACGCACTGCTTCCTGGACTCGGGTAGGCGCGCCGGCCCCGGATCGAATCCGCCCGGCGGATTAACGACGAGGGCCGGTGTGCCGGCCAGCCTGGATGTGGTTTTTAGGCGGTTTTCCACATCCCGCTACGTGAATACCGGGCTGGTCCCCACGTTCAGCCTCAGTTACACACGTCGCAGACATTTGAAACACGTCCGCACTATTTCACGATTTACACTCGATGCAAACAGTTGGGGTACACTGATTCCGTCCTGGGGGGTATGGGGTGGCGGCAGGAAGGGCATCTGGCCATCCCTAAAAGTAACCTTGCCAAATCCGTTGTAACTACGCCGACCCTGCGATCGCTGCGGGACTATGGCGTAAACTGAAAGAAAGAATTTAAAAAGTCGTTTGTCCTCTGCTTAACAAAGCGTACTTCAAAATAAATGTAAAATAAAATATTCTGTACGATTTCATACACAACGGTAAGGAGTGGTGGGTTACAGAGTGTTATGGCAACTGTCGTCATAGGGAAGCTGGACAGGGCCAGAAATGATGCATGAACAAGTAACATTGCAAACAGAAGATCTGCTTAACTTCCAAACAAACAACAGATAATGTGACAAGAAATGGAGTCCAGCTTTCAGTGACAACAGGGAAGAGCCTCTTTGAACTAAAGCAAGAACGTTGGTGTCGGTACAGTGACTAGGCGGCGTCTGCGTGGCATCACGTGACGAAGTGGGTCCGAGCGCGAGGCAGGCGGGTCGCTGCCGCCGGCCGTCTCGTATTGCCGCGTCAGGGGGCGCTCGCAGTCCAAAGCCGTGGCTCAGCGGGTGTGCTCCATTGGGTCAGTCAGCATTGGACGGAAACTCGCAATTCGGTTGCCAACTGTGATGCGCCCGTAGGGTGGTATAGATACGTGACGCCACATAAAATATACCCCTTACCCGTGGGTCAGCATATGTTAACACGTTAGAACGTCTAGAGGCAGTGCACTGTGCGTATGTAACGGGATATGTTGGAGAATGTTATGTCGACCATTGCTGGCGCTCTTCTTTTGGCAGTATGGTATTTACGTTGTTGGTTATTTGCATGGCGACGTCGAAGTGCCTCGGACAGGATGGCACAGCACTCTACTGTCGGAATACGGAGCGGTTCCGGTGGACCACGACTTTCAGGGTGTAGGTAGACAGTGAACGGATTGCTACAAGAGCTGTTGATATATCAATAATTCGATATATTATCAGTGGATATCGATATACATTCACGGTATTTCCTTCCTCGATATATCGACATCGAAATTACAGTACTGTGCGATATTTTTATTTTATGTCAAGTTTTTTTCACAATTTTCGGAAAATACGTCAAACTGTTCTTTTGAAGTTGTTATAGGACATAATTTTACTTTCATTGTGTGCAGGAGTCTTATTACTTTTTGAGCTCTCATCACATCCAGTCTTTCTCTTTGACTGGATGAAGCGAGTATAGGTTGCACAAAGAAGTAGTCCGATTACACCAGGGGTTGGCGGTGTGAATGGAATAACAATATTTCCTATGTGAAGAAGTAGCACACCAGTTGCTTTAAAAATAATTTTTAACGTAACTAGTGTGCTATTTCTTCAGATCGGCATTCTTCAAAAATATTTCCTGGAAAAGATGACCATAATCTAAATG
Organism: Schistocerca americana; assembly: GCF_021461395.2. Taxonomy (NCBI): domain Eukaryota; kingdom Metazoa; phylum Arthropoda; class Insecta; order Orthoptera; family Acrididae; genus Schistocerca; species Schistocerca americana. The sequence goes on along the minus strand of NC_060125.1, from coordinate 56,078,540 downwards.
ACAAGATTGGTTTTTGCGGTGGGCAGAGTCGTGTAAGGGGAAATGCTGACGTAAACGGCGCTCGGCGCTACCAACAGAAACTGCAGCGCTTAACTTCACCTCGCTTTTTTGACACTAGAACTGCTAGGTCGCTGGCGTTTGCAGAGAGGAAAAAACAGTGCAGTCGCCATGAAGTGTTCCAGTCCAATGCGATATGCGACGAAACCGAACGACGGACGCACCGGACATCTTTTAATGTGCCACTTATGTGCAGTTACCATTGTTTGCAAAGTGGTTATCGCCAAGCGTGAACGTGCATCGTTTGCCTTTCAGGCCTTGCTGTAAGAAGGATAAGCAGACAGCTAGCTTGTTGATGTAGAGCAGAGGTTCCCAACAAAATTTTCTCGAGGACCCCCTCATCGAGCATGATTGGTACCTTGTCATATCACAGTATCAAGTACCTAAAAAAGCCAAATTAAGAGTCTTTTTATACCTTTTCTATTTTTGGTTCTAAGAAAAAACATTGACATATTCATTACTGAAAAAATATTGAGCTTAAAGCTTTCTCAATTTAGCCATCATTGTTATTGTTAAGCTTTTGATTATTGCTCAAAGTCTTTGTCTTCAAATGTGGATGTTTAGCATAACAAACTCCTTAAAAAAATAAAAATTGAGTATGACTGAAAATGACAGGAAAAAATTAAAACTGAGTGTATTGGTCTTTCAAGTGTACTACATTTGAGATAGCATTGAGTAGACATGTGTGAAAAATAAGAAAACACTAATTTCATAGAAGGTATTATTTATTTGAAAAAAAAAATACAGTTACAACAGAGTACTCCATCAGTATACAGTTAGTTTTAATTTTCAGTTCTTAATGAGATGAGTTCAATCTGACCTTTGGTCCCATTATTTCTGAAATATTAGGTTCCAAACTTGAAATTTTCACTCTGAAATCCGACCGCATGTCAAGCCGATTCCTATATTTGTTTTTCATGAAACACATGGAATAAAATACTTGCTCACACCGACATGTGGTTAGAAATGGAAGGATGTTTTTCATTGCCTTATCTCCAAGTTTCTTGTAGTCCTTGCGTGCTGTAATTTTATCACTGATGAAAATGTTTATCATGGTACCACAGCTGGACAGATCCACAAGTTGATCTTGCTCTTCTTCTGTGAGGCCTTGGATTTTGTCTATTTCTTCACAGCTAAAGGGATTTCGAATCCATCTGTCGTCAGGGTCAGGTTCAGGGAAATTCTCTAAAAGTGGTGGCTAGGCTGCAGACGTCGAGTTTTAGTGTAGTTGATGATTTGAACTACTTCGTTAAGTATCGTTTGCAAAGGTTCAGGCAATCTTTTGGCTACTAACGCTTCACGATGGTTACAACAGTGAGCCCATTTCACCTCAGGGGCTACTGCTTTGTTACGAGCTAGAAGTCCTTTTGCCAGCCATTGCCTTTGCTCCATCCGTCGACAAGCCTACACATTTTTTTCCAGGTGACATCGTGTTCATTGAGATAATTATTTAGTGCAGTAAAAACTCGTCTGCTGTTGTATGCAGTAGTTCGTATGAAAAAAGAAAATCTTCGAACACTTGGTCCTCCATAAGAATCGTGCGAAAACCAACATTCTAGCTTTCATCCAGTCGTAGAGCGTACATGTCACTCATGCAAATTCTAGCCAGCAATGTTTCTTCGATGTTAACTGCCATATCAGTAATTCGTCTTTGAACAGTATTATTTGTGAGCGGGACACTTCCTATTACCTTAGCAGCTGCATCACCCAACATTCTCTTGCAAAGTATTATTGCTGATGGCAGTATAAGTTCCTCAGAAATTGTGTGGTTTTTCCCACATTTAGCAACAAGCTGAGCCACCTTGTAAGACGCAAGGGTTGCATTTTCATTTACATTTGCACCACAGTGTTTGGTAATTGTTTTACGAGATGTTTTCAACTCTTATAATTTATTTTTGAAAAAAATCTAATGACTTAGTTTTGTACTCTGGGTGCTTTGTTTCAAGATGGCGCCGGAGTTTTGCTAGTTTCATACATTCATTCGAAAGGCTTTCATAGCAAATTACACATTGAGGGTTAGGCTGTTGCTCAGGTCCAGTGAACGTAAAACCGATTTCCAAATAATCAGAGTTATATTTTCTAATTTTTCCAGTAAGCTTAACACCGATTGTGGAAGGGTTAGGTTCAAGGGACGCCGGCGATTTAGGTTCAATGGACACTGACAACTTCGGTTCGAGAGTCACTGACTTACTTACTTGAACATCAAATGCATTATCTTCCTCTTCATCTGTGGGCCTTTCTCGCTTTAACGAACCACTTCTAACCAACGGTCCATTTTTAACTACGCGAACTGTAGCTTCCGCGAAAATCAACGCTTTACAAACACTACTGTTTTAATACAGAATATTGAATGTGTAAACAACACGGTCTGTGAAAGCACTGGCAGTAAATTAACGATGGCTGATTGTCGTCTGAAATGGGAGTTTCTGTGTAAAGTGACTGTCAGTTGTCAGCTGCAAAGAGGCAGTGCGCGCAGTCTAACGTCATACAGCAGAACTATTTGCCTCTATCTAATTCTCTGCTCATGCACGAAGCGGCCAAAACAAAAAAATCTGTTATCATACGAAATATATTTAATATATATTTTTTATTCTAACAGCATCTTGCGGACCCCTCTGGCATAGCTTTGGCTTAGCGGACCACCTGTTGGGAACCACTGATGTAGAGAATATCTAATAATAAATCAAAACTTAAATATACAGACCTAAAACCGGTAGTATGTTTACTAAGTGCAACCGATATTTCTATAGCCATGTACGTCGATATTTTTTCGTTATATTTCCATACTTTTTTTCGATGTGTCGCGGGCCTATAATGATATTTTTAAATATCGATGTACCGGATTACAGGTATGTTTAAGAATATCACAGTCTTCACTGCTACCAGAAATACTAATCACAAATTTCACAGATTTTTGTGTGGGTAGCGTCTTCAGTGGGTACAGTTTTGATACAGACCGCCTCCCCGTTGAATGTGAATGCAACATTTCGACTACTGAAAAAGAGTAAACAGTTACAACAATGAACAGCTTCACGCAATAATGGATTGTTAGCATTCTTCTGTCGGCATTTCAGTTTATTTCATCATTGAAGTTAGAGGTTTCTCTTTGTGGTCTGCAAAATTACTTTCTCCATAGAAGAAAGAATCTGAATTGTGAAAGCATATGCGTAAAAAGGTTCGATTAAGGAAACTCGCGAAATTTTCGGTGTCAAGTATCTGGATAGAGGACTACCAGCAAAGAGAGCAATACACAGTCTGTACTGACTGGCGCACCTGTGGATGTGTGCAAAATGTAAAACGACAAAGAATTCCTTCAGTTCGCTCACCAGAAGTTATCACAGACATTCGTCGAAGAGTTATTTAGAATTCAAAAAAGTCTACACGTAAATTGCTCCAACAGGCGCATGTAAGTAGTGACTCTGGACTGAAGGACCTCAAACCTCTTAAGGCACCTGGATTCGATGGTATCCACCCAGAATTCCTGATCCATATGGGAGGAAAAGCTAAGAAATGGCTGGCAGAATTCTTCACTGACATCCTGCTGACTGGTCAACTTCCATCTGAGTTTTAAAAGGTGAAGATAATATCTGTTCTGAAACCTGGCAAACCCAGCAACAGGGTAGAAAACTATCGCCCCATTTCCCTACTCAGCTGCTGCTACAAGCTCTTTGAAAGGCTAATATATAACAGAATAAGTAGCGCTATCCTAGAGAACGTTCCAGTTGATCAGGCAGGCTTCAGACCAGGGCGTAGCTGCTGCGACCAAGTATTGTCTCTCACATCCTTCATAGAGTCAGGATACCAAATGAAGCAGAAAACATCTGTGGCATTTGTTGATCTTACTGCCGCCTTCGACACTGTGTGGAGGGAAGGCCTTATCTACAAATTTCTCCGCATCATACCCTGCAGAACAATGGCTCAACTGATTAACAGCATGCTAAGTGATCGGAAGTTCCAGGTAATCACTGGAAGCAACATAAGTAAGGAGAGGAAGCTGAACAACGGATTGCCTCAAGGATCAGTTCTCTCACCCTTACTGTTCAACCTATATCTATCTGATCTACCCGACACTTCATCCAGAAAATACTGCTATGCCGATGACCTGGCTCTAGCCGTCAAACACCAGGAAATGAAGACAACAGAAGAGATTTTAGCCAATGACCTGTCTGCATTAGACAATTACTTCAAAATCTGGAGACTCCAACCCAGTGTGAGTAAAACAGAAGTGTGTTGCTTCCATCTAAATAACCAGTTGGCGAACGTAGAACTGGAGGTAAGTTTCAGAGGCAGAATTCATCGTCACAACTGGAACCCAAAATATCTTGGTGTCATCCTGGATCGTACACTATGCTTCAAACAACACCTTCTTAACTTAGCTCAAAAGCTGAGGACTCGAAACAACATCCTATGCGGAACTACCTGGGGATCTTCAGCAACCACCCTGCGAACTTCAGCTCTGGGCTTGGTATACTCAAGTGCTGAGTATTGTGCACCTGTTTGGATGAATAGTCATCATACAACGCTTGTTGATACCCAGCTGAATACGACAATGCGCATAATATCTGGCACAATCAGATCTACTTCAGTTTATTGGCTTCCACTGTTAACCGGTATAATGCCTCCTGATCTACGCAGATGTACTGCCCTTATGAGAGAATTCCACAAGATCTCCAGGAATTCTACCCGTGCATAGCGACCTGCCACTTTTAAATCGCAAGAGACTGAAATCACGTCATCCAACTCTGTGCGATGCTGCTGACATGGTTGCTAAGAATTTCAAACCTCTTGAAGAATGGAAAGGTCGGTGGGAAGCAGTGACAGATGTGCACCTGCATAACATCTTCTCAGGTGCTAAACTTCCAAGTGGATTCGACTTACCACGCAAGACGTGGTCTACTCTCAACAGAATCCTTACCAGCCATGGGCGATGCAGGGATGCTCTCTTTAAGTGGAAGAAGCTGCCTGATCCAGCTTGTGACTACGGGGCTCCATACCAGACCGTTCACCACATTGTCAGTGAATGCAGGATTCGAGCCTATCACGGCGCCAAAGAGGACTTCCTGCTAGCAACTCCAGATGCAGTGCGCTGGATTGAAGGACTGGATATTCAGTTGTAAAGACAAACTTAAGTTTCTTGTGTGTCAATATGTACATATGTATATGTAATTTCATGATATGTCTGTATTAAGTGGCAGCGGATATTGAAAAGTCGTAATTTGAAGGCATATCGTGTGGCGAAAGTGAAGAAGAATTACGTGATCTCCTGAAAGGAATGAACAGTCTAATAAGCACAGAATATGGACTGAGAATAAATCGAAGAAAGACGAAAGTAATGAGAAGTAGCAGAAATGAGAACAGCGAGAGATTTAATATCAGGATTGTTGGTCACGAAGTAGATGAAGTTACGGAATTCTGCTACCTAGGCAGCAAAATAACCATGACGAACGGAGCAAGGAGGACATCAAAAGCGGACTAGCACTGACAAAAAGGGCGTTCCTGGCCACGACAAGTCTACATGCATCAAACATAGGTCTTAATTTGAGGAAGACATAACTGAGAATGTACGTTTGGAGCGCAGTATTGTTTGCTAGTGAAACATGGACTGTGGGAAAACCAGAACACAAGAGAATCGAAGCATTTGAGATGTGGTGCTACAGACGAATGTTGAAAATTAGGTGGACAGATAGGGTAAAGAATGAGGAGGTTCTGAGCGGAATCGAAAAGGAAAGCAATGTGAGGAAAACACTGACAAGGAGAAGGGACAGGATATGTGTTAAGACATCAGGGAGTGACTTCCATGGTAGTAGAGGGGGCTGTATAGGGTAAAAACTGTACAGGAAGACAGAGATTGGAATAGATCCAGCAAATAATTGAGGACGCAGGTTGCAAGTGCTTTTCTGAGATGAAGAGGTTGGCACCATTACAGAGCCTCGACCAGCTTGAACAGTCTCCTGCTGACATGCAGGGTCCATGGACTCATGAGGTTGTCTCAATACCCGTACACTTCCATCCGCGCTATACAATTTGAAACGAGACTTGTTCGACCAGACAACATGTTTCCAGTCATCAACAGTCCAATGTCGATGTTGACGTTCACAGGCGAGGCGTAAGGCTTTGTGTCATGCAGTCTTCAAGTGTACACGAGTGGGCCTTCGGCTCCGAAAGACCACGTCGATGATATTTCGTCGAATAGTTCGCACGCTGATATTTGTTGATGGCCCAGCTTTGAAATCAGCAGCTATTTGCGAAAGGGTTGCACTTCTGTTACGTTGAACAATTCTCTTCATTCGTCGTTTGTCCCGTTCTTGCAGCATCTTTTTCCGGCCTCAGCGATGTTGGAGATTTGATGTTTACAGGATTCTTGACATTCACGGTGTACTCGTGAAATTGTCGTGCGAAAAATCCCCACTCCATCGCTACCTCGGACATGCTGTGTCCCATCGCTCGTCCGCCGACTATAACACAATCTTCAGACTCACTTAAATCTTGATAAGCTGCCACTGTAGCAGCAGTATACCGAGCTAAGAACTGCACCAGACATTTCTTGTCTTACATAGGCGCTGCAAACCGCAGCGCCGTAATCTGCCTGTATTTGAATACGCATCCCTATACCAGTTTCTTTGGCGCTTCAGTTTATTAATGTAATAAAATGAACCAATATTTCGTGTGTTGTAGTTTGATGAACTTTCTCCCAGAGCAATCAAAGAACTCACAGTTATGGCCGGACGAAAGTAGTTTCGTTTGACCACAACAAAATCGGTCCATCGACTGCTTGGACATTATGATCTGTGGTCGAGGTCTATGATCTTCCTTCCTGATCAGCGTCATCCACGTCTTGTAGGCACTATTTCAGTACGACTGGAAGCGACATCGAATTTAATCGATATGCCGCCAGAATGTCACGGTGAATCTGTGTACAATTTAGATGTTGTTCCTGCAAAAGTCGTGCTGTTCAACATATTTATACTTCGGAGGACGTGTCCAGTTACTGCGCCGTTGCACTACCTTACTATGATGTGCATGTTACACGTACTGGAGCGTTCCGCTGTCGGAAACCTAGAACATTATGTATTCTCTTCTGACAATGCGTCATTCTTGTTGGGCAATGACCGTAGAATGCGACGACTTGTCTAATTTACTCTTTGAAGTCGCCTAGCAATTCTAAAATAGTTTATTGTACTTCCTGTTATAGTCGCTGTTGAACTTTTGGATAGCAGTTACCGTGGTCATATGGACCCTTCATTTCCCTTGTTTGGTAAAGTGGTGTCTGACAAGGGAAACCCCCCACTGCACCCCTCTCAGATCATTGTCAATACCAATGAAATTCGCCAACAGCCATGTAACTCAGGTGTTATTTTACTTCATTTTGACTGCCTGTTTCGGCATTCTACTATGCCATCTTCAGGTCCCACATGCATCTTTCAAAGTTAACGATGTGACTCCTGAGCTTCTACCAAGTCTTCGAACGAAGCATTTGTGAAACGGTTTGAATTCACGACATCCAGAAACATATGGCACTGTATGACAATATCGTTTATTTTGAGAGGTACATATGGGGTCTGAAGATGGCATAGTGGAATGCCGGAACTCGTCGTCAAAATAAAATAAAATAACATCTCAGTTACACGGCTGTTGGGGAATTTCATTGATATCGACAATTACTCAACCAGGTCGTGAGCCCTGTCCATGATGGATCAACACAGATTGATTGTACCAAATGGTTCACTTGGCTCAGAGCACTATGGGACTTAACATCTGACGTCATCAGTTCCCTAGAACTTAAACCTAACTAACCTAAGGACATCACACACGTCCATGCCCGAGGCAGGATTCGAACCTGCGACTGTAGCGGTCGCGCGGTTCCAGACTGAAGCGCCTAGAACCGGCGATTGAATGTGCCCTCAGATGTGGTGGTAAAGTGACCCAGTGGACAGCCAGCCAAAAACTGAATACAGATCAAGCGTAAAACAAGAAGGTGTACTCAACTGTGAAAAAAGAAGTGAGTTGTCCGTCCGGTCATTGGTCATTGGTGTATTTTTCCGCTGTATTCAAATTTGTGTCTGCGTCGTGGTGTAACGGCCGTTTGCAACAGCGAGATGTAATGAAGGGACCTCCAGACGTATGTACCTTCAGTTTGTTCTATACAGATACCACATGTTATGATTCTTGCGTTCAGTTGAGGAAGTTTTCACTCCTGAATGCCTTTCTTGTAACATACTTCACACCCGTTTATTTGTTGTTTTAGTTTCTGTGTGAGGTGAGTGCGGCATCTCTCCTGCTCTCACAGTTCATCACATTTGATTGCTATAGTAATACGAGGGTTGTTCACAAAGTAAGGTCCGATCAGGCTCGAAATGGAAACCACAGTGACAGTCCGATGAAGCTTTGCGCAGACGTGTTGGGCAATGTCTCTAGCATACCCGTTGACTGCATCACGTCGCTCTTTTCATTTCTGAGCGCACAGTGCGCACGTAAAGATTCCTAGAAAATACTGCCTCCCGCCAAGTATGAGGGCCTGGTGAGATTTCGCCTGATATCATACAGCCCACAAAATGTAACGGTCACGTGTATTCTTCGTCATGACAATTCTCGGCCGCACTCTGCAGGGGCAACGAAGATGCTCCTGCAACGTTTTCGATGGGAAGTGTTTGATCACCCAACATACAGTCTGTAATTGGCTCCCGTTGAGGTTCATCTCTGCTCACACGAGCCGTTGGTCATGACGACGACATTTTGGCACAGACGACAAGCTGCTTACCAGCGTAGAGAAATGGTGGAAAGCACAAGCGGATGCCTGCTGCGACGAGGATACTGGAAATTTGGTACAACGCTGCGATAAATGTATAAATCGGATCCGCGACTATGTGGAGAAGTAGCTAGGAAGTGTAGCAAACTGTTACAAATAAAACATTTTTGTTTTCACAGCCGGCCGCTGTGAGCGAGTGGTTCTACGCGGTTAAGTCCGGAACCGCGCTGCTGCTCCGATCACAGGTTCGAATCCTGCCTCGGGCATGGATGTGTGTGATGTCCTTAGCTTAGTTAGGTTTAAGTAGTTCTAAGTCTGGGGGACTGATGACCTCAAAGATGTTAAATCCCATAGTGCTTAGAGCCATTTGAACCATTTGATTTTCACAGTGGCTTCCGTTTCCTGACTGATCGGACCTTTCTTTCCGAACAGCCCTAATATATTCTTACCACATTATTCATATTCTGTAATCAGTGTATGGTGTGACATTTGCCAAGACTAGGGAAGGAGAACAGACACGTCAGTGACTGGACGGACAGTTAATAGTTTTGTGAAAAAAAAAGTTAGACACGAGGGTTTGTTGACCATGGATCTCCCGCCTCGCAGCCTCACACTGTGACCACTCAACCAGGACGCCTTCACCGCTCGCATTACCTCACTGCTGGATATGAAAACCTCGGACCGTTCGCTGTTTCTGTTTTACTTGTTTTTTCACACTTCAGTACACCTTTCCGTTTTCACGTTTGATCTGTGTTCCGTTTTTGACGGACTATCCACTAGGCCATTTTACCACTAAATTTGAGGGGTTTGCGATTGGGAGTTTCACCTTTGAGATACACTATGTGATCAAAAGTATCCGGACACCCCCAAAACATACGTTTTTCATACTAGGTGCATTGTGCTGCCACCTACTGCCAGGTACTCCGTATCAGCGACCTCAGTAGTCATTAGACATCCTGAAAGAGCAGAATGGGGCGCTCCGCGGAACTCACGGACTTCGAACGTGGTCAAGTGATTGGGTGTCACTTTTGTTATACGTCTGTACGACAGATTTCTACACTCGTAAACATCCTTAAGTCCACTAATTCCGATTGGATAGTGAAGTGGATACGAGAAGGGACACGTACAGCACAAAAGCGTACAGGCCGACCTCGTCTGTTGACTGACAGAGACAGCCGACAGTTGAAGAGGGCCGAAATGTGTAACAGTTACACATCTATTCAGCCCATCAAACAAGAATTCCAGACTGCATTAGGATCCACTACAAGTACTATGACAGGCGGGAGGTGAGAAACTTGGATTTCGTGGTCGAGCGGCTGCTCATAAGACACACGTCACGCCGATAAATGCGAAACGACGGCTCGCTTGGTGTAAGGAGCGTAAACACTGGACGATTGAACAATGGAAAAACGTTGTATGGAGTGATGAATCACGGTACATAATGTGGCGATCCGATGGCAGGGTGTGGGTGGGTGAATGCCCGGTGAACGTCATCTGCCAGTGTGTGTAGTGCCGACAGTAAAATTCGGAAGCGGGGGTGTTGTGGTGTGGTCGTGTTTTTCATGGAGGGGGCTTGCACCCTTTGTTGTATTGCGTGGCGCCGGCCAGAGTGGCCGAGCGGTTCTAGGCGCTTCAGTCCGGAACAACGCGGCTGCTACGATCGCAGGTTCGAATCCTGCCTCGGACATGAATGTGTGTGATGTCCTTAGGTTACTTAGGTTTAAGTAGTTCTAAGTCTAGGGGACTGATGACCTCAGATGTTACGTCCCATAGTGCTCAGAGCCATTTGGACCGTTTTTGTATTGCGTGGCACTATCACAGCACAGGTCTACTCTGATGTTTTAAGCACCTTCTTGCTTCCTACTGTTGAATAGCGATTCGGGGATGGCGATTGCATCTTTCAACACGATCGAGCACATGTTCATAATGCACGGCCTACGGCGGAGTGCTTACTCAACAATAACATCCCTGTAATGGACTGGCCTGCACATAGTCCTGACCTGAAACCTATAGAACACCTTTGGGATGTTCTGGAACGCCGACTTGGTGCCAGGCCTCACCGACCGACATCGATACCTCTCCTCAGTGCACCACTGCGTGAAGAATAGGCTGCAATTCCCCAAGAAACCTTCCCGCACCTGTCTGAACGTATACCTGCGAGAGTGGAAGCTGTCATCAAGGCTAAGGGTGGAGAAGCACCACTTTGAATTCCAGCATTACCGATGGAGGGCGCCACGAACTATAGTCTGGGAGACGAGTCTTTGGTATTGACAGCTCGGTAGCGTCTTTCCGTTGCCTAGCGACCGCAGGCAGGCAGCCAATGACGGCCTGACTTTGAGCGGGTAGCAAGGGCCACGTTGTCGCTCTGAAACCCGGTCGCGCGCGCTTATGAAACTTACCAGTGTCTCGCGTGCAGGCCGTGCGGTCGTTCGTCGTTTGTCTGAAGTTGAATTCGCAGTTTATTTCGTTTTTGTTGTTTTTAGTGTTTCTTTGTTTATGTTTCGTTGTAAACAATGTCTAGTGCGGCGGGTAGTACCAGCCCAACACAAGAAGTGAAACGGAGGAAGAAAAGTGTGCTACACACCCAGGCCCGTGAATTCGTGTGCTCTGTGAGGGATTACTTTGAGAAAGAAAAGGACAAAGGTGGGCCCTTAATTCCTGTTGTTCAGGTTGTGAAGAGAACTGCAGCAGCATTGAAAATAAGTAAGAACACTGTTGTAAAGATAGGGAAAGAACAGTAGATTGTGTAGATTGTGACGAGAGTGGCACAACAAAGTTGCACACACCAGGAAAGAAGCGACCGAGAAATAAGCAGGTGACAGCTTTGGGCGATTTTCAGAAAGACGCTATTCGTCGTCATATATACAGCTATTATAAGAGAAGGGAACATCCCACTCTATCTAAATTACTGGTGTCGCTTCAGAAAGACGATCTTTTTAAAGGAAGCAAATTTTCATTGCGTACAATGTTGAAAGACATAGGCTTCAGCTATTCACTGTTTAACGGACGCAAAATATTAATGGAAAGGACAGATGTAGTTGCATGGCGGTGCAGATTTCTGCGCAGGATCATGGGTGTGGAATTCGAAAGTATAGTGTGGTTAGACGAAACTTGGGTCAATCCCAGCCATTCCTTACGTAGAGGCTGGAATGATGGAACGCCCGAGGAGACAATGGCAGTGCCTGTTGGCAAAGGAGGGAGTATTATTGTCTTACATGCAGGAACATCGAAAGGTTTTGTGCCAAACTGCTTGAAAATGTTTCGGTCAAAAAAGACGGGAGATTATCATGAAGAAATGAACAGTGTAGTATTTCAAGAATGGTTCGAGACATCGCTTATGACGAATTTGACAAGTCCATCAGTGATTGTTATGGACAATGCGCCTTATCATTCCGTTGTTCACGATAAGGCACCAACCTTGGCAACAAAAAAAGACGATATCATTCAGTGGTTGAAACGGCGAAAAGTAGATTTCAGAGAAGATTTAAGGAAGGCGGAACTGCTCGAAATTGTGGCACAAAAGAAACCCCAATTTCCAACATATGTAATTGACGAGATTGCTAAAAGGCACGGGCATGAAATCGTTCGGCTTCCTCCATACCACCGTCACTTCAATGCAATTGAAGGAGTGTGGGCGCAGATAAAAAATTTCATTGCTGCAAACAATAAAAAATTCACGATCTCTGAAGTGGAAACTCTCCTTCCAGCAGCTATCAATAAAGTGACAAGCGAGACGTGGGCTAAAATTGTAAACAGCACTGCAAGTGCCATCAGAGAGGCGGCCAAAACCGAAGGGGTTGTGGAAGAATGCACCGAAAATTTAATTATACATCTGGGAGAGAGCAGTATAGTTCGAGTAGTGCTGAGGAAGACAATGTCAAATCAGATTCTGACAGTGATGTGAGTGGTGTTTTTCCATTACATAACTACAACGTATTCAGGAATGTAAGGAGGGAGTTTGCTATCGATCTACAACCAGATCATCATTTTGTGAGTACTTTCTTCAGATTATAACTCTTAATACACTGACCAATTATTCTGTAGCTTGTAGTAGAACAAATTAATAATGCTAATACTTAACAATGGAAACCAAAACTGCTAATGATCAACAACTTGCGAAAATAGTTTTCATTTCAATTGTGAAGTTTAACAAATAACCATATTATGTTTCAGCATCTTAAATACTTGTACTAAATAGCTCTTATCAGTTTTCGAGTTAATATATTTCAAGCATCAACTTTAAATAAATTCACGCGTACCAATACGACTTGTATTTTGTCTCGCTTTTATTTCTGCTGCTAGAGAATGCGTGTAGCAGACAGGGCGCCGCGTGCTGTGAGCCACGTTCGGCAACAGCGCCGTCTGCCCGCCGGAACTGTCAGTACCAATCACTCGTCTCACGGACTATAGTAAGTAATTTTCAGGCAGGTGTCCGGATACTTTTGGTCACATAGCGGAAACATGAGTGGCGACAGCATAACGCCCTGAGGGGCACTTGGCGGTGGCGTCGGTTGCAGCGCTGGCCGCTGCCCCCGTGCTGGGCTCTCGTCGCCCGCCACTGTCTTGCCCTGGGGCGTGCTTTCTCGGCACGGCTCAACTTTCACCGCAGCGCGCCGCCTGCCCTCGCCTAATCCCCGGCAGCCGCAGCATACCTAAGCCTGTACGTGTTACGTTCCAATCCACTCAGGGCTCTGCTTCCCGTCCAGCGTCCGTAGCCTTCCCCTCTAAAGACGTGTTTTTCATCGCGAAGCACACGAGGTGTGGTGTCATTCGTAAATGCTGCACGCTCTGGAACGGCCTCCCTACATCTCGCGGGACATACCGTGCTCCTCATCGCGATTTGTGACCTCAGCGCTCTCCAGCGGCAGTCCTTGGCTGCATCTGGCGCGCAAATCACGCAGCTTCTGTACGGAAATGGACACGCGTAAAATAGCAGCGTTACGATGTTGTTTGTCGAGCAAGAGCGGAGAAAACTGCGAAGAGGATTCCGGACTCGTCGATGGTTTGGCAGCGAACTGCTGGTAGATGGTTCAAATGGCTCTAAGCACAATGGGTATCTGTTTCAGTAGTGTTAGCGGTATTTCGTGATCAGAATCCATTTCTGACGCCAGCACTCCCTTCCTCCCCTTTCCCCTCACCCCCAAAAACGGCTCTGAGCACTATGGGACTTAACATCTGAGGTCATCAGTCCCCTAGACTTAGAACTACTTAAACATAACTAACCTACGCACATCACACACAGCCATGCCCGAGGCAGAATTCGAACCTGCGACCGTAGCAGCAGCGTGGTTTCAGACTGAAGCGCCTAGAGCCGCTCGGCCACATCGGCCGACTCTGCTGGTAGAGAAACATTATGCAATGCTGTACAACGATCTGAGACACACACTAACACAAGTTATTCGTTGACTCAATTGTGTCTCCAACTCACTTTCGGGTTTAAAGTGAAAATAATTAAAGTATACTGCCTAATGTCAGTTTTCGCATGGATAATATTCATATTCTCGATGTCGTATTGACTACCATCACTGAAATAGCGTACTTCATACAGTTTCAACATCCACATTCGTTTCGTAATTTCATTCGAAAGGAAGAGGATATTTTTTCGAAGCTGCTCACCACTGTTGAAAAAGATATTTGCTGGCAAGATACAGACTTGAAGAAGTCCATAAAACCAAGAGATAAGTGTGAATATATTACACAAAGATTCATAATAACGAAACCACCACCGTTAAGAAGATATTTGTTGGCAAGATACAAACTCGAAGAAGTCCATAAAACCAAGAAATAAGTGTGCATATTTTACGCAGAGATTCATAATAACGAAAATTCCAGTGTGTAACTTGCGTTTACTCAGACTGGCAGTCACGTTAAGCTGCTTCATTTTTGCCGACCGGTGTGCTGGTGACAGCTTATGCCAGTACACATAATAACATGAGGCAGTCCGCGAAAGCAAGAGATAGCTCGTATATACATTATGCTCAAAGTTTTGTGTTAGCAGAAGAGCCAACACCGTGTTACTAGAGCAGGCCGAAATGCACGCGTTTTAGCTCACGCAGGCTGGCGTGAGGAGGGAAGAACTATACTGACGTGAGGTCTGGAACATGACAAGGTATGACAATTCAGAAAGCGGACGTAATTAGTTGGATACTTAACTTAAATCCATTAATGATGAACGTCGCTCTTGACGGTACATGAGTCACAATATTATCTGTTCAGAAGACATTCTTGAAGTAATTGTAGTAACTGAATATGGTGCCTTGCTAGGTCGTAGCAAATGACGTAGCTGAAGGCTATGCTAAACTGTCGTCTCTGCAAATGAGAGCGTAGGTAGGCAGTGAACCATCGCTAGCAAAGGCGGCTGTACAACTGGGGCGAGTGCTAGGAAGTCTCTCTAGACCTGCCGTGTGGCGGCGCTCGGTCTGCAATCACTGATAGTGGCGACACGCGGGTCCGACGTATACTAACGGACCGCGGCCGATTTAAAGGATACCTACCTAGCAAGTGTGGTGTCTGGCGGAGACACCACACACAGTTTCATAATTGCAAAATGTTTCGTAATAGCAAAAACTTCGATCTTGTAACGTACGTTTACTTTCTGGCATTGGTCAGCAGCCAAGTTAAGATTTCTGGCCACTGAAGAAACATTCCAGTTGTTGGCCTGTGCAACTAGAATTGCAACAGATACATTGTTTATAGCAAATAATATCGGCTATTGCAGATAATTCTTCTATTAAATTAATGGGAAAGATCCAGAATCGTTTAGAATACAAAAGGGGAAAAAATTAAGGCTTTATTTAACAAAATATGCTGCAACTAAAATTTTTGACCACTTATATGGGGATATAAAATGTGTGACAGAGAGCGAAGTAAAATTTAAAAACAAACTGAAGAAGTTTCCCCTTGACATTCTGTAGAAGGATGTCTGTTATTGTAATCCATAAAAGGTGGTGGTTAGCAATTACTAACTCACGTTCGCACGTTTTTCTTTTTTTTTTAACTTATAAATGTTTTGCATGTAGCTATATTTACAAATTAACTTGCGATTTGAAAGTAAAATGACTCGTTTCACATCATCGCGATTTATCGTGCAAAATGATCCACGGGACATGAAACCAGCTAACTGGAACTGGGTGAGCGTTTCAGCCGCCTGGTAATCCAGGTAGGCGGTAGCAGCGACCGCTCACTGAGTTACACGAGCGTGGCGAGGCTCTGGCGTCGCAGGCGGCTCTCGGCGAATTACGTCGAGGCGCGCCGACTCACAATAAAGAAAAAAAGAAAACGAGTCGCAGGTCTCGGGTTATCGGACGTGTACGACACGCAGCAATCAGATTCCGGTAAAGCACATTACGGCAGGCGGGGCCGCAATCTCCTTTACCGCCTGTCCGCTTCGCAGACTGGAGCGACCGCGAGAGAGATGTGGGAAAATCGTGTCGGCTGCACCCTGAATCGTAGCCTCCACCTGCCTCAGAATATTACCTTAGCACCTCAGCACGGCGAGGCGCGGTGAACAAGGTGCTGGATTTGTAGCCTGCAGTTGCCGCCTTCAAGTCCCCATGTCACCTAACTGATCAGCGTTCCATAGAAAACGTTTCTTTCTTAAAAGAAAGCATCAGTGGGTACCCTTTCTCAGCCTTCTCCAGCGAAGTCAGCTATACACCGAGGAGACGAAAGTAATGCGATAGTGATATGCGCAACTACAAATGGCGATTGCATCGCCTACACAAGATACAAAAGGGCACTGCGTTCACAGAGCTGTCATTTGTATTCTGGTGATTCACGTGAAAAGGTATCCAACGTGATTATCGCAGCAAGACAGTAACTGATGGACTATGAACGCAGAATGTCAGTTGGAGCAAGACGCACGGGACACTACATTTCGGAAAGCGTTAGGAAATTTAATATGCCGACATCCACAGTGTCAAGATGTGCCGAGAATACCAAATTTCACTTCTCACTATGGATAACGCAGTGGCCGACGGCCTTCACTTAACGACCGAGAGCAGCTGCGTTTGCGTGGCGTTGTAGTGCTAACAGACAAGCAACTTTGCGGGAAATAACCGCAGAAATCAATGTGGGACTTACGATGAACATATCATTTGGGACAGTGTAGCGAAATATGGCGTTAATGGGCTTCCTAACGACAAGCAAAGTTGTGGGAAATAACCGCAGAAATCTACATCCTTACTCCGCAAGCCACCTGACGGTATGTGGCGGAGGGTACCTTGAGTACCTCTATCGGTTCTCCCTTCTATTCCAGTCTCCTATTGTTCGTGGAAAGAAAGATTGTCGTTATGCCTCCGTATGGTCTCTAATCTCTCTGACTTTATCCTCATGGTCTCTTCGTGAGATATACGTAGGAGGGAGCAATATACTGCTTGACTCCTCGGTGAAGGTATGTTCTCGAAACTTCAACAAAAGCCCGTACCGAGCTACTGAGCGTCTCTCTTGCAGAGTCTTCGACTGGAGTTTATCTATTATCCCCGTTACGCTTTCGGGATTACTAAATGATCCTGTACCGAAGCGCGCTGCTCTCCGTTGGATCTTTTCTATTAAGCCTATCTGGTACGGATCCCTCACCGGTTCAAATGGCTCTCAGCACTATGGGACTTAACATCTGTGCTCATCAGTCCCCTAGAACTTAGAACTACTTAAACCTAACTAACCTAAGGACATCACACAACAGTCAGTCATCACGAGGTAGACAAAATCCCTGACCCCGCCGGGAATCGAACCCGGGCGTGGGAAACGAGAACGCTACCGCACGACCACGAGCTGCGGACTCCCTCACCGGTGAGCAGTATTCAAGCAGTAGGTGAACAAGTGTAATGTAACCTACTTCCTTTGTTTACGGACTGCATTTCCTTAGGATTCTTCCAATGAATCTCAGTCTGTCCTCTGCTTTACCGACGATTAATTTTAAATCACTCCTAATGCCTACTCCCAGATAATTTATGGAATTAACTGCTTCCAGTTGCTGACCTGCTATTTTGTAGCTAAATGATAAGGGATCTATCTTTCTATGTATTCGCAGCACATTACACTTGTCTACATTGAGATTCAATTGCAATTCCCTACACCATGCGTCACTTCGTTGCGGATCCTCCTGCATTTCAGTACAATTTTCCATTGTCACAACCTCTCGATACACCACAGCAGCATCTGCAAAAAGCCTCAGTGAACTTCGGATGTCATCCACCAGGTCATTTCTATATATTGTGAATGTGGAGTTACGATGAACGTATCATTTGGGACAGGGCAACGAAATTTGGCGTTAATGGGCTATGACAATAGACGTCCGACACGAGTGGCTTAGGCCGGCCGGTGTGGCCGATCGGTTAGGCGCTTCAGTCTGGAACCGCGAGACCGCTACGGTCGCAGGTTCGAATCCTGCCTCGGGCATGGGTGTGTGTGATGTCCGTATGTTAGTTAGGTTTAAGTAGTACTAAGTTCTATGGGACTAATGACCTCAGATGTTAAGTCCCATAGTGCTCAGAGCCATTTGAACCATTTTTTCTTCTAGTGCCTTTGCTAACAGCACGATATCGCCTGTAGCAACTTTCCTGGGCCCATGAGCATATTGGTTCGACTCTAGACGACAGGAAAACCGTGGCCTGATGAGGTGAGTTCCAGTTTCAGTTGGCAAGAGCTGATGGTAGGCTTCGAGTGTAGCGCAGACTCTACGAAGCCATGGACCCAAGATACCTGCAAGCCACTTAGCGAGTTGGTGATAGCTCCATAATAGTGTGGGCCGTGTTTACATGGAATTAACTGGGTCCTGTGGTCCGACTGGAGCGATCATTGACTAGAAATGGTTATTTTCGGTTACTTCGAGGCTATTTGTAGCCTTTGGTAGACTTCATGTCCTAAAGGACGAAGGAATTTTCGTGGATGATAGTGCTTCATGTGACCGGGTCACAATTGTTCGCGATTGGTTTCAAGAACATTGTGAACAATTCTAACAAATGAGTTGACCCCTCAGATCGCCCGAGATTAATCCCATCGAACATTTATGTGACATAATGGAGAGGTCAGTTCGTGCACAAAATCCTGCACCGGCAACACTTTGGCAACTATGGCCGGCTATAGAGGCAGCATGGCTCAGCGCAGGGAACATCCAACGACTTGCTGAACCCATTCAGCGTCAGGTTGGTGCACCATGTCGTCCTAAAGGATGCCCGACACCATATTAGGAGGTGTCCCATGACTTCTGTCTCACCTCAGTGTATTACTGAACGCCTAAAACGGTGCCACGGCGCAGTGAGACGTTGTCTGACTACTTCCAGGAATAACAAAAATACGACTGTCATAATTATAATTATTGACCGAAATTAAAAATTTTAAAATGGCGTCGTATTCTAATCGTCAAGAGGCATAACCTTAAAGGTTCAATGCAGTAAGGCAAATATTATAGTTAGAAACTGTGTACACATTTTGAGACAGTGTAATTCATGACCCGCAAATTGTCCACACTTTATTCATCTAGTATTTGAGAAAGAAACCACCCCCAAGAAACTTTTCATATTATTTTCAACGTTTTCGATACTCTTTCTCACTGACACCGTCCACAAAATAACGAAGCAAGAAAAGTTTATCGCTTACTACATTTCCGCAGTTCACGCAGCAATATTTAAAAATCAGGCACGACGTTTTAGTATATTACTTCTTTGTTAGTAATTCTGTTCGCAACACATTTTGCAGACAGTATCCACGCATACAGTCGAAATAACCTGCACAAAATAATATAATTGTACCACACAGGGTTCACGAAATCTGCATCTACATCTATATTGTTCAAACCACTGTGAAAAGCATGGCAGACGGTACATCCCATTGTAACAGTCATAACAGTTCTTTCGCGTTCCATTCACACATTAAACGTCTCAAGACTGATTGTTTAAATGCCTCTGTGGGTGCTGTATTAACGTATCGTCTCTACTCCGGCAGCCACTACACATTTTGCTTTCCAAACAGGAAGTTCGGAGTAGGTATTAAAATCCATGGAGAAGAAATAAAAACTTTGAGGTTCGCCGTTTACATTGTGATTCTGTCAGAGACAGCAAAGGACTTGGAAGAGCAGTTGAACGGAATGGACAGTGTCTTGAAAGGAGGGTATAAGGTGAACATTAACAAAAGCAAAACGAGGATAATGGAATGTAGTCCAATTAAATAGCGTGATGCTGAGGGAATTAGATTAGGAAATGAGACACTTAAAGTAGAATGGAGTTTTGCTATTTGGGGAGCAAAATAACTGATGATGCTCGAAGTAGAGAGGATATAAAATGTAGACTTGCAACGACTAGGAAAGCGTTTCTGAAGAAGAGAATTTTGTTAACATCGAGTATAGATTCAAGTGTCAGGAAGTCATTTCTGAAAGTGTTTGTATGGAATGTAGCCATGTATGGAAGTGAAACATGGACGATAAATAGTTTAGACAAGAAGAGAATAGAAGCTTTCGAAACGTGGTGCTACAGAAGAATGCTAAAGATTAGATGGGTAGATCACATAACTAATGAGCAGGTATTGAATAGAATTGGGAAGGAGAGAAGTTTGTGGCACAACTTGACCAGAAGAAGGGATCGGTTGGTAGGACTTGTTCTCAGGCATCAAGGGATCGCCAATTTAGTACTGGAGAGCAGCGTGGAGGGTAAAAATCGTAGAGGGAGACCAAGAGATGAATACACTAAGCAGATTCAGAAGGATATAGGCTGCAGTAGGTACTGGGAGATGAAGAAGCTTGCACACGATAGAGTAGCATGGAGAGCTGCATCAAACCAGTCTCAGGACTGATGACCACCACCACAACAACAACAACAACAGGAATACTCATATACTACTTTTACCGTGTCATTTCCGAATTTACTTCCGTCAGAATCATTTGATTTATCTCAACTAAATTCTGTTATCCTTGTCTTACTTCTTTCACGATCACCTTAAAACCTCTTTTCAACACACTATCCATTCCGTTCAATTGATCTTCCAAGTCGCTTGCCATCTCCGACAGAATTACGTCATCAGCAAACCTCAGTGTTTATACACTGAAGCGCCAAAGGGACTGGTACAGGCATGCGTATTCAGAGATACGTAAACAGATGGAATACGGCCCTGCGGTCGGCAACGCCTTTATAAGACATGTGTCTCGAGCAGTTATTACATCGGTTACTGCTGCTGCTACGGCAGGTTATCAAGATTTAAGTGAGTTTGAACGTGATGTTATAGTCGGCGCACGGGCGATGGGACACAGCATCTCTGAGGTAGTGATGAAGTGGGGATTTTCCCGTACATCCCATTTCACGAGTGTACCGTGAATATCAGGAATCCGGTAAAATATCAAATCTCCGGCATCGCTGCGGCCGCAAAAAGATGCTACAAGAAAGGGACTAACGACGACTGAAGACACTCGTTCAACGCGACATAAATGCAGCCCTTCCGTAAACTCTGCAGATTTCAATGTCGTGCCATCAACAAGTGTCAGAGTGCGAACCAGTCTACGAAACATCATCCATATGAGCTTCCATAGCCGGAGTCCCACTCGTGTACCCTTGATGACTGCACGACACAGAGCTTTTACGCCTCGCCTGGGCCCGTAAACACCGACCTTGGACAGTTGATGACTGGAAACAGGTTGCGTGGTCGGACGAGTCTCATTTCAAATTGTATCGAGTGGATGGCCGTGTGTGGGTATGGAGAAAACCTCACGAATCCATGGACTTTGCATGTCAGCAGGGGACTGTTCGAGCTGGTGGAGGCTCTGTGATGATGTGGGGCGTGTGCAGTTGGAGTGATACGGGACCCCTGATACGTCTAGATACGAGCTTAGGCAATTTCAGCAGGACAATGCAACATCCCACACGTCCAGAATTGCTACAGAGTGGCTCCGGGAACACTCTTCTGAGTTTTAACACTTCCACTGGCCACCAAACTCCCCAGACTTGAACATTATTGGGCTATCTCGGATGCTTTGCAATGTGATGCTCAGAAGAGGTCTCCACCCCCTCGTAATCTTACGGATGTATTGACAGCCCTGCAGGATTCATGGTGTCAGTTCCCTCCAGCACTACTTCAGGCATTAGTCAAGTCTATGCCACACCGCGTTGCTACACGTCTGCGTGCTCGCGGGGGCCCTACACGATATTAAGCAGGTGTATTGGCTCCTCAGTGTATTTTTCCTCCCTGAATTTCTTTCCAAATTTCTTCTTTGTTTTCATTCCCGCTTTCTCACTGCTCAGTCCGAATAACGTCAGGGCTAGAGTACAATCCTGCCTAACTCCCTCCTCCAATACCGCTCATCTTTCATGTCCTTCGACTGTTGCAACTGCAGTCTGCTTTCTGTGCAAATAGTGACTAACTAATGCCTCCCAATATTTTACTCGTGTCACCTTCAGAATTTCAAGAGTGTCGTCTAATCAGTATTTTCAAAAGCTTTCTGTAGATTTATAAAATGCTATAAACATTGGTTTTCCTTTCTTAACCTATCTTCTAAAGCAAGTCGTAGGGTCAGTATGGCATCGCATGTTTCTATATTTCCCCGGAATCCGAAACTCATCTTCCCCGAGTTAGGGCTGTACCAGTTTCTGCGTTTTTCTGTAGAGAATTCTCATCAGTATTTTGCAGGTATATATTATCTAACTGATAGTTCGTTAATATTCACACCTGTCAGCACCTGCTTTCTTTGGAATGGGAATTATTACATTCTTTGTTAAACCCGATGGTATGTCGCCGTCTCATACATCTTTCATACCAGGCGGAATAGTTTCGTCACGGCTGGATCTCCCAAGGCTCTCAATAATTCTGAGGGGAATGTCATCTGCCCCAGGGGCCTTGATTCGATATAGATCTTTCAGTGCTCTGTCAAATTCCTCTCGCTGAATCATATCTCCCATCTCATTTTCCTCTATATCCTCTCTTTCTATAAAGTTACCTTCGAGTATATTCCCGAACATAGCCCTTCTGTATATGCACTCCTCCTTTCAGCTTTCCCTTCTGTGCTTAAAACTGTCTTGACATCTGAGCTTTTTATATCCATGCAGGTGCCTCTCTCTTCTTCAAATGTCTCTTTATTTTGCCAGTAGGTCGCTTGTGTCTTGCCCATAGTCATGTATACTTCTACGGCCTTGAATGTCTCCTCTGGCTATTGTTGCTTAGCTCTTTTGCACTTTTTGTCAGTTTCAGTTCTTTTACGGCTGGATTCCGTTTTGTCTGCTTATTTGTTGCATTTCTGTATTTTATCTTTTCTTCCATTTAATTCACTATCCCGTTTGTCGTCCAACCTGTTCTACTGGGCTATGTCTGTTTGCCTATTTGATCATCTGTTGTCTTCGCCATCTCATCTCTCAAGACAGCCCATTCACCTTCAGTTGTATTCCTTTCTCCTGTCTGTCAGTCGTTACCTATGCTCTCTCTGAAACTCCCAACAATCTCTGTTTATTTCATGATATCCACATCCCACCTCCTCAAATTCTTCAGTTTAAATCTGTTGTTCATAACCAATAAATTATGGTCGATGTCGACATTTGCCTCTTCAGATGTTTTGTAGTTTAAAAAAATGGTTCAAATGGCTCTGAGCACTATGGGACTTAACTTCTGAGGACATCAGTCCCCTAGAACTTAGAACTACTTAAACCTAACTAACCTACGGACATCACACACATCCATGCCCGAGGCAGGATTCGAACCTGCGACCGTAGCGGTCGCGCGGTTCCAGACTGTAGCGCCTAGAATTGCTCGGCCACCACGGCCGGCTTTGCAGTTTAAAATCTGGTTTATATACTTTCGTCGTATCATTATACAGGCTTATTCAGCTGCCCCTGCTGATGGGTTTTATGCAACCCACGATGCCTTCAAATACCAAGCGCAAGATTTCCACATTCTGTCACTCGTTGTGTGCAAACTATTAGTCCTACAGAAAAAATGAACTTCACCTTTTTCTAGGAAATTTAATGTAGTTAAATTGTGAACTTTGATACGTTTTCGATAGAGCCCGTAGGTTTCGAATTATTCGAGAAAAACATACAAAAGTGGTCTTCAGACGTGTTTTTCCTGAATAACTCGAAAGCCGCGGCCTCCAGCGAAAACGTATTCCTATTTCCTACAAAAAGGTCCTGTTCATTATTGTGTGGGACTACCAGTTCGTATGTAGCGAGCGAGAGAATATGAAAACCTCACTATGGCTTTTGATGGCGTTGCAGGTTTCACAACACCCATTGGCAGAGGCAACTGAATCACCGGGTGCAGTCCACCTGAAAATTTCTGGTTTATCTTAATCTCTTTCACGTACACAACCCTCTTCCACGATTCTCAAACCAAGGGTTTGCAATGATTGAACTATGCGTGCGCAAAGTTCTGCCAATCGGCTTCTCTTTCCACTCCTTTCCTCAGGACATGTTTTCCCACTATTTTTCCTTGCCTCTCTTTCCTACAATCGAATCCCAGTGCCCCTTCATGAAATGTTCGCCACATTACCTACAGCGCCCCATCATTAAATTTTCGTCTCCCTTAACTGTCTGAAGAATTCCCTTTACCTCCTCGTACAGCGTTGCAATCTCTTCCTCATATGTGGAAATAACAGGCATATAAATTTGTGCTGCTGTGGTGGGAGTTGACTTGGTGCCCACATTTGCCATGTCAATGCCTTCAGTTTCTAAAGGGAAGCCTAATGTAGGCAGACCACTCAGAGTACACACTGAAGTATGTAAGTTGGAATGATGCCCCCTTAATTTCTGGGTTGTAGGAGAGAATAAAAAATGTATTAGTTCTGTAATACGAACGCATAGATTGGAGATTACTATACGCCCTATAGGCATTGTCTTAATAATCATTTTTTTTAAATGATAGTAAACCTTGATGGCTATACAGGTCATTCCACTCAGTGCGTAGTTTTATTATTTAACCATTATTGTCTGTTTTTAGGACTGGAGTAAGAAAGAGAAATTCATCCAAGCAGTTCAGTTTTACAGGTCGTCCTCTCTGTGTATTCTGCGCGAAATGTGGGTTATATCAAAGTGATTCCGTTATCTGGACCACGTCCTCTGTACACGCTACATTTTGGCGGTGTTATGACCTACATCGTAAGAAGGGGTGTAGCTGGTGTTAACTTCACGGCTGACCATGAAACATTTACGAGAAAAGCAATCTCGCGGTGCCAAATTGAATAGTTGGATCATCCGATATGGGTAACGGTAAGGGGTCGGGGGAAAGCAATTTGCTCCTTCCTGCGGCACACGTAAGTGTTTTTGCCGCAGGGACAGAAATACGTCGGAGTCTCTCGTAACCTGATTTGCAGAAATGCAGAATTCATCTTGTAGAAAGCAACACTTCTTGCGGTTCTGCATTCGTAGACGAACTAAAGAACGTAGACGAACTAAAGAAACCGTGTGTGAAGCACGTGCAAAGTTGATGATACTGGTCTTAACCATTTTGTGGATAAATTCATTTTACATATATTAGAAAAATAATACACTCCTGGAAATTGAAATAAGAACACCGTGAATTCATTGTCCCAGGAAGGGGAAACTTTATTGACACATTCCTGGGGTCAGATACATCACATGATCACACTGACAGAACCACAGGCACATAGACACAGGCAACAGAGCATGCACAATGTCGGCACTAGTACAGTGTATATCCACCTTTCGCAGCAATGCAGGCTGCTATTCTCCCATGGAGACGATCGTAGAGATGCTGGATGTAGTCCTGTGGAACGGCTTGCCATGCCATTTCCACCTGGCGCCTCAGTTGGACCATCGTTCGTGCTGGACGTGCAGACCGCGTGAGACGACGCTTCATCCAGTCCCAAACATGCTCAATGGGGGACAGATCCGAAGATCTTGCTGGCCAGGGTAGTTGACTTACACCTTCTAGAGCACGTTGGGTGGCACGGGATACATGCGGACGTGCATTGTCCTGTTGGAACAGCAAGTTCCCTTGCCGGTCTAGGAATGGTAGAACGATGGGTTCGATGACGGTTTGGATGTACCGTGCACTATTCAGTGTCCCCTCGACGATCACCAGTGGTGTACGGCCAGTGTAGGAGATCGCTCCCCACACTATGATGCCGGGTGTTGGCCCTGTGTGCCTCGGTCGTATGCAGTCCTGATTGTGGCGCTCACCTGCACGGCGCCAAACACGCATACGACCATCATTGGCACCAAGGCAGAAGCGACTCTCATCGCTGAAGACGACACGTCTCCATTCGTCCCTCCATTCACGCCTGTCGCGACACCACTGGAGGCGGGCTGCACGATGTTGGGGCGTGAGCGGAAGACGGCCTAACGGTGTGCGGGACCGTAGCCCAGCTTCATGGAGACGGTTGCGAATGGTCCTCGCCGATACCCCAGGAGCAACAGTGTCCCTAATTTGCTGGGAAGTGGCGGTGCGGTCCCATACGGCACTGCGTAGGATCCTACGGTCTTGGCGTGCATCCGTGCGTCGCTGCGGTCCGGTCCCAGGTCGACGGGCACGTGCACCTTCCGCCGACCACTGGCGACAACATCGATGTACTGTGGAGACCTCACGCCCCACGTGTTGAGCAATTCGGCGGTACGTCCACCCGGCCTCCCGCATGCCCACTATACGCCCTCGCTCAAAGTCCGTCAACTGCACATACGGTTCACGTCCACGCTGTCGCGGCATGCTACCAGTGTTAAAGACTGCGATGGAGCTCCGTATGCCACGGCAAACTGGCTGACACTGACGGCGGCGGTGCACAAATGCTGCGCAGCTAGCGCCATTCGACGGCCAACACCGCGGTTCCTGGTGTGTCCGCTGTGCCGTGCGTGTGATCATTGCTTGTACTGCCCTATCGCAGTGTCCGGAGCAAGTATGGTGGGTCTGACACACCGGTGTCAATGTGTTCTTTTTTCCATTTCCAGGAGTGTAGATCGAAAACAGTCTTCCGTCGCGATCAGTATTACACTGAAAAAAAATTAAAGTTGATTGATTTTGAAAACCAATGAGGCATGACATATGTGTCTCACAAACATGACTAGGTCCTTCTTTCATTGGAACATAGGATTTTCAAAGTTAATTTTTATTTTGTACAGAGACTTCATCAATATGGTAAATATAGAAAAAAAGTGTAACAACTCAGAACCGAAAGACATTTATTCTCACGACAGTGAAAACGAAGCCAATTTTCAATGTAAAATTAGTAGTACTTTTCTTCAGGCTACGAAAATTTCTCGCTAGTTTGCAGCACCAGAGAGATATGAGACATGAAAGTCCTAACGCTTTAAACTAAGGATTACTTTAGGGGGACATATTCTATCATCCACTAAAGGATTACCAATATTTCGAGAATGGCAGAATGTCCATATGGCTGCCGATATCTATATTTACATTAACGGGCAGTGGAATTCCAAAGACCAAAAATTTAGAAGCTGACCAAACAGGTCTCAAGGGTCAAAATGGTTCAAGTGGCTCTGGGAACTATGGGACTTAACATCTGAGGTCATCAGTCCCCTAGAACTTAGAACTACTTAAACCTAACTAACCTAAGGACACCACACACATCCATGCGCGAGGCAGGATTCGAACCTGCGACCGTAGAGGTCGCGCGGTTCCAGACTGAAGCGCCTAGAACCGCTCGGCCACCCCGGCCGGCCAGGTCTCAAGGTATAGAATATTCGTCATCAGGGACTACGTTATCACATTAGATGATTGTAGATTGTTACTATTCATACAGTTGAACATGGCAAAATCAGGACTTTGTGGCCGTATTGTGCCCACCAGCAACTGATAATGGAAGAGGTGTAGGGTACATGTGACCATGCTGCTGCTTCAATGCGTACGAATACGCTTTCAGCTGTGATTCTAGGTTTTCCTTGCAGGTCAGTCACCGAAAGCAGTGGGGGATGGAACTGTTACATGTTGCGTGTCACGTGTTATTGCGTGTTGTCCAGAAATGTGCGGCTGAAGCTCATAAAATGCTGGGTAAGACATACGGCGAGGCACCTGTTAGAGAAAGAACGTGCAGAAAACGGTTTCAACGCTTTAAGAACAGTGATTTTGACGTCGAAGGCCTGCATGACGGCGGAAGAGAAGCTACTGAAATCGACGGAAAAATTCAAAGCAGATCGTTATCGAAAGCATTTGATGTATTTGAGCCGAGCACTGAAAGACAAACGGCCACAGTACGGCGAGAGACATGAAAAGACAATTTTGCAGCTTGACAGTGCTCGACCCCGTGTTGCAAAACCCGTCGAAGCAAACCTGCAGACGTTGAAATGGGAGGTCCTACCCAAGCCACCGTATTCCCTAGAGATTGCTCCCTCTTATTACCAGCCCTTTCCGATCAATGACACACGGTCTGGCTGAGCAGCATTTCCGGTCATAAGAAAAAGCGCAAAGTTTGATCGATTCATGGATCTGCTCGAAAGACGCCTTGTTCTTCCGCCGTGGGATTCGTTTGCTGTCCGAAAGATGAAAGAAATTAGTGGCCAGCGTTGAGCAACACTTTGAATCGTAATTTTTTTTTGTACGTTTTGCACAATAACGCCTCGAACTTCGAGAATAAAAAAGGAGGAAGCGAAGTTGTAGATATAAAAAAAATAAGACGTGAACATTTTCTTCAATCAAAATTTTCATCATTGCCTAACACCAGTATTAAATAAGAGTTTTTTCGGTTATGGAAGGGTGAAATGTCAGCAAGGGAAATAAAGCGTGCATGTAACTATGTACGACTATTTTCCGGTTACCTATCTTCGTACACATATCAAAAAAATTTTGCATCACCTCGGTTCCGAGAGTTCAGGAACGTGTACAGAAAATTGGAACAGAGATCAACATAAACATCATTTCCGCCCTTTTTATTGCTCATGATGCCGGCCGGAGTGGCAGAGCGTCTCTAGGCGCTACAGTCTGGAATCGCGCGGCCGCTACGGTCGCAGGTTCGAATCCTGCCTCGGGCATGAATGTTTGTGATGTCCTTAGGTTAGTTAGGTTGAAGTAGTTCTAAGTTCTAGGGGATTGATGACCTCAGAAGTTAAGTCCCATAGTGCTCAGAGTCATTTGAACCATTGCACCTGAAAACCACACATTGTATGTTGTACCACCATACAGCGAGACCTTCAGAGGTGGTGGTCCAGATTGCTGTACACACTGGTACATCTAATACCCCGTAGAAATGATGCATGCCTGTATTCGTCGTGGCATACTATCCACAAGTTCATCAAGACACTGTTGGTCCAGATTGTCCCACTCCTCAACGGCGTAGATCCCTCAGATGGTCGGTGGGTCACGTCATCCATAAACAACCCTTTTCAATCCATCCCAAGTATGTTCTGTAGGGTTTATGTCTGGAGAACATGCTGGCCACTCTAGTCGAGATATGTCGTTATCCTGAAGGAAGTCATTCACAGGATGTCCACGATGGGGGCGCGAATTGTAGTCCATGAAGATGAATGCCACGCCAATATGCTGCCGATATGGTCGGAGGATGGCATTCACGTATCGTACAACCGGAACGGCGCCTTCCATGACCACCAGCGGCGTACGTCGGCCCCACATAGTGGCACCCCGGGAGCGGTCCATTCGGAATGTTGTTGGGCCCAGCTGCACCGCGCTGCATGGTGTCGTGGTTGCAAAAATAGACCTCGCCATGGACGTCAGGACTGAAGTCGCGCATCATGCAGCCTATTGCGCACAGTTTGAGTCGTAACACGACGTCGTGTGACTGCAGGAAAAACATTATTCAACATGGTGGCGTTGCTGTCAGGAGTCCTCCGCTACCTACCGATAGTGGCTCGGTCATCCACTGCAGTAGTAGCCCTTGGGCGGCGTGAGCGACGCATGTCATCGACAGTTCCTGTCTCTCTGTATCTCCTCCCTGTCCGAACAACATCGCTTTGGTTCACTCCGAGACTCCTGAACACTTCCATTTTTGAGTGCCCTTCCTGGCACAAAATAACAATGCGGACGCGATCGAACCGCGGTATTGATCGTCTAGGCATGGTTGAACTACAGACAACAAGAGCCGTGTACCTCCTTCCTGGTGGAATGACTGGAACTGATCGGCTGTCGGACCCCCTCCGTATAATAGGCGCTGCTCATGCATGCGGGTTTAGTGACATCTCCTGAACAGTCAAAGGGACTGTGTCTGTGATACAGCATCCAAGTCAACGTCTATCTTCAGAAGTTCTGGGAACTGGGGAGATGCAAAACTCTTTTTGATGTGTGTGTAGTTTACCAGTCTTTGTTAAGTGGGTGGACTGATGTCTAGTGTGCGCTGTTGAAATTTTGATTGGCAGCCATTAAAAAAATTAACAGTCCGATATTCAAAGAAAATTTAAACAACCTGCTATCCCACAAGATGTTTCGAAAATTCACTGTTAGTAGAAGAAATGGAAATGTAATTGCAAACATCTGGAACTAGCAACCCGGCCGGGCTTCGCGTCGGATGTACGGCCGAAGGACTTGTTCGCTGTAGCGATAATGAATGATACACGCAAACCTTCTTCGTGAATTAGTCTGTTAGTGACAACTGTATCCAAATCCCTACAGTGGTTCCCGAGATTGGTCTCCCAGTATAGAGAAACAAACGCGACGAAGAACTTTAATTTATTATGCGTATATATGACAATGTAACTGACTAAACATCTGGGTAACTAGAGGCCAATAACTATAATAATAAAATAAAGTAAAAATTCTGCCAGTATCTCGTCTCCTACCTTCCAAACTTTACAGAAGCTCTCCTGCGAACCTATATCCTTTCTTTCAGGAGTGCTAGTTCTGCAAGGTTCGCAGGAGAGCTTCTGTAAAGTTCGGAAGGTAGGAGACGAGATACTGGCAGAAGTAAAGCTGTGAGTACCGGGCGTGAGTCGTGCTTCGGTAGCTCAGATGGTAGAGCACTTGCCCGCGAAAGGCAAAGGTCCCGAGTTCGAGTCTCGGTCGGGCACACAGTTTTAATCTGCCAGGAAGTTTCATATCAGCGCACACTCCGCTGCAGAGTGAAAATCTCATTCTGGAAACATCCCCCAAGCTGTGGCTAGGCCATGTCTCCGCTTTATCCTTTCTTTCAGGAGTCCTAGTTCTGCAAGGTTCGCAGGAGAGCTTCTGTAAAGTTTGGAAGGTAGGAGACGAGATACTGGCAGAAGTAAAGCTGTGAGTACCGGGCGTGAGTCGTGCTTCGGTAGCTCAGATGGTTGAGCACTTGCCCGCGAAAGGCAAAGGTCCCGAGTTAGAGTCTCGGTCGGGCACACAGTTTTAATCTGCCAGGAAGTTTCATATCAGCGCACACTCCGCTGCAGAGTGAAAATCTAATTCTGCAGCTAGTGGAGAGCTGTCCTGGAGTGACATTATGTGGGACCAACGTACATTATCTGTGGTTGTCGAAGGCACTCTCACTTCTCTACGGTACAGGGATGAGATTCAGCAACCAGTAGTGGGGCGTATCGCAAACATTTTGGTGAAAAATTCATCTTGACGGATGATAACCTATGTACTCATCGTGCTGTTCTCGTAAACACTTTTCTTCAGCGTGGTAAGATCACCAGAATGAAGTGACCTGCCTCTTGCCCGGACATGAGTCCACTCGCACGTGTGTGTGAGACCAGCCGAAACGATCTGTCGCTGACGCCGACAACGAGCACATAGTCTGCATGGCTTGCGCAGAATCGCCTTTGAAGAGTGGGAGAATTTGAAACAGGGCTGACTTGACGATCTCCTAGATGCTGTGCCACGACGGATTCAAGCCTGCATCCGAGCAAGGAGACGTTCCGCCAAGAATTTTATGCTCAATAATTACGACGTTTTTGGAGAACGAAAATCTCCTCTACAAAAATACACATGAATTCCACAAATAGAGATCTTGCGAAACTCGTCTTGCTCTGTTCCTCCATGAGATTCATAGGGCTCTAAACAAAGGAATTCAGGTTGATACCGATGTTCCTTGACTTCAGGAAGGTATCTTACACACTGCCGCTTAGCGCAAAAAGTACGAGAGAATAGAGTATCGGACCAGATTTGCGTCTGGATTCACGACTTTCTTGCCGATAGAACTCAACACTTCGCTCTTAAAGAAAGAAAATCGACAGCTGTAAGGACAATTTCCAGAAATGTGGTAATGCCTCTGTAAACAGTAAACATCCTACGTGTTTTCAAAACATGTGACGTCACGCCACGGCGCGGAAGCGGAATCTTGCTGCAGTCGGTAGCGAGCCACCGTGTGAATCGGACGATACACTTGCGAAATCAGGTAACCCCAAAGCCAATAATCGCACAGACTGAGGTCTGGGGACCTGGGAGGCCAAGCATGACGAAAGTGGCGGCTGGGCACACGATCTTAACCAAACGACGCGCGCAAGAGATCTTTCACGCGTCTAGCAATAAGAGGTGGAGCGCCATCCTGCATAAACATCGTAAGTTCCAGCAGGTGTTTATCAGACAGGCTGGGGATGATGCGATTCTGTAACATATCGGCGTACCTCTCACCCTCACCTCACGGTAGCAGTTACAAAACCAGAATCACGCATTTCCTCGAAGAAAAAAGGCCCGATAACGGTAGATGTGGTAAATCCAACCCATACCGTGACTTTCTCGTCGTGCAATGGAGTTTCCACGACAGCTCTAAGATTTTCGGTAGCCTAAATTCTGGAGTTGTGGGCGTTGACAGACCCTCGGATCGTGAGATGAGCTTCGTCGGTCCACAACACGTTACTCAACCAATCGTCATCTTCCTCCATCTTTTGAAACGCTCTCACCGCAGATGCCCTCCGCTTCAATAGATCGCCATGTAACAGTTCATGATGTCGATGGATTTTGTACGGATAGCATCGGAGGGTACGCCTCAGTCCCAACCAAACAGTAGTGTATGGTATGCCGGTGCGACGTGCGACTGCACGAGCGCTGACTTCCCCGTGCATAGACGAACCCGCTACAGTCTCCATTTCTTCCTGAACTGTCTCAGCAGCATTACGCCTTGTGCTCGGTCGGCCACTACGGGGTCTATCGTCTAAACAACCCGTGGCTTCTAACTTCGTAATCATTCTCGCCACAGCTGCATTTGTCAACGGACCTTTACCCGTTCTAATCCCCTTCCTATGGCGATAGGATCGTAACGCTGAACTAGCACATTCCCCATTCTGATAATACAGCTTCACTAAAAGCGCCTTTCCAGGTAACGTCAACATGCTGCGACTGGTGGCCCATCTGATTCTCTCTCTCTCTTTTTTTTTTTTTTCTTTATTGTTATTTTAAAGCCTGCACAACAGGCAGGCTGTCAGCAGCACACTACGCTGCTCTTCAGCCATAGAATATACAAGCAGAAAAAAACAGGAGAAGACACATAAGTTACAGAATGTGGGCAATAAAACAGGAGACACATAGAGACAAACACGGAGCCGTTCACACTCGTCGATAATCCACACTGCTAACTGATGAGACGACGCACAAACACTGAAGATGACGATGGCACTGGTGAACGAGGGAGTGTGACGGGGAACACTGAACACTAAACACGACGGCACACACTAGACACTGATGGCGATGATCTCCGGCGCGCGAATGTTCACTATGCGTGTGCGAGTCCGGGGACCTGCCAAGAGAGGAGGAGGAGGAAGGGGAGTGGGAGAGGGAGAGGGGAGATTCTCTCTCTCATTACAGCTCCTTTTATACACGATTGTCATGCGCAGTCACTGACGTTTTGCTGTCCAGCGCCATCTGTCGGACATGTTATGAACTTTGTTTTTTTTTTTTCCTAATAAAACCCCACGTCATTCCAAGCATGTGTATCAATTTTTACCTCTCTATCTATATTATTCCGTGCTTTATTCAGTTTTCAAATTTATACTTACTTTTTGATCACCCGGCTGCGAAAAGACAACCGCGCTGCCTCCGAACCCGAGGTCGGTTCGCATATAGAGATGGGCGAACTCGTTCATCCTTGGGAACTAGTTCACTGCTGATCGTTCTTTTTTGGGAACCGTTCATTTTTACTCGTTCACCGTTCATTTGTGCTTGGTATATGGTTCTTATGAAAAACTGAAAACTAGTATTGTGGGTGACTGAAGGCTGGAGGGCACCAAGAGGGGGCACTTGCCTCCCCTCTGGAGTATAGAGTTTTTATTCATTACAGAAATCTTACACACTTTTAGAAATAATTTCTGTGATTGTGCAGAACCTCTCGTTTAGCCAACCGTAGCCTTCTGTGGCTGATCGCAGGGAAATAATATAGGGTGGCGCGCGGAAAACCGGCCCCGAGTAGAGAATGCTCGCCAATTACGGACGATGTGTTGGCCGTTACGAGCAGATACAACAAACAGACAAACATGTAATAATTAGGCAGTGAAGAAATTAGAAGCTAATGCAAGCAACAATTGCGAAACAATGGCTGACGATGTGTAGAGAGCTGGAGAAGAGAACATGAAAATCTCACGCGACGCGCATGGGCTATAGCCTTGTAAACCTGTTGGTGGCTGTTTCCCAACTTAATAGATAACAAGTGTCATGTATAAAATTCTTCGTTTCGACTTCCACTACATGGCTATGCTACGTTTTCAACAATAATCGTTTACACCCTATATATACTTCACTTTGTCTCTGAGTTCGTAGGCGAAGTAGAGACTTTATGGAAGCATAAAATAAAATGTGGTTTTCTCATACTTGCGTCACACGCTTAGTAAAAATTAGGTTTTTATGTTGCATTATTAAAGTTAATGCAGCAATAATAATTAAGTTTGCAGTAGTAAAGCTTTTGGTTTGCAAGCTCCTTCTGAAGAAATGTTTTTGAGATAATAAGTAAATACGATTTTATGGCAATCTATGTCTTTTCAAATGGAGAGGCACCGCTTTTCCTACTGAGCCAAAATGACCCACAAACCACTTTTTTCTCCAAAGAAACCAAACTAGCAGGTAATGCAAATTGGAAACAACCAAACTTAAAAATAATTAGAGCCTTCCTAAATGTGATGTTTTGTATATGAAAGATACACGAAAATCGTTCTATATGAATTTTCTTATACTAAAAAGTAAGCAAATTATTGAAAGTTAGCTGCTAAATCAAGTCGATGTAACCAAAAAATATATGATAAACAAAAAAAAATAAATTGCCTTGTTACAAGTATGTCTTCTGCTGTTCATCGACATAATGAAGTGAGCTGATATGCCCTTTTGTTACCTGAAAAGACGTACCTATTACATAGAACGTAATTTTTATGTAATTTACGTAACTATAAAATACTTTCTGATTGCCGGTTGTGGATGCTGAATAGCCAGAACCAAGTGCAAGAACAGTTTGCATGTAAAATGGACCAGCGCAGTGAACGAAACGAACAACTGGATACTGGACTAACTAGGAGCAGTCAGCAGTGGAACTGCTCGGTCGGGCACACAGTTTTAATCTGCCAGGAAGTTTCATATCAGCGCACACTCCGCTGCAGAGTGAAAATCTCATTCTGGAAACATCCCCCAGGCTGTGGCTAAGCCATGTCTCCGCTATATCCTTTCTTTCAGGAGTCCTAGTTCTGCAAGGTTCGCAGGAGAGCTTCTGTAAAGTCTGGAAGGTAGGAGACGAGATACTGGCAGAAGTAAAGCTGTGAGTACCGGGCGTGAGTCGTGCTTCGGTAGCTCAGATGGTTGAGCACTTGCCCGCGAAAGGCAAAGGTCCCGAGTTAGAGTCTCGGTCGGGCACACAGTTTTAATCTGCCAGGAAGTTTCGTATCAGCGCACACTCCGCTGCAGAGTGAAAATCTCATTCTGGAAAGTAAAAATTGTTTCTATGTGTCCATCTTCTACTGCATCACTTATAAAAAGCTTCTTTGTCGTCTTTGTGTATATTGTTTATTGCCCGCGTTTCACTTCGATACAAGGCTACACTTCAGACTAATTCTGCAGCTAGTGGAGAGCTGTCCTGGAGTGACATTATGTGGGACCAACGTACATTATCTGTGGTTGTCGAAGGCACTCTCACTTCTCTACGGTACAGGGATGAGATTCAGCAACCAGTAGTGGTCATGCGAAGTACGACGAGTGCGGCCGAGGGAGACCGAGACTGAGACGAGCACACGGCCAGGGCTGGAACGAGAACTGCCGAAGTGACCGCCGCGACCGAACTGAACTAGTGAACTATGAACCGATCGTTACTCGTTCCCGGGAACTATAAGTAGACCGCCGCGACCAGAGTGAATTATGAACCGATCGTTCCTTGGAATTCGTTCCTCGGCCTTACGTTCATCTTGGTGAACCGTTCCTTTGCACCCGTTCGTTCGCGAGCTACCCGTCTCTATTCGCATAGGACCACCTCCGTAACATCCCTCGTTTCTGGCGTGATACGGGAGTGCCCACCAGTGATCGTAAGCGGGGAGGCGGTGTGTTGCGTAGGTCCCGGCGTGCCCGCCGCGCTTCCCCTGGGAAATGCCGCGCCGCCCCCCGCCCCTTCCGCCCCTCCAACTCGGCAGGTGGCGTGCCCGCCTGCGCTCGGGACGCCCACAAAAAACAGCCCCGCCCCCTGGCGCTGACCTGCCGAGGCCCTTCGCACTGCAGGCGATGAATCTGACCCGCCTCGCACTAAGCCGTCCTCACACGGGACGTGTTTCGTGTTTTCCATCGCGGAGAACACCAGACGTGGTGTCCGCCGTCGTTGCTGCACCTCCCTACACCTCACGAGACATAACGTGCTCCTCATCGTGATTTGCGACCACAGCGCGCTCCAGCAACAGTTCTTGGCTGCGTCTGGCGCCCAAATCACACAGCCGTGAAATAGCTGCGTTGACTCTGTTGCTTGTCGAGGAAAAGCGGAGAAAACTGCGAAGAGGATTCTGGACTCGGCGATGGCTTGAGCAGCGAACTGCTGGTATAGAAACACTACGCAGTGCTGTACAACGGCATGAGAAACACACTAGAAGTCATTCGTTGACTCAATTGTGTCTCCATCTCACTTTCGGATTTAAATTAAATACAGTCCAAGTATAGGGCATAATGTCAACTGTGGCTTGCCTAATATCCATATTCTCGATGTTATATGGACTACCATGCACTCTAAAATAACGTACTTCGTACAGGTTTCAAGATCGGCATTCTACATCTACATGGATACTCTGCAAATCATATTCAAGTGCCTAGCAGAGGGTTTATCGAACAACCTTCACAATTCTCTATTATTCCAATCTCGCACAGCGCGCGGAAAGAATGAACACCTATATCTTTCCGTACGAGCTCTCTTTTCCCTTATTTAATGTGGTGGTCGTTTCTCCCTATGTCAACAAAATATTTTGGCATTCGAAGGAGAAAGTTGGTGATTGGAATTTCGTGAGAAATTCAAAAAATGGTTCAAATCAGTCCCCTAGAACTTAGAATTACTTAAACCTAACTAACCTAAGGACACCACACACATCCTTGCCCGGGGCAGGATTCGAACCTGCGACCGTAGCGGTCGCTCGTTTCGAGACTGAAGCCCCTGGAACCGCTGGGCCACACCGGCCGGCGAGAAGATTCCGTCGCAACGAAAAACGCCTTTGTTTTAATGATGTACAGCCCAAATCCTGTATCATTTCTGTGACACTCTCTCCCATATTTCACTATAATACAAAACGTGCTGCCTTTCCTTGAACTTTTTCGATGTACTCCGTCAGTCCTATCTGGTAAGGATCCCACACCGCGCAGCAGTATTCCAAAAGAGGACGGACAAGCGTAGTGTAGACTGTCTCCTTAGTAGATCTGTTACATTTTCCAAGCGTCCTGCCAATAAAACGCAGTCTTTGATTAGCCTTCCCCACAACAGTTTCTATGTGTTCCTTTCAACTTAAGCTGTTCGTAAATGTAATACCTAGGTATTTAGTTGAATTTGCGGCTTTTAGATTAGACTGATTTATCGTGTAACCGAAGTTTAACGAGTTCCTTTTGGCACTCAACTGTATGACCTCACGCTTTTCGTTATTCAGGGTCAACTGCCACTTTTCGCACCATTCAGATATTTCTTCTAAATCGTTTTGCAGTTTGTTTTGGTCTTCTGATGACTTTATTAGTCGATAAACGACAGCGTCATCTGTCAACCGAATACGGCTGCTCAGATTGTCTCCCAAATCATTTATATGGATAAGGAAGAGCAAAGGGCCTACAACATTACCCTGGGGAACGCCAGAAATCACTTCTGCTTTACTCGATGACTTTCCTTCAGTTACTGCGAACTGTGACCTCTCCGACAGGAAATTACAAACCCAGTCACATAAGCAATTTCACTACAAGTCGCTTGAGTGAAAAGCCTTCCGGAAATACAGATATCGATCTGATATCGCCGGCCGGTGTGGCCGTGCGTTTCTAGGCGCTTCAGTCTGGAACCGTGTGACCGCTACGGTCGCAGGTTCGAATCCTGCCTCGGGCATGGATGTGTGTGATGTCGTTAGGTTAGTTAGGTTTAAGTAGTTCTAAGTTCTAGGGGACTGAAGACCACAGATGTTAAGTCCCATAGTGCTCAGAGCCATTTTTGATCTGAAATCCCTCGTCAATAGCACTCAACACTTCATGTGCATAAAGAGCTCGTTGTGTTTCACAGGAACGATGTTTTTTAAACCCATGTTGACTGTCTGTCAATAGGCAGTTTTATTCCAGGTAATTCATAATGTTTGAACACAATATATGTTCCGGAATCCTGCTGCATATCGGCGTTAACGATATGCGCCTGTAATTTAGTGGATTACTCCTACTACCCTTCTTGAATATTGGTGTGACCTGTGTAACTTTCCAGTCTTTGGGTACCGATTTTTCGTCGAGTCAACGGTTGTATATGATTGTTAAATATGGAGCTAATGCATCAGCATACTCCGAAAGGATCCGAATTGGTATATAGTCTGAGCCAGAAGACTTGCTTTTATTTAGTAATTTAAGTTCCTTCACTACTCGGAGGATATTTACTTCTACGTTACTCATGTTGGCAGCTGTTCTCGATTCGAATTCTGGAACATTTACTTCGTCTTCTCTTGTGAAGGCATTTAGGAGGGCTGTGTTTAGTAAATCTGCTTTGGCATCACTGTCTCCGATGGTATCTCCATTGCTATCGGGCAGAGAAGGCAATGATTGTTTCTTGCTGCTAACATACTTCGTATACGGCCAGAATCTCTTTGGATTTTCTGCCATGTTTCGAGACACTCTCGTTTCGTAATCTCAGTCCAAAGGAAGAGGATATTTTATTGAAAAAAAAAAAAAGATCTTTACTGGTAACATACAAACTTGAAGCCGTCCATAAAATCAGGAGTTAAGTGTACATGTTTTACACAAAGTTTCGTAATAACGAAAACTTCCAGTGTGTAACTTGGGTGCACTTTCCGACATAGAGTGGCAGTCACGCGAAGTTTCGGGCCACTGGGGAAACATTCCAATGGTTGGCCTATGGAACTAGAATTGAAGCAAATATATTATTTACAATAAATAACGTCGACTATTGCAGATAATACTCCTGTTAAATTAATAAGAAAATTCCAGAATCTTTTACAATACGCAAGGTGAAATAAATTGGAAATTTCTCTCTAATATTCACGACGCTATCAACTGCACTGTGGCTTTGACTTATCTGTAGTTCAAATGGTTGGTTCAAATGGCTCTGAACACTATGGGACTTAACATCTGTGGTCATCAGTCCCCTAGAACTTACAACTACTTAAACCTAACGAATCTAAGGACATCACACACATCCATGCCCGAGGCAGGATTCGAACCTGTGACCATAGCGGTCACGCGGTTCCAGACTGAAGCGTCTAGAACCGCACGGCAACACCGGCCGGCATATCTGTAGTGTCTCAGTTACATGGTATACAGGCTGGACGGAAATTCCCGTTACAGACTTCTGGGACTTGTAGAGGGGAGTCAGTTACATTGTATTTTGAATAGGAACCCATGTCCGGAAACGTCATCCAACGAGACTACAGAGCGTCAACGTTATAGGCGCGGGTGTCTGTAAATGTACGTATACACGGGGTGATTCCGTGATGATGTTACAGACTTTCTACGATGACAGAGAACGATAAATGTATTAATTTGAAGTAAGGATCCATGTGTCGGAAACGAACGAGACGAAAGTTATAAACGAGCTCTGACAGTTGAATACATGTACCGGTTCTTGTGCTGTGAAGAGTGTAGGGCTGGTAACATTCAGCGGTGGTAGTGCGGACAAAAACGAGAAAAAATGTCCAATAAACGTGGGCTCCAAAGTGCGTACCTTAACAGCTATGAACAGTTACTCAGTAGAGGAGATGTGTTTCACATTAGCGAAGATGAACGAATGGTCATAGCTCCTCAGGTATGCAATTTATAGCCCACGTTTATTGGACATTTTTTCTCGTTTTTGTGCAACAACCACCACTGAAAGTTACCAGCCCTACACTCTTCGCAACACAAGAACCGGTACATGTATTCAACTGTCAGAGTTTTCAGAACGGTTTTCGTTTATGACTTTCGACTCGTTCGTTTCCGGTACAGGGATCCTTACTTCAAATTAATACATTTATCGTTCTCCGTCATCCTGGGAAGTCTGTAGCATCATCACGGAATCACCCCGTGTATACGTACATTTACAGACGACCGCGCCTATAACTTTGACTCTCTGTGGTCTCGTTGGATGACGTTTCCGGACATGGGTTCCTATTCAAAATACAATGTAACTGACTCCCCTCTACAAGTCCCAGAAGTCTGTAACGGGAATTTCCGACCACCCTGTATATGTGTAACGCCTGCTTACGAATGTACTGTCTCAGTTACACGGTATAACTGTGTAACGCCTGTTAAGGAATGTCATTATTTGAGGTAGACCTACGACAAATTGAACGCAAAACGACGCACATCATCATTGTGCTTTAGCATTGGAGCTGTACACTTCCGTAGCACATAAGTTATCACACTAAAAGCATTACACACGGCAAGCCTGTAAGTACCGATATGTAGTTCGCTGTCATTTTATTACAAGAGGTCGCAGCTAAAACGATCCGTTTTTGAGAGACCCTCAGTGCGCTGATGCTCTGAAACAGCTTGTATTCATATCACGTACTCTATATTTAAAAAAGAAAAAAAATACAGAGTTTACCTGTATGCAGTGTGGCGTCTTCTGAGTTATCCTTGTATACCATGTGCGCCATAGTAAAAAAAAAAAAAAAAAAAAAAAAAAAACCATATACGGACTCTAAAGCCAATGACGCAACTCATTGGCCACGTTCTTCTCCACTAGGCAAAAATCTGACATGCCATATTCTTCATTTCACGCTTCGCTATGTAGTGGAAAGTGGAATTGCACGCTGTGACGTCACCAGCTCCTCGTCTTCGGAAATTTTCGCGTCCCGTGAGAGGATGGCTCTAGCTTAGCCTACCGGCCCCAAATGGCTCTGAGCACTATGGGACTCAACTGCTGAGGTCATTAGTCCCCTAGAACTTAGAACTAGTTAAACCTAACTAACCTAAGGACATCACACACATCGATGCCCGAGGCAGGATTCGAACCTGCGACCGTAGCGGTCTCGCGGTTCCAGACTGCAGCGCCAGAACCGCGCGGCCACTTCGGCCTACCGGCCCCGTTGGTAATGCGTCGCCGCCCGCTCTTCCTCTTCCGCTGCCCGAGTTCTGATGTTGACGTAGATACGCTCCGACAGGTAAGGGTGTCAAAGGCCTAAAAAGGGGTCTGACAATCGGTAAACTCGACAAAGACGACCGCTTCCCGGTGAAGCGTCACTGTAAAACCCTTTTTAGACGAGCGACATTCTTGTCACATTCCACTGCCCTGGCACGTGAGTGTACTGCAGCGCCCTTGGCGTGTTATTCCTGTACTGTGGCTCGTCTGTCACGAGTCGCCGCTTCCGATTACACGTCAGCGCCAGAGATGCGTGTATAGTGAGAGCTGTCTGCTACGCAGTTTTGCACCTGAACGGCGAAAGTAAGGTTATGGACGGACCATTTCTTTAACGAAAGAATTGGAATATAGCAACACAATGTAAGAACAAGTAATGATAATGAGGTTTTTTAGTGATCAACGCAAAATTCATAGTGGATGCTCTTCTCAAAAGGTCGTGTCGTAATTCTCTCTACACTACTGAGAAACAGAAAGTGTCGTCCATACATTTCAAAACATATAAATTTATTTGCTCAAGGAAATATTTGCGCGTAAACACATTAAACAGTAGATAAAAAAACTGGAACCAGCAAGAAAACAATGCGTAAACAAGGCTAAAAGTGCTATACACGCTAAGAAAAAAAAAAAAAAAAAAAAGACTGACGCTTTGGGAAGGAATTAACGTAATTGGGAGAAGAGACCAAACAGCGAGATCATAGGTCTTCCTTCAACACAACTCAATTCCAGACCGTGAATTTGTTGTAACAATGCACGAGAGTTTGTTTTTTATTCATTGTTTACAACAATGTACAACTGAATGTCGGTTTATAAGGTGCATTGTTGCCAAGATTTATTTTCGTAACAAAGCTTATATACAACACTGAAAATCACACAATTTCCATTTTGATCTCTATTGTTAGTTTCATTGTTTCCAATTGTGAAACACATTTTACAAGGCAACGTTTCTGAACCATTTGTAAAAGATTAAGTGCTACAAACGGAATAAACTTACAGACACTTCCATATTCCGGATGACTACACCACTAATCGCATAAAGACAGACTGGCGACACTTGGATAAGAATGGCAGAAATAAAGTAGATCTTGGTCCAAAAACTACCGTGGAACTCCTTGACTTGTATTTTTTTAGCGTATGATTCCATTTGTCTGGATAGCGTTCGTGATACAGACGTAGTGCAGGTTGCATAAAACGACATCGACAGGCGCACCTGAATCACCACTGAGCCACACGAAGGTATTATTGTTATTATTATTATTATTATCATTTCTAAATTAAGGCAGTTGTAATTTGGAAATTCCTGGTCTGATTAATCTCAAGAAAAGATAACAGTAGAATTCATGTAAAATAGCAATTACAGAAATTCCAGGCAATGGTTTAAACAGATAGTATCAATAATGAAGATCTGGTGTGAACTCAGTAAGTGAAATTTCCATAATGCAGACTATAATAAATTTTTGCTCCGGTTCCCACATTTTTCTCGGCCGTCTTCAACTTCTTCATACAGAAGAGACCCAGTTCAATTATTTTATGGACCATCTCTCCCCCTCCACTCTATAAGGGTCAGTCAAATAAAAACGAGACTGATGGAAAAAAAGAAAGTAACTGTTTATTATTTCGGAAGTAAATTCCATATACATTAACATATTTATCCCACTGTGAGACAAGACTGCAGTTGCCTACAGAAAGATGATTGTACCCGGGCATACAACTCTTCGTCCCAAACAAATCGACGATCATGAATGCCTTTCTTCAGGGCTCCAAAACTATAAAATTCGCATATGGACAGATCGGGGCTCTGGGGAGGGTGTGTGAAGACTACCTAGCGAATATTCTGGAGTGAAGTTGAAAGGATCTGCCAACAAAATGCCAATTTGTTTCGACTGCGCTGCAGAAGTTTCGCTAGAAAGCGTTTACGCACCCTCTGTACGGTCCCAATCTCTCCCCAAGCGATTTACATATTTTTGGAGCAGAGAAGGAAGGCATTCCGAGTCCGTCAATTCGCTTCGGACGAAGTGGTGCACGCTTGAGTACAATCATGGTTCCATAGGCAACAGGGAACGTTTTTCCTTGATGGCACTGACGCTCTGATCTCACAGGGGACTAAACGTATTAATATTTGTCTGGTACCGCGCGCCGCGGAATTTGAGTCCGCGCCAAACTTCATGGGCGTCGCAGACCCCTAGAGGTCTCTGCAAGCTCTGGCGGCGCGCGCCTATTGGCTCGCTTTTAGTGTGAGGGCGCCACAGTGGAACACGTGGTTCCAGCGGCCAATAGCAGCGCCCCCGATAGAGTACTTAAGCGCCTGCCTCTCGCTCATCCAGCATACGCCTCCCGTCCCCCACGCAGATCCTCTATGATCTCATTCCTTTCCCCCATCTGCTCCTATTCCTCGAACATATCCGCATCCTCTACACCTCCCGCCGTCTTGAACCCCCTCACCCCCTGGTTACTCCTCTCCTCTCCGATCCCCGCCCCCTGCCACGTCTTCACCAGTCTCCCCCCTACCCTCAATCTCTACACCCTACATCTCCTTTCCCAAGGTGGCTTCCATCAACTCCCCCTCCCGGATGATGCCCTCTTTCCCTCCATTTATCCCTCCTATCAACTCTGATCCTCCCTCCCCCTCCTTTCCTCTGTCCTTTTCCCGGGCTCCCTCTCCCCCCCCTTCCATCCTCTTTCTTCCCCACCTCCCCTCTCTTTGCCCCCTTCTCTCCCCTGCGTCCTTTTACATTTCCCTCCTCTGCCTCCTCTCATTCCCTCTCGCGTCTGCCCTTCTCCCCCTTTATTAGTCCTCTCCCCCCCTCCTTTTTCGTTTTTTCCTCTCCTCCCTCCTTTTTTTCCCCCTCCTGCAGGTCCCCCCCCCCCCCCCCCCCCCATCTGCCTTTGGCTCGGGAGTGTCGTCCTTGTGCTGCCACTTTCGTGCAGTGTTCTACAGTGCGTGTTTTACAGTGAGTGTTCCGTGTTGTGCTTTTTTGGGACTCGTTGCGAACGGCCATCATACTGTCGCTGGGTGTGCCTTTTATCTCTTGCGAACAGAAACCAGACTGTTGCGATGTTTTTTAATTGTGTGTCTTCTATGTTACTTGTCTGATTCCTGTGTATTTTATCTACATTGCCAACCCCTTTTGCTTTCTGTTTTAACTTTCCGCAATTTTACACTTTAAATCACCATTTTATCGCCTGTTTTTCCTTGTTTCTTTCTTCTTCCTTTATTTAAAAAAAGTCTGTAGGCTGTAGAGCAGCGTAGTAAGCTGTTGCCAGCCCGCCCCCTTCGGGGGGAATTGAAAATCAATAAAGAAAAAAAAAAAAAACAAGCTCAGCCAGCCAGTCTAATCTCGCGTACGTCTGTGGACACATCGCCTCGCGTTAGACAGCTTACTTTCTTGTTCTGTGTACGAGTCGATGTGTTTGTTAGGTTTCCTTGTGAC
This sequence comes from Schistocerca americana, assembly GCF_021461395.2. NCBI lineage: Eukaryota > Metazoa > Arthropoda > Insecta > Orthoptera > Acrididae > Schistocerca > Schistocerca americana. Next base: position 56,033,770 of record NC_060125.1, on the reverse strand, counting down.
TCCGTTGTTCGTACTAGTTGTCGTTCGTTCTGTCTCCCGTTGTGTTGTTGATCGCAGGCCTCTCCACGGGTCCCGCCGCACTTTCCGTCATTCCAACCCCGCGACCGTCCCGGTCGCAGTTACAACAACAATAACATACGTTATTTGATTTTCAAACAACTGAGCAAAACTGAACGTACTCAGACATTTCTCTCTTTACTTATTCTGATCAAGACGAAACTGACACACAATATTTTTAGCGCAACGCAATCTGACTTTCAATAATCCCCACAAAAGAATGGCTGTGACAAACAATAACCTACACCTTTCATGAATCACTTGCCTCACAAAAATCTTCGCTACTCGAACTACTGCAATACAGCAAGCGCCAATACTAACAGCTAAATAAAGGATTGTAACTACTGAAGGCACTAACTACTGATAGGCATAGTTAGCAAATGAAAGATTTTGATAGAGAACAAAAAATCTATTTTTCTTAATAGTTCAAAAGCCATAATATACCTATATATCAGTTCATGACATCCCGTCTTACAAATTTCCATTTTCTGACGGACACACGTTCAGATCGTCCGCTTTCAAAATTCTGCCATCTCTCTCCCCACATCCACCACTGCTGGCGGCTCACCTCCAACTGCGCAACGCAACGCACTGTTCACATCCAACTGGCCAACACTACAACAGCAAATATTGCAACAATGCAAAACCAGACCCAGACTGCACACAGCACCGTCAGTGGTTTTCATACAGAGCGCTACGTGGCGTTACCAACATAAAAACCTAAACAGCGTGCTTACAGTTGTTCTTGGACTGCGTCTGCAAGACGTCTCAGATGCGGACGATAATGTCACACCTCGGGGAAGCAATTCGTAGTACACCACACCGTCGCTGTTGCACCGGATGCATCTCGTGATCTTCTGTGGGTGCGCCGAGGTCTTTGTGCCGCGAGGTGCTGCTTTGTTTTGGCTCAACCACTCCTTTCTTTTCCTGAGGTTAATACAAAGACACCATTTGCCGTCGTCGTCACCATAACGATACGGGATAGGAGTGGTCGGTGTTATTCACGAGCCAATCGGTGATGAGCAAGAAGAGATGAACATATGGACAACCACTGATTTTTGTGATATTGGCTTAGAGCAGTCCTGTTTTTCTGGGGGAACGCTGGGAGATGCGTACCCCTAAACTTTTTCGTCGACAAAGTATTTTTTTTACAATGCTGAGAACTTGCAAGATTTTTTATTTCATTTTTTCGTGTTGGTAATTGCAATGCGAATGATACCAGTGCAGTTTTTAGTGGGAAAAGCGATGTCATTGAATGTTTCAAGCATTTCGAAGCGGCGGCAACCTTTCTCGACAACTGAATCGCTGGCAGTCAGTTCGACAAGCATGTAGTGCCCTCGCCCGCTAATAGTGGGCGATGTTAGTGCTAAACGGATATGCGTATACTCAAACGCCGAGCTACCAATAGATGTCTCTACGGTCCCGCTACCACGATGATGTTGATGAAGTCATGGCTTAAAGCAGACGGGTGGTATCCCATGCTTCAGTTAAAAGTAATTTTCGCTGCATTATATCCAATGTCGCAGTACCCTCAGACATTTTTTTTTAGAAAAAAAAGCACTGGCTTAGAGTATGCGGTATCCATATAGCCGATTTCTGAATCTTCCCAACTGCAAACAAATATCGCACGATGGTGGAATGATCGCAGCTCATCACATGTGCCAGTTCCCGAGTACACTGACGTAGATCATTGTGAATTAAAGCGTTTAACGATCATCAAACACCGAAGCTCTTCCGGGACGTGGAAAGCCACTAATGTCAAAATGATCCTCCTTAAAACGAGAAAATCATTTTCTTGCCGTGCTCTGTCCAGTGGCATCATCAACACTATTTGGAAATGACAAAATGAAAACACGTAAACTCAATTCGCAACGGTGAACTACAAGTAAAAAATGACAATCGATAAATAAACCCATAGCAACCGGAATACCAACATGCAAAACAGAAACGCTACGAATTTCTGCACCAACCTAATAAGTGAGGTGGTTACTTTTGAAATACTAAACTGTTAACTTATCTTTCTGCAGTTGTCTCGTTTTCATTTGTCAGTCCCTAATAGAAAGGCGTTTATACCGGAGCAGCTTATTCCGTTCCAGCCATTCTACAATGTATATTCCTCATCTTCGTTATTTCGTTTACGATTTTTGTGGGCACATGATGAACTGCACCTTCCTGTCATTACATCCATCTCCAGACATTGCAATTTCCTCCGTCATCTACTTACGTCGCAACTCTGAAGCATAATTATAGCAACAATTTTATACTGTACTCTTTTAATAATGTCATTTTTAATGGATATAGTCCACCACACACAGTTTAGTTGTGTAAGGCCTTTCGTCCCTTCAGTCAACTTCATAATTCGTGAATAGACGCTTCACGGAGCTCTTAACGTTTTAGTTTTGTCTCAACGGCCTACAGAAATAGTATCACAATGAGGACGTAGAATTCCTCGAAAACTTGAGACCGAGTCCAAAATTGACGCGGCAAAAAGTGAAGCATTTTTCAAGAATATTGCCACAAAAATTTTCGTTGTCAACTTCATAGTTCCTATAGTAACGTAAGTTGTATATTATTGGGCGACACTGGGCTCTGATTCAGTTTCATCCTCATTATTCGTATGAATCTTCGTCTACAAAGCCATTTGTTTGGGTATGACGAGTGAAAGCACTCGTTTTGAGCCAAGTAGGTAACACTTCCTGCAGTCTGGCATAAGTGATCCAAGACGTCTACATCTACATCTACATCTACATTTATACTCCGCAAGCCACCCAACGGTGTGTGGCGGAGGGCACATTACGTGCCACTGTCATTACCTCCCTTTCTTGTTCCCTGCGTATGGTTCGCGGGAAGAACGACTGCCGGAAAGCCTCCGTGCGCGATCGAATCTCTCTAATTTTACATTCGTGATCTCCTCGGGAGGTATAAGTAGGGGGAAGCAATATATTCAATACCTCATCCAGAAACGCACCCTTTCGAAACCTACACCGCGATGCAGAGCGCTTCTCTTGCAGAGTCTGCCACTTGAGTTTGCTAAACATCTCCGTAACGCTATCACGCTTACCATATAACCCTGTGACGAAACGCGCCGCCCTTGTTTGGATCTTGTCTATCTCCTCTGTCAACCCGACCTGGTACGGATACCACACTGATGAGCAATACTCAAGTATAGGTCGAACGAGTGTTTTGTAAGCCACCTCCTTTGTTGATGGACTACATTTTCTAAGGACTCTCCCAATGAATCTCAACCTGGCACCCGCCTTACCAACAATTAATTTTATATGATCATTCCACTTCAAATCATTCCGTACGCATACTCCCAGATATTTTACAGAAGTAACTGCTACCAGTGTTTGTTCCGCTATCATATAATCACATATAATCATACAATAAAGGATCCTTCTTTCTATGTATTCGCAATACATTACATCTGTCAATGATAAGGGTCAGTTACCACTCCCTGCACCAGTGTTCGTTCCGCTATCATATAACCACATATAATCATACAATAAAGGATCCTTCTTTCTATGTATTCGCAATACATTACATTTGTCTATGTTAAGGGTCAGTTACCACTCCCTGCACCAAGTGCCTATCCGCTGCAGATCTTCCTGCATTTCGCTGCAATTTTCTAATGCTGCAACTTCTCTGTATACTACAGCATCATTCGCAAAAAGCCACATGGAACTTCCGACACAATCTACTAGGTCATTTATACGTACGTGAGAACGCATTGCGGTGGTGGGATATAACTTCCTTCTTTGGAACATATAGGCAGGTTCAAAAATGGTTCAAATGGCTCTGAGCCCTATGGGACTTAACTTCTGGGGTTATCAGTCCCCTAGAACTTAGAATTACTTAAACCTAACCAACCTAAGGAAATCACACGCATCCATGCCCGAGGCAGGATTCTAACCTGCGACCGTAGCGGTCACGCGGTTCCAGACTGTAGCGCCTAGAACCGAACGGCCATTCCGGCCGGCCATATAGGCAGGTTTTTGCGACCGACGGCCCATCACACCTGTTACGTAGCCATTGCTTAAACATTACTTGAAGTTATCTAATTCCACTCAATTCTCTAGGGACGTAGCGCGCTGTAAAATTTGAGACTCCGAAACAGCGTGGGTAGGTGACTGATCACGCAGCCCGACAGTGCGTCCCTCTATCTATATTCCGAAAGAGACGCTTCCAAAACAACAGACCCCAGACGAAATGGTTAGTTGCCCTGGATGACACACACAACGTATGTTTTGTGTACCGAGGCACCTGCCGTGTCCAGAGAGTATGTTTTGTGCACTGGGGAACCTGCCATTTCGCAGAGCGTATGTTTTGTGTACAGGGGAACCTGCCTTACCGAGGCTGTCCTGCTTTGTGTACTGAGGTGAGCTATAGCTCCGCCGCGTGCCGGCATGTCTGCCAACTGCAGCAGGTGGCAGATGGCAGGCGGCGGCTTCCCAGAAGCGAGCGACACGCTACTGTTTACTCTTGGCGTGCACTGTCGCCCTTTTCTTCGTGTTGCAACAAAATCGTTCTGTAATCTGACGACAGTTATTACCTGTACTTGCATCCGTGCGTGTAAGCACATACGATGTCACACGAATGCTGGCGACAGAAGCCGAAACCGTCGCTCGCCGGTGCTTCCAAACGCGAAAGACTTGTGCGGCTGGGCGCTTGAACAGGTACCGCAGCGCGCTGACAAAGTGGTGTCGACAAGAAAGAATGTGTCAAATGATTGCTTGGTGCAAACAACAGAAGAGAATTTAAATTCATAATATGAAATGAAGCTGTCTTTTTGACATTAAAAGGGATGCTTAACAGAACGGGAACAAACATACGGCCTTCGACGAGATATGTTGTGCGTTAAAAGAATTTAGCTTCAGACAACAGAGTGGGGAATTAAAAAGGAAATAAAAACCCTGCGTTCACAGTAACGCACACAAAGACACGCGAAGGGAAGTGGTGCTGGTTGTTCAGTAGAAGGGAAGTGTTTTACAGTAGCGAAGATGAACAAATTCGCTTAGCTCTTACAAGTATGCCTTTTACAGTCCATATTTGCTAGACACTTTTTTCTTTTTTGGTCCATACTACCACCTCTGAAAACATGGAAACCAAACCGCATGCGCTAGAAGAGATTGTTTCACAGTATCGAAGATGAGCAAGTGCTCCCAGTCTTAAGGTATCGATAGAACTTATCTTTACTAGACAGTTTTACTTGTTTTGGTCCATACTATCAATTCTGAACGTTGCCTGCCCTACAGTCCTAGCGACAACAATACCAGTAGAAGTGTTCTTCTTTCAGACGTATCGAAACAATTGTCGCGTATAACTTTCTACTCTGCGTTAATTATCATATAGCTGCTGTATTTAATAATAACTTTTATATACAGGGTGTTTCAAATGAATATACGGGTTTAAAGGCTTTGTAGCACATATTACATTCACCTTATAATTATAAATAATACACCAAATGGAAGAGAAACGCAAACAGTTTTTCTTACAATTATTCAGTGTGAACAGCGACCACACATCGAGTCGATAGGCGAGTTGTTCCGAGACCTTGATCAATGTGTCAGGAGTAACTGTTGCAATAACACTGTTTCTAAAGTCGGATAGATCGGCTGGTATCGGAGGCACATACACATGACCGCGTGAGATCATGTGCGAACGTGGAGGTCATGCATAAACTGCAGTGTCAACCGTCTCTTTGCGCTCAGTCCACCGGTCGGATACAACGTCGTATAACCAGTCGCGTACTGAGTTATGCCATCTTGCTCCCAAATAAAGATGTTCAACTTCTTCCCATTGAGGCACGGGCCATAGCTATAGCACATCAAAATAAGAAACATCAGTTACGGTTGATTTACCGAAAAAGAAAGGCCCATAAACTTTCCGCGGGGATATTTCTTGGGGCTAAGTGTGAAAGACTCGCATTCGTTCAACTTGTTTTTCAGTCACTCTTTGTCATTCCATACTCTTCCCATTGGGTACAGGTATACAAACAAAACTGTCTGAGTTGCTCTTTCATTTGGTGTATTATTTACAATTTTAAGTTGAACGTAATAGATGCTACAACGCCTTAAAATCGGTATGTTCATTTTGAAACACCCTGTATCATGCAGCAGTCACAGAGAAATAATCGACCGATGTCCTTTCAGCTCTTGACTCCACGTTAGCTTACTCCATGTGCGTGCAGTGATGACGTGCGCTTTAAGGAACGTCTAATCACACGCGTATTTTGCCGTTCGCCTGAGGGCGCGCTGTAAGGAACTAGTAAACAGGACGCTGGATTTGGTACGAGTGTTAGTCCGGGTTGGAAATGGTGGATTGATCTGTCCCTGGTCCTCTAAAGTAGTGTGCGATCTGACCTCACTTGCTGCTTTAGGGGCAAAGAGTGACTTTCCAATGATTCGGGAGGACGACGGTTCAATCCCGTCTCCGGCCATCTTGATTTAGGTTTTCCGTGATTTCCCTAAATCGTTTCAGGCAAATGCCGGGATGGTTCCTCTGAAAGGGCACGGCCGATTTCCTTCCCAATCCTTCCCTAACCCGAGCTTGCGCTCCGTCTCTAATGACCTCGTTGTCGACGGGACGTTAAACACTAACCACCACCACCTTTCCAATGAAAGGAAATTTTTTCAAGGACCTGTTCGAATTAAGCTTGTGAAACATTCCGGCGGAGATTAGTATTTGCCGTAGGAGTGTTACTAGTAGGCGTGAGAAATGACCACTGAAAATGATTGTTTCCTGCTTCTGACGTCGACTGTCTGAATTACCGTAATATTAAAACGGTTTTCGGTATCTGACTAGCTAAACGAAATCGCACAGTGGTCTGGCAGATGTCGCGGGTGCAGGAAGCAACAGTGGACCTTGTAAAGCGCAGCGGGTGTTTGGAAGTGTTTAACATTGCGAAGTCGGTAATATTCAGCCATCCGAAAAGTCACTTTTCGATAGGAAAAGATTAGAAGATTTTAAAAGTGCGGTTCTGCGTGTGGAAGCTGAATTCTGCCTGCAAGGAAATGTGTGAACTCGAACGCTCAGAAATGGTCCTAGAATATTAATAGCTCATCCAAAAACCAGTGCAATGAGCCATTTTTATGCTAGACTGAACGCTTTAGCACGAGAGGCATTCGAATGACCGCCTGTTCAAGATTTAAAGAAAGGTACCTTGATACCGCGAAGAAACAAAATACCAATGTAATATGGCCGGAAATAACATATTACCATGTCGTGACTTATTGCTGCATTTTCCTTTGCTTAAAATAATTTAAGTATCTGAATAACAAACTTTTTCTGCTGACCTGATGATGCACAGATATTCTGTCCTATTTATATGAAGTTATTTCATCATCAGAGGTGACTCCGTCCTGTACGATCAATTTCTACACCGAAGTGCGAGCCTATGTTAAATATTCTTCGCAAAAGGCTGTTTATGACAGTGATATACTAAAATCATTGTTTGAAAATTTACTACTGCGCGTTTGATATTGGACTGCTTGAATGCAAAAGTGATTTTGCAAGTGAAAAAGGGCTTAGTCAGATGCACATATTGCTCTGTTCCACTAAGCTTTGACGACCACTGAAATCCCACACCTGCACTTTGAAGACTGAATAGTGATGTAACACTACTAGGTAATATAAAAACTTTCTTGTGCAGATAGCGTAATTATTTTACCTGTGATTAGTCACGACATTATAATATGTGTGGTTTTGCTCATATCATATGGATTTTTGCTTTTTAGCGTTATCAAATTTTCGTTCTAGACCTTGTGTATGTATCACTCACATATTTTGAAACGTCCCCTTTGGAAAATTTATATTTTACTGTGCTGGAAAACCTCAACGTTATTTGATTTTCAAACAGCTGAGCAGAACTCAACGTACTCGGACATTTCGCTCTTTACTTGTTCTGATCAGCACTAAACTGACACACAGTATTTTTAGCGCAACGCAGTCTGACTTTCAATAATCCCAACAAAAGCATGGCCCTGACTAATAATAACCTATACCTTTCATGAATCACTTAGCTCACAAAAATTTTCGTTACTCGAACTACTGCAATACAGCGAGCGCCAATACTACCAGCTAAATGAAAGATTCTAACTACTGAAGGCACTAACTACTGATAGGCATAGTTAGCAAATGAAAGATTTTGATAGAGAACAAACAATGTATTTACCTTAATAATGTTCAAAACTCATCATATATGAAATACAGTATTACAAATTTACTCCAGATCGTCCCCTCTAAAAACTCAGCCGTCTCTCTCCCCACATCCACCACTGCAGGCGGCTCACCTCCAAACTCATCATATATGAAATACAGTATTACAAATTTACTCTTTCTGATGGACACACGTCCAGATCGTCCGCTCTAAAAACTCAGCCGTCTCTCTCCCCACATCCACCACTGCAGGCGGCTCACCTCCAACTGCGCAACGCTACGCGCTGTTCACATCCAACTGCCCAACACTACAATAGCGTATGTTCCAACAATGCCAACGAGCCACAGACTGAACACAGCACAGCCAGTGATTTTCATACAGAGCGCTACGTGGCGTTACCAACATAAAAACCTAAACAGCCTACTTACAGTTTCTCCTCGTAAAACACACAGTTTTGATTACGAATGGCCATACCACTGGTTTTGGGGCCAACGATTTATATTCGAAGCGCACATTCGTGCGCATTTGTGCGTTCGAGGCCAAGCATTTCCCTTGTTTTAATGCTTTAATATTTACGGGTCGGCACGTAGTTGATTGGAAGATACCTCACGTTCGAGGGTTGAGCGATTGCTGTACGTGGTGCCTAATAAAATTTACAGAACTGCCTAGCTCTAATTCAAATCAGTCGATCACATTTGTTTCTGTGGGAACTAGAAGTATGATGCTTCCCTGTGACACTCTACCTGTTTATTATCAACAGTTATCCCGTTTTGTCACTACACAGATTATCGGAGTATGTTGCTACGAACCACTTGAAGGCAGCGTATTGACCGCTAGCGATGTACGGTTTCCACTACATTGGTCGGATCGTGGAAATTTTTTTCTGAATGTACTTAGATAGCTACACAGCGTTAATCATTGGTTTTTGCCCTCCGACAAGTTTAAACCCTTCTTGCGTCTCAGAGAGAAGCTGGTGACGGCTGCTAACTAGGAGACCAAATGGGAGTTGAAATTTAGTATTTTTTACGTTTATGATACATGAAGATCAGAACTTGGAAATTTTGGAAATTTGTGATAAGGTCTTATGGGCCCAAACTGCTGAGGTCATCAGTCCCTAAGTCTTCACACTACTTGATGTAACTAATTAACGCTATGGACAACACACACACACCCATGCTCGAGGGGGGACTCGAACCTCCACGTCCGACGGGAGGGAGCCGCTCGGACCGTAACAAGGCGCCTCAGTCCGCGCGGCTACCCCACGCGGCAGAACTCAAATATCAATCACACAAAGCGATTAGATGCAAATTTCAAAAATTCTCGACAAAATCGATTTCGAAGTTTTCCGGATGACTAATATCGTAAACAAATTTCCTTTGTTTTCCTAGGTGATGTGGTAGACTGCACGCTTGCCATGTAAGTAGCCTGGGTTCGATTCTCAGTACGGGTGAATTTTTGAACAAATGTGCATATCTTACGAGCATTTCCATGAATAGTCAAACAAAGATGAAATTTTTATTACTATCTTTAAAAGATTGGTAATTAAGAATTTATATTTGCAATGAAAATAGTTTTTTGTGTGGGATATGTAATTAGAAATAAGGAGACGTCTATTTTCATGAAATTGACAAACATGTGTTAGTTAGCATATACTGTATTTACTTTCAGCTATATTTAAATTACATAGATATTCGAACTGAACGAAGAAAAAAACGAAAAAAATAATGATCAAAACTAGACTCGAAACGCGTTTGCCACTCTCGAGCGCTACCCTGCTGATCTTTTTCCATCTTTACATATTTTACACTTGACGGAAATGCTTGTTGAACATGCATATTTGTTAAATAAGTAGCATCGCGTGGGAACTGAACCGTGTGTACCCACACGGCAGGCGAGCACACAACCACAGAGCTACACTACCTGCTGAAACATTTCCCAAGGAACGTAGCATCGCAGTTCAGAACAACACAGGCCTTGCGGTGTTGTATTTATCCGCCGACACCGCGAAAGCAACTTTCAGTAAAAATGTTTCTGTACGGGAACTTACGAGTATAGGTTGTAGACTCATGGTTGACGACTTACGGAAGTTTGGGCCTCGCCGTTAGTCGTGCTCGGGCAGCCTAATATTAAGGCGACCGCTCGCGATAATAGGGAAATCCGGGTTCGAGGTCCGGTCCGGCACAAATTTTAATTGTTGTCATTCCATTACACAGCTGATGGTTGTCCATATTCGCAACTGTGAATACATTTAATATATTTCGGTGCAGCCGCCGCAGTGCCTGCATGTCCGAAGGAGCGTTGCATCATATTTATGAACACAGGCATTGCAGAATCGCACCGTAGGAACTGTACGAGGGGCGTCTGAAAAGTCCGTGCAAAAATAAAAACTACGTACGTGTTCGGGGTAAACCTTTTTTGTTTTTCGACATAGTCTCCTGTTAGACTTATACACTTCGTCCAACGTTGTTCTAATTTGTTGATCCCTTCCGAATAACAGAAATGTCCAAGTCTGCAAGATAGCTATTAGTTGCTGCAATCACCTCCTCATTTGAATAAAATCTTTGTCCCGCCAGCGATTTCTTCAGATTGGGGAAAAAAATAGTAGTCCGAGGGACCCAAGTCTGGAGAATAGGGGGCTTGTGAAACGAGATGGAATCCAATTTCCATTAATTCTGCGATACAATTGCTGAGGTGAGTGCTGGTGCATTGTCGTGATGGAAAAGGACTTTTTTGCAGTCCTGTCGCCAGCGTTTTACCTGCAGCCCGGTTTTCAGACGGTCCAGTAACGATGAATAATATGCACCTGTAATACTTTTACCCTTATCCAGATAGTCGATGAGGATTATTCCTAGCTGTTATGTCCTAGCCAGTAATGCCACCCGAGCCCGCTGCCAAAAGGTTGGCAGCATCAAAGTCCGGACGCCGTCCGCATAAGCAGCGCCAGCGAGACAGCAAATCGCCGCAAGTCTGCGCGCGCCACCGCTGGCTTCTGGCTTCTTAAGCGCTGGAGTCGCGAGCGCTAGGACAGTTCTGTATTCGCCGCTCAGTTGTATACTCGCCACCGAATTGTGTACTTGCTAGTCAGTTGTGTGTTCATCGCAGCAGAGTTGTTGTTTGTCGTCAGCCGACGCTGACCTAGCCGCTCCGACTCGAACTAGACAGATTTCTGTAGACACGGAGTTCACTACTGTGTTTCTGTATCTTCGTTATTAAAGATAAGTACCGACTTTTATTTAATCAGAGTGTCTGGGTTTTCATCTTTCTGTTCACTGTTCCAGCGGACCGGTCGGCCCGCTATTAAAAGTGTGGCGGTGACTTCGTAAGCCGTTTCTACAGCGAATTGTTTGTCGCTACGAACACCGCCACAAAACTTGCGAATCCCAGAAGACAGTCACCATAGCCTTTCAGACCGATGTAATGGTCTTCGCCTTTTACACATTCTTCCTTGGTAACCCATTGTTTGGATTATTCTTTGGTCTCAGGAGTATAGAAATGTATCCATGTTTCATCCACAGTGCCGAAACCACTCTTAAAGTCTTGTGGAATCTTCCTTAACAGCTGCAAACCATGCTTGCAACACTTCACACGATTCCGTTTTTGGACTAGCGTGAGCAATCACCCGTTCATTCGAGATGCCCACAGCACTAGCAATCTCCCGCACCTTAACTCTTCTGTCATCCTTCACCATATCATGGATTTTATCAATGATTACCGGAGTCGTAACCTCCACAGGTCGTCCAGAATGTTCACCATCACTTGTGCTCATATGGACACACCGAAAATTTTGAAACCACTTATAAACTGTTCTAATCGGAGGTGCAGAGTCACCATAATGTTTATCAAGCTTCTCTTAAGTCTCCTGAGGCGTTTTGCCTTTCACAAAGTAATGTTTTATTACCACACGAAATGCTTTTTCGTCCATTTTTTGACAATCACTGGACTTCCTTGGTTCACACGAATGCCAAACACAAGGAAGTAGACCAATACGGCTGAAACTTGGTGTGCGTTCTTTCCAAAGATGCTGCTAACTAAACATGACATCGATACGCGCCGGTGATGTCATCTCTCGGACTTTGTGCGGTCTTTTCATACGCCTCTCGTAATGGCCTGCCACCCAACTGGATGGCAGCAGACTCACGACGGAGTAATCTACAGCTACTAGACGTCAACTTCACGAGGCCATTAAAACGGTTTACGCACAAGAAATTGATCTCTGGATTGACAACTATCTATCTCAAACTGTGACCATGGCTGATGATGGGGAAATATTTGAGAAGGCGTATGTGCGAGCCGCAGATATGCAAACACCTATAAATGGTTTCAAGAAATACGGACGAATTTCATTTGTCCCAAACGTTTTTGATGAAACAGATTTTCTCCCACAGGAAACCAGTGCAGAAGAAACAATAAATGAATATGACTGCTGCGAAAATGTAGAAAAGTATCCTGCAGACACTGTTTCACCATTTCAAACGCGCCCACCGCCAGTCTTAGTCTTGTACAAGTGGAAGACAAAGGGGAAACCTAGCATGTTGATATCCTCACCATATCAGAAAAAGCTTGCTGCGAAAAGTCCTAGCTCAAGACAAGCTAAAATGCAAAAAGGGCAATTTTAGAAGAAATAGGAGAATCATCAAAAAGGGGAAAACATCAAAGCACCCAAAAGGCCACCCAGAAGAACACATAGGTGGCTGAAATGAGCACGCGGCAAAGAATACTGAGATGTGAGATATAGTATGCCTAAGATTCCGAAAGTTCTGTTTCCCTTGTCCCGACAGATGATGAAGACCGCGCAGATGAGGAATGCGTCTATTAGTCCGTCCCACACTGGGAAGATAAATCTGGAGATGACAGTATAAGGTGTTTAAGATGTCTGCCTTGGATACATGAACTCTGTGCTGGGGCTGAGAACATGGCTGGAAGATGTACAAATGTGAAAATGCAAATGATAGCAGCTATGTACCGGTACTTGGAGTATCATTATTGTAATCAGATTGGAAATCTCCACATTACTTTGTTCACTTCTTTGTGATAAAGCACAATTCTTACAGGAATGGAATCGTGAATTTTCGTTATGAAATAACCCTATCCCAAAAAAATCGCGCACCATTTTAATACCCTCTCGAAAATGCACTAGTTTCTTTGAAATAAAGTATGTAATCTGCTGACTTTCGCTATAAAAGGTTATATACGAGTAAAACCAAAATCTATTGCGTGTTACATACGTCAGTCGTTTTCTGGAACATTCAGCAGATTTTTAATCAACAAAAATGGTTCAGATGGTTCTGAGCACTATGGGACTTAACATCTGAGGTCATCAGTCCCCTAGACTTAGAACTACTTAAATCTAACTAACCTAAGGACGTCACACACATCCATGCCCGATGCAGGATTCGAACCTGCGATCGCAGCAGCAGCGCGGATCCGGACTGAAACGCCTAGAACCGCTCGGCCACAGCGGCCTGCGTTTTTAATCAACTATATCCTTAGATTTCCTTAGCTATTCGAAAATAGGACACCTTACCCTACTTCATAGTAGAATTAAGCTACTTTAATTTATATTAGCATTAACGTAAAAGACTTTTTTTCGTAGCAATTTTTGTTTGAATGTATATTAATGTGGTAGCAACTATACTCGTGTCGACTATTATTTCCACAACTCTTTCTGCCATCTTAACAAAATAAAATAAATGTAATTTTTATGAAATTTAAAACGGCTAAGAATTACTGTGTAAAATATATTGCGAGTGTGTAGTATTTCGGAAGTTATGGAGAAACTAATGTTATGATTAATACTTTGGTAGTATAATTCAGCTGATGCGTTTGGGTTACATTTGTAGACTATGTGTAAAACATGATCCTTCGTCCTCCAGTATCTGCTGAATAAAAATTATTTTTCAAACTAGTCGTTTAGCTGAATTTTAATATTGAACCAGAGATTCCTTTGTTAATACGTGATACAATTTTCGAGTTAGGCAAATGAGTAGGTCCACCATGAAACCTGTTATCTAGATACAATCATTAGTTGCTATAGATCCTCAATTCATAGCAGCAAAATATGGGAAGCTGAATTTAACGGGTACGTACAAAAAATGGAATTCACATGATTTAAATTTGGGTTAGGGCGAAAGAGTTTTTTGCTGGCTGTTGTGATCGGCTTCGCTTCGATAATCTGCTATGAAATTATATTACAGCTTGTAGTTTAAACTTTTCCCAGCCATATATTAAGTCTGTCTGTGACACATACTACCATTTCAAAAGTTATTGTAGGACAGTTCACGCAAGAAAGTAGCCAGTGATTAACTTCGTATATAAGCTACGTTTTCTTCAGATTGTACTAAAGCGCCATAATCCAGTACAACATCAACGCACTCGACTGAGATGTTAAGTGTTTTAATCTCACGTTCACATGGATGAATTTGGAACTCCACCAGGACTTACAAGGCCACATCAGTCAATCATCCAGACTGTTGCCCCTGCAACTACTGAAAGGCTGCTGCCCCTCTTCAGGAACCACATGTTTGTCTGGCCTCTCAACAGATACCCGTCCGTTGTGTGCCTACAAAATTCAAGTGCGTGAGTAACCTCTTTTCTTCGTATATAAGCTACGTTTTCTTCAGATTGTACTAAAGCGCCATAATCCAGTACAACATCAACGCACTCGACTGAGATGTTAAGTGTTTTAATCTCACGTTCACATGGATGAATTTGGAACTCCACCAGGACTTACAAGGCCACATCAGTCAATCATCCAGACTGTTGCCCCTGCAACTACTGAAAGGCTGCTGCCCCTCTTCAGGAACCACATGTTTGTCTGGCCTCTCAACAGATACCCGTCCGTTGTGTGCCTACAAAATTCAAGTGCGTGAGTAACCTCTTTTCTTCGTATATAAGCTACGTTTTCTTCAGATTGTACTAAAGCGCCATAATCCAGTACAACATCAACGCACTCGACTGAGATGTTAAGTGTTTTAATCTCACGTTCACATGGATGAATTTGGAACTCCACGTCATCTGTCGTCCCAGATCCGTGCGTCTGCCACATAACGCTCACTTTGACTGATCACTGGTTTTGTTCATTCTTAGTACTGCAGATGCTTACAGGTACATTGACGTTTTCGCATACCGCAGAACGTTTTCCACTGGGGCAGGGTGATACATACCCGGATCAAACACATCTACCAAGCTAACGGACGCTGGTCTAGTACATCGGCTAATTTAAGGAAAGTTATTACGTAGGTACCCGTAGGGGAAAAACCGTTGTCGTTGCCGATCTTCTGCCTCAGGCTGCAAATGGTTAAGTCACGAATAGGCACCGAACAAAACTTAGGAGATTCACAAACAGATAGCGCACAGAACGTTCCTGTTTCTTGAATGAAGAGGTGTTGTGGGCCACAGATATAAAACAAGGCAAATAGTTCGGCGGGCTAATCTCCATTAGGAGCAGCCCTTGAAGCACAGGCTAGGCTGAAATAAACTAACCATATAGATAATCACACGCAGTAGACAAATCAATAAATGTACAGTGTTAGGGGTGGTAACAAACTAATTTCATTCTTGATTTTGACTAGGCTCTAAGGGATATTTTGCTTGCAGCTAAAGTAAAGCATGGAGCTAGATTTTTTAAAGCTTTCATAATTCAGAAAACGGACGAAAAAGTGGATAAGAGGCTCATTTCCGTTTCTGAGCATTAACTGCAGAATTAAAGAGAGATTCTTCTGTAGAAAAGTAAAATTGCTTTCAGCTTTGTCCAGAGCCGCTTATGTTGACTCAAAAAACGAAGGCTTCTTATTCTCCAGCTTAAAGCTTTGCATAACAAAAGTAATAACAATGGCGATTCACTGCTACCGATTCGCTCGCTCTGCGTTGTTATTACTGCCGCGACTCAATTAAAACAACTTTTAACTCAATACTGCCTCTTCATAAGACAATAATTGAACCAAAACTGGCAGGATGATTTATACACACACCATGAGCGTAGGAGCTGTGGTGGATTTTAGAAGAGATAATTTCGTATATGTATCTTAGCTAATAAAATATTGGTTCGATTTATGAGAAAATTGTGTATCTGTAAGCTGTTGTTACCTCCGTGATATTTTCCAAGAAACAAAGTAAAGTTTTATGCAAAAAAGAGATTGTAAGTGGAAAGGCAGGTAGATATCAATAAAAAAAATGCTACTCGCGTGCTACGTCTTTCCCACCCATAGTAATCTACGCCCTTATATGATCTTAAAAGTAAAAGAGGAGATAAAGTCTCGGAAAGCTCAAGCATGGCATCTGTACGGGTTTGTTAGAAGCCACGATTTCTTACAAGACTTATACAGTAGCGTGGTATGTGACAAGTGGAAAGTTGGTTGTCAGAGTTACGTTTGATTATATGTATTTTGGAAGCGCTCCGAATTAAATTTGATATGACTTTGTCTCGTCAGTTAGCCGTCGTTCCAACCTAACAAACGACGAAACAACAAACTGGTGCTATCAATGTGTACGATGGCATGTCTGACATTGGTTAAATTGACCTGAAAAACAATAACAGAAACGTTTACAACACAAGGGCCATTTCATTAGAAAAATAATTCATTCAGTAGGAAAACCTTTGACTGATAGTTTTAGTTGCTCTAGCTTTCTCAGCCCCTATCCACTGAAGGTCTCCCCCCCGAAATGAACCAGTTGACAATAGGTGTCGTGAGTTCTTGGTGATCCCCAAACCGTTATCCACGAGACGATCGCATCAGATGCGGGAAAAGGTTGTAGTAAATGGTGGGGTCAGGGCTATAGGAAGTGTGGTGAAAAAGTTCACAATAAAAAATGCCGAATCTCGCCCTTTGCAAGGGTGCGGTGCTTGGGCACGCATTGTCTCGCATTGCACACAGTTTGCTTTTCGGTGACAGTGGTGTGTCGAGGACCAGGAAATTCATAAGGCTGGATAAATCGGTTTAAAAGGTCGCATGCATGGGAATAGCATATTGTCTCTACCAAGTTCATGACTGGTACTACACTGTGGTTTTCGAACCAATTTTTTAAGAAAACTGGGGAGCAACAAGATTTTTTCTTTTATATACATTAGATCCGCTGCAGCATTCGAATTGTCAATAAATAAACAAAAAATGCAGTGAAGTGATTGACGGTAAACACGCAAAAATAAAACCTTCCTAACTCATCGTCATCAGGAATGGAATAATGTACAGTCAGTTTCACAAGAAAGTGTACGCCGTTATCTGTATAAAATAAAAGACACTATCATAAAGATATGTTTACGTGAAAAAACATGTTACTACTAATTTCACAATTACATAATAGTTAATCCAATCGCCGCCATTTATTTATGATAGCTCGGCACCTTTTAGGCTTGCTTTTTACGAGATTTTCTGCATATTCTCTCGGTAACGCTCTCCATATCGTCCTGATTTCATATGGCAGCTGCTTCAAAGTACGTATTGGCTTTTCTTTAAGTTTCGTCTTAATATGCGACCAAACACTTGCGATCTAATTTGCATTCGGAGACATTGCGGCCAATCCATCTTGGACACCCAATTGTCTCGTTTCCACGCTGTGCTGAGGCAGTGCGATGTTTCGGATCGTTATCCTCTCGAAGCACCCAGTTTGCCTAGTTCGAGCTAAATAGCTTCCTAACGTGCCTCAGAAGGCATTTTTGATAAATTTGGCTCATTTTTTCAGCGTTGAAATTGGCTGTCAATAAACCACGTCGCGCACGTTAGTCCTTTTTCCGGTAAATCATCCACGTTTCCAACCTCTAAATATAATTTGATCCATTTCGCAACGAATGTCTTTGACTTTCTAAGAATTCTAGTAGCAGCTCCATATGAAAGCTTTGATCCCTTTGGATGATTTACAAGGAACACTGCCTCATGACGCTTCAGGTATTTTGCACTTATTTTAAATTGCAACCGACAAAACAAAACGTTCAACTCCCACACTGTGCAAAAACGCAATGATTACAGATTCGAGGCTACTACCAGAGGCTTCGCTGCGGATGTTACATTAAAATCATGGCGTACACGTTCTTGTGGAACTAACTGTATGAAAGACTCCAGAAATTCCTTTTATTTGAACATACGTTGTCAGACAGTGACGGAGCCGTGGCAACCGCAGTCAGCTCCACTCAGCCTCAAGGAGTTCTATGCTACCCGCTCTTGAGAAGGTAGAATTAAGAATACAACAGCTAAATGGTGTTTTCTAGACAAAATAGGATAACTCAGCCACACTCTAAAGGTGCGTTTAGATGGGCCATATTTTCGTCAGTATTTGGCGGCAATAGCGTTGCCGTCAACATTGCTACAATGTGGCTGCAATAGACGCCAATTTTGTGGTATGAGCGGGCAACATTGCTGCAGACTGCTGCAGGTAGTTGCCGGCGTATTGCCGCGGAGTTGTCCTCCAAGGACACAGAATATTTCGCATCGCCGAGCAACATCTATCTGTGGCCTTTTCTGTAAACGCTTCTCTCTCTCTCTCTCTCTCTCTCTCTCTCTCTCTCTCGCCTTTGTTTTCTGCTTCTCTCACTGACAGCGCTGCAGTCACGTGTCTGAGCGAAAACAATATAGTTTCGGTTTTGTTCGAAAGTTTGCGCGCGTACATATAGCCACATGTGTCGTAGTTGTTTGCTGTCGTAAGCGTGTTGTGCACAGCAATAGAGAAGTGGAGAACAAAAAAGTTATGAATTTTATACACGCGTTTCGTCCACGACGTCGAATTACTGTTCACAAAATCGCAATCTGGATAAACAGTTGGCAAGCTGTTGACGATGAGCTCGGAATCACGGTTGATGAAACACACAGAAAACTCCGAAATCTTTGAACCTAGGCCAAATACGACGCAAAAAAGCTGCGTAGGAAGACTGGAAGCACACGTTTCTCTTCATCTGCATGGTTCGCACTTGATGTCACGATTTTTTTTACTACCCCGGGACTTAACAGTGGTGTGTGCTCGTGGACAAAAATAAAATAAAAATAAAAATTGTATTCTGATTCGGAAGTTCCTTTATCGAAATCTCTCAGTCCTTTCAGCAAAAGGATTACGTCATTTGCAGCTGACATCTTCGTTTGGCGGTTTTTTTATAACTGATATGCTATGAGTATTCAAAGAACTTTCTAATCCCCTTCCTCTTATCTGCAGGGTTTTACAGGAGGAGTGGTCAGTATTCAGAATATGACAGGAACGACCATTCGGAGAAAATACGTCTAGTAAATATGGGCTCTGAAATGCACAAATTTAGAGCTACGAGCACTTCAGTACTGTGAAGAAAAACTCTTCTACTACAAGCTCTTTGCTTTGCACATTTAAAATGCTGTCCAGCAAATGTGGGCTCTAAGCCCCAGATGTTAAAAGCTGTGAATACTTTGTTCATCTTTGTTACTATGAAACACGTCTCTTCTGTTGAACAAGTGCAAGGTATGCATTTTAGACACCATTTTTGATACATCACATAAGCAAACAGCTATCTAATTGAACTGCGAGCCTTATCCAATCTGCGCAACGTATTCCATACTTATTGTGAACCGTGTTTAACAACTGTTCATAAATAATAAAAGTCAAACAACATTTTTTTAAAATTTCACACAGAGGAAGTTTATGGTCAGCCTTTCTCAGTCCAACGCTACTCATGATGTTTAGCAAAGTAAGTCAGTTCCTTTGATCTAGTTCACATAAGAATATTGCGTTATTTATTTACTCCACCGAAGATTATTCAAGACTTTTTCGGATATCCAACTTGGCCACTAACCACGGACTGAGGTGCTCCAAGATTTTGAAAGCGCACGTGTTCTACTTTGGTACCTCAACCATTGTGACTGTAACTCCAGAAACATCTAGAACATCAGCAAAAGAGCTGCCACTGGAAATGAGTTGTGAGAATATCACTGTTTAGTAAGGTATTTATGATTGCTACATTATATATCTTGTCCATATGCTAACCATTATCTTCTGCCCCTAATACGAGAACTAAATAAAAATTTCCATTTTTCTGACCATAGTACACATAAATAAGAACTTCGATATTGAACATAAGGCAAAGCAAAAAGAAAAGTTGTATGTGAAGTCAGTAAGCAACAGCACGATACAAATTTACAACAGTCGTTCACATTAGGTTAGAAATAGTTCACCGTTCTCTCTTTTTTGTAAAACCTAAATGGCATTTCATTATATCACTGCTTCTGTTTAGTGGGGCAACTTTTTGATCAAGAAATAACTTTTTGATACGAAATACAAGAAACTTGAGACGAACTGCGAAATCTCGTAGAATAGATAGATAAAAATCAAAAATCATCGACTTACATGCAGTGTTACTGTTATATTTTCTGTAGTCTGTTTGAGAGTGCATGTGTGCGTGTGTATGTATGTATGGATGTGTGTGTGTGTGTGTGTGTGTGTGTGTGTGTGTGTGTGTGTCAACATTCATATACAATGTTTTGAAAGGAATGACGTATCCCACAATGTGGAACGATCTTTTTATGAACAAATAAATAAATACTGAAATGCGAGCAAATCAGGCAGTAATGTAGGCAGCAACTTTGCAATTTGTTGGTCCAGTTTCCCAGGCGCAACCGAACGGAACACACTTTTATATCGTCACAGCATCGAATATTACGGAACATTGTTTTACTAAATTGATAAGGAAGTCCCAGAATCTTTCAGAATGGTGAATAAATAATGTACTCGTAGAGCAGGACGTGAATCTGCAACCCTTGGGCACCATACCCCACACCTCTAACCAATATACTGCAGTCAACAGACAGCAGTTTCAGTCTATGTCTTTGACTTACGCTGTCCGCGAAGTTTTAGTCACAGTTATGTCATTAATTGGCATTTAACTATGACAAATCGTACCAAAAATAAATCTTCAATAAGCCAATGCCTTGAATTGACGTACTTTCATAACACGCAAGTTATAAGAGAAAAACAATAGAATATGAAAATCCTTTGAAGCACTATTGTGAAGTTTCCAGTCATTTCCAAAAATGACGCGTACTCGTAATGTCTCTCCAGAGGCCAGAAATCTGTGACACAAAGCAAACACGAGTGAAACATGTATTTTGAAATATGATTGAAATTACATAACTGACAATAGTTTGAAACACAAATGTTAACATGGGAATGGCATATGAATGTGTATTTTATCTAGGGCTTATGCTATTTGCCCTGTACTGACCTTCTCTGACTGCGAGAATGTAAATTTAATTAACTCGAGAATGTAACCTGTCAATAACTTTAAACCAATCCAAAACAGCATGATTTCGGTATATAGATAATTTTTACTTTTTGGACCGTTTGACTACAACTGAATGAAACAAAATTTTCGTGCCATACGCGTTTCGCCTTTATTCTGTGCAAGGCACCTTCAATGGCCAGGGATATGTACATATTTTTACTATTTAGTTTACATTTTGGGCAACCTGCCTATAAGTTATAAACAGTTGTGGGGGTTAGTTTTTGCAATTATGTAGTAATATTTTCAACTGTACTTACAGGTTGCGTGGACGATTTTCTACAGATTATGCTTCTGTCCATTTTTGATGCTGTTCCTCTTCTTACACTACTGGCCATTAAAATTTCTACACCAAGAAGAAATGCAGATGATAAACGGGTATTCATTGGACAAATATATTATACTAGAACTGACATGTGATTACATTTTTACGCAATTTGGATGCATAGATCCTGAGAAATCAGTACCCAGAACGACCACCTCTGGCCGTAATAACGGCCTTGACACCCTAGGGCATTGAGTCAAACAGAGCTTGGATGGCGTGTACAGGTACAGCTGCCCATGAAGCTTCAACACGATACCACAGTTCATCAAGAGTAGTGACTGGCGTATTGTGACGAGCCAGTTCCTCGGCCACCATTGACCGGACGTTTTCAGTTGGTGAGAGATGTGGAGAATGTGGTGGCCAGGGCAGCGGTCGAACATTTTCTGTATCCAGAAAGGCCCGTACAGGACCTGCAACATGCGGGCGTGCATTATCCTGCTGAAATGTAGGGTTTCGCAGGGATCGAATGAAGGCTAGAGCCACGGGTCGTAACACATCTGAAATGTAACGTCCACTGTTCAAAGTGCCGTCAGTGCGAACAAGAGGTGACAGAGACGTGTAACCAATGGCACCCCATACCATCACGCCGGGTGATACGCCAGTATGGCGATGACGAATACACGCTTCCAATGTGCGTTCACCGCGATGTCGCCAAACACGGATGCGACCATCATGATGCTGTAAACAGAACCTGGATTCATTCGAAAAAATGACGATTTGCCATTCGTGCACCCAGGTTCTTCGTTGAGTACACAATCGCAGGCGCTCCTGTCTGCGACGCAGCGTCAAGGGTAACCGCAACCACGGTCTCCGAGCTGATAGTCCATGCTGCTGCAAACGTCGTCGAACTGTTCGTGCAGATGGTTGTCGTCTTGCAAACGTCCCCAGCTGTTGACTCACGGATCGAGACGTGGCTGCACGGTTCGTTACAGCCATGCGGATAAGATGCCTGTCATCTCGACTGCTAGTGATACGAGGCCGTTGGGATCCAGCACGGCGTTCCGTATTACCCTCCTGAACCCACCGATTCCGTATTCTGCTAACAGTCATTGGATCTCGACCAACGCGAGCAGGAATGTCGTGATACGATAAACCGCAATCGCGATAGGCTACAATCCGACCTTTATCAAAGTCGGAAACGTGATGGTACGCATTTCTCCTCCTTACACGAGGCATCACAACAACGTTTCACCAGGCAACGCCGGTCAACTGCTGGTTGTGTATGAGAAATCGGTTGGAAACATTCCGCATTTCAACACGTTGTAGATATCGCCACTGGCGCCAACCTTGTGTGAATGCTCTTAAAAGCTAATCATTTGCATATCACAGCATCTTCTTCCTGTCGGTTAAATTTCGCGTCTGTAGCACGTTATTTGGTGTAGCAATTTTAATGGCCAGTAGTGTATAACTGCCACTTGCGGTTTTTTCACACATTTCACAGCACTGGGAACTGAGCACTTGTTTTGATGCAATGTTTTGGCTAGTGTTGCCGACTATCGGATGTTATTGCCAAAGATCAAATGTTATTGCCAACTTTCGAGTGAAACATTTAAAGTATCTATGATCTGTTTGTGTATGCATATGTGTGTGTGTGTGTGTGTGTGTGTGTGTGTGTGTGTGTGTATGCATGTGTTTTGGTGTGATATAACATGTGATAAATCAACAAACACACATCAGTACACTTAATAAAAGAAATGATAAGATGAAAATCGTCCCCTTAAAGAAAGAAAAAAAAATTAAATCGTCCCCCTTCACCATTTGGACGCACACACACACATACACACACACACACACTAAACGGAGTCCACGAGAGGCCCATGACAGCTGCACTCCGTAGAAGCCACGCCGCTTAACCTCTACTACATGGAGGTAACATGCAGTTCAAGATGTTGGCTTAAGAGTAGCTGCTTCCTGTAAGAAAAACCTCACTGTTCCAACAACGTTGACTATCATTATTTCAATCCCTGTGGGAATATACAGGGTCGGTAATACACAGGGCGAAAAAAAAAAAATATATTAGCCACGCTTGGCGGCTTCCATGCGATTCCTCATGCCAGTTCCAGAGAGAAGTGTATCTAGCAAAACGTAGTCTTGCCAATAGGCTTAGGAGAAATGCGTTAAAAAAATGAGGCTCTGGCAACGCTGTAACGGCGTTCTGCATGACCAAGACAGGGTAGCATGAATTCTGCGCTGTCCCAGAGCTGTCCCATTAGCTCAGTGAGACGAGGCAATGTCGTGGGGAACGAATATACAGACTCCAGTGTTCGAGTCGCTTTCGCGCCAAACATCTTTTTCGGTTAAAGCATTAAATTATATCCAATTTACACCTCCACAGTGCGATATCTTGTGAATTTGTTTCTGCTGCTGTTTTCTTTATTTAAACATTAAAATGTAAGTTGAACTTCTTACAAACTGAAACGACCACATCGTTTCGTCCATGACACAAATGAAGCCAATAGAAAATAATAATGGATATAGTAACATCGTCGGTATCCAGTAAATTGCAAAAAACACACTAGGTAGGCTACACTATATTGCACATTATGCTACGCACAATAATTCCATTCTGTACGTTTGACGTTCAGGCTTTTCTTCAGAGCTGATACGTACACGCAAGGGTTGGGTTGTTTGGAGGAAGAGACCAAACATCGAGGTCATCGGTCTCATCGGATTAGGGAAGGACGGGGAAGGAAGTCGGCCGTGCCCTTTCAGAGAAACCATCCCGGCATTTGCCTGGAGTGATTTTGGGAAATCACGGAAAACCTAAATCAGGATGGCCGCACGCGGGATTGAACCGTCGTCCTCCCGAATGCGAGTCCAGTGTGCTAACCACTGCGCCACCTCGCTCGGTGTACACGCAAGAGCAAAGTTCGCTTTATAGAAGATGCTCAAAATTCGCACCTTGCATTTGCAAAGACTTCGCCCCTGCCTGGATAATACTTCGCTGCCGTACGCAACACACTTGCATCCACTATTGCCGAAGCGACATGTGCGATAGCTATTATTAGGTCGTGTAGATCCATGGGTGGAGTGCTATAAACACGTTCCTTTAAGTGCCCCGTAAATAAATAATCTAATGGATTAATATCCGCGATACATGGAAGGTATAACATTGGATCTCCAGGACCAATTCATTTCTCTGGAAACGCTTCATTTATGTAGTTACGCACATTCATTCCAAAGAGTGACGCTGCACCATGATGCTGAGACCACAGCTGTCGCCGAACAGCAAATGAAACGTGTTCTAATGCGTCAGCCAAAGTACTGCAAAGAAAGGTGCGTTACACGGGAGCATTCAACTTCTCCGGCAACAGGTAAGGGCCGAAAAGGACTCCTCCCAATAAGCCAGCCCACAGGTTTATGCGAAAGCGTGCGTGAAAGCCACGTTCACGCGTGACTTGCGTGTCGTGTTCCGACCAATAATGGCTGTTGTGGAGGTTAAAAATACCTTCACATGTGAAGCTACCATATAACGTTATTTATAAAATATTCCTTACCTTCCACTTAGTAGAAAAGCCATTAATAATACTATACTCGTAGAATGCGGTTTTCTGGTCGCTGGTGCTGATTGGTTGGTTTGGGGGACGGGACCAAACAACGAGATCGTCAGTCCCATAGGATTAGGGAAGGACGGGGAAGGAAATCGGCCGTACCCTTTCAAAGGAACCACCCAGGCATTTGCATGAAGCGATTTAGGAAAATCACGGAAAACCTAAATCAGAATGGCCGGGCGCGGATTTCAACCGTCGTCCTCCCGAATGCGACTCCAGTGTGGTGACAATTGCGCCACTTCGGTCGGTCGATAGTGCTGAGTTAACGTATAATCATAAGAATGCATTTCTTCATCGTACAACACTTTCACAACCAATCTTTGACGTAAATGGAGCTGTCTCACAATCTCGAGGGTAAATGGCCGAGTTGAATAGTGATCGGTCTCAAGAATCGCGTCCTCTGTTTGTGGACTGTGTCCTGTGCTTGGACGACCTCTATCCATTACTCGTGCACGAAGATTACCCGATTGCCGAAGGCGTTGCTCCAGCCGACGAAAAACATTCTTATCGGGATGCGGCCTTTGAGGGTACCGCGTATCACGCCCACTAGAAGCAGCAGCAGCTTCGTTATAAGAGACAACCAACACAAGCGCATATCGACGTAGTCATCGTTTATGTACTCCATCGGGAATCCGCCCGCCGTTACTAGATACATGGATGCTGTTTAATGGATCACGCAGACATTTGAGGTACTACACTATTGGCCATTAAAATTGCTGCACCACGAAGATGACGTGCTATAGACGGGAAATTTAACCGACAGGAAGACGATGATGTGATATGCAAATGATTAGCTTTTCAGAGCATTCACACAAGGTTGGCGCCGGTGGCGACACCTACAACGTGCTGACATGAGGAAAGTTTCCAACCGATTTCTCATACACAACCAGCAGTTGACCGGCGTTGCCTGATGAAACGTTGTTGTGATGCCTCGTGTAAGGAGGAGAAATGCGTATCATCACGTTTCCGACTTTGATAAAGGTCGGATTGTAGCCTATCACGATTGCGGTTTATCGTATCACGACATTCCTGCTCGCGTTGGTCGAGATCCAATGACTGTTAGCAGAATATGGAATCGGTGGGTTCAGGAGGGTAATACGGAACGCCGTGCTGGATCGCAACGGCCTCGTATCACTAGCAGTCGAGATGACAGGCATCTTATCCGCATGGCTGTAAAGGATCGTTCAGCCACGTCTCGATCCGTGAGTCAACACATGGGGACGTTTGCAAGACAACAACCATCTGCACGAACAGTTCGACGACGTTTGCAGCGGCATGGACTATCAGCTCGGAGACCATGGCTGCGGTTACCCTTGGCTCTGCATCTCAGACAGGAGAGCCTGCGATGGTGTACTCCACGACGAACCTGGGTGCACTAATGGTAAAACGTCATTTTTTCGGATGAATCCAGGTTTCAGCATCATGATGGTCGCATCCGTGTTTGGCGACATCGCAGTGAACGCACATTGGAAGCGTGTATTCGTCATCGCCATACTGGCGTATCTCCCGGCGTGATGGTAAGGGGTGCCACTGGTTACAGTTCTCGGTCAGTTCTTGTTCGCATTGACGGCACTTTGAACAGTGGACATCACTTTTCAGATATTTTACGACCCGTGGCTCTACCCTTCTTTCGATCCCTGCGAAACCCTACATTTCAGCAGGATAATGCACGACCGCATGTTGCAGGTCCTGTACGGGCCTTTCTGGATACAGAAAATGTTCGACTGCTGCCCTGGCCAGCACATTCTCCAGATCTCTCACCAATTGAAAACGTTTGGTCAATGGTGACCGAGCAACTGGCTCGTCACAATACGCCAGGGCGCTCTTAATGAACTGTGGTATCGTATTCAAGCTGCATGGGCAGCTGTACCTGTACACGCAATCCAAGCTCTGTTTGACTCAATGCCCAGGCGTATGAAGGCCGTTATTACGGCCAGAGGTGGTTGTTCTCGGTACTGATTTCTCAGGATCTATGCACCCAAACTGCGTGAAAATGTAATCACATGTCAGTTTTAGTATAATATATTTGTCCAATGAATACCCGTTTATCACCTGCATTTCTTCTTGGTGTAGCAATTTCAATGGGCAGTAGTGTATTGTCATGTGACAGAATGATGACTTGCTCATAAAGGACGAGAACTATGAAACGGACGTCTAAAAGATAAAGAAATAAAAAAAACAGGACCTGACGGGGATTCCAACAATAGCTCTATCTTGACACAGAAGTCCACTCAGTGAGCTACTATAGCTTTTACGTAAGTGCGGCATGATACACGATCCTCTGAACATTCCGATGTGCTACACGATTTGATTACTATTTCCTCTTTTTTATACACGTGTTTTCAAAAAGCACCCGATCTGATCTTGCTAGACGGGCTTTTGTCTTGAATCTGGATGGGGAATCGCATGCCGATCTGCAAGTGCGGCATTTAGTCTTCGCCCCGTATTTTAATATAATAAATTGTGGGTCGGCTCCGCGCCTAGGAGCCGGGCGCGGGCCAGCCGGCGTTGCGACCTCGGTGGCAGGTGGCAGGTGGCAGGTGGGCAGAACGGAGCTGCGCGGCGTGTCCCCGTGCACGCTCTGCTGAGCCGGACCCGGGGTTCCGCCACTGTGCGGCGCGCCGGATGCGGCGCAGGAAGGGCGACACCCGCCGCCTGCCTCTGCCAGGGTCGCAGCGGCAACGGGCGCCGCCCCTGCCACAGTCCGCGCTCTGCCGCCCTACGGCTGTCGCCGCGTATGTAAAGGCTGCCAGTGTCACCAAAGTTAATGTCCAGCCCCTAGCCAATGACACGGGAACTGATATTGACGGTAGCAAAGCGAAAGCTGGAAAGCTTAACTCCGTTTTCAAATGTTCCTCTACAATGGAAAACCCAGGAGAATTGCCCCAGTGGTAACACCGGTTCCCGTGAGATCACCGACGTTAAGCGCTGTCGAGCTGGGCTAGCACTTGGATGGGTGACCGTCCTGTCCGCCGAGCGCTGATGGCAAGCGGGGTGCACTCAGCCGTTTTGAGGCAAACTGAGGAGCTACTTGATTGAGAAGTAGCGGCTCCGGTGTAGTACACTGACACACGTCCGGGAGAGCGGTGTGGTGACCGCATGCCCCTCCATAACCGCATCCAGCGACGCCTGTGCGCTGTGGATGACACGGCAGCCCGTCGGTACCGTTGGGCCTTCTGCACCTGTTCTGGCGGAGTTCAGTTTTTAGTCATTCTAAATCCTCGTACCACTGAAAAAATGGTGATGATGATTGGTTTATGGGGCGCTCAACTGCGCGGTCATCAGCGCGCGTACGAAGTCCCAGCCGGCCGCTGTGGCCGAGCGGTTCTAGGCGCTTCGGTCCGGAACCGCGCTGCTGCTACGGTCGAAGGTTCGAATCCTGCCTCGGGCATGGATGTGTGTCATGTCGTTACGTTTAATTAGTTCTACGTCTAGGGGACTGATGACCTCAGATGTCAACTTCAAATGGTTCAAATGGCTCTGAGCACTATGGGACTTAACATCTGAAATGATGTCCCCTAGAACTTAGAACTACCTAAACCTAACTAACCTAAGGACATCACACACATCCATGCCCGAGGCAGGATTCGAACCTTCGACCGTAGCAGTCGGGCGATTCCAGACTGAAGCGCTTAGAACCGCTCGGCCACATCGGCCGGCTGTTAAGTCCCGTAGTGCTTAGAGCCATTTGAACCATTTGAACGAAGTCCCAATGGTTACACAGTTCAATCTGACCACTGTCACAAATGATGATGACGATGTTGAAATGATGTGGACAACACCATCACGCAGTTCCCGGGCAGAGAAAATCCCCAACCCGGCCGGGAATCGAACCTGGGACCCAGTCATACAGAGGAAGCAACTGCAAAGATGAACGAAAAAATTATTAGTGTCAGTGGTGTTGAGAAACAGCTCGAATCGTTAAAATTGAATGAAGCTCCGTGCCCCCATGGAATCCCTACCAGATTCTATACTGAATTTGCGGCTGAGCCGCGCGGAGTGGCCACGCGGTTTGAGGCGCCATGCCAGGGATTGCAGCCTCCCCCCCCTCGCCGGAGGTTCCAGTCCTCCCTGGGGCATGGGTGTGTGTGTTGTTCTTACCGTAAGTTAGTTTATAAGTATAGGGACCAATGACCTCAGCAGTTCGGTCCCTTAGGAATTCACATACATTTGTCCATTTTTGCGTCTGAGTTAGCACCTGTTCTCACTACTATCGTAGATCGCCGCCCGATTCTCGGAAGAACTCACAGGTCACACCTATCTACAATTAGGATAGTAGAAGTGATCCACAAAACTACCGTCCAGTTTCTTTGACATCGACTTGTTGTAGAACCTTAGAATATATTCTGAGCTCAAACGTAATGAGGTGCCGGCCGCTGTGGCAGAGCGATTCTAGGCACTCCAGTCTGGAACCGCGTGACCGCTACGGTCGAATCCTGCCTCGGGCATGGATGTGTGTGATGTCCTTAGGTTAGTTAGGTTTAAGGAGTTCCAAGTTCTAGGGGACTGATGACCTTAGAAGTTAAGTCCCATAGTGCTCAGAGGCATTTGAACCATAATGAGGTATATTGAACAGAATGACCTCCTCAGTGCTAACAGCATAGGTTCCCGAAAATATCGATCACGTGAAGCCCAACTCCCACTTTTCTCACATGACGCACTGAAAGCTTTGGATCAAGGCGACCATGTGGATGCAGTGGTTCTTGATAACCAAAAAAGCAGTTGACTCAGTACCGCGTCTACGCTTATTGCCAAACGTACGATCATATGGGGTATCAAGTGAAATTTGTGACTGGATTGAGGACTTCGTGGTAGGGAGGACGCAGCATGTTATCTTGGACGGAGAGTCATCGTCACATATAGAAGTAATTTCGGGTGTGCCCCAGGGAAATATGTTGGGATCCTTGCTCTCCATGTTCTCTGTTAATGACCTTGCAGACAATACTAGTAGTAAAATAAGGCTTTTTGTAGATGATGCAATTATCTGAAATGCAGTACTACCCGAGGGAAGCCGCATAAGTATTCAGTCAGATCTTCATAAGATTTTAACATGGCAACTTTCTCTAAATGTTCAGAAATGTAAAATTTTGCACTTCACAGAACGAATAAAGGTACGAGGGTAATGCCAAAAGTAAGGTCTCCTATTTTTTATAAGTACATAGACCTGTTTATTTCTACAATGGTTTACATCTGTTTACAGCTTGAACATTTAGCTATTTTTCGACACAATCACCATTTCTGTCGATGCATTTTTGTAGACGCTGTGGCAGTTTTTGTATGCCCATGTCATACCAGCTCGCCGCCAGCTCCGTGGCTTTGGCGAAGGAGGATGCCGCCACTGGTGTGATTGTTGCTTGGTCTCAGATGTAAAGTGGTATGCCCAGGTTTCGCCACCAGTGACAATTGAGTCCAGAAAGTTGTCCTGTTCGGCTACAGGGCAGTGAAGACATGCGCGGGAAGCATCAACTCGTTACCGCATGTGGTCCTCAGTCATCATGCGTGGCACCCATCTTGCACACACCTTCCGGTAGCTCAATGTTTCCGTTAAAATTCTGTGAGCCGTGCTTCGGGAAGCCTTAGTAACCAACGTGCAGAGATCATCCAGGCTGATCCCACCGATCTTCACGCATGCTTTGCTCTACCTTCAACACTGTCTCCTCAGAAACTGACGATCTCCCGCTCGTTTGTTCGTCGTGAATTTCGGTCCGACCAGCTGCAAACTCTCTACACCACCTACGAACATTTTTGACATCCATGCACGACTCACCATACACTTACGTCAGTTGGCGATGGATTTCAGTTGGCGCAATGCCCTTTGTGTTCAAAAACCGAATAACTGCGCGCAATTCGCACTTGGCGATAACATCCAACGGGAGCTCCGTTCTCAACGGCTGCCAAGCTAATACTGAGCGCCTCAGCTCGGCGTGCGCAAGTTTACACACAGCGCGTGAAGCACTCTTCGTAACAGTGTTACCAACTGCCACACAAACAGAGTTCTGTACCTATAAAAAAAAAAAAAATAGGAGACCTTACTTGTGGTATTACCCTCGTAGTATCCTATGACATTAAATATCAACGAATCACTGTTGGAGTTGGCCGACTTTTACAAGTACCTGGGCGTAACACTTTGTAGGGATATGAAATGGAATGACCCAATAGATTCAGTCTTGGTTAAAGCAGGTGGTAGATTTCGGCTTATTGGTACAATACTGGGGAAATGCAATCAGTCTACAAAAGAGATTGCTTGCAAATCACTTGTGCGACCCATCCTAGAATATTGCTCAAGTCTGTGGGGCCTGTACCAGATAACATTAACGGGGGATATTGAACGTATGCAGACAAGGGCAGCACAAATGGTCACAATTTTGTTAAATACATGGGAGAGTGTCACGGAGATACTGAAGGAACTGAAATAGCAGACTCTTGAAGGCAAACGTAAACTATCCCGAGGAAGTCTATTAACAGAGTTTCAAGAACCGGCTTGAAATGATTACTCGAGGGATATACTACGACCCCGTATGTGTCGCTCACATAGGGATCGTGAGACTAGACTAGAATAATTACTGCAGGCACTGAGACACTCAAACAATCATCTTCCCATGCTCCATGCGTGAATGGAGTAGGAAGAAACTCTAATAACTGGTACATTGGGGCGTACCCTCTGCCATGCATCTCACGGTGGTTTGCGATGTATTGATGCAGATGAAAATTTGGGTCGTCAGCGTTCTAGATTGGCTTTGAAGCGTATCTCCACGATTTCCTATCCCGTACCAGTTATAAAGAAGGCGCGTACTGGCAGGTGTGAATGTTACCGAACTTTCAGCTCATCATGCTTGCGAAATACTGATACGAGCTATTGACAGAAGACTGGAGCAGTTTGGTTTTCGGAGAAATGCAGGGGCATGGAAGGGAATACATTCTTT
Source organism: Schistocerca americana (assembly GCF_021461395.2). NCBI lineage: Eukaryota > Metazoa > Arthropoda > Insecta > Orthoptera > Acrididae > Schistocerca > Schistocerca americana. The sequence goes on along the minus strand of NC_060125.1, from coordinate 56,001,531 downwards.
GAAATTCTGGTGATAGCATGGTTGGAATATAGGGAGAAAAGGTTTTTTGCAGCTCAATAGAAACCAGACTGCAGTTGCAAGATTCGAAGCCACCAGAGGGGAGCAGTCGTTGAGGATGGGGTGAGACAGTTTTGTAATCTATCCTCCAGTTATTCAACGAACTCGAGCCATAAAGGAAACAAAGAAAGAACTGGGTGAGGGCGGAAATAAAAACATTGGGATTTGGCGATGACATTGTCAGGGCCGGCCTTAAGGCATGTGTAAACGGTGCAACCGCACCGCGCTTCTAGTGGTCCTGAACAACACATTAGAAAATAATTTGAAAACTGACACCCGTAATTTTCTTATTACCGATAAAGTGAAAACAGAAAGTGAGGTATTTCTGAAACTACTTTTAATGTAGTTTAATTCAATTACACCCATTGTGACCCGACTATGGCCACTGGAGAACTATGCCTGCATCGGAGTCAAGGGAACCAGTGGCTGTGATACTGATGCACTATAGTAATGTCTATTGTCAACACATGGCCGGCCGGGGTGGACGAGCGGTTGTAGGCGCTTCAGTCTGGAACCGCGCGACCGCTACGGTCGCAGGTTCGAATCCTGCCTCGGGCATGAATGTGAGCGATGTCCTTAGGTTAGTTAGGTTTAAGTAGTTCTACGTTCTAGGGGACTGATGACCTCAGCTGTTAAGTCCCATAGTGCTCAGAGCCATTTGAACCATTTTTGTCAGCACATGTCTATTGCTCATGCGTGAATTAAGAGCTATGTGATTCATTGTTTCTCAGCGTCTCTCGGCGACCTTCGTTCTCATTGTTGTGGCTAACAATCAAGTTTTACATTCTTCCGTCAGCTGGTGTTTCCCACGGGATGATTTGTTCATTGTCGTCAGTGTAAACGCACGGAGCTGTTCCAGTTAACGCCGTTTCATAAGTTGTGTGTGCACTCTGTGTTATAATAGAGTGTTTTTGCGTGTCCTGTAAAGTTCAGAATGCCAACAAGGAAGTGTTCCGTGAAAGGGACAGATTTAGAAACTACGTTGCAGGAGGTCAAGAGATCAAGAATAGAGCACAGTCGAGTGGTGAAAACATTTAAGTGTATACCTATCCTGAACAACACTAGTGAACCTTGTTTGATTCCGAATTTCATTAAATTTGAAAGGTGCCCACAGCTAAGTTAGTTTCTGTTATTAACATTTTAGTAAATTAGTAAAATTCCTTCTCCAATTAATTATTTTCGTATAACAACATTAGGTCTGCTGTAGTAACAGTCTTTTGATGTATAGGTTGTATGTGAATGACGTGGCGTACGAGGCGTATTCGGAATGCGAGGTCCGACTAGACGCGAAATGGAAACCACGGTGAAACTCAGATGGAATGTTGCACAGATGTGTTCCGTAGGGTGCCAGTCGATCGCTTCAGTTCAGAACGCAAAGTGACCACGTAGAAATGCCTAAAACAACAGTGTTTCCCGCCGAGTATATGGATCTTTTGAGAGATTTTGCCTGACACAAATGTCATGCATTTCTTTAAGACAATTTTCAGCCGCAGTCTGCAGGGGCAATGAAGGCGCTCCTGCGCGTTTGCGATGGGAAGTGTCTGATCACCCACAATACAGCCCTTAAATAGCTCCCTCCGTTGTCGACCTCTGCTCACATGGACCGCCGGCTACGAAGACGGTTTGCACAAAGAACGAAAGCCATACAAGCGTAGAGAATTTTCGCAAACGACAGGCGGCTGCCGTCTTTGTCGAGGGTACTGGAAAGTTGGTACAACGCCAGGACAAATGTCTAAGTCAGAGCGGCGACTGTTCAGAGAAGTAGCTGGAAGGTGTGGCTAACTGTTGCGAATAAAAGTTTTTTATCAGTGTGGTTTGCATTTCGCGACAGATCGGACCTTACTTTCCGAACAGCCCTCGCAGAATTCTTCCGTACGTGACGAAGGTGTGTAACTTATGTTTGAGGAGGAACGGGGAGGAGGGAGGGATACGGGAGAGAACCAGCGGAAGTTTTGCACGTGGCCTCGAGCCAGCTAATGCCGGGGCTGACACTGACACCATTGCAAAAGTTCAAAAACCGACAGTAGTAAAAGAAAGGCCTAAAAGCGATTCCAGAACAAGTAGCCGAAAATGGCAGCAATCAACGAAACACTGAGTGGAAAGAAAACAAAGGATTAATAGATCAACATCACCACTACAGCAAACAAACTCAGCCTCCAGAATGAGAATTTCACTCTGCAGCGGAGTGTGCGCTGATATGAAACTTCCTGGCAGATTAAAACTGTGTGCCCGACCGAGACTCGAACTCGGGACCTTTGCCTTTCGCGGGCAAGTGCTCTACCATGTGAGCTACCGAAGCACGACTCACGCCCGGTACTCACAGCTTTTACTTCTGCCAGTATCTCGTCTCCTACCTTCCAAACTTTACAGAAGCTCTTCTGCGAACCGAGTTCGAGTCTCGGTCGGGCACACAGTTTTAATCTGCCAGGAAGTTTTAAACTCAGCCTCCATGTCTCAAAGCATATAGCACGTGAAGCAAGAATTTTATATTCCAATGGAAAATGAATTCTTAAATAATTCCAAATTCATGTAAATTGTAACCATTGTCTTCTCTCGTTACTAAAACAACCGAAGATAATGTTTGATTTGCGAATGTTACCCGGCTCAACAGTACTACGTCACAGCTGAAAGCCACTGGACGGATGGCTGCGAGGTGTGCGCCCCGCTTGCTGACTACTCTGTCTGCTCCACCCGAGGAGAGCTGCGGAATGCGCCGACGCTGCGCTTACGATGCGGGATGCGGTGGACAACCCGCAACGCGAGGACGGGAGAGGCGTCCGTTGCCAAGCAACACCCGACACCACTGCTGACGCCATGTTTGTCGCGCAGCTGCGCCGCCGAAACTAGCACCACCGCCGGCTGGCTGTTCGCGCGCCCTCTCCTGTTCTTGTGGTCTTCAGTCCAAAGACTGGTTTGATGCAGGTCTCCACGCTACTCTATCCTGTGCAAGCTGCTTCATCTCCCAGTACGTACTGCAGCATACATCCTTCTGAATCTGCTTAGTGTATTCATCTCTTGGTCTCCCTCTACGATTTTTACCCTCCACGCTGCCCTCCAACACTAATGTTGGTGATTCCTCGATGTCTCAGAACATGTCCTACCAACCGATCCCTTCTTCTAGTCAAGTTGTGCCACAAGCTCCTCTTCTGCCCAACACTGTTCAATACCTCCTCATTAGTTACGTCATCTACCCAGCTAATCTTCAGCATTCTTCTGTAGCACCACATTTCGAAACATTCTATTCTCTTCTTGTCTGAACTATTTATCATCCACGTTTCACTTCCATACATGGCTACACTCCATACAAATACTTTCAGAAACGATTTCCTGACATGTAAATCTATACTCGATGTTAACAAATTTCTCTTCTTCAGAAACGCTTTCCTTACGATTGCCAGTCTACATTTTATATCCTTTCTACTTCGACTATCGTCAGTTATTTTGCTCCCCAAATAGCAAAACTCCTTTACTACTTTGTGTCTCATTTCCTAATCTAATTCCCTCAGCATCACCCGACTTAATTCGATTACATTCCATCATCCTCGTTTTTCTTTTGTTGATGTTCATCTTATATCTTCCTTTCAAGACACTGTCCATTCTGTTCAGCTGCTCTTCCAGGTGCTTTGCTGTCTCTGACAGAATTACAATGTCATGGGCGAACCTCAAAGTTGTTATTTCTTCTCCATGGATTTTAATTCCTACTCCGATTTTTTATTTTGTTTCCTTTACTGCTTGCTCAATATACAGATTGGATAACACTGCGGATAGGCTACAACCATGTCTCACTCCCTTCCCAACGACTGCTTCCCTTCCATGCGCCTCGACTCTTATAACTGCCATCTGGTTTCTGTACAAATTGTAAATAGCCTTTCGCTCACTGTATTTTACTCCTGCCACCTTTAGAATTTGAAAGAGAGTATTCCAGTCAACATTGTCAAAAGCTTTCTCTAAGTCTACAAATGCTAGAAACGTAGGTTTGCCTTTCCTGATTAGCCACGTAGAAAGACTTAGCCATGTGCTGCGGGCCTCGTGCGTTAAACGGCGGTGCGCCTGGGTGTAAATAAAAATGTGTCAAGTTACACTGAATGGTATTCTGCCGACGGTGCAATGAAAAGACGTTGCTGTCCAAATCTACAATGAATATTAACAATGTTAGCTCGTTTCTAAAAGTGAGTACTAACCACGCCATACATTACGTGTAACGAGCTGACAACACCCGGGCCTTTCAACGAACTGGTGATGTCACACGAATCGGCATGTCCGGCACTCTTGGCGAACGTTCGTCTCCGTGCAGGGCTGGCGGAAAATCAATATTTAATTGAAAAGGTACTCACTGAAGGTCTTAATTTTGCCGTGTGCTATCGAGAACTTACATGCGTTGAAATACGCCGTCCAGAATTATTAAATTCGCCTGAAATAGTTACTCGATCACCGCCGGAGACGGCTGACGGCGCTCTTAAGACCTGCTGTGTCACGTGTTGTCTTTCTCGTGGGCCTCGACAACAGCGCGAAGCTTACAGGGGAATTCCCTAACGCTGTCCGAGCTAGTCGCAATAACCCGATCAGGTAGAACAAGGTTCTATTGGGTTAGATAGAGCAGCAATCAGTCGTGGAATTAAGTTGCTTTAATATGACCTGACACAGGTCGAAATCTGATCTGCGTTGTGACTACAAATGTCATATTAAAGCAACTTAATTCCACGACTGATTGCTGCTCTATCTAACCCAATATAACCACAGTCGTTGCGTGCACCCACCCGATGGAGGGCAACCTGAAGGTTCTATTGATTATGCAATAAGAAAGTAATTAATAGATACCATATTTATTTTTGTAAGTCTACTATGACAATAGTTCATACTTTCTACACCACGTTTAATTACAGTGCTTTCCATACCAGTTGTCTAGAATGAAAGCTGCTTTCTTGTTGATGGACTATTCTTGTACACTGAAGCGACAAGGAAACTGGTATAGGCATGCGTATTCAAATACAGAGATACGTAAACAGGCAGAATACCGCACTGTGGTCGGCAACGGCTATATAAGACACGAAAGGCCAGGCGCAATTATTAGATTGGGTACTGCTGGTACAATGGCAGGTTATCAAGATTTAAGTGAGTTTGAACATGGTGTTATAGCCGGCGCAAAAACGATGGGTCACAGCATTTCCGGGGTAGCGATGAAGTGGAGATTGTCCCGTACTACCAGGAATGCGGTAAAACATAAAATCGCCGACGTCGCTTCGGCCGCAAAAAGATCCAGCAAGAACGGGACCAACGACGACTGAAGAGAATCGTTCAACGCAACGGAAGTGCAACGCTTCCGCAAATTGCTGAAGATTTAAATGCTGGGCCATCAACAAGTGTCAGCGTCCGAACCACCCAACGAAAGATCATCGATATTGGCTTTCGGAGCCGATCTCAAAAGAGATCTCCACCCCTACGTACTCTTATGGATTTATGAACAGCCCTGCAGGTTAGTTCCCTCCAGGACTAGTTCAGGCATTAGTCAAGTCCATGCCACGTCGTGTTGCTCCGCTTCTGCGTGCTCGCGGTGGTCCTACACGACATTAGGCAGGTGTAGCAGTATCTTTGACTCTTCACTGTATAAAGCGTTGTAGCTTTGCGGTTCTTGCCGTTCTTTGTTGTCTTTATTTCTTCGCTGGTCGCTGTGAACTAATAGGACGTAAATATGAATGTTTAACAGCAATTGGAGTTATTAGAATTGTGAAATGTAATTTTATCCACTGATTGCGAAATTTGCCGACAGAAAAACGAGAAACGCAGAAGAATTGGGTAAGCTTATTACTTCATTTTCCTTTGCAGGTATCAATTATCGATGGTCGATCTGATAATAAAATGGTATCGCCATAATTTACTTACTTCTGATTAAAGTCCCCCCATGAACCATGGACCTTGCCGTTGGTGGGGAGGCTTGCGTGCCTCAGCGATACAGATAGCCGTACCGTAGGTGCAACCACAACGGAGGGGTATCTGTTGAGAGGCCAGACAAACGTGTGGTTCCTGAAGAGGGGCAGCAGCCTTTTCAGTAGTTGCAAGGGCAACAGTCTGGATGATTGACTGATCTGGCCTTGTAACAATAACCAAAACGGCCTTGCTGTGCTGGTACTGCGAACGGATGAAAGCAAGGGGAAACTACAGTCGTAATTTTTCCCGAGGGCATGCAGCCTTACTGTATGATTAAATGATGATGGCGTCCTCTTGGGTAAAATATTCCGGAGGTAAAATAGTCCCCCATTCGGATCTCCGGGCGGGGACTACTCAAGAGGCCGTAGTTATCAGGAGAAAGAAAACTGGCGTTCTACGGATCGGAGCGTGCAATGTCAGATCCCTTAATCGGGCAGGTAGGTTAGAAAATTTAAAAAGGGAAATGGATAGGTTGAAGTTAGATATAGTGGGAATTAGTGAAGTTCGGTGGCAGGAGGAACAAGACTTTTTGTCAGGTGACTACAGGGTTATAAACACAAATTCAAATAGGGGTAATGCAGGAGTAGGTTTAATAATGACTAGGAAAATAGGAATGCGGGTAAGCTACTACAAACAGCATAGTGAACGCATTATTGTGGCCAAGATAGATTCGAAGCCCACACCTACTACAGTAGTACAAGTTTATATGCCAACTAGCTCTGCAGATGACAAAGAAATTGAAGAAATGTATGATGAAATAAAAGAAATTATTCAGGTAGTGAAGGGTGACGAAAATTTAATAGTCATGGGTGACTGGAATTCGGTAGTAGGAAAAGGGAGAGAAGGAAACATAGTGGGTGAATATGGATTGGGGGAGAGAAATGAAAGAGGAAGCCGTCCGGTAGAATTTTGCACAGAGCATAACTTAATCATAGCTAACACTTGGTTTAAGAATCGTGAAAGAAGGTTGTATACATGGAAGAACCCTGGAGATACTAAAAGGTATCAGATAGATTATATAATGGTAAGACAGAGATGTAGGAACCAGGTTTTAAATTATAAGACATTTCCAGGGGCAGATGTGAACTCTGACCACAATCTATTGGTTATGACCTGTAGATTAAAACTGAAGAAACTGCAAAAAGGTGGGAACTTAAGGAGACGGGGCCTGGATAAACTGAAAGAACTAGAGGTTGTACAGAGTTTCAGGGAGAGCATAAGGGAACAATTGACAGGAATGGGGGAAAGAAATACAGTAGAAGAAGAATGGGTAGCTTTGAGGGATGAAGTAGTGAAGGCAGCAGAGGATCAAGTAGGTAAAAAGACGAGGGCTAGTAGAAATCCTTGGGTAACAGAAGAAATGTTGAATTTAATTGATGAAAGGAGAAAATATAAAAATGCAGTAAATGAAGCAGGCAAAAAGGAATACAAACGTCTCAAAAATGAGATCGACAGGAAGTGCAAAATGGCTAAGCAGGAATGGCTAGAGGACAAATGTGAGGATGTAGAGGCTTATCTCACTAGGGGTAAGATACATACTGCCTACAGGAAAATTAAAGAGACCTTTGGAGATGAGAGAACCAGTTGTATGAACATCAAGAGCTCAGATGGAAACCCAGTTCTAAGCAAAGAAGGCAAAGCAGAAAGGTGGAAGGAGTATATAGAGGGTCTATACAAGGGCGATGTATTTGAGGACAATATTATGGAAATGGAAGAGGATGTAGATGAAGATGAAATGGGAGATACGATACTGCGTGAAGAGTTTGACAGAGCACTGAAAGACCTGAGTCGAAACAAGGCCCCCGGAGTAGACAACATTCCATTGGAACTACTGACGGCCTTGGGAGAGCCAGTCCTGACAAAACTCTACCATCTGGGGAGCAAGATGTATGAAACAGGCGAAATACCTTCAGACTTCAAGAAGAATATAATAATTCCAATCCCAAAGAAAGCAGGTGTTGACAGATGTGAAAATTACCGAACAGTCAGTTTAATAAGCCACAGCTGCAAAATACTAACACGAATTCTTTACAGACGAATGGAAAAACTAGTAGAAGCCGACCTCGGGGAAGATCAGTTTGAATTCCGTAGAAATACTGGAACACGTGAGGCAATACTTACCTTACGACTTATCTTAGAAGAAAGATTAAGGAAAGGCAAATCTACGTTCCTAGCATTTGTAGACTTAGAGAAAGCTTTTGACAATGTTGACTGGAATACTCTCTTTCAAATTCTGAAGGTGGCAGGGGTAAAATGCAGGGAGCGAAAAGCTATTTGCAATTTGTACAGAAACCAGATGGCAGTTATAAGAGTCGAGGGACATGAAAGGGAAGCAGTCGTTGGGAAGGGAGTAAGACATGGTTGTAGCCTCTCCCCGATGTTATTCAATCTGTACATTGAGCAAGCAGTGAAGGAAACAAAAGAAAAATTCGGAGTAGGTATTAAAATCCTTGGAGAAGAAATAAAAACTTTGAGGTTCGCCGATGACATTGTAATTCTGTCAGAGACAGCAAAGGACTTGGAAGAGCAGTTCCACGGAATGGATAGCGTCTTGAAAGGAGGATATAAGATGAACATCAACAAAAGCAAAACGAGGATAATGGAATGTAGTCGAATTAAGTCGGGTGATGCTGAGGGAATTAGATTAGGTAATGGGACACTTAAAGTAGTAAAGGAGTTTTGCTATTTGGGGAGCAAAATAACTGATGATGGGCGAAGTAGAGAGGATATAAAATGTAGACTGGCAATGGCAAGGAGAGCGTTTCTGAAGAAGAGATATTTGTTAACATCGAGTATAGATTTAAGTGTCAGGAAGTAATTTCTGAAAGTATTTGTATGGAGTGTAGCCATGTATGGAAGTGAAACATGGACGATAAATAGTTTGGACAAGAAGAGAATAGAAGCTTTCGAAATGTGGTGCTACAGAAGAATGCTGAAGATTAGATGGGTAGATCACATAACTAATGAGGAAGTATGGAATAGGATTGGGGAGAAGAGAAGTTTGTGGCACAACTTGACCAGAAGAAGGGATCGGTTGGTAGAACATGTTCTGAGGCATCAAGGGATCACCAATTTAGTATTGGAGGGCAGCGTGGAGGGTAAAAATCGTAGAGGGAGACCAAGAGATGAATACACTAAGCAGATTCAGAAGGTTGTTGGTTGCAGTAAGTTCTGGGAGATGAAGAAGCTTGCACAGGATAGGGTAGCATGGAGAGCTGCAACAAACCAGTCTCAGGACTGAAGACCACAACAACAACAACTGATTAAAGTTATTACGACTACCGCTTGAAGCGAAATCGTAGAGCGTTTGCTAGCTGCTAGCGATTCGCTGCAATCGTCTGATCAAGACCTTAACACGGGATACGCTCTTCATAAGTCGGTGCACGGGTACGTCCGACAATGCACTCCATCTTTCCAGATGAAGCAGAACCCAGAGTACTGACCCGCTACGCAGGGTATAAGCAACAGACTTCAAGAAAATGCAAAGTACGACCATTTCAGCGGGTCTGCTACACTCGATGAAGTTGGAGAAAATCAAGCAGCTAGACAACATTTTGAAAATTCAGCTGTTTACTGTTATAACTGATAGTGTTCTGTCTGCATTAGCTAAACGCATGGAAGCGTACCATCAAGTGACCAGTGTATTTCGAATGCTTCAGCAATTTGAGTCAGTAAGAGCAGAAGATAACATGAAAAGAACTCAAATTGGTTGTGAGTGGTTACTCAGACTATCTGGAAGAAAGCCTAGGTGACGCACTGGTGCAGTTTGCTGAGCTGCTCAAAACGGATGTGGCTGCTGCTGTTGACAGCCAAAAGCAGGAGCCCTTGAAATTGCAGTTTTATAAACTTTTAATCGAAAATTATTTTCACTTTTGGAAATCATGACTGGAATGAGCCTTTCGCATATACTTGTCTTTCATGGTCACAGACTCGGTGGAGAACGTCCTTTTCCAACATTAAAAAGCATGAAAAATGAGTTAAGGAACACCATGGGAGAAGAACGTCTAAACGACGTCACCTTAATGAACACAGAAAGTGATTTGCTTAGACACACTGATTTAACAAGGGTTAACTCTAAATTTTCCCAAATTAATTCGAGTAAAGGTTTATTTTTCAATTTTTTTTAGTGCTGCTTCATTTTATATCCTAAACTTTGAGGTATAAAGCAAAATTAGCGTCTCATCTTAGCACTTGCTACGGACCCCGCAATGGCTTCATCCGGCACTGGTTTGAGGTTTTCATCTCCTGCAGAATTTACTTGATCTTGGCGGTAAATGAACACTACGTGGAGTCCTCATTCAGGAGCAACGAAGTTGCTGTGGTCGACAGCGACATGGGTACACTTTCGACCAAATCATCGACTTTGCTCTGTACGTTGTCGATTGGCAGGTGCCCGAGTATCACCGACTTTTACGCGATGAATTGCCACCGCTGCTGGAGAACATTATCGCTACATATAGACAACTGATGTGGTTGATCCACGGTGGGGCACCACCACTTTTCCTGCGGGTCGTGCGACTGTACCTCATCGCAACGCCTCATGGGCATTGGACTGGCCGAGTAGCTCTGGTAGCACGGTCTACCCTTTCAGTGGAACTCAGTCCGTTGGATTTCGGGTTGCTATGAAGACATAGCTGTATGCCCAACTCGTCGATATGTACAGATATTAGAGGGCCATGTGAGCAATGCCCATAGCGCAGTGCGAATGGCGGCGGGTGTATTTGAAAGAGTGCGTGTTGTTCAGATGTTCAAATGTGTGTGAAATCTTATGGGACTTAACTGCTAAGGTCATCAGTCCCTAAGCTTACACACTACTTAACCTAAATTATCCTAAGGACAAACACACACACCCATGCCCGAGGGAGGACTCGAACCTCCGCCGGGACCAGCCGCACAGTCCATGATTGCAGCTCCTAAGACCGCTTGGCTAATCCCGCGCGGCAAAGAGTGCGTGGTTCGCTGCGAAGAAGGGCTGGGGGATGTGTCAGGGTGCGTGGAAAACCCAAGCAGCTCTGCCTATAGTGTCTATCTACTTCTACGTAACAGACAGACGGGAATGACAGGACAAACTGACCCATATCACAGTCGGTATTGGTTTCCGGACAAATCATTATCGGAAATTTTCTTCTAGTTTTGACCAATGTTACCTCTTGGAGGAATATGCGGCTGTCTTTTTAATCACCCAGAATACGGCTAGAATGTACGAAAAAAAGTTTCCTCAGCAAAATTTGAGATGACGTTGGATCATGTGCGAGAGGCATCATTGATGATAAGCAGCTGTCAAGATTTGAAAGTGATGGTTACGCTTCGAGGGTCACTCTTGTCAGAAGTAATTGAGAAGCAGCAAAACTTACTGCAGTGGATTATCCTGAGCTGTGCTACAGCCACGACTTTCCTGCAGTTTATTAACTTCGGGAATGAGACCTGTTGCACACTTGTTTGTGTAAACAAAAAAGGAAAATCTCCTAGATTTGTTTTTATTGATTCACGTTAAACTATGAGCAGAGTGAAGAAAAATTTGGAAATTTGTGGTAAGGTATTATGGGACCAAACAGCTGTGGTCATCGGTCCCTATGCCTACACAGTACTTAATCTAACTTAAACTAACTTACGCTATTGACAACACTCACACCCATGCCCGAGAGGAGACTCGAACCTCCAAGGGGTGAGCCGCACAGCCCGTGACAAGGCGCTTAAGACGGCGCGGCTATCCCGCGCGGCAGTGAAGAAAGATTGGCTCTCTGTGGCGGGCAAGCATGTATCTTTACTTCCTTGCCTTCCTGCGATTTTCATTGGCAGTCCGCAGTGCATACGTGGCCACACTACTAGGAAATGTACCAGGCAACGCCGGCTTTCACCTTGGCCTCAGCAGAAACGCAGATGACGTTTTCAATGACTCAGCGGACAGGACTGCGATATCCGCCTACCGGGTCCATATTGATGGCAGAACGAAGTCTGTCAGTGTCAAATGTACGCCCGACCAAATGAGTCTCAAATAGTGGATGACGTAATGCACAGTATTTCGAATTGGTCAGAGTAATGGAAGTCTAGTTAACGTACCAGTTTCTGCGAGTACAGTCCATGTGTTGACTCAGACATAAGTGCGCGCGCTCCCCTGTGTGTGTGTGTGTGTGTGTGTGTGTGTGTGTGTGTGTGTGTGTGTGTCATTTGGTGGGGGGGGGGTCAGTTTAAAGTATGTGGACAGAGGTAGCACAAGCTGTCATTCCTTGACTGCACCTAATCCAGGTACAGATCAGTTTAATAAGATGGGTCTCTAAGGAAGCTACAGGGCAGGAACAGCGGTGGTGGTTGAATCGGCAGGAAGTGGGACAAATGACATTCCCCTAGTAGCAGGGAATGTGACCCGCCAACAAACAGTGAGAATGGCAGACGCTAATGGGTGTGCAACCATGCAGCGGTATCCACAACTTCATCAGTTGCCTTGGTTCATATACACCGTTGCCCTATACAAAATAAACCGGCATTGCGATGACTGTTGAACACGTGATGGAATGGTAAAGCCAGATGCAGTTCTAGTGCAACGATCGTTATAGAAGACAGAAAAGCACTTCATGAAGATCAATGCTCCACTGTGTTTTATATCTGAGTCAGTTATGTGTTAAGTGCTAAATTGCGTAATCTGTAGGTATTAAAAAGAAGAAATTACAACTACACTGAAGAGCCAAAGAAACTGGTACACCTTCCTAACGTGTAGGGCCCCCGCGAGCACGCAGAACGGCAGCAACACGTCTTGGCATGGACTCGGCTAATGTCCGAAGTAGTGCTGGAAGGAACTGACACCATGAATCCTGCACGGCTGTCCACAAACCCGCAAGACTACAACGGGGTGGAGTTCTCTTCTGAACAGCACGTTGCAAGGCATCCCAGATATGCTCAATAATGTTCACGTCTGGGGAGTTCGGTGGCCAGCGGAAGTGTTTAAACTCAGAAGAGTGTTCCTGGAGCCACTCTGAAGCAATTCTGGACGTATGGGGTGTGGCATTGCCCTGCTGGAATTGCCCAATTCCTTCGGAATGCACAATTGACATCAATGGATGCCAGTGATAAGTCAGGATGCTTACGTAGGTGTCACTCAGTCGTATCTAGACGTATCAGGGGTCCCATATCACTTAAGCCGCATGCGCGCGACACCATCACAGAGCCTTTACCAGCTTGAACAGTGCCCTGCTGACATGCGGGTCCTTGGGTTCATGAGATTGTGACAACACCCGTAACGTCCATCCGCTCGATACAATTTTAAACGAGACTAGTCCGACCAGGCAACATGTTTTCAGTCATCAATAGCCCAATGTCTGTGTTGACGTTATCAAAAAAAAAATGGCTCTGAGCACTATGGGACTCAACTGCTGAGGTCATTAGTCCCCTAGAACTTAGAACTAGGTAAACCTAACTAACCTAAGGACATCACACACATCCATGCCCGAGGCAGGATTCGAACCTGCGACCGTAGCGGTCTTGCGGTTCCAGACTGCAGCGCCTAGAACCGCACGGCCACACCGGCCGGCTGACGTTATCAGGCGAGGCGTAAAGCTTTGTGTCGTGCAGTCATCAAGGGTACACGAGTGGGCCTTTGGTGCCGAAAGCCCATATCGATGATGTTTCGTTGAATGGTTCGCACGCTGACACTTGTTGGTGGGTCGCGCGGTGTAGCCGCGTGGTCTTAGGCGTCTTGTGACGGTTCGCGCGGCTCCCGCCGTCGGAGGTTCGAATCCTCCCTCGGTCATGGGTGTGTGTCTGTGTTGTCCTTTAAGTTCGTTTCAGGTAGGTTAAGTAGTGTGTAAGACTAGGGATAGATGACCTCAGCAGTTTGGTCCCATTGAACTTACCACACATTTCCAATTTTTACTTCTTGATAGCCCAGTATTGAAATCTGCGGCAATTTTGGAAGGGTTGCACTTTGGTCACATTGAAGGAGTCTTTTTAGACGTCGTTGGTGCCGTTCTTGCAGGATCTTTTTCCGGCCGCAGCAATGTCAATGTTTTACCGGATTCCTGATATTCAGGGTACACTCGTGAAATGGTCGTATGGGAAATTCCCCCTTCATCGCTACCTCCGACATGCTGTGTCCCATCGCTCCTGCGCCCACTATGACACCACGCTGAAACTAAGTTAATTCTTGGTAACGTGCCATTGTAGCAGCAGTAACCGATCTAACAACTGCGCCAGACACTTGTTGTCTTATATAGCCGTTGCCGACCACAGCGCCGTATTGTGCATGTTTAAGTATCTCTGTATTTGAATATACATGTCTTACCAGTTTCTTTGGGGCTTCAGTGTGTACTTGCTTAGTGGTCCATACAGAGGAAAAATATAAATATATGAATTCGAGATCCAGCGTAAATAACAGAAATACACTGGTGTGCAGAACTGTAAAACGAAAGTAACTTCCGCGTGATGTGTCACAGCTAAGTTACATAGTTCCATGAAACTTGAACCATACATAGAAAGAATTACTAGAGCATAGTGCAGAAATTAACTGAAAGATGTACACTTTAGACGAATAGAAATGACACTATTATTCAGGGACAATAATTACACTGAAGTCATCACGATTCATGCTCCTATTGACATTAAAAAGGTGGGACATGGTTCTTGATAGGGTGTGTGATCACCAAGGACAGGAATGAGCGTTCTGGCCACAAGCGTGGTAAGAAGTGTACCGCTTTCAAAGATTTTAGGTCAGTTCGCCCACGCTACATTATGCCTCCCTACACCGTAACGATCATATTCAACAATGTACGTGGGTGAATTAGGTGTACCCTAGTCTCGCCTTATGAGGGTGCGTCCAGCATTGTCCGACATAATAGTTTTGGTGGTCCAAGGATAATTTTGCATACGCGTATTGACAGAATCTTCGTACGCGACACACTCACTGGTCACTGTTATTGTGGCACTATACTCGTTGTCGACCTGTGTCTTTTTGGGGCTGCATGGGGCCCTGACTTCATTTGATGGATGACAGTACGCGACCCCATCGAAATGTGCAGGTGGACAAGCTGTGGGAACGAGAGAATATTCGTCGAATGACTGGTCTGCCAGTACTTAAAAATAAACCGTCGGAGCCCGCAAGACCGGTAAATAAAATAATAAATCTTACCTCCATATAAACACGTAATTGTCTAATGCAATGGAAAAAAAGCTCCCTACCAGACGCAAGAATCGAACCCTAAGCCCCATGCGCTAACGTCTCGCACGCCAATCCGGGAGCCATATCGAAGGGAATGCGATATTTCACTTGGGTGGGATGATCAGATGCGACAGGCCGATTAGGCTCAACTGCTCCCCGTGCGACGAGGTACGTCATCTGCTGACGTCACAGTTCAACATATGTCATCCATTTTTGGGGTATTTCCCTACATTCGCGAGCCCACATGTCGTATATCAAATTACTTGTCATGTACCTCGCTTCAGAGGTTTTTAAACGTTAATAAGAATTGCGTATACACTGAATCGCCTTGGTGTGATTAAAAATGTTACCTGTCTCAAAAAGCGCATATCTCAGAATGCTACACTCCTGGAAATAGAAATAAGAACACCGTGAATTCATTGTCCCAGGAAGGGGAAACTTTATTGACACATTCCTGGGTCAGATACATCACATGATCACACTGACAGAACGACAGGCACATAGACACAGGCAACAGAGCATGCACAATGTCGGCACTAGTACAGTGTATATCCACCTTTCGCAGCAATGCAGGCTGCTATTCTCCCATGGAGACGATCGTAGAGATGCTGGATGTAGTCCTGTGGAACGGCTTGCCATGCCATTTCCACCTGGCGCCTCAGTTGGACCAGCGTTCGTGCTGGACGTGCAGACCGCGTGAGACGACGCTTCATCCAGTCCCAAACATGCTCAATGGGGGACAGATCCGGAGACCTTGCTGGCCAGGGTAGTTGACTTACACCTTCTAGAGCACGTTGGGTGGCACGGGATACATGCGGACGTGCATTGTCCTGTTGGAACAGCAAGTTCCCTTGCCGGTCTAGGAATGGTAGAACGATGGGTTCGATGACGGTTTGGATGTACCGTGCACTATTCAGTGTCCCCTCGACGATCACCAGTGGTGTACGGCTAGTGTAGGAGATCGCTCCCCACACCATGATGCCGGGTGTTGGCCCTGTGTGCCTCGGTCGTATGCAGTCCTGATTGTGGCGCTCACCTGCACGGCGCCAAACACGCATACGACCATCATTGGCACCAAGGCAGAAGCGACTCTCATCGCTGAAGACGACACGTCTCCATTCGTCCCTCCATTCACGCCTGTCGCGACACCACTGGAGGCGGGCTGCACGATGTTGGGGCGTGAGCGGAAGACGGCCTAACGGTGTGCGGGACCGTAGCCCAGCTTCATGGAGACGGTTGCGAATGGTCCTCGCCGATACCCCAGGAGCAACAGTGTCCCTAATTTGCTGGGAAGTGGCGGTGCGGTCCCCTACGGCACTGCGTAGGATCCTACGGTCTTGGCGTGCATCCGTGCGTCGCTGCGGTCCGGTCCCAGGTCGACGGGCACGTGCACCTTCCACCGACCACTGGCGACAACATCGATGTACTGTGGAGACCTCACGCCCCACGTGTTGAGCAATTCGGCGGTACGTCCACCCGGCCTCCCGCATGCCCACTATACGCCCTCGCTCAAAGTCCGTCAACTGCACATACGGTTCACGTCCACGCTGTCGCGGCATGCTACCAGTGTTAAAGACTGCGATGGAGCTCCGTATGCCACGGCCAACTGGCTGACACTGACGGCGGCTGTGCACAAATGCTGCGCAGCTAGCGCCATTCGACGGCCAACACCGCGGTTCCTGGTGTGTCCGCTGTGCTGTGCGTGTGATCATTGCTTGTACAGCCCTCTCGCAGTGTCCGGAGCAAGTATGGTGGGTCTGATACACCGGTGTCAATGTGTTCTTTTTTCCATTTCCAGGAGTGTATTTTAATACTGAGAAAGTAGGAAATAAAGGAGGAGAGTACATGGTTTATCTTTGATAGTACTAATGACTCTGAACAAAAAAAGTTATCTGAACATATGTCCTGTTGTTAAAAGTTTCCGTGGAAAGTAATGAAGACAGTGTGGAACAGGACAGACGCAGGTGATCGTAATGAAAAATTATGACCTAATTTTTGGCTTAATCGTGTACATTTCCTCACAAAATGTGTTCAAAATGTCCACCATCAACAGTCCACTGCAGTGTTGCTGATCTGAGCTCATTCGCACGGGATGCTGTATACCACGTATTCTGTTCAGTTCAAATGGCTCTGAGCACTATGGAACTTAACATCTGAGGTCATCAATCCCCTAGAACTTAGAGCTACTTAAACCTAACTAACCTAAGGGCATCACAAACATCCATGCCCGAGGCAGGATTCGAACCTGCGACCGTAGTGATCGCGCGGTTCCAGACTGAAGCTCCTAGAACCGCTCGGCCACAGCGGCCGGCTATTCTGTTCAGTGATGAGTAACATTTACCCGCAACGGCATCAGTAACACGCGCATGTGTCACGCGTGGGCGGATGAAAATCTGCACGCAATTGTGGAAACAAATTTTCAGCGATGTCTCTCAGTGAATGTGTTGCGGTGTTATTGATGATCAACTCAGCGGTCTTGTTGTTTTAGATAACCGTTCTAATGGAGTGTAATATCTTGATTTTCTTCACAATGTGTTACCAGGATACTTGGAGGATATTTCTTTGACAACACGACGTTACATGTACTTTCAGTGCGAGTGACGCCCGTGATTTTCAAACAACTGAATGTCGGGTACGGTTAAGAAAAGGGCATATGTTCATTTGGATTTTTCTGTTCAGATTCGCCAATACTGTCACCTCTCCTGACTCATTGTATTTTGTGAGAGATGCGTGCCAAGCTGGTAAAAGTGTGATCGAAAAACTGCGGCAATTAAAATAAAAGCAGGAACTGTATTGTTACCCCTAGAAAGCAATTGCAGTGTGCAGAGGGCAAAGAAAGCGGGCGATAGCGAATTGGTTGGGAACAATACCGGCGTAAAGGTGTGAGTAATGCGTGGAGCCATAAATGGCGGTTGAAAGCGGATGACGGCAGCGTTCGTTACAGACACTAGAAGCGGGATACGGCATTTTCCTGTTGGAGTTCAGGTGTGTAGAAGACACTTGCGTGACTCACTGGGGACGACTGAAAACTTAAAAGGCGGTTTAAGGAATTAAGTTTTACTAATTATGAAGCACTCGCGTGCAGGTCCCCGCAGTCGAGACCAAGCACGTACTCCAGTCCAGCGACGTGCTAACCGCAGGTAGCGGCTTTGAATCCTTCTGGTGGAAGAAATGATCACCAGTACTTGTGTGTCAAAATGCAGAGAAGTGGTAGCTTAAAATTTCGGATAACAGACGTTGCAGCAATAACCTGGGTTGATTTCCAAATCTGTCTGTCATGTTTGACAAATAGCCCCTGTCATAGAATTGTAGAAGTTTTTTCTCAACGGTTCCGTATGTTTTTCGGGTTGCCGCAAAAAACCTCAAAATTTTCGCACTTTTACAGTTTTTCGCTTATGTCTCGAAAACTAGGCGTTTTTCGAAGAAGAACATTCGAATCAAAATCGAAGTGAACAAAATTTACAAGCAAGTGCGCTACTCAGGTCTGATTTTATGACGAGTGGTGTTGGTAATAGAGAACGCAGAATAGCTGCGATTTTTTGTGCCTTCTGCGAAAGATCAAAAACGCTCATTCTCACCCCTACAACTCGAAAAATATTATCACCAAACCCCGTACACGATGACTAAGCGCATTAAGTTTCCTATAATAAACGTCTTTAGCATAACACATAGTAGAACCAAAACCCGTACACGATGACGAAGTACATTAAATTTCCTATAATAAACGTCTTTAGCATTGAATTTTCTCACGAGGAAGAGGCAGCAAAGCGAAAATTACGAAAAATATCTTCTGAGTCCTACAGCCGAAAGACCCCTCCATCTGCCTCTTTCTCATCGGCGCTGTTCTTTAGGTGGACTACGATTGAAATATGTGTGTGTGTGTGTGTGTGTGTGTGTGTGTGTGTGTGTGTGTTTGAGGTTGACGGGCGCTAAACAGCGTGGTCATCAGCGCCCAAACGCATAAAAACAGGAACACATGCAGTGAAGGGACTAAGACGGACAGCGAACAAGAACGGCTAAAAGACACAGACCTGACGCAGTTCCAAATCCTCACATACAGAGGCAAGACAAGAGGAGAAGAACCGCACTAAAAAAGGAAAGGAAACACAAGGAAAGGAGGACAGAAACCGAAGGGAAATAAGGAGGTATTCGTGACTGGCGGACCTCTTACCTAAAACCTGGGTGAGCCAGTCACCCAGCAGCACATTAAAACCCTCTCTCTAAAATCCGAGGCAACAAATTGGACAGGACACAAAACTGTAAGACCTTAACCACAGTCGTTGCGTCATCTTGCAAAATAGAGGGCAAATCCGGTGCCAAGGAAACCACCGCCCTCTGGTCAGAAAATAAAAGACAGTCAAGTAAAATGTGGCGGACAGTAATCTGGACGCCACAAGCACTGCAGATTGGGGGGTGCTCCCGCCGGAGTAAAAAACCATGTGTGAAGGGACTGTGCCCGATGCGGAGGCGAGTGAGGAGAACCTCATCCCGCCTGCATGACTGGTAGGACGTACGCCATGGCCGCGTGGTGGCCTTGACCAGACGCAGCTTATTGTCACCGACTGCCAGCCACTCCTCTTCCCATTGACGCATAACACGAAAACGCAGGAGGGAGGTAACAGTATGGAGGGGGACGGCACATTCAACAACGTGAGGAAGGGAACATGCAGCTTTGGCAGCCACATCCGCCAGTTCGTTTCCCCTAATACCCACGTGCCCCGGCACCCAGCAGAAAAAAACCTCCTTCCCCTGCCGTTGCAGGTGGAGTAGGGCATCATGGATGTTCTGGACGACCGTATCCGCTGGGTACAAGTGTTGCATAGTCTGAAGGGCACTCAGGGAGTCAGAACAGATGAGGAACTTAAGACTGGGAACACATCTCATCTGCTCCAATGCCCGCAAGATCGCAAACAATTCGGCATCAAAGATGGTAAACGCCGCAGGAAGCCGTAACTTGACGACTCGATCAGGGAAACCACGACAACTTGGAATCAAAAGTGAGGCCCAGGAACCTCACAGTGTCTCTAAAAGGAAGAACGGTGTCCCTCAGACGCAATTCAGGGGAGGAAAAAAGACGTCGAGAACGATTAAAATGAACACACACACATTTGTCTGCAGAAAAGGTAAAACCCGTCTTCGCAGTGCATGCCTCTAAGCGCTTTATCGTAAGCTGCAACTGCCGACTAGCAGTGACAAGACTGGAGGAAGAACAGAGAACAGCAAAATCGTCCACAAACAAGGAGCACTGTGCAGGACTCCGGATAGTGGACGTGATACTGTTAATGGCGACGGCAAAGAGGGTGACACTTAAAACGCTTCCCTGAGGAACACCATCCTCCTGCACTTACAAATCAGGTAGCACATTACCAACCCGATATCGGAAGAGGCGGTGGGAAAGAAAGGACCGAATGAAGATGGGGAGATGGCCACGAAAGCCCCACTCATGAAGTTGATTGAGGATAAGGCGGCGCCAAGTAGTGTCATACGCCTTATTAATGTCAAAGAATACACCTAGACAATGCTGGTGACGTAGGAAGGCCTGCTGGATGGCCGCCTCAAGCAGGGTCAAGTTGTCTATAGTGGAACGACATCTCCGAAAGCCACACTGAGATGGGCTAAGGAGCTGCCTGGTCTCGAGCAGCCAAACCAGGCGACGGTTGACCATGCGTTCCAACGTCTTCCCGACACAGCTCGTCAAAGCAATACTTCGATAACTACTGGGATGCGTTCGGTCCTTCCCCGGTTTGAGGAGTGGAATCAGAATCGCCTCCCTCCACGAGTCAGGGTACGTGCCGGATAACTATATCATATTGAAACAATTCAGGAGAACTTCCTTGGGTGGCAGCAACAAGTGCTGCAGCATGCTGTACCGGATTTGATCATGACCAGGCGCAGTATCATGAGCCACAGACAGCGCCGAATCCAGTTCCCACATTGTGAAGGGGCTGTTGTAGGGTTCAGAATTTGGAGACCGGAAGTCCGAGTCACCCCTCTCGATGGCAGTGCGGTAGCGGCAGAAATCTGGATCACAGTTAATAGTGGCGGTAGATTCCGCAAAATGCATGGCCAGTGTCTGGGCAATGTCTCTCGGCGCCGTGAGGAGACATCCTTGATGCAGCAATGCCGTGACAGGTAGTTGGCTGAGTTTCCCGGAAATCCTCCTGATGGCTTCCCCTACTTTCGTAGAACTAGTGGAGCGGGAGATGGAGTTCAAGAACGATTGCCGTGACCGTCGTTTGCTCTCTTCAATCACTCGCCGCGCTTTGGCCCTTGCCACCCAAAAGCCCGCAAGACTGTCCGCTGAGGGACGGCACTTGAAGCGGCGCAGAGCTGCACGGCGGGCTCGGATGGCTGAGCGGCACTCAGTGGTCCACCAAGGGACAGGACGCCTCTTGGGATGACCGTGGGATTGATCATTCAGCAGCATGGGAGATCACGGCTGTAACATGGCCTACCCATTCGTGGACGCTGGCACGGTGTTCCAAAACAGCCAGTTGGCTGAAAAGTGTCCAGTCAGCTCTGCAGAGGTGCCACCGGGGCGGCACTGGTAATGTCACAGCCTCATCCAGGAGGCGAATCCAAAGGGGGAAGTGGTCACTAGAATGGAGGTCAGCAGCAACCTCCCACAGAGCAGAATCCGCGAGTGCTGGAGAGCAAAAGGAAAGGTCAATAGCCGATGACGACCCGGAAGCAGTCCAGAAATGGGTGGGAGCATCAGAGTTGAGGATGCACAGTTCTTCAGACATCATGAGACTTTCCAGAATGCGACCCCTGGGACAAGTAGTCGGAGAGCCCCATAAGACATTATGAGCATTGAAGTCCCCCAGAAGAAGAAATGGGCGGGGGAGTTGGCTAATAAGGTTTGTGAGAGCCGCAGAGTCTATCGCATCCTGAGGTGGTAAGTAAACTGAACAGACTGTGAGCCTCCGACCCACAAGAAGGTCAACTGCAACTGCTTGCAAGTCTGTAACGAGAGGGAGCTCAGATGAGGGATGCATGTCACGGACAAAAACCGCAACACCACACTTTGCCCTTTCCCCCGTCAGATCATCTTTTCGATATACGGTATAGCCCCGTAAAGAAGGAGCATCAGTGGCCCGAAAATGTGTCTCTTGGAGACATAAGCACAAAGGGCACTCTCGTACAAGGAGTTGTAATTCGGCCACATGCGTCCTGAACCCATTCAGGTTCCACTGTAATATGGGAGCCAGTGATCAGGGTGGCTGAACTTTCACCCTGCCTCTGTGCTTTGGAGGAGAGCCCGTACTGGCCGGAGATTTATTCCTGGGGCGAGAAGATAGCCCCCGGTCGACATCAATGTCCATCAGCTCCGATGACGACCCACGGGAGATGTCAGACAGTACGATGGCCTCGTCATCGGACCGAGCCTGACTAGTCTCCTCAGGTGGCAAAACCTTCACCTTCGGCGTCTTCGTCTTGGGGGACTTTGAATGCAGAGCCTTGTCAACAGCTGGAGCTGTACTCGCCTGGGCAGAAGGCGCCATATGGGGAGAGGCAGGAAGTACCCCAGTGTCAGCAACCACGGCCTTGTCCGACGTTGCGGGGAGAGCTGCAGGTTGCAAAACAACCGCAGCAGCCCAAGTGCACTGGCAAACGCAGGTATTCTAACACTAGCAACCTCCGTTTGCGTAGCAACAGTGGCCATTTGTACCGGTTTTTTCAGAGCGGAAGCGAAAGATGTTGAAAACACAGGAGGTTGCATGGCCTTAAAGAGCTTCTTGGCCTCACCATAGGGGATGCGCTTAGACGTTTTAATCTCCTGTATCTTCCGTTCTTCGAGATAGATGGGGCAGACCCGGATCCAGACAGGGTGACTCCCAGAGCAATTCATGCACTTCACAGGCGATGAACAATCGGCTCCTTCATGGGCAGGCTGACCACATTTACCACAAGTGGCTATTCCATTGCACCCCAACGTAGTATGCCCAAAGCGCTGACATTTAAAACAGAGCATTGGGTTAGGGAAATATGGCCGTACTGGCAAACGTAAGAACCCAGCTTTAACATGCTCTGGGAGTCTCGGGCAACGGAACGTGAGAATAAACGAGTCTGATTTGACGAGGTCCCCATCGACTCGTTTCATAATATGCTGCACGTCAACAATACCTTCGTCAGCCCACTCAGATTTTAACTCGTCTGTAGGGATATCCACCAAGTCCCTACATGTCACAACACACTTACTATAATTCAAAGTGGAGTGGAGCTCGGTCTCGATAGAATACTCTCCGAGACAGGTTGCTTTCCGAAGAGAAGCGACTTGACGGGAACTAGAAGTCTCAACTAACAGAGTCCCATTGCGCAGTCGCTTCACAGATTTCAGTGTTCCTGCAACTCCCTCAAGATCCTTGTGGATGTAAAAGGGAGAAACTCTCTCAAAGCTACCCTCCTTCCGTTTAATAATCAAAAACACATTTTGATTATCAGCATGTGCTCTGTTACGACAGTCTGATAAATCTCTAGCAACACCAGGCGCTGGAGGACTCGCAGCACGAAGTCGCTTTTTCGATGGGGTGTGTTTTCCTACCAGTGGCCCACCCAATCCACTGGTAGGGGGAAACGTAGAGGTCGAAGGGTTCATTGCGGTCCCACGAGCCGCTAGGGAACTAAAGGTCCGCTCAGACAGAGCCCCGCGTGCCAGAGTAAGCCTGATACAACTGGCGTGCGGCAGGATCCCCAGAGGTTGCCCGCTTGCGACTGTTCCACCCCAACAGCCATGCATCTTATAGGCGCGGAGCACACCGTAATATTGAGGGGTTTTTATGGAGGTTGGCCTTCCTCGCAATCCAGGCGATCGAGCCAAGATTACCATTGCCCGCATCACACAACATTCCACCGCCGCGCCATACGGTGGTCGCTGAAGCATGTCCGGGGGTTACGGTGACAGGAGACTGGCGGCGATGACCAGTCCCCAGCTCAGGACCCCGGGGTCGCCAAGTCCGTACTCAGCAAATGAATGCCGAGCCCCTGGGGGCGGTTGAAATACGTTGTTTTGAATGAATTGATGGGAAAACATGTTTAATGAAAAGATTAACAGATTATCTAACATCAAATGGAAGACTAAATAGGAAGATGAATATGAAATCTGTATGTAGAGATATACGTTAGTCATAGAATGTGTGAATGTCGAGGCCAGTATTCAGTCATCTCTTGGAGTTGGTTCTCCATCTCGGAAAAAACATGCCTCTGAGCACTGTGAGACTTAACATCTGAGCTCATCAGTCCCCTAGAACTCAGAACTACTTAGATCTAACTAACCTAAGGACATCACACACATCCATGCCCGAGGCAGGATTCCAACCTGCGACCTTAGCGGTCGTGCGGTTCCAGACTGAAGCGCCTAGGACCGCTCGGCCATACCTTCACTGATGTCATGCGCGCAGTTGTTTTTTTTTTTTTTTTTTTTTTTCCTAGTTTCCATGTCTCCATTTGGCTGTTGGTGGCTCAGTCAGTGTTTTTTGGGCACTAAAACTTCCAGGTGAAGTGTCTCGGGCAATATAAGGTCCACACGAAGTGTCACTGGTTGTGGAAGGTTCAGGCTGATCAGTGTGTTGTTGCTGTTCTTCAACTGAAAAAAATCGTAACTGAATGATTAACTCTTTCATGGAGAAAAGTTGATTAGTAAAGATGCATAATGATGCAAAAATTACATGAATTAATACCTTCTCTCACCGCTCTTACTTCGGACAGTGATAATGGAAGTCGGTCGTCCAGGTCGTTTTCGTCTTCCGTATCAAAACCGTCATCGATGTTGGAGCACGGCCCTTCACATTGCTTGCAAAATTTCATGCAGAACAGTCCCGTGGTAATCTGAGTTGCATTTGAAAGATTTGAGCTGAAGAAAACTCTCAGGAGACAGGTTTCCTGCAAGGCAGCAAACATGAAATTCGGATCCAGTACCCCTAAAAACACATAGAAACGTTGATAAAATAAGTTATACGGTTTGTTACGAAAACGAGTGCTTTTAACAACAATTGACTGTACCGATAGAGGCCACACGCAACACGTAATACAGTTGTTGGCTATTCGTAAGTCGGATGGGGACTTCAATCTCGGCGGCCCCCGTCGTGCTATTCGAGAGGAGCAGACAGCATGCTTGCACCTGTCCTTTTCCACCACTCCAACTCGCGAGTAACAACACAAGCACGACCTGCAGACGCACACATCACTGTCATCACGCGTCACAGACGCAATTGCCACTACACCACAGTCGCGCAAAATCGACAGCAAACCATCTTCACTTGCTCTCAGTGCGTTGTTTCGTTACTGTTCCCAAAGCTAACGTTGCATTGTGGGACTGTCTGGATTGTTTGACTACATTATTTGCTATTAACGTTTTGAGTTCCGGAGAAATGCAGGAACATGCGAAACGATACTGACCCTGCTACTTATCTTAGACCGTAAAGTAAGGCAAAGAAACACAAGCGTATGTTTATAACCTTTGTGGATTTAGAGAAAGCTTTTGGCAATGCATTTATGAATCGAAGGACATGAAAGGGAACCAGTAGTTGAGAACGCGGTGAGACAGGGTTGTAGCCTATCCCTGATGTTAGTAAATCTGTACATTGAGCAGCGCTAAGGGAAACCAAAGAGATATTTTGAAAGGGAATTAAAGTTCACGGAGAACGAATAAAAATGCTGAACAAACAATCCTTTTGGAGGAACATCCGCAACTGAGCGTTATATCAGAGGTTAAAAATACGCTACGCTTGTGAGGTTCTTTAATTTAACACACGACCGGTGTGCATGCTCTGCGCTCGTTGTTAGCACACTGCGTCTGGTACTCGTCCACATCGGCGCTCGGTGTAACAGCACCAAGCTACGACACCTGAAGATGGGTGTGTAAGAGCCCGAAACCGATTGTGTATTAAACAAAAGAACGTTAGAAGCTCTGGGAAAAATTCTGGAGTTTGTCGATGACGTTCATCTGTTAGAGATGGCCAAGGTACTTGCAGGAGCAATTGAACGGAATAGATAGTGTCTTGAAAAGAGTTTATAAGATGAATATCAACAAAAGTAAAAGAACAGTAATGGAAGATGGTCGAATTAAATCAGGCGATGCTGATAGGATTAGACTGGAAACGAGATACTAAAAGTACTCGAAAAGTTTTACTACTAAGGCAAGAAAGTAGGGAGGACATCAAATGCAGACTGGTAATATAAGGAGACGTGTTTCTGAAAAATAGGGATATAAATTTAACGCTTTAGGAAGTCTTTCTGAAGATATTTGTATCGAATATGTGCTGTACGGAAGTGGAACGTGGACAATAAGTAGTTCAGATAAGAGGGGAAAAGAATCTTTTGAAACGTGGTGTCCCAGAAGAATTTCAAAAATTAGATGGGAAGATGGAATAACTAACGAGAGGGTACTGAACTGAAGAGGGGAAAAACGAAATATGTGCCAGAAGTCGACTAAAAGAAGGGACCGGTTGACAGGACAAATTTTCAGATATCAAGGAATCGTCTTTTGGGTAGTGGAAGCAAGTGTGTGGGGTAAAACCAGTAGAGACCTGAATAAAAGAGGCAGGTTCAAATCGGTATATGTTGAAGTAGTTATGCAAAGGTAAAGTGGCTGTGCAGGATAGTCTAGCGTGGAGAGCTGCATCAAACACAACGTAACAGTGGAAAAGTACATGAAATGAGCTTTTCTTTCTATTCTATATATTTTCAATTAAATGCTAATGGCACGTTTACTTTGAGACACGGATACGTTAACTTTTGTTGTGAAATTTAAATGTATTTCAATAGTAGCACGTGTAGCGTAAAATGTTCATAAATGGTTCAAATGCCTCTGAGCAGTATGGGACTTAACATCTGAGGTCATTAGTCCTCTAGAACTTATAACTACTTAAACGTAACTAGCCTAAGGACATCACACACATCCATGCCCGAGGCAGGATTCGAACCTGCGACCATAGCGGTCGCGCGGTTCCAGACTGTAGCGCCTAGAACCACTCGGCCACAAGGCCGGCCGTAAAGTGTTAAAAGTCTGTACTTTTTCTGATTTATTTAAATACACCGTAAGAGAAAAAAACGACGCACGACGAAGGAATTATGCAAATAGGACGGAAATAATCGGTAGATGTTATGTACGTGTATAGACAAAAAATTGTACAATTTCAGAAAAATTGGATGATTTATTCAAGAGAAAGAGCTCCACAAACTGAGCAAGTCAATAACGCGTTGGATTCCCGGCGGGGTCAGGGATTTTCTCTGCCTCGTGATGACTGGGTGTTGTGTGCTGTCCTTAGGTTAGTTAGGTTTAAGTAGTTCTAAGTTCTAGGGGACTGATGACCATAGATGTTAAGTCCCATAGTGCTCAGAGCCATTTGCACCAATAATGCGTTCATCCACCTCTGGTCCTCATGCAAGCAGTCATTCGCCTTGGCATTGGTTGATAGATTTGTTGGATCTCCTCCTGAGCGGTATCGTGCGAAATTCTACAATTGGCGCTTCAGATCGTCAGAACCCGGAGCTGGTTGTAGGGCCCTTCCCACAGTGCTCCAAACGTAATGAGTTGGCGAGAGATCCGGCGACCTTTCTGCGGAAAGTAGGGTTTGGTAAGCGCGAAGATAAGCGATGGAAACTCTCGCCTTGTGCAAGTTGGCATTATTTTCCTGTAATGTAACCCCAGGATGGCTTGTCATGAAGGGTAACAAAATGGGGTTAGAATATCTTCGACGTACAGCTGTGCTGTAAGAATTCTGCGGATGACAGCCAAAGGGATCCTGCTATAAAAAGAAATGGCACGCCACACCGTCACTTCTGGTTGTCAGGGGTAAGGCGGGCGACAGTCGGGTTGGTACCACTACTTCTGTCTGGGGCGTCTCTAGACATGTCTTCGGACTGGAATCTCGTTGACCAGAGTAGAATTGTCGTTATTGATGTGTGGCGCTTCGAACTGGGCTCCGATGAGCAGCGAGGACGTGTCTGGAGACGCCTCAGACAGCGGTGGGGTACCAACCCGACTGTCACCTGTTATACGGTCCGACAACCAGGTGTCATGGTCTGGGATGGCACTGCATTTCATAGCAGTGGTTGTCATCCGCGGGAACCTTTATAGAACAGCGGTAGGTCGTCGATATTATACGCCCAGATTTGTTGCCCTTCTTAACGAGCAATCGTGGGCTTACCGTTGAGCAAGATAATGGCCAGCCGCACTCTGTGAGAGTTTGCACAGCTTGTCTTCGTGCTTGCCGCAACCTACCTTGGCCATCAAGGTCGCCGGATCTCTTCCCAATTGAAATAGTTTAGCGCATTATCGGCAGCGTCTTGCAACCAGCTCGGGATTTCGACGATATCATGCGCCAATAGGTCGGATGTAGCACTATATCCCTCAGTACGACATCCAATAACGCTTATCAATCAATGGCAAGCCGAATAAGAGCTTGCATAAGGGTCATAGGTGACCGACGTGTTATTGACTAGCGCAATTTGTGATGTTCTTACTCTTGAATAAATCATCCAATTCTTCTGAAATTGTAATGATTTGTTTGTCTGTACATGTACATCAGTTCTACCTATTTCCGTCCCATTAGGATAATTCCTTCGTCGTGGTAAGTCTTTTTTGTCTTAGACTGTTCATTTAATTAATAGCGTAATTACAGTCAAAGGTAAATGTATTCACTTCTTTATTGCATTCAGACCATTGTGGAATTTGTTATTCTGTGAATGCATATCGATAGGCACAGACGCAAACAAATTATGCTAATTGGCTCGTACCACATTTTTCGACAAATGCGAATGGTTTAGGCAACATGAATTTAACAAAGAACAAAATTAGAATACTGATTTTTAAATAAATACTCAATTTAAGTGATATTTTTCTAGTGTTTTGGCACCAACGTCCTCTTATTGATGACCTCTGCGGGTGTGTTATGTTGCATATTTGCACTGCCGTGTAAGTGGTAGCAAACGTAATGTGAAGCATAGCTCAGAGTCAGCGCCTCTGTCGGCGCAGGCACTTGCAGACTCGCAAAGCATTCACTTGTTCTTACTGTCGCCATACTGTCCTCAGATAACATACAGTTATTAAAATTATCTGAAATCCAGTGAAATCTGTTGAAACTAAAATATGGAATAAGCAAACTAAAATTGTAAAGAAATTCCATTCCAGACCAGGTAGCATAGAACACACGAGGTATAAAAGGACAGTGTATTGGCGGATCTCAGATTTGTACTGAGGTGATTCATGTGAAAAGATTTCCGACGTAATTGTGGCCTCACGACGGGGACTAACAGATTTTGTACATGGAATGGTAGTTGGAGCTAGACGCATGGGACATTCCATTTCGGAAATCTTTAGGGATTTCAGTATTCCGACATCCACAGTATCACAAATGTGGCGAGAATACCAGATTTCAGGCATTACGTCACATGACGGACAATGAAGTCGCCGACTGCCTTCACTTAACGACCGAGAGCAGCGGCGTCTGCGTAGAGTTGTCAGTGCTAACAGACAAGCAACACTGATGCGTAAAATAACAGCAAAAATCAATGTGGGACGTAACGACGAACGTATCTGTAAGGACAGTGCGGCGAAATTTGACTTTAATGAGCTATGGCAGCAGACGAGAGACACGAGGACGACATCTCCTCCAGCGCGTCTCCTGGGCTCGTGGCCATATAGATTGCACCATAGACCACTGGAAAAACGTGACCTGGACCGATGAGTCCCGATCTCAGTTGGTGAGAGCTGATGGTAGGGTTCGAGTGTGGCGCAGACCTCAGGAAACCATGGACCCAAGTTGTCAACAAGGTACTGTGCAGGTTGATGGTGACTCCATAATGGCGTGGGTTGTTTCTACATGGAATGGACCTGTTCTTCTTGTAGAACTAAACCGATCATTGACTCGAAACGGCTATGTTCAGCTACTTGAAGATCATTTGCAGCCATTCGTAGGTCTCAAGTTCCCAGACAACGATGGAATTTTTATGGATGTCAATGTGCCATGTCACCGGGCCATATTTGTTGGCGATTGCTTTGAAGAACATTCTGGACAGTTTGAGCGAACTGTAATATTTCTGGCTTTGCAGCCATCATATTCAGGAACAAGAAGCTCTTTCTAGAGCAGCTGAGAAAGCAGCAGTGAGAAGATGACGTAATGTGGTGTGAGGTACCGATGGCAGATGGTTTATTCGGCACGGGTATCGTGAGAAAGACCGTCTAAATTGTGGTTCTTCCCTGCGATTAGCTGCTGCATTCGCAAGTTGCACACCAAAATGGTAATCTTCTATTGTTAGTATTTGAAAAATTAAACACCGTATTTAATTGAATTTGAAATTAAAGCGTGCTATCATTCCATTCTTTCACAAGTTTTAATAACCAGTAGAATAATAAACAACTGTAAAACGAAAAGGCAGACGAAGCAATTCGGCGATCTTCAGATCGAGCCTAACTTGGAAAAAATTGGAAATTTGTGGTAAGGTCTTATGGGACCAAACTGCTGAGGTCATCGGTCCCTAAGCTTACACACTACTTAATCTAACTGAAACTAACTTACGCTAAGGATGACACACACACACACACACACACACACACACACACACACACACACACCCATGACCGACGAAGAACTCGGGGGGAGCCGCACGGACCCTAACTTGGATGGCGGCGAAGTGATTCGGCTGTAAGATCAGAGCTGGCTGAGAAGATATGTGGGCCGCCGCGGTCGGTGTTAGTTAAGACCTTATTAGCAATATGTGGTTATTTGGAACATATAGTTGAGAACAGTGTGACAGTAATTACGCAAATACACAGTTCATAATTTTGTTGAAGAATATAAATTATTTTTGACTCTAAAGCGGAATGGAATTGTGCAGTTTCTCGTGTTCTGTTAATAAAAACCGAGTGGCATCCCGTATAAACAAAGTGATTGGAAATTTAATTATTTTTTAAAATAACAGTTCCTCGCTAAGAGTTCCTTACAGCCTCAAGGTTACGAACTCACGACCTACAGGTACGTCCTGTTTTCTGCCCAGGGGACAGCAACCGTAGAAGATTTATTAGATCTTACGCATTCCACTCAGGGCGGTGGAAGCAAGTAGGCACCTCGCGTGTACTGCAATGTTAGTACAAATGAGATCAGTGACACATCACCTGTGGTAACACAGAGGAGGTATGAAAGACAGAAATACAAGGTGTACAACTTTGATTCCGCCGTTTTTTCCCCACATTTGCGGCTTTAATGAAACAAATTGGTTACAGATGTATCATTCAAAGTATTTTCCAGCGCTGGGCGATACTTTCTCCCATCTTTCGGGCAGTGTACGAATCACGCGTCGAAAAAATTGTTCATCCTTTGAAGCGATCCACGACTCGATCCAATTTGTGACTTCTTCATGAGATCGGAAGTGTTGGTCAGCCAGGCCATGCGCCATTGATCTAAACAGGTGATAGTCAGAGGGAGCAATGTCTGGAGGATACGGCGGGTGGGGTAGGACTTCCCCTTTTAACATTTCCAAGTACGATTTGACCTCTTTTGCAACGTGGGGTCGAGCGTTGTCGTGTTGCAAAATCACTTTATCGTGCCTCTCGCTGTATTGCGGCCTTTTGTCTTTTAATGCTCTGCTTAAACGCATTAATTGCGTTCGATAACGAGCACCTGTGATTGTTTACTTGGTTTTAACACCTCACAGTACACGACGCCGAGGTTTTCCCACTAAATGCAGAGCATGATCTTGGAGTCGTGAATATTCGGTTTGGCCGTCGACGTGGAAGCATGGCCGGGATATCCCCATAATTTTTTGCGTTTAGGGTTATCGTAATGAACCCATTTTGCGTCCCCGATCACAAAGCGATGCAGAAATCCCATCCGTTTTTGCTTCTGAAGCAACTGTTCACAAACGCCGTTCAACGTCTCTTGGTTTCAGCTCACGCAGGACCCAAGTTCCTTCTTTCTGAATCATGTCCATAGCCTTGAAATGGCTTGCTGTGTCACTGCCACTAATCGCGCCAATCCTTCTTGGGTTTGACGCGAGTCTTCACTCGGCAAAGTCTCCAATTCTGCATCTTCGAAAACATTCTCTCTTCCACCACTATGCCGGTCTACGACGTTAAAATCACCATTCTTGAAGCGTTGAAACCACTCACGACACGTTCTTTCACCAATAGCGTCCTTACCATACGTGCTTGAGAGCATTCGATGAGACTCAGCCCCTGTTTTCTTCATATTGAAACAAAACAGTAACACCTACCGCAAATGACGAGAACTAGGCTCGTAAACCGACATTTTCAATCAAGAACAACTTTATGATGCAGACACAAATCGACTGATGTTTGAATGAGGTTATGTTGACCGAGGTCCAAGCTAACTGCCTGACGTCTGCGATCTGTTTCTTTCGACCGCTGCTTACCGTTGTCGCCGCCTATCGGCGGAAGCAAAGTTGTACACCTTGTATTTTAGAGAGAAAGGGTTTACGATACGTACGTATGTATCACCCTCTCTCTCTCTGTCTCTCACCCTCCCTTTTTCAACTCGCCGTAGAGTGATATGGCCAGCCCGATCGCCTGACATGAATCCCAGCGAACATTTATGGGAAATAATATAGAGGTCAGGTCGTGTAAAAAATGCTGCACCGGCGACACTTTCGCAATTATGGACGGCTGTAGAGGTAGCATGTCTCACTATTTCTGCAGGGGACTTCCAAAGGCTTGTTGAGTCTATGCCTCGTCGAGCTGCTGCACTACGCCGGGTAAACGGAGGTCCAACACGACACTGGGAGGTGTCCCATGACTTTTCGCACCTCAGTGTACTTTGTCATTTTATACCCTAAATGCACTAAAGCAAGCGAAGCCACATGTATGCATTGGTGATCTTTGATCAAAGTTATCTTTGATAAAAGATTCTCAGCTACACTGACAAATATTTGGCAGAAGGGCTTGACAAGTGTTCGTCGTTGGCAACGAACACTACACTGCCGACGTCACAGACGTGCGCTCACGCCTGCGTTCCTCGTTGGCCACGATTTCGGGGCCAGATGCTCGGTGCCTGTCTGAGACACACGCTGCCGTCGGCCGCCGCGTGCAGTGAGCGTGCAGCTTCGCTCGACTCCACGGAGCCACGCGGCAGGTAAACAGCGGCGCTGTAAAGATAATTTCCCCGGGAAGGCTTTACTGCAGGAGACGGAAGTGGGAGAACGGCGCCGTGTAACGGTGTCCTCAACAGCGGCGGTCACCGGCCGGTGACTTTGCCGCTGACCTCCGCTTTTGTTGTCGCGCACCGCTTCCTGGGGAGGCTCAAATCTCCGACTGCCTGCCTTCCAGAGTGCGTCCGCCGTGGCCACCTGCACTGTTGTTTCGTTCAATTGAGAGACGATATAATGAACACAGCGGCTGTCAGTTGAGCATAGCGATACGAATGCACTTCCAGTGTAGATGTGTACATGAGAATGTGTTTTGAGAAATAAGGGTGATGGGTAAAATGTGTGAAAGACGTAAATGTATTTACATACAAACAGTAAAACACACAAGTGATGCACAACAGGATGAAAAACATGACATGCCATAAAACAATAAAAAGGCAAAAACGTTCAGAACTGTTGTGTACATAGTTCTGCGTAGTCAGCGCGTACACAACTTTCCCACTAGAGCGCGCCCCGCTAAGCACAACAGCGCAGGCGCAGCGCTCGTCCGTCTCCGCACAACGAGATGGCGCTGCCTAAGAGACGGAACAAATTCTGCTTCCGCCGATCCGCGTAGTAATATGTAACGCAGCCAATGAGATTGCTGCTAACGTAGAACCTTTTCTCCTCGCGGATCACACTCGCGCAGTGATACCTGAACGCGCGAGGTATTATAACGAGTGTACAGACCTCCGATTAGTCAGTCTGCATTACTCTGCATTACTCTGCATTTGTCTGTATCAGTCTATAGTCAAGTTTCAGTCTGCGCCTAATAAGATTATCATATTCCTGTACATAGCCATGAAGATAAATGAATAGACACTTTGTCAAGTATCAGAGATATGAGAATAAGATTAACGTACCAAGACCAAAGGAGCTTCAGATTGTCAATTGTAAACAACATCCAGAATCAAGTTACGTAATGTCTATGCTTTTTATTATTTTAATAAATGTGTGTGAAAATTAATCAAGTTCTGTTTAAAGTTGGTCACCGTCAATCTGCTACTCTAAGTGTGCAAGTGGCATTTCTATCGTCTGACTTAACGGCAGAAGATAAACACACCACGATAAGACCACGAGACATATTGCTGACACTCGCCTACTTCGATAGAGCGACAAGTCAAATTATGTGATGGTGTGTGTACCGAAGGCCTTACAGTACGCACACCACAATAACTAAGGTAGTTGCAGAAGCAAGTCGAGGCCCACACAAGACGACACATAGTTGTCGAAATATGTTTGGATAAGTACAGTGGTCTGCAAAACATAAGAACGAATCTAACTATCGCTTGAAGTGTTACTACCAAGTAACATAGCTCGATGAAAGTTAGACCACACGTATACTGAAGAGCCAAAGGAACTGGTATACCTGCTTAAAATCGTGGTTCAAAATGGTTCAAATGGCTCTGAGCACTATGGGACTTAACATCTGTGGTCATCAGTCCCCTAGAAGTTAGAACTACTTAAACCTAACTAACCTAAGGACATCACACACATCCATGCCCGAGGCAGGATTCGAACCTGCGACCGTAGTAGTCGCGCGGTTCGGGACTGCGCGCCTGAACCGCTAGACCACCGCGGCCGGCTTAAAATCGTGTAAGGTTCCCGGGAGCACGCATAAGTGCCGCAACACGACGTGGTATGGACTCGACTAATGTCTGAAGTAGTGCGGGAGGGAAATGACACCATGAATACCGCAGGACTGTCCATAAATCCGTGAAAGTACGACGGGGTGGAAATCCCTTCTGAAAAACACGTTGCAAGGCATCCCACATACGTTCAATAATGTTCATGTCTGGCGACTTTGGTGGCCGACAGAAGTGTTTAAACTCAGAGGAGTGTTCCTGCAGCCACTCTTAGCAATTCTGGACGTGTGGGGTGTCGCATTGTCCTGCTAGAATTGCCAAGTCCGTGCGAATGCACAATGGACACGAATGCACGTAGGTGATCAGACAGGATGCTCACGTACGTGTCACCTGTCAGAGTCGTATCTAGGCGTATCAGGGGTGCCATATCACTCCAACTGCACAAGACCAGCGCCATTACAGAGCCTCCACCAGCTCGAACAGTCCCATGTTTGAGCTTTCATCACGTCCAGTCTTTCTCTTTGACTGTGTGAAGCAAGTATAGATGGCACAAAGAAAGAGTCCTATTGCACTTGGGGGTGGCAGTGTGAATGGAATAACAAGAGGTCCAATGTTAAAAACTATTTTTAACGCAACTAGTGTGCTATTCCTTCACATCGGCATCTTCAAAAGCAGTTGCTGAAACTGATGAACAAGAATCCAAATGACGAGATTTGTCTCTGTGGTGGGCGGATACGTGTGAGGGGAAATACTGGTGCAATCGGCGCTACCAACAGAAGCTGCAACGTTTAACTTCACCACGCAACTTTGGCAGTAGAACTGCTAAGTCGCTGGCGTTTGCAGAAATGAAAAAACAGGGAAGTCGGCATGAAGTGTTTCGCCCAAATCCGATAAGTGATGAAACCGAACGACAGACCCATCTGACAGCTTTTATTGTGCCACTTACTTGTAGTTACCATTGTTATTAAAGTGGTTATCGCCAAGCGTGAACGTGCATCGTTTTCCTTTCAGTTCTTGCTCTGAGGGGGATAAGCAGGCTGCTAGCTAGTTGATGAACAGAATATCTAATAATAAATCAATTATTAAATATACAGCTCTAAAACTGGCAGCATATTTAGAATGTACAGCCGATATTTTTGCACTGCTTTGACGATACCTTTTCCGTCGACATACATCTACATCTACATGACTACTCTGCAACTCACATTTAAGTGCTTGGAAGAGGGTTCATCGAACCACAATCATACTATCTCTCTACCATTCCACTCCCGAACAGCGCGCGGGAAAAACGAACACCTAAACCTTTCTGTTCGAGCTCTGATTTCTCTTATTTTATTGTGATGATCATTCCAACCTGTGTAGGTTGGGCTCAACAAAGTATGTTCGCATTCGGAAGAGAAAGTTGGCGACTGAAATTTCGTAAATAGATCTCGCCGCGACGAAAAACGTCTTTGCTGTAATGACTGCCATCCCAACTCGCGTATCATATCTGCCACACTCTCTCCCCTATTATGTGATAATACAAAACGCGCTGCCGTTTTTTGCACCCTTTCGATGACCTCCGTCAATCCCACCCGGTAAGGATCCCACACCGCGCAGCAATATTCTAACAGAGGACGAACGAGTGTAGTGTAAGCTGTCTCTTTAGTGGACTTGTTGCATCTTCCAAGTGTCCTGCCAAAGAAACGCAACCTTTGGCTCGCCTTCCCCACAATATTATCTATGTGGTCTTTCCAATTGAAGTTGTTCGTAATTTTAACACCCAGGTACTTAGTTGAATTGACAGCCTCGAGAATTGTACTATTAATCGAGTAATCGAATTCCAACGGATTTCTTTTGGAACTCGTGTGGATCACCTCACACTTTTCGTTATTTAGCGTGAACTGCCACCTGCTACACCGTACAGCAATCTTTTCTAAATCGCTTTGCAACTGATACTGGTCTTCGGATGACCTTACTAGACGGTAAATTACAGCATCATCTGCGAACAACCTAAGAGAACTGTTCAGATTGTCACCCAGGTCATTTATTCGATATATCGACGAAGTATTACGGCCTTCTTTTAAATATCGATATATCGGATTCGCGATTTTTTAAAAAAATATGCACAGTCCTAGTTTATTCACGCCGGTGTGCGTTCGTCACACGCCACTGCTTGCTGACGTCACAGAGATCGGTTGCGTCGCCGTGCTCGGCGCTAAGGACCAGTCGCACGCGCCGTTCAGAGAAACCGGCGGCCACAACCGCAGCGCAGTCATTCTTGGAACGCGCCCGGTACGACGAGGAGTGTGTGGGCGGCCTAGGCAGCCTCGGTGCCTTTCACGTGTGAGAGCCGGCACGTGTCGCACAGCTATTTGCTCTACGCTTTGCAAGTACTGTCTTACGTTTCTTTCAGTGAAAACCCGCGCCGCGTTTCGAGGATGCGCCGAGCTCTACAAAAGCGATATTTAATGCTTCTTTCCCACGCCGACGTAGGCAGCTAGTCACAGAAGTACGAGAGAGAATCAAATCAAAACCTTACACTTGTAATAACAAATCGAAATTTCGCGCCGTTATCCTGTAAGTTGGTAAGCTTGCTACAAACAGCGTGCAGAATGGCCTGTAGGTGGCACCATAGTGCAGATGTACACATACCGTCGCAGTATCAGTATAAAGATGGCCGCCCCACTTGCGACTTGCACCAGGGAAGAACAGCGTTCTGTTATTCGGTTTTTGCGTAGTGAAGGTGTGAAACATATTGAAATTCAGGTTATGCTTATCCATAACGGATATTTTAGAACCGTGACTGTGTACAGAATGTAAATAAGTTATACAAAACTGCACGCAGTCAGTTTTTTGAATAATTATGTTTTATTCCATGAACCGGTTTTCGAATCTTTTCAGGTTCTTCTTCAGATGGTTTCAGGAAGTTACGTCATTATTGCTAGCATAATGCTGGGTGCTGGCTGTATGACAAAAAGATGCAACACACTTTAATGTATCGCCATGACTATAGCTTATCTGTCCATATGGATGTATATTTAGCTTTTTACTTACTGCGACAGTATAGGCGGCTTTTTTCGGCTCGTGTCCATCTGTCTGCCTCTATTTTAATGTCCAGTTGTATCACTACACACACTTCCACACAAACTATATTAATTGCACTCTCACAGCGAGACTTATCCAGCATGCGCTTTGCAACTGTTGCTTGTAACAAAGATCTTGACAGAAAGATATGGCATAGACCTACTTTGCACAGAGATGTAACTTGTTCTTCTTTACATGTATAAGGGCAAATATTTTAATCAGACTGGCGATAACATGAGACTACAAGGTAAAATAAATAAATAAACTACTACAAGATCAAACTTCAGGTGATCTGATATCTTATTTCTATTTGTATATTACATATAATACAGGCAGTTTTAGCATTTTTTTATGTGATTGGCATTAACATGGATATCCATGAATCAATGCTACAGAGTTATTGTATCTGCAGTGAGATGCAGCTGTCTGTTAGACTAGGACCTTCATATTTAAATTAATAACTAACCTTCAGATGAACTCTTGACTTATTTCTGTTGTTATGTTAACATGATCTGGGGTATTAGCACGAGTAGATTCTGTGAATTTTTAGCTAAAGGTATATGTATAAAATTTATAGTGATTGTAATGGAATACAGCTGTTTGTATGGCTTTACACTTTATATTTAAAAACCATGAAAAAAGTTCTTTACCTGTTGACTTATTTTTATTCTAACATTAAAGTGATCTGGAATATTGGTAAAGGCAGCTTTTAATTGTTCCAGCTGGAAGTAATATGTATAAAAGTACTGATTTATGTTAGCAGTAGAGGGCTTTAACATTTAGAAATATAGTACAGGTTTTATTCTGTGGTAGGATATTACATTGGCACCGGTGTAGTAAGGATGTAAGGAGGGGGAGGGGGGGAGGTCGTTGGGGGGGGGGGGGATGGAGAGGCGGTGTAGGGTTTGTTGAGTGGTTACTTGTTTTGAACTAGTAGATCTTCAAAGTTCTGAAGGAAAAATTTGTTTCTCAGTTCAATTTGATTATTGAGTAGGTAGTCAGGTGCTGTATTTGTGTAGATAAATATTTCAATTTCTTCAAGAAGGTCAAGTATTGTGCCTTTGTTGGCAAAATGGAGTATTTGAAGATTCTCTTCTATGTTGTTTGCAGAATGATTCTGTTGGGCAAGATGTGAGGCAAAGCTGGACTTATTCAGGTTCTTAAGACGGAGTGCATCTATGTGTTCTTTAAATCTTGTTGTGAAGCTTCTACCAGTCTGTCCAATGTAGAAGCTTGGACATGAGTTGCAAATGAGCTTGTACACACCTGACTTTTCATACTGTTGTATAGTGGTTTTGGTGCTGTGTATGATTTTATTTTGTATTTTGTTGTTGGTGAAGAAACTTATTTTTATGTTGTATGTCTTGAAGAGGTTGGCAATTTGGTGAGAAATCTTCCCTAGGAAAGACAGGCTTATAAATGTGGTCTTCTTGTTTGTGGGTGGTCGTTCAGCAATTGGTTGATTTAATTTTGCTGTATGGATTAGTTTATTTTTTATTGCAGGGTTGTACCAATTACTGGAGGCAATTGATTTAATAATTTCTGTTTCTTTTTGTCTTTAATTTGTGTCCATTGGGATTTTAAGCATGCGATTAACCATTGTTCTGAAGAATGCTTTTTTATGTTGGTCTGGATGGCAAGAGGATTTGTGTGTGGTAACATTGGTGGTTGTTGGTTTTCTGAAAATTTGAAATTTATGCTTTCGATTTTTATTTGAGATTGTTAGATCAAGATAGTTAATGCCTTCTCGTGTTTCATGCTCTACTGTAAATTGAATATTATTGTGTAGTTTATTAAGTTCTTTGGCTAGATTATCTATTTCTTCTGCTGTTTCATTGAACAGAATGAGAGTGTCATCAACATAGCGTTTGTAATAAAGCAACTTATCTTTTAGTTGGGTTTGGGATCTAAAAAAGTTGTTTTCAAGGCTATTGATGTATACGTCTGCTAGCAAGCCTTCAAGACTACTACTCATTGCCAGTCCATCTTCCTGTATGTAAAACTTGTTGTTGAACAGGAAGTAGTTGTGAGATAATATAAGCTCCAGGATCTCTATGAGTTCATAGATTTCAGCTCTACCCATTGTTCCATGTTTGAGTAAGTTATTTCTTATTAAACTAATTGTTTGTTTGACAGGTATGTTTGTATATAGGTTGGCTGTGTCAAGAGATGCAAATTTAGCTGTGACAGGGATGGGGATATCTTTTATACTATTGATGAGCTCGTACCTATTTTTGATGGAGAAGTTATTTTCAAATACATATGCCTTACGGGTATCTGTCTGTTGAGTGACCGTCATGACTCTCCTCTCAGGCGCTAGTCTAGTGGGGCCATTGAGATGCTGCGTAGCATTAAGTCACTCCTGAACTGATAGATTCCGTATTCATTTGACAGTCGTGGGATCCGGAGAAACGCGAGCAGCAGTATGGCAGAACGATAAACGTCAATCTCCAAGGGCCATGGTGCATGTGCCACTTGTCGAATTGCGACACGAGCTGGTAGACGTTTCGCCTTCTTACTCGAGCGATAACACGGTCTTCTCACGAACAAGCAACATTAAAATGCTATTTATGAAAAGAAACACGCTGCTTAATCTTTCGCTGTATGTAAAATGTAGACTGGGCCATCTACCAGTGTTGTGCAGTTGTCCTCAAATGCTAATGATTTGCTTGTCCGAGCCCACAGAACACTCCGTGGCAGTTTGATGTTTGTTTCCCTGCCACCTCCGTAGCGTTGCAACTTTAATAACTGGTACAGTATGTCGGCTGCAGTTGTACTCGAGAAAGATTGGCGTGAAAAGGGCGCTTACACACTCGGTTTCAGAACGCAGTTCAGCCGTCGATATACCTCGTCAATTTTGTGAATTGCACGGTGTGTAGATCACGCACGTGGGAAATATGTGGGGATGGTGTAAAACGCCTTCAGCTTTGAGGAGTGTGAGTATGATAGTGCTGAGGAGATCTATCTAAAACTCTGACCTCATACGTTCTTCATTTGTTGCAGGTAATTGTCAGCGTGGCGTGGCGCACATCGGCTCACCGCCCTGCGGACGGTAATGTTCCAGTCTCCTTTTACATCGTTCGCACACACAGGATTGCACGCGTTCGTGCACTGTGCCTCTTCAGTGACTTAAGAGGTGTTCAGTACAACAAAAAACCAGTCCAAAGTTGCAAATTTTACTTTTTTATTCACGCAATGACCAGTTTCTGGCCGAGACCCATTTTCAGATCATCGTAACGTAGTCAAAAACGGTATTTCCGAAGATGTGAAAACCATGTCAAAAATGTACAACGTTTTTGACGTGGTTGCCACATCTTCGGAAATACCATTTTTTACTATGTTACGATTATATTAAAATGGGTCTCGGCCAGAAACTGGTCATTGCGTGAATAAAAAAGTAAAATTTGCAACTTTGGACTGGTTTTTCGTCGCACTGATTAACAGAAGTTGCTGATCCAGAGCTATTGGAAGTTTGTAAATTAAGTGATATTGTTCTTCCACTCAGAAATAAATACAGCAATGTACAATGTAGATTTTATGAAATATGACCTGTAGGATTAGAACGGAACTTTATTAAAGAACTGTGGAACTGAAATGACATATTCTTATACGGTATTAACTTCTTTGCCACCGCAAAGCACTTGTGGACGCAAACTTACACGGGAGCCAACGGGCAAACATAAAACGTAGCAGACATAACAGACAGTGCTCGATCCACACCTTTTACGCTTAAGTAATGTAAATACAAAGATAACCTAAAAGAACTCCTATGAAACACTATTTTCTCGACACAAAACACCTATCGTTAAGCAAGTAATTATTTATTTCATTTCTCTGAAAGCCACTGATTATGCATAAAACGAATTAGGTGCAACATATGTGCAAATAATAATAATAAAAATATCCAGTAGCAAATATTGAGTAATAGTAATTTTTGCACAGAAGATAAAAATCACAAACATGCAAATGTGCACATACTTAAACACACAAAATAATTCAGAGCCTACTCTAGCCAAGCACATAAAATAATTCACAGTCTGCCGTAGCGAAGCATCATAGAGAAGAAAGCTCAATTCACACGGTTCACTTTCGCAGATCGCATTTCAGTGCTAAAGACGAGCAGAAATGGGACATTGCACGGAACTCGCGTTATAAGATATTCTTAGCAATGTATGGCTCGACTGATTCCTCTAATAAATTCGTCGGCTGAGTAAAAGGTGTTGACGACTGATGAAATCTTTAAGGTCCTCTTAAATTGTGCTCAATTAGGAGCTAAACTTCCTATGATTGCTGTCAAGCTCCTGAAAACATGTGTTCATAAAACTGGACTTTTTTCTGCATCCAAATAAATGATTGTAAGTCTCCTTGTAGGACGTTCGTATCCCTAACGTTGATTTCTTGTACAGACCTGTTTATTTGGCAAAGAGGTTATTTACGACAAATTTAAAAAAAGCGGCGGTCAGAACACCCAGTTGAATTAACAGACACTTACAGGAAGTTCTTGAATAAACACCACACTTTTTTTTCCCCTTTGGCCTTTTTCCCATTCCTCTACGGCGTCGGCATTGTTAGGTATCTGTTTCAGTAGTGTTAGCGGCATTTCGTGATCAGAATCCATTTCTGACGCCAGCACTCCCTTCCTCCCCTTTCCCCTCAACCCCAAAAAGGGCTCTGAGCACTGTGGGACTTAACGTCTGAGGTCATCAGTCCCCTAGAACTTAGAACTACTTAAACCTAACTAACCTAAGGACATCACACACATCCATGCCCGAGGCAGGATTCGAACCTGCGACCGTAGCGGTCGCTCGGTTCCACACTGAAGCGCCTAGAACCGCACGGCCACACCAGCCGACCCCACCCCAACTGCCTCGTGTTATTTCCATGGTCAAATGTGATAACGTATTCAAAGTGTTTGCGTAGTGTGTATGTGTGCTGAGACGTACGTATCGGCCCAGTATTTGTCTAGTTGGATTTGGTAAAACGCCTAGAAACGACATCCCGGTTGCCCGGCTCACCGACCCTCGCCGTTAATTGGCGAGGCGGATTCCATACGGGACTGGCTGCTCCCCCACCGTCGTCACCTCCCACCTCCCTCCACCATGTGCCGCAAGCGGGGGCGTTACAGTTCTCCGCTATAGGGACGTGTCACTCCTCACTAAAAATATGTCTCAGTAAAAGCTTTTGAGGTCGCAAAAGCTTAGCTTCACTTACCTGTAACGAATTACGTATGGAATATAATGATTTATTCACTCCTTATAGAAAATTACTGGAATGCTGCTCTCCTACTCAGTTCATTCTCAGCTTGTAATTCCAAGAGTTTAACATTGTCGACGTCTCTCTACATATCCCCATACTTAATACACTACTGTCCATCAAAATTGCTACACCACGAAGATT
Organism: Schistocerca americana; assembly: GCF_021461395.2. Taxonomy (NCBI): domain Eukaryota; kingdom Metazoa; phylum Arthropoda; class Insecta; order Orthoptera; family Acrididae; genus Schistocerca; species Schistocerca americana. The sequence goes on along the minus strand of NC_060125.1, from coordinate 55,958,211 downwards.
ACGTGCTACAGAAGCGAAATTTAACCGACAGGAAGAAGATGCTGTGATATGCAAATGATTAGCTTTTCAGAACATTCACACAAGGTTGGCGCCGGTGGCGACACCTACAACGCGCTGACATGAGCAAAGATTCCAACCGATTTCTCATACACAAACAACAGTTGACCGGCGTTGCCTGGTGAAACGTTGTTGTGATGCCCCGTGTAAGGAGGAGGAATGCGTACCATCACGTTTTCGACTTTATAAAGGTCGGATTATAGCCTATCGCGATTGCGGTTTATTGTATCGCAGTATTGTTGCTCGTGTTGGTCGAGATCCAATGACTGTTAGCAGAATATGAAATCGGTGGGTTCAGGAGGGTAATACGGAACGCCGTGCTGGATCCAAACGGCCTCGTATCACTAGCAGTCGAGATGACACGCATCTTATCCGCATGGCTGTAACGGATCGTGCAGCCACGTCTCGATCCCTGAGTCAACAGATGGGGACGTTTGCAAGACAACAACCATCTGCACGAACAGTTCGACAACGTTTGCAGCAGCATGGACTACCAGCTCGGAGACCATGGCTGCGGTTACCCTTGACGCTGCATCACAGACAGGAGCGCCTGCAATGGTGTACTTTACGACGAACCTGGGTGCACGAATGGCAAAACGTCATTTTTTTCGGATGAATCAAGGTTCTGTTTACAGCATCATGATGGTCGCATCCGTGTTTGGTGACATCGCGGTGAACGCACATTGGAAGCGTGTATTCGTCATCGCCATACTGGCGTATCACCCGGCGTGATGGTGTGGGGTGCCATTGGTTACACTTCTCGGTCACTTCTTGTTCGCATTGACGGCACTTTGAACAATGGACGTCACATTTCAGATATTTTACGACCCGTGGTTCTACCCTTCTTTCGATCCCTGCGAAACCCTACATTTCAGCAGGATAATCCACGACCGCATGTTGCAGGTCCTGTACGGGCCTTTCCGGATACAGAAAATGTTCGACTGCTGCCCTGGCCAACACATTCTCCAGATCTCTCACCAATTGAAAACGTCTGGTGAATGGTGGCCGAGCAACTGGCTCGTCACAATACGCCAGTCACTACTCTTGATGAACTGTGGTATCGTGTTGAAGCTGCATTGGCAACTGTACCTGTACACGCCATCCAAGCTCTGTTTGAGTCAATGTCCAGGCGTATCAAGGCCGTTATTACGGCCAGAGGTGGTTGTTCTGGGTACTGATTTCTCAGGATCTATGCACCCAAATTGCGTGAAAATGTAATCACATGTCAGTTCTAGTATAATATGTTTGTCCAATGAATACCCGTTTATGATCTGCATTTGTTCTTGGTGTAGCAATGTTAATGGCCAGTAGCGTATATGTGGAGCATTCAAATGATAACGAGACAGATGGGGAAAAAGTAAGTGAACTGTTTGTTATTTCAAAAGTAAACGTCATAACTTTTGACACATTTATCCCACTGCCAAACAGGACGGCCAGTGCCTTCATGGAAAAATGCTTGCGGTTGCCTAGGGAACCACGATTGTGCGCAGCCTGTTCGTCCGTAGGAAATCGACGGCCACGAACGTCTTTCTTCAGGGCACCAAAAATATGGAAATCGCATGGGTAGGGATCGGCACTGTCTGGAGGACGTGTAAGGGGTTCCTAGCGCAACTGCTGTAGTATAGTCGAAACAACAGGCCCGCCAGCTCCTGGAAAGCCATGATGACCTTTTTCTTTGATCGTAAGGCTCCACCATTCATTGACTTTCTGAAACACGGTTCCACAATTAACGCACATCGATACATGGAGACTTTTCAAGAACTGAAGCGCGCCATCGAGTGTAAACGCCGATGGGATTCTCTTGCAGGAAATTGCCCGCCCACATGTTGCCAACGTTGTTTTGACTACGGTGAAGAAGTTTTGATGGGATGCCCTTACACATCAGCCCCAATCTCTACTCATGGGATTTCCATATCTTTGGAGCCCTAAGTAAGACATTAATGGCCGTCTATTTGCTTCGGACAAAGAGATGCATGCCTGGGTACAATCATGGTTGTTCCGTGGGCAACCACAAACATTTTTCGTGGTGAGACTTACCTACTTGTTTCACAGTGGGGAAAAAGTGTTAACAGTCATGGCGATTACTTTTGAAGTAATAACGGTTTACTTTTTTTTTCTTAAGTCGCTGCTGTCGAGCTCGTTGAGTGCCTAGACTGCAACTCGGGCCGCGGCCAGGCTGCGCGGCGCTTATATTCTCTTCGCCTAGAGGCCGTTGCTGTCTCGGTGTCGTACTAGAGGGGTCAGTCAGCGTACTAATGGCTGACGTCGTCTCACAGCCCCCTCTGCTGTAACGTTCCTGGCCGACGTGCCGGCCGGCGCTTGGCGTTACGCCGGAACAGTCTCCCTTAACTATCTGACTAATTTCTTTTATCTCGCCGTACATATCTTCAATCTCTTCATCATCTGCAGAACCAGTTGTCATACAAACTTGTACTAATGTAACAGGCATGGGCCTCGTGTCTACCTTGGCTACAATAATGCGTTCACTGTGCTATGTTGGAACACGTGAGGCAATACTGACCCTAAGACTTATCTTAGAAAGTAGATTAAGGAAAGGCAAACCTACGTTTCTATCATTTGTAGACTTAGAGAAAGCTTTTGACAGTGTTGACTGGAATACTCTCTTTCAAATTCTGAAGGTGGCAGGGGTAAAATACAGGGAGCGCAAGGCTATTTACAATTTGTACAGAAACCAGGTGGCAGTTATAAGAGTCGAGGGGCATGAAAGGGAAGCAGCGGTTGGGAAGGGAGTGAGACAGGGTTGTAGCCTCTCCCCGATGTTATTCAATCTGTATATTGAACAAACAGTAAAGGAAATGAAAGAAAAGTTCGGTGTAGGTATTAAAATCCATGGAGAAGAAATAAAAACTTTGAGGTTCGACGATGACATTGTAATTCTGTCAGAGGCAGCAAAGGACTTGGAAGAGCAGTTGAACGGAATGGTCAGTGTTTTGAAAGGAGGATATAAGATGAACATCAACAAAAGCAAAATGAGGATAATGGAATGTAGCCGAATTAAGTCGGGTGATGCTGAGGGAATTAGATTAGGAAATGAGGCACTTAAAGTAGTAAAGGAGTTTTCCTATTTGGGGAGCAAAATAACTGATGATGGTCGAAGTAGAGAGGATATAAAATGTAGACTGGCAGTGGCAAGGAAAGCGGTTCTGAAAAAGAGAAATTTGTTAACATCCACTATAGATTTAAGTGTCAGGAATTCGTTTCTGAAAGTATTTGTATGGAGTATAGCCATGTATGGGAGTGAAACATGTAAGATAAATAATTTGTACGAGAAGAGAATAGAAGCTTTCGAAACGTGGTGCTACAGAAGAATGCTGAAGATTAGATGGGTAGATCACATAACTAATGAGGAGGTATTGAACAGAATTGTGGAGAAGAGGAGTTTGTGGCACAACTTGACTAGAAGAAGGGATCGGTTGGTAGGACATGTTCTGAGTCATCAAGCGATCACAAATTTAGCATTGGAGGGCAGCGTGGAGGTTAAAAATCGTAGAGGGAGACCAAGAGATGAATTTACTAAGCAGATTCAGAAGGATGTAGGTTGCAGTAAGTACTGGGAGGTAAAGAAGCTTGCACAGGATAGAGTAGCATGTAGAGCAGCATCAAACCAGTCTCTGGACTGAAGACCACAACAACAACAACAACAACATGCTGTTCGTAGTAGCTCATCCGCGTTCCTTTTGTATTATGCATAATTAAACCTACGCCTGCATTACCAATATTTGTTTTGTATTTATAGCCCCGTATTCACCTCAGCAGAAATTTGGTTACTCCTGCCACCGAACTTCACTAATTCCCACTACATCTAACTTAAACCTATCCATTTCGTTTTTTAAATTTTCTAACCTACCTGCCCGATTAAGGGATCCGACATTCCACGCTCCGATCCGTAGAACGCCAGTTTTCTTTCTCCTGATAACGACGTCCTCTTGAGTAGTCCCCGCCCGGAGATCCGAATGGGGGACTATTTTACCTCCGGAATATTTTACCCAAGAGGACGCCATCATCATTTAACCATACAGTAAAGCTAAATGCCCTCGGGAAAAATTACGTCTGTAGTTTCCCCTTGTTTTCAGCCGTTGACAGTAACAGCACAGGAATGCTGTTTTGGCTGATGTTGCAAGGCCAGATCAGTCAATCATCCAGACTGTTTCCTTTGCAACTACTGAAAAGGCCGGTGCTCCTCTTCAGGAACCACACGTTTGTCTGGCCTCTCACCAGATACCCCTCTACTGTGGTTACGCCTACTGTACGGCTATCTGTATCGCTGAGGCACGCAAGCCTCCTCACCAACGATAAGGTCCATTGTTCAAATATTTAAAAGTTTGTGGTTGTTATCTGGGATGATTAGGTGGGGAAGAAGTAGGTAACTCATCTGCCTTCATACTATGTGTAACTTGTCGAGGGCGTATGGCCATGGCACGTTTGTGTATCTGTATTTCATAAAATCGTCTGTAACTTTTGATAGCCGGCCGCAGTGGCCGAGCGGTTCTAGGCGCTTCAGTCTGGAACCGCGCGACGGCTACAGTCGCACGTTCGAATCCTGCCTCGGGTATGGATGTGTGTGATGTCCTTAGGTTAGTTAGGTTTAAGTAGTTCTAAGTTCTAGGGGACTGATGACTTCAGATGTTAAGTGCCATAGTGCTCAGAGTCATTTGAACCATTTTGAACTTTTGATACACATGCAGCATTTGAAATGTACCATATTGTGTTGTTTGCTGGCATCTTCAGCTTCATTTGATAGCTCATATGTGATCACTTCAGAGCTTTTGCTTTTATTACTTACTGTTGTCCAGCATGTTATTCATTATTTTAAAAAAAATTGTATGCTAATAGTAGAATCATAGGCCACGCGGAGCGGGCGCGTGGTTTGAGGTGCCATGTCACGGATTGCGCGACCCCTCCCGCGTGAGGTTCGAGTCCTCCCTCGGGCATGGGTGTTTGTGTTGTTCTCAGCATAAGTTAGTATAAGTTAGTTTAAGTAGTCTAGGGACCGAAGACCTGAGCAGTTTCGTTCCTTAGGAATTCACATACATTTGAACGTTTTCGTTGAATTATACTTAAAGTTGCAGTTAGCTCGTGTCATGGGCGCGATTTGTATGCCGTATTTGTCTCAGTGTGTCTCGTGTTTGTAAGGTCTGCAACATAGTTTTCATGAAAATGCGCTAAATATTCACCTTATATTTCGACCAGTGTATTCGCCATTGTGTGTTCTTCAGCGGCTACACCAATGCTTGCGCGGACCCGCTAGGGAAAACCTCACGCCCGCCAGTCACTCGTGCTTACGCGGGAGCACACCTGCAAGCTGCCGCACTGACCACTGACAGATAATGCGTCTTCCGCCGACTACTCGTAATGGCACAAACGGTCACCAGTGAACTAGTTCCCAAAGAACAACGAGTCACCTCATATCTTCGTCCTACAGATTAGGGGCGCCGTAATACATTACCACTAATATTACTATTCATGGAATATTCCGTCGGTTCTTGGAGGAACATAAACATATTATTAACTTCAATACACAGTACTCATGTTCCACTTAATATTTATTTAATAGTTCGATATGGACCAGCTTTAGGCTTCTGAGGCCATAGTCAGAAGCCGAAAGCTATTTCTTTACGAACTACTAAATAAATATTAGTGTGGAATATCAATAGTGTGTATTCAAGTTATTAATTAATATTACTATCTTTACAGAACGTTGTTTCTGTTTTTGTACAGTTCCTTTTAGCAAAAGTTACGAAGATTAGTTTGCAAAGAAGTCCTCTTCTTCACAGATGGAACCAAATATAAATGTGAACCGAGACTGCATCGGCAACCGAAAAACATGGACAATCCAAATCATATATGTGTTTACCGGAAAATGCTATTTATTGTGTACACAAAACATGCTAGTGTGACAGCTGAAAGCTACTGCATTACTTAAGAGTTACTCGTTGAAAACGACAACTTATTTACAAAATAACATTTTTTTTACACTGCATCTCATACGACTCCTCTTAGAAGAGAGGCATTTTTTAGGGTTAGAGGAAACTTTTGTTGATGTTGCCTGCAATACACTCTTTAAAATTTCCAAGGCGGCAGGGATTGAACACAGGCAGTGAAAGGTTATTTACAATTGGTATAGGAACCAGGTAGCAGTTATAAGGGTAGAGTGTTATGAAAGCAAAGCACTGGTTGAGAAGGAAGTGAGACAGGGCTATAGCCCATCCCCGATATTATTCATCCTGTCCACTGAGCAAGGAGTCAAACAAACCAAAGAAAAATGTGGAGAAGGAATTAAAAACTCTGAGGTTTGCCGATGACATGGTAATTCTCTCAGAGCAAAAATTTGGAAGAGCGGTTGAACGAAATGTACAGTATCTTCAAAGGAGTATACACGATGAACATCTACATCTACATCCATACTCCGCAAGCCACCTGACGGTGTGTGGCGGAGGATACCTTGAGTACCTCTATCGGTTCTCCCTTCTATTCCAGTCTCGTATTGTTCGTGGAAAGAAGGATTGTCGGTATCAACGTAAGCAAAACAAGGATAATGGAATGTAATCGAATTAAATCAGGCGATGTTGAGGGAATTAGATAAGAAAATGAGACACTAATAGATGAGTTTTGATATTTAGACAGTAAAATGACTGATAATGGCCGAAGCACAGAGGATATAACATGTAGACTGGCAAAGGCAAGGAAACCGTTTCCTAAGTAGAGAAATTTGTTAACAACGAATACAGAGTAAATGTCTAGAGTGTAGACTTGTATGGAAGTAGTTCAAATGGCTCTGAGCACTATGGGACTTAACATCTTAGGTCATCAGTCTCCTAGAACTTAGAACTAGTTAAACCTAACTAACCTAAGGACGTCACACACATCCATGCCCGAGGCAGGATTCGAACCTGCGACCGTAGCAGTCCCGCGGTTCCGGACTGCAGCGCCTAGAACCGCACGGCCACCGCGGCCGGCTGTATGGAAGTAAAACGGCTACGATAAGCAGTTCAGACAAGAAGAGAATAGAAAATTTTGAAATGTGGTGCTACAGAAGAAGGCTTGGGAATAGATGGAGTAGATGGAAAGATCATGTAACCATTTGATTGAACTGGGAAGAAAAGAAAGTTGTGTCACAGACTGACTGACAGTAGGGCGTTCTGAGGCATGAAGGGGTCACGAATTTAGTCTTGGACGGAAGTGTGCGAGGTAAAAATTGTAGAGTGAGCCCAAGAGGTGAATGTAGTACCCGGGACGCAGTAATTATTCGGAAATGAACAAGCTTGCACAGGATAGAGTAGCATAGAGAGCTGCATTAGATCAGTCTTCGGACTGAAGGCCACAGCAACACATTTCGTACCACTTGCTTCCAGATCACTTTCGGGAAATAATCGTATAACTTTTTCTGTTTTTAATTTGTTTTTATCCGTACGACAATTCTCAATTTCAGCGAGGCAGAACACCGGAAGCATGAAACGCCTTTTTGTCTTGGATACTCTAAGAGAAAATGAACGCATTTCAAAGATCCTGTGGGCCTGGTAATGGATTCTTCGATCGCTATGTCTACCGTTTCTTCTGTCTTCAAAATATTCGCAACACTTAACTTTCAAATTCTGATAGACATCGCTGCTTAACAACGGCAGATGTTTCCATTATCTACATTTTCACAAGCAGAAATTTGTGTACTCGTTCTAATTGTAGCAGAATACTTTAGGCTTCGTTTTTAATTTTTTCGAAAATTGCTGAACTGCGCAAGGGTAATCTGCAAATCAGATCCGCAGCCAGATAATCGTGAGGTAGCTCTACCATGAAGTTGGTTTGGTTCGAATGGTTCAAATGGCTCTGAGCACTATGGGACTCAACTTCTGAGGTCAGTAGTCCCCTAGAACTTAGAACTGATTAAACCTAACTAACCTAAGGACATCACAAACATCCATGCCCGAGGCAGGATTCGAACCTGCGACCGTAGCGGTCTTGCGGTTCCAGACTGCAGCGCCTTTAACCGCACGGCCACTTCGGCCGATGTTGGTTTGGTAAATATTTTAATTAGCTTTGGCAAAAAAGTATCACTTACTAATATTTGACGAAACAAGTTTCGTACACGAAAACAAACACAGGTGTATTTAGTAAATGCTGCACTAAGTTCTTGCAGCGTCACATTTGTTTTCAGCCTCAATCTTTCGACGACTTCCTCCGTTCTCATCGTCAGGAGATTAAATCTCAGTTCAGCAATTTTTGAAAAAAATGGAAAATGAGACCCGAAATATTGTATTACAATTAGAACGAGTATTTTCGATCAGAATACAAATTTCTGGTTGGTCGACTTCTGTCATGGCGACATCACAAAGTCACGGAACTTCCATAAGCTGCCAGAGCTTGTGTTTATGACTATGGCTGAAGAACATTGATAACAACTCTGATTTCCTTAGATTGTGGATGATTCAGCTGATTTCTTTGCTGCCATCCTGCATCAAGCGCGTTTTTTCATGCACCGCTAAAGGTGCATTCACTGTCCCAGTTAAATCTTCTGTTAAAGTTTCTGATCTCAATGGTATCTCTGATTACGGAATCACATTAGGTAGATGTATCGGATATTATTTTTGTTTCATCAAATATCGTCATGTCTTTGTTCGTAACGCTGCGTTCGGCAACAGCAGATTTGTCGAAATAGCAATGTTTGACGTGGCGTTCTGAAATTGATCTTATTGACTGACGAAAGCAGCTGTTACCACATTCGCAAGTTATTTTATACATTCCAATAACACCGAAACTTATTTTATACATTCCAGTAACACCGGGTTCAAATTCAAATGGCTCCAAGCACTATGGGATTTAACATGTGAGATCATCAGTCCCGTAGACTTAGAACTACTTAAACCTAACTAACCTAAGGGCATCACACACATCCATGCCCGAGGCAGGATTCGAACCTGCGACCGTAACAGCAGCGCGGCTCCGGACTGAAGCGCCTAGACCCGCTCGGACGCAGCGGCTGGCTCGCGGAAGCCCTACACGATATTAGGCAGGTGTGCCAGTTTGTTTGGCTCTTCAGTATATATTATTATTTTCGATTATTCCCTTTTGAGAGAGGGATTGAACTTCAGTAGTCGTGATTTCTTGTTATTTCTTCGTTCTTCCCAAATTCTCTTCACATTTCACCGTGTTCTCTCTTGTGTTCTTCCGACCATATTTTCCCGTTATGTTCTCCGTATGTTCTTGTTTAAGTGTGTGTTTCTTTATGATGTTTCTAAACTGTCTTTTATTGTTTATGTTGTCTTGTGTGATCCCCACTTCTTTAATGTCTTCTTCTGCTTCAGTGAACCACTTTGCCTTGTTTTTGCTCTTGTTTACGATCTCGAAGATTTGTCTTGTGAGCGTGCTTTTATTCAGCCTGCTGGTATGTCCGTAAAATTTCATCCTTCTCTTTCTAATGGTGTTTGTATGTCTAAGTAAATCTCTCTAGTTGGCCTCTTCATCCAAATTCCTTTCCGAAACGCTGATCCATATGTTTTCCTCAGAAAATAGCGGCCTGCTGTAACACTGGGACGAGGGCTGTTTTTCACTGCGTGTGTCATATCTTTAAGTTCCTTGGGTTTCGAAATGTGAGCAGGAAATAAATTAATCGTAGCTATTGTCATTTACGTATGGTTATCGAGTCCTCGGCATTACAGACCTGCCGGCCGCTTTGGCCGAGCGGTTCTAGGCGCTTCAGTCCGGAACCGCGCTGCTGCTACGGTCGCAGGTTCGAATCCTGCCTCGGGCATGGATGTGAGTAATGTCCTTAGGTTAGTTAGGTTTAAGTGGTTCTAAGTCTAGAGGACTGATGACCTCAGTGTTAAGTCCCATAGTGCTCAGAGCCTTTTGAACCAGTACATACCTCATGAATATCACAATAATAAGACTTAGAGATAACATGTATTCAGGTGGACTGTTTACAGCGGCGCGAATGAAATACGCCTTTAGCGGAATGCTAAGGAGCGCTGGAAGCAAGCAGTTCCGCATTCCTGAAATAGCCCACGGCGTTTGTGTACGCCTCGCCATTATTGTAGACACCGCTACGGGTGACGTATAAACGGTTTGGAAAGTCTGAAGAGACCGTTCGGCGGGAGAATAGCACGCTGTAAACCGTGCAGCACGCCGCTGCTGACTCAGTCGGTAGCGAAATAGCGGGCACACCGCGGACTCGGCAGAAGTCGGCGTCTACTGAACCCAGGCGTTTACCACGATTGCGCGGAAGGCTCTGCACAGACGAAGTCTGCACTAAGAGGGTTTCCCCAGCGCTACAGGTACACTAGGCACTGGTTTCCAGTCTAGCAGCGAGCGGTGACGTACTTCTTCTCGTGAGCGTTTGTAATGTTACGTTCAGTTCAGATTAGTCACTAGTGACAGTTCAGATTTACTTATAAGCTGACCGGGATGGAAAATGTTACACCACAAACATTTTTCAAATATTGTGGAGATATTCTTGACAAAACGAGTATTAAACGACCGGAATGAAAAACCCTCCTATCGTAGCACAAAAAAGGCAAATACGTCCTGGATAGAGTATTTAACAGAAGAGTAGCATTTCAACTTTCTGGCAGCTTCAAAGACATTTGAATAAAAACATCTTGATATATTCGCACTTTTTTACTTGTTGCCACGCGGGGTAGTCGCGAGGTCTCAAGCGCCTTGCCACGGTTCTCGCTGCTCCCCACGTCGGAGGCTCGAGTCCTCCCCCGGGCAAGGGTGTGTCTGTTGCCCTTAGCGTAAGTTAGTTAAATTTAGATTAAGTAGTGTGTAAGCCTAGGGACCGATGACGTCAGCAGTTTGGTCCCTTAGGGACTTACCATAAATTTTCAAATTTTTACGTGTTACACTGAAGAGCCAAAGAAACTGCCACACCTGCTTAATATCGTGTAGGGCCCCAGCGAGCAGGCAGAAGTACCACAACACGACGTGGCATCTACTCGACTAATGTCTGAAGCAGTGCTGGAGGGAACTAACACCATGAATCTTGCAGGGCTGTTCGTAAATCCCTAAGACTACTAGGGGGTGGAGATCTCTGAACAGCACGTTGCAAGGCATCCCAGATATGCTCAATAATGTATATGTCTGGGGAGTTTGGTGGCCAGGGGAAGTGTGTAACACAGAAGAGTTTTCCTGGAGCCACTCTTTAGCAATTCTGGACACGTGCGGTGTCGCATTGTCGTGCTGGAATTGCTCAACTCCGTCGGAATGCACAATGGACATGAATGGATGCAGATGATCAGACAGGATGCTTACGCACGTGTCCCCTGTCAGAGTCATGTCTAGACGTATCAGGGTCTCATATCTCTCCAACTGCACACGCCCCGAACCACTGCAGAGTCTCCACCAACTTGCTGACATGCAGGGTCCATGAACTCGTGAGGTTGTCTCCATTCGCTCCATACAATTCGATACGAGACTCGTCCGACCAAACAACGTATTTCCAGTCATGAACTGTCCAATGTCGGTGTTGACGGGCCCAGGTGAGCCGCAAACCTTTCTGTCGTACAGCCATCAACAGTACACGAGTGGGCCTTCGGCTCCGGAAGCCCATACCAATGATGTTTCGTTGAATGTTACGCACGCTGACACTTGTTGCTGGCCCAGCATTAAAATCTGCAGCAGTTTGCGGAAGGGTAGCACTTCTGTCACGTTGAACGCTTCTTCTCAGTCGTCGTTGGTGCCGTTCTTGCAGGATCCTTTTCCGGCCGCAGCGATGTCGGAGATTTGATGCGTTATCGGACTGCTGATATTCACAGTGCACTCGCGAAATGCTCGTTCGGGAAAATCCCCACCTCATCCCTACCTCGGAGATGCTGTGTTCCATCGCTCGTGCACCGACTATAGCACAATGTTCAGACTCACTTAAATCTTGATAACCTGTCATTGTAGCAGCAGTAACAGATCAAACAACTGCTCCAGACGCCTTTTGTGTTATATAGGCGTTGCCGACTGCAGCGCCGTATTCTACCTGTTTACTAACACTATGTGATCGAAAGTATCCGGACACATGTGTGGAAATGACTTACGAGTTCGTGGCGCCCTCCATCGGTAATGCTGCAATTCAGTATGGTGTTGGCCCACCCTTAGCTTTGATGACAGCGTCCACTCTCGCAGGCATACGTTCAATCAGGTGCTGGAAGGTTTCTTGGGGAATGGCAGCCATCCTTCACGGAGTGCTGCACTGAGGAGAGGTATCGATGTCGGTCGGTGAGGCCTGGCACGAAGCTTTCTCTGAGGAGAAAGTTGATGATTGAAATTTCATGAGAACGTTCTGTGTGGCAGCGAAAAACGCCTTTGTATCAGTGATTGCCACCCAAGTTCGCGGCCGAGCGGTGTAGCCACGTGGTCTTGGGTGCATTGAACGGTTCGCGCGGCTTCCCGTGTCGAAGGTTCGAGTCCTCTCTCGGGCATGTGTGTGTGTGTGTGTGTGTGTGTGTGTGTGTGTGTTGTCCTTAGCCTATGATTAAGTAGTGTGTAAATCTAGTGACCGATGACCTCAGCAGTTTGGTCCCAAAGGAACTTACCACACACACACACACACACACACACACACACACACACACACACATTCCGCGTATCATATCCGTGACACTCTCTCCTCTATTTCACGATGATCGAAAACGAGCCGCCCTTCGTTGAACTTCCCGATGTCCTCCTCAGTTCTGTCTGATGCAGATCCCACACTACACAATCATTCTCCAAAACAAGGCCGACAAGCGTAGTGTAAGCATAGACGTGTAGTTGTTCTGCTGCAGTTACTAAGTGTTCTGTCAGCAAGCTGCAGTCTTTCGTTTGCTTTCCCCACAACATTATCGATGTGATCTTTGCAATTCAAGTTTTTCGTAATTGTAATCTCTAAGTATGTAGTTGAATCGGGAGCATTTACATTTCTGTGATTTATCTTGCAATTAATATTTAGCGGCTTTCTTTTAGTATTCATGTCGATGATGTCACACTTTTCATTATTTAAAATTAACTTCCACTTTTCGTACCATTCAGATATCTTGTCTAAATCATTTTGCAATTGGGTTTGATCATCTGCTGACCGTATAACATGGTAAACGGCGACATCCTCTGCAAACAGTGCAATAGGGCTGCTCAGATTATGTACTAATTCGTTTACGTAGATCAGGTAAGCAGAGAGAGCTATAACAGTTCCTCGGCAAACGCCAAATATTACTTTTGTTGTACTCAACTATATTCCGTCAGATATTACGAACTTTGACCTTTCTGACAGGAAATCACAAGTTCAGTCGCTCAACTGAGACGACATTCCATAGACACGCGGTTTCGTTAGAAGTTTCTTGTGAGGACTAGAGTCAAAAGCTTTCTGGAAATCTAAACTTCATGGAATCAATTTGACATCCACTGTCGATTTCGGTCATTACTTCTTGAGAATGAACAGCTAGTTGTGTTTCACAAGAATGTGTTTTCTGAATCCATGCTAAATTTGTGTCAGTACCTTCGAGGTAACTCATAATGTTCGACTACAGTGTATCTTCCAAACTCCTACTGCAAATCGGCGGTAGTAATAAAAGTGTATAATTCAGCGGACTACTCCTATTTCCTTTCTCGGGTGCTGGTGTGATTTGTGCAACTGTCCAGTCTTTAGATACGAATGTTTCGACGAGCAAGCTGTTGTATGTATTTGCTAAGTATGGAGCTATTTTATCAGCATATTCTGAAGGGAACTTGATTAGTATACAGGCGGACCAGAGACCTTGCTGCACAGAGGAAATCTGCTTCTAAGTTATACATGTTGATCGTTCTTCTTGGTTCAAATTCTGGAATGTTGACTTCGTTTCTTTGGTGAAGAAATTGAGGAAAATCCTGTTTAGTAACTCTTCTTTAGTGGCGCTGTCTTCGGTAACATCGCCAATGTTGTCGCGCGGTGAAAATATTATGGTCCTTGTCAGTGTGAACGTTTTTAAATCTATTTTCCGTAGGACGTGTCAGGTGGCTGTGAGTGGTACATCATTCTTTGTAGACACTGTGGATACGCCTCGTTCACACATCAACAGATCGCTCAGCTGCATTCATGGCAAGGTCATGGGCACATCCAAACACGGTAGGCCCTCTGTGCCCTTCTGTCACACTTGCATGTACAAACCATTTCACGACATTGGTTTACGTCACTGATGGAGAGTCACGTGACCGCCTGGACCGGTCTCCAAAGCTAACAGTGTGGTCTTCTGAGGGGGTGACTGGTGTTCTGTTCGGTGAGTTCGGTAGTGTTAGTAGTAATAACGGTTATGACAACACCTAAAAAAGTAATTATACTCTGGAGAATAGAGGGTGTTTCAAAAAGAATATACGTATCTCGAAAGCATGTAGGGGAAAGAAGGTAAAGCTGCCAGGTTGGGAAAAGTGGCCACCGCTTATCTGATGTCTTCAAAAGTGCACTTCCAACCGAGAAGTGACCATCCTAGCTGTAATCGACGCCACATTAATGTTGTCAGTGACGTTGACGAAGGAATCTTTCTCTGTTATCTTTTTGTGAAAACATTTAGGTTTCTCATATTACTTTAGTTGCTTCACTTTTATGTAGATCAGTAGGTTCTTGCAATATTGGGTTTACGCAGTGCCTTTTGGCTCACAGATTTAAGTCACTGTCGTTTCATTCAGTTTTATTGTTTCGCGTGTAAGCCACTGATACAGACATGGCGTTCGATCAGGAAAACTGACCACGCTACAGAAGCAGAACACTCACTCCGTCTTCAGGCCACGAGTGACCTACCGGGACCATCCGACCGCCGTGTCATCCTCGGTGGAGGATGCGGATAGGAGGGGCGTGGGGTCAGCACACCGCTCTCCCGGTCGTAAGATGGTATTCTTGACCGAAGCCGCTACTATTCGGTCGAGTAGCTCCTCAATTGACATCACGAGGCTGAGTGCACCCCACAAAATGGCAACAGCGCATGGCGGTCCGGATGGTCACACATCGAAATGCCGACCACGCCCGACAGCGCTTAACTTCGGTGATCTCACGGGAACCGCTGTAACCACTGCGGCAAGGCCGTTGCCTAGAGAAGCAGAACAGAAGCAGAAATCGATTAGACATGATCGCGTCTCCTGCATGGAGAGCACGTGTTCCTGGGCCCGTGCTGTGGCGGCTTGCGCCAGGTCAGCGACTTTGCTGGAGCAGGTAGTTGCGTAACGCACAGGGCAGTGCGGCGCATGCGAAAGCTACGTTGCGGCATCTGGCTGCTATTATTGGCCACACGCCACAGCGTTACCAAGTCCGTACAGGCCTGCGTCCAGTGTTCCGTTTTATTGACCAACCCTGAGTTTTAATTTCACTTTTATTTTCCTCGTAAAGGTAGTAAACATCTCAAAATATCTCCACTTTACTGAATTTTTTATTTATTTATTATTTATTTTCATTTATTTATTTGTTTTTATTTATTTATTCTTTTTTTGCTTTCGGGCTACGTCGTTTCCTCACTGTACAATTACTCAGAATGTAGTGTGTGACATTCTTCTGTAACTTTTCGCAAGCAACAGCAACTCGTATAGACGTATTCGTCTGTATATACGCTACCTGACAAAGTCAGTGAAGCAGTAGGAAGGAGAGGAGGGAACGAAATCAAACTCCACGGCTTGAGAGGTTTTGTGATGTAATTTCACTGATTTCGAAATCGAGACAAATTTACAAATAACTTGGCAATATGAGTCCACTTATCAGCACGACGTTGCAACTCCTCCGGCTTAGATGCGTGCACTGATTCGATTGGGAAAAGTGCCACAAAGCTGCTGTATCCTCTCCTGAGGCAACCTGTTCTAAATGGTCTTCGATATCCTGGCGCGGGGAAAGAGATGACGCCCGAACTGGACCCACACTTTTTCCAGCGGAGGCACATCTGGGGATCTTACTGGCCACGGGAATACCTCATAGGCTGTTAATAAAATATCAGTACATCGTTTTTTTCCCAAAAAACATCGTATACATTGCACTCGCTGATGTATCGATATCGAAATGGCAATATCCAGTATCGATATTTGTGTTGTATATTATATTTTTTTCTCAACTTTCGGTACATATACTAAATTTTTCTTTTGAAATTGTAGTAGAACATAATTTTATTTTCATTGTGTGAAGTAGTTTTACTACTTTTTGAGCTCCCATCACATCCGGTTTTCCTCTCTGACTGGGTGAAGCAAGTATAGGTGGCACAAAGGAGAAATCCGATTACGCAAGAAGGTGGCGACGTGAATCGAATAACAAGATTTCCGATGTGGAGAAATAGCACTACAGTTGCGTTAAAAAACTATTTTTAACGCAACTAGAGTGCTATTTCTTCACACCGGCATTCCTCAAAAACAGTTGCTGAAGAAGACGACCACAGTCTAAATGACGAGATTGGTCTTTGCGGTGGGCGGAGACGCGTGAGGGGAAATGCTGACGTAATCGGCGTTCGGCACTACCAACAGAAACTGCAACGCTTAAACTTAACCTCGCGTTTTTGACTAGGTCGCCGGCGTTTGCAGAAATGAAAAAACAGGGAAGTCGGCATGAAATGTTCCAGACAAATCCAATATGTGACGAAACTGAACGACTGACGAATCGGACAGCTTTTATTGTGCCAGTTACGTGCAGTTACGATAGTCAGTAAAGTGGTTATCGCCAAGCGCGACCGTGCATCGTTTTCCTTTTAATTCTTGCTGTAAGGGGGATAAGAAGCCAGCTAGCCTGTTGATGTACAGAATATCTAATAATAGATAAATACTTAAATATACAGAACTAAAACCGGCAGTATACTTACAATGTGCAGCCGATATTATTACAGACCAGTACGTCGATACTTCTCGTCGATAATTCGATACTTTTCTCGTTGTATCGAGGACGAACATGGACATTTCTTTAATTATCGATTATCGGATGCGGAATATACCTCAGCATCACATAGACAGTGACAGGAGCGTTACTGTTCACAATATATAGAAATGATCCGGTAGAAAGCGTCGGATATTTTTTAAGGCTGCTCGCAGGTGATGCTGTTGTCTATAACAAAGTAGCAACGCCAGAAGGTAGTAAACATTTACAGAATGACCTCCAGAAAATTGATGACTGGTGCTGGAGCAGGCAATTGACCCTGAACGTAAATAAATCTATCATATTGCTCGTACATAGGAAAAGAAGTCCACTGCTGTATAGCTACACTATGGATGAAAAACCTCTGTTAACTATCTACCATTAAATATCAAGGAGTAACCATCCAGAGCGACCTTAAGTGGAATGACTATATAAATCAAATAGTGGGAAAAGAAGATTCCAGACTCAGATTCACAGGAAGAATTTTGAGGAAATGTAAGTCATCCACGAAGGAAGTGATTTAGAAGGAAGTGACTGACAGAGAAGATCGACCGAAGAGCCGCGCGTTTCGTCACGGAATCGTTTAGCCGGCACGGGAGCAATACGGAGATGCTCAACAAAATCCACTAGCAGACGTTACAAGAGAGGCGTTGTGCATCGCGGAGAGATTTTCTATTGAAATTTAGAGAGAGCACTTTCCGGAAAGGGTAGGACAACATATTACTTCCCCAGTTACGTCTCGCGTAATGACCACGAGGAGAAAATTCGAGAAATTAGAGCCAATATGGAGGCTTAGCGACAATCATCCTTCCCACGCGCTATTCGCGAGTGGAACAGGGTTGTAGGGCTCAGTTAGTGGTACAAAACTACCCTGCGCCAAATACCATTAGGTGTCTTGCGCAGTATGATGTAGATGTAGTTAAAAGTTTGTCGTGCTTCCGATGAAGCTACATGCCGCAGACTGGACTCGCTTTCGAAAGGACGACGACGGTTAGAATCCTCGTCTGCTCATCCAGATGGTGATTTTCTTTGATTTCCCCGCAGGCCGCGTGAGACAAATGGTCTAGATGGTTTCTTTGAAAAGGATACGGCCGGTTTAATTATGCATCCTTCGCCTGCCGGCGTTTACACTCGTCGTCGACGGGACGGGTTGTATAACCCTAAACTTCCATTTTATTTTCGACGGAGCCGTTCCTAAGACGTCGTGTGCAGCGGCAGCGTCCATTCTCCCAGACTGCAGGACCTCAGTTACTGTATTAATTCTTTCTAGTGGTTTATAGTGGATCAGACTGGGCTGAAATTATGTTTTAAAGCCTTCTTCTGGACGTGGTTCGTCAAATTTCTTATTCTTACGAATTACAACGAAGAGCCAAAACATCATGACCATCGGCCGATTGCTTGTTTGGCCGCATTTGGAAGGCAGTATAACAGCAATTCTGCGTGTCATAGATTTGAGAAGTCCTCGGTAGGATGGTAGGTTTCCAGAGATACGTGACCCCAAATGTGTACGCACAAGTGACGCAGTTAACGTAAATTACTAGCCGGTGGTTCGTGGGCGCATAGCTATAGCCCTATAGCGTCCCGGGTGTGTTCCGTGGGGTTCAGATCAAGTGAATTTCGTGGCCAAGGTATCAAGCATGCCTCTGAAACACTCTAGCTGGAATCTGGGCTTGTGACATGCACAGTTATCCTAGTGGAAGACGCCATCGCCTATTACGCAGTAGCCGGCCGAAGTGGCCGTGCGGTTAAAGGCGCTGCAGTCTGGAACCGCAAGACCGCTACGGTCGCAGGTTCGAATCCTGCCTCGGGCATGGATGTTTGTGATGTCCTTAGGTTAGTTAGGTTTAACTAGTTCTAAGTTCTAGGGGACTAATGACCTCAGAAGTTGAGTCCCATAGTGCTCAGAGCCATTTGAACCATTTTATTACGCAGTAATGTTCGCCTAGTCCAATGCTGCCTTCGATTACTATCACAGGTTCCGTGGAAGCCTAGGTGACTGTTCCCTGTACTATAACAGTGCCCCTACGGGCCTACGTCGGTTGCGCCGTGCATGTTTTGAACTGCTGTTTGTCTGGATGCAGTGTCTCCGAATATGACATGGTGTAACAAAAAACATTGAGTCGTCCGACAGGGCGGCGGGTTTGCATTGTTCCGCTGTCTGCTCTCGATAGGCCCCTGTCCACAGCAATCGTAACAGACGATGCCGTAGGATCAATACGGGCTCATGTAGGGGTTGTCTGCTGCAGAGTCCCATGTTCGACAGTATGCGCTGAACGGTACACTTGTGCCTCCATAGGTACTCTACTCTGTCGTAAGATCTGTCGCAGATGACCTCATTCATTACAGAGCGGGAAAGCCCCCAACGTTCACATTATGTGATGAGGCGTGGACGTCCAACCCCTTGTTGCCTTCTCGTGGTTCACCGTCCTTAAACTGCGTCCCATAGACGCACATGACAAAGGCACACGGACAGGCGGACAGCTTCGGCACTCCCCTGATGCTCGTTTCCAGGTGCCGGACCATAAAAATCTGCCCTTTGACAAAGTTGCTTATTTCAATGGATTTTCCCATGAGCATGCCTTATCATCGCTAGAATATTTCCCCGTTCATCTCTGCTTCCCTTACATTCTGAGGTGACAAAAGTCATGGAATACCTCCTAATATCGTGCAGCAGCTCGACGTGGCATGGACTCAACAAGTGTTTGGAAGTCCCCAACAGAAAATATTGAGCCACGCTGCCTGTATAGCCATCAATAATTGCGGAATTGGTGTCGGTGCACGGTTGTGTGCACGAACTGACCTCTCGATTGTCCCATAAATCATTTAGGGCACAAGGTATATAGGAAAGACACACACACCGATCATTACCTACATAAGAATTCGAATCATCATCCTAGGCAGAAGAGAGGAGTCATAAAAACTTTAGTGGACAGAGCTAATAACATATGTGAGCCAATTTACTTGCAAGATGAATTAAGCAATTTGCGAGTAGCTTTCAAGAGAAATGGGTACACTGACAAGGAAATAGATCGAGCACTCCACCCTAGAAGAAAAGTGTCCGAAAATACACGACAACAGCAACCGTCGGCTGGAAAAGTTTTTCTTCCATTTATTCATAACATCACGGACCGTATTGGTAAAGTTTTGGCCAAGTTTCAAGTGGAGACAATCTTTCGACCTACCAAGAAAATTAGTGAAAGTTTAAGATCGGTGAAAGACGCACGACACCCCTTAGCTACCCCGGGTGTGTATAAAATTACGTGTAGCTGTGGCATGGTTTATATTGGAACAACTAAAAGGAGTGTTAATACCCGCCTAACGGAACACAAAAGGAACTGTAGATTGGAACAGATTGAGAAATCAGCTGTAGCGGAACACGTTTTGAAAGACGGTGATCACGAAATAAAATTTAGTGAGACAAACGTGATAGCTAGAACCTCACATTATTATACTCGCATGTATAGAGAAGCTATAGAGATCTACAAGCACGGAAATAATTTTAATAGAAAAGAAGAAGGATTAAAACTAGACAAGATATGGCGGTCGACTTTGTACCAACCAAGTGACAATCGATTACCTGTAATCGAGAGAGATGGCACTAGCCAGAGATAGTTTTAAAGTCGAGAGCACGTGACGAGTGGTGGCACCATCTAAGCGTTCTATATAAGCGGGATCACCAGCGCCTAGCAGCCAGTCGCCGACTCACCTCAGAAGATGTTGCCCGCAGCCGGCAACGAAACGTCAGGAAGGAGAAGAAGTTTTATATATGGACCACGGCAATTCAGCCCGGAAGTTTTAATTAATGAAGACGCCGGCCGTGAAAGCTTACATGCTATAATGTCCCATAAATGTTCGATGGGATTCATGTCGGGCGATATGGGTGGCCATATCATTTGCTCGAACTGTCCAGAATGTTCTTCAAACCAATTGCAAGCAACTGTGGCTCGGTAACGTGGCGCTGTGTTATCCATTACAACTCCGTCGTTGTTTGGGCACTTGAAGTTCATGAATTGCTGAAAATTGTCTCCAAGTAGGCGAACACAACCATTTGCAGTCAATGATCCGTTCAGTTGGACCAGAGGACCCAGTCCATTCCATGTAAGCACAGCCCACACCGTTACATAACCACCATCGGCTTGCACAGTACCTTGTTGACAAGTTGGGTCCATGGCTTTGTGGGACCTGCACCGCGCTCGAACCCTACCATCAGCTCTTACCGACTGAAATCGGGAGTCGTCTGACCAAGCGACGGGTTTCCAGTCGTCTAGGGTCCAGCAGAGATGGTCGCGAGCCCCGTCGGGAGGCGCTGCAGGCGATGGCGTGCTGTTAGTTTATTTCACGCAGTGTTGCTTGTATGTTAGCACTGACAACTCTACGCAAACTCCGCTGGCCTCAGTCGTTGAGTGATTGCCGTCGGCTATTGCATTCCGTGGTAAGAGGTAATGTCTTAAATTTGGTATTCTCGGCACACTCTTGACACTGTGGATATAGAAATATTGAATTCCGAAATGGAATGTGTAGTGTCGGCAGACTTGCCAACACTACGTACACTAATAGAAAGAGGCGGCCAAGATGCACGCGCTAACTCACGCAGGGTGGCGTGAGGTCTGAAACAGGATACGTAATGAATGCTATAAAGAAAAGTACGTAGCTGCTGGAATACTTAACTTTAATCCATCATTTGTATACAGCGTTCTTGATGATACAAGTGAGACTCTCTCTAGATAAATGCCATGTAATGCTAATGGCGCCTTGCTAGGTCGTAGACATGGACTTAGCTGAAGGCTATTCTAACTAGCTGCTCTGCAAATGAGCGAGTCTTCGTCCGTGTAGTCGCTAGCAAAGTCCTCCGTACAACTGGGCGAGTGCTAGTCCGTATCTCGAGACCTGCCTTGTGGTGGCGCTCGGTCTGCGATCACACAGTGGCGACACGCGGGTCCGACATGTACTAATGGACCATGGCCGATTTAAAGCTACCTACCACCTAGCAAGTGTGGTGTCTGGCGGTGACACCACAGAATGTTTCATGTATCTAGCTCCAACTACCATTGCGCGTTCCAAATCTGTTAATTCCTGTCGTGCGGAAACCTTTTCAAATGGCTGCCCTTAGAATGAATCACAGCTCGGCCAATACACTGCACTTTTATACCTTGTGTACGCGTTACTACTGCCTTCCGTATATGTGCTTATCGATATCCTATGACTTTTGTCACCCCAGAGTATACTTTCCTTACTGTGTCACGTGGCGGCATTCAAGTCCCGGTGGGCAGCGATCGCATTTTTCTGGTCCATCAGCGTGTGTTTCTCAGAACTTTAAGAACGTCAATGAATCTATCTTGACCTTTACGTTACGTTGGCGGTATTCACGGATCATGCTTTTAAATCCTAGTAGATTAGCAAGCTGCAACCAAAAAATTTTAATTGCTATTTAGAAATGCAAGATTGTCTCTTGATCAAGCGTCTCAGGCTCTACAACGGCTTAAACGGCTAAATTTAAATTTTAACTTCATTTTCTCCTTTTTTTCCCACATTATTGTATGCGGCACTCATGACGATTTCTCTGTCATAGCCTTTATCGAAAACTCTTGCTGACGTCTGCTTGGTTGATATTCATTATGGAGACTAATGTTCGACAAGGACAATGATTTACGTATCTTTAAGTCTAAAAGATTTTCAAAATATAATCTTTCATTATTTTAAAATAGTGGAAGATTTATCTTGAATAATTTTTCCACTTTTGCTTCCCTTTTCACTTTTTCCTCAATTTATCCTACGTTTTTCTTCCCAGAGGCATCTTATCATGTGTGGCATTGCCTGGTCGTCCAAGCCTAGTTACGCCTTTGCTATTATCGTTGGATAATTTGCGTAGGTACGCCGTTATTATTTATTTTCCGTACATCCTCTTGGAGTAAGCAATATATTGCGACGTGACGCAGTTCTCAACAATTCAGTGGTCTTAACAGCTACCCAGATCGTTGCTAGGCAACAGTCTGTGATTAGGCATCCGACGAGCGGCCTGAACGTATCCGTCCTCCGGCAGCAGAACGTACAGAAAACCGTGAAGTGCAGCAAGAACAGGGGGGTGACGACAGCAGTCAGAAGGTAAGCCACCTCAGTTTCGCCAGTCCCTTGCACTCAGAACACAGACGTCAAATCGATTACATCGTTCTGCAGACGCACAATATAAATTCTCGTGTCTAGTGAAGCAGGGGATACAACCCGTCGGCTTTGACCAATGACGTCGTACATTAGTCATAGATAGTAATGTCTTCACTTCGAGGCATAGATAATAAAACAGTTCTGTGTTCCGGATAAGCGCTATCATTGTACATTACAATAATTATTCGTAATGATATTGAGGTAATTTGGAGTATTAGTTTGTTATTCTAGAACAATTTTTAGTGTCTTATTTTCGTTTATAGAAATGGATTTGTCTGTTTGTGGGCATGTAATTTTCGTTACTGTCTGTCTAGGCGAGCTTCGGTTATTCCTCGATGTTTCCGTGTGGTAAGGTCACTTTTCCATTTGCTTCTTTCACTGTATTTCACAATTTTGGCATATTTCACTGTTTTATTTCACCAATACGTGTATTTTCGTGTTGTGAAGTACGTAATAGAAATTTCTCAGGTGTCGATCTTCTTTCGTTTCCCAGCACTAATATCAGTACGACATTTTCGAATGTGTACTTGCTATATTCCAGGCGAAACCCCCGACAGAACTACAATTTGTATCCCGTCCTTCACTTCGTCTTTACACTGACACTATATATGTCAATTGGCGAGCAAGATACAAATGTTGCGTATAGCTATATAGCTCAAGTAACGAATGGGATACTATTAGCGTCCAAGGCAACAAGAAAACTGTACCCCAGAGTGAAGTACGGGATGCAAATTGTACATGTGTCGTCTTCTTGTCTCCGTGTATTTCAATTGAGGTACAGGTTGCAAATGTAACGTACGTCTATTTCCACCTTTTCGTTACCAGTGTACATATATCGAGGTCAGCGGAAGTCTGCTATACATATATTACATACGTAGGTCCTTCTGTCATCAGTAGTACTGATATGTACGTAAGGAAAGACTGTTAGTAATAGCGGAGACGAAATAAACAACACATCTACAATTTGTATCCCGTGTTCCACTTAGGGTTTACTGAAGCGGAGGATACATCGTTCAAGCGAAGAGCAGGACAGTAATGCTAGTGAAAACTCCTATTCCGTACTGTACTTAAGCAACACACTTCAAATGAGCTTTTAATTTGTATCCGGTGTTTCATTTACGGTTTAGTGAAGCAGGGGATACGTAGTTAAAGTGAACAACAGGACAGCAATGCTAGTTGAAACTAAGAAATCGACGTACGCTGAACTTGAATCCCATACTGCACTTAAGCAATACAGTTCGAAAGAGTTTCGAGATACAAGTGAAATACATGTAACGTGATGTATTCTTTGCTAGTAATATATTTCACTCATTTCTTTCCATTGTATTTTGCGGAGAAATACTAAGATACAAACACGCGGTATCGTTAACGTGAAAATACTACTAGCGCCCTTATATATGTGAAGTACAGTTTTTGTCTCTTGCATTCCTTTGTTCCTGAACATCCTTCTTAGCTCTTTCATCTTTGTAATACATGCTCTCTGGCGAATTCTGACGTCATTGGTCAAAGCCGACGGGTTGTATCCCCTGTTAAACTAGACCCAAATTCTCGAAGGCATGCAGTGTATTTTTAATGTTTATGGAGATCTTCGAACTGCATTTATATTCAGCTTAATTCGACTTTGCGTCTCAGTCATTCAGACTGTTTATCACGGTTTGTCTGAGGGAGTTTGTGTTGCTAAAACATTAATATTAAAAATCTTGTTATTATTTTAAAAATCTTGTTATTATTGTAAAAATCTTGTTATTATAGAAGAATCGTAATATAGCAAATATACGTATTCTTCTACCAAGTTTTTCGGGCAAGTGAACTCTGTATTCGCTCGTATACATCCTGTCCAACAAATCGAATATGTCACCATTGTGTCTTGAAACACGCGTATTCCATGCGCACATCATCAGACACAACATATTTTTATAAGAATTCCTAAAGACATAAAAGTTTTCTGGGTATGGTACCGCGTCATATTGTATAAAACTACTGCTGGAGAAAACCAACTTCCGGCCACGGTCGCAGCCGCCTTCTCCAGGGTCTACTGGTGCGTTCTAGCTACGCAGCGTCCCTTATATTTTGTTATTACTCTTTACTGCGCATGCCATTACGTCATAATTTCAAAAAAGATAATTCATTTCATTGGTGGTTCAAATGGCGCTGAGCACTATGGGACTCAACTGCTGAGGTCATTAGTCCCCTATTTCATTGGTCACTTAAGGAAGAAAGAGAGGGAACTTCATTTTAATAGGTTTCTGCGGTGAAGGAGGAGCGTAACCTATGTTGTCTATTGGCTCTAGTATTATGTTCCATGACTGGTGGTCACCGGCGAATGAGAAGTTGGCTGCTGTTTACCAACTGCTGACGTCGGCCGCGCGGCGGCAGTTACTCGCTGGTAGTGCTCGTGCCTCGTGTTGACAGTGTTGTCTGTTGGGCTCTCACTGCAGGCAGCCAAGTTGGGGCAAGCCTGAGTCCATCCTCTCTATTCATATTATTATAGTGTTTAAGTATTTCGATATCCTCTCTGATTTTACATTTCGTCATAACCGGATGTTTCGCCAACACACAGGCTTCGCTGAATTTTATTCCTTTCCGCACCATTGCTTATGTTCTGCCACTGCAGATTTGTTCTGTTGTGATAGACGAATATAGCGCTCGTTTTTACGAGTGCGCCTGGCTACTGGCCTGTCAGTCTCGCAGATGTACGCCTCTTTCCATTCGCATTCCACCCAGTACACGCCTGCAGTGTGTAATGCATTGCCGGCCGGGTGGCCGAGCGGTTCTAGGCGCCACAGTCCGGAACCGCGCGACCACTACGGTCGCAGGTTCGAATCCTGCTTCGGGCATGGATGTGTGTGGTGTCCTTAGGTTAGTTACGTTTAAGTAGTTCTAAGTCTAGGGGACTGATGACCTCAGAAGTTAAGTTCCATAGTGCTCAGAGCCATTTGAACCATTTGTAATGCATCCACCTTGTCTTTAGTGGAGATTAGCACGACCTGGATCCTGCGACCACTATAGAAGACAGACTGCACCCCAACCCGCCTTCAGATGGCCTTACCCTCCGTGCCCAGCCAGTAACCGTACTTCTACCGACAGCATATGCTCCATAGACCCTGCACAAGTGTTTGCGAATATTCCCCACAACTTCATTCTCTGCAGTGAGAAATTCAATGACGGCACGCTGCTTGTAACGTACATCACCTGCAGACGCCATTTTGAAACTGTCCTGCAGCCACGCTATCGGTCGGAAGTGACGGAAACTTGGCGCGCTCACTCAGGAGACTTCAGTCAACACATAAGTAACTTTTCACATTCGTGGCATTGTTTTCGGCGGAGAAAAAAAAATGGTACATTACTTCCTGGGCAACCCTAGTAGCTGTATCATTCGTACATGACCTCATGCGCCGCTGTGTATCCCCTGATGTAACACAACAAGAGCTACTTGTTCATTCCGAGAAGAAACTCAGAACATTGGCTGACTGGAGTAGCCATTTCGACAGAAGCCAAAACAGTATGTATGATTTCGGACTGATATTCACTTGTTTCTTGTCACTACCAATGTTACCATCCAGTATTGTATGAAAAGAGTGTCTTCACTGAACATATCAATAAATTCAAAGCTTTTCAGGTTCGAATACATATAACGTTTCTGTCATCTTTAAATCCGCGTATTGCGTCTGCTTTCGTTTACGAGCACGTAGACGCACTTAACACAGCGTCGTTTGTTAGCTTAAGTCGACCAAATGGTTCCCGTATTTTGACGTCAGAAAACCAACTCTGATAATCTTAATATAGGGAAAAAGGGTACTTGACTGATTGATTTTAATAATTTTTTAATCGCTGTCCTTTCTTCGTTTCTTTATTTCGGGTGCCATAGCCTCCAATCTTCTCTTCTGTGGCCCCAGCCCCAATGCCCTGGTTGCCCAGCATATAGTCACGGCCGTGAGTTTGTGACGTCACCTAAGATTTCGGTCGATTGACGAATCTGAGTGCCAGTAAACTACTCCAAAAATCAAATTGGTAGATTTTGTCAATGAAATACGATGACTCGGCCGACTGTACTTGATTCCTGATCTCTTATCTCGAAGTTCATTACTGCTGACATGTGCCACAAATATGTGCAAGGTAAATACTGATAAATAAAACATTACTTCATAGTTCATCATTTATTTTTGAAACAGCTGATGTTTATACACTGTTCTTAACCTTCATTTGGTTGCATTACACAAAAATAATAAGGCACTTTACGTCTGGTGACTTACCCCAACAAATACTGATCAGCCAGAACATTATTTCCATCTACATACGAGGGTGAGTCAAATGAAAACCTTAAATATTTTTAAAAAATATTATTTATTGTTTATTGTGCAGAAGTGGTACAAAGCTGTATCACTTTCAACATAATCTCCCCCACGCTCAATCCAAGACCTCCAGCGCTTACAAAGTGCATAAATTCCTTTAGAAAAAAATTCTTTTGGTGGTCCGCGCAACCACTCTTGCACCGCGTGGCGTACCTCTTCATCAGAACGGAACTTCTTTCCTCCCATTGCGTCTGTGAGTGGTCCAAACATATGTAAATCACTTGGGGCAAGGTCTGGTGAGTACGGTGGATGAGGAAGACACTCAAAAAGCAGGTCTCTGATTGTTGCAACTGTTGTAAGGGCAGTGTGGGGCCTTGCATTGTCATGTTGCAAAAGGACACCTGCTGATAGCAATCCACGTCGCTTTGTTTTGATTGCAGGGCGCAGATGATATTTTAGGAGATCTGTGTATGATGCACTGGTGACAGTGGTCCCTCTAGGCATGTAATGCTCCAAAATGACGTCTTTTTCGTCCCAAAAGGGAGTCAGCATAACCTTCCGTGATGATGGTTCTGATCGAAACTTCTTTGGTTTTGGTGATGAGGAATGGCGCCATTCCTTGATCGCTCTCTTCGTTTCCGGTTGGTGGAAGTGAACCCAGGTTTCGTCCCCAGTAACGATTCTTGCAAGGAAGCCATCACTTTCTCGTTCAAAGCACCAAAGAAGTTCTTCACAAGCATCAACACGTCGTTGTCTCATTTTAGAAGTCAGCTACCGTGGCACCCATCTTGCAGACATTTTGTGAAAGTGGAGCACATCATGCACAATGTGGTGTGCTGACCCATGACTAATCTGTAAACATTGTGCAACGTCATTCACACGGCGGGATTCCTTCACTATGGCTTCAACTGCTGCAATGTTCTGTGGAGTCACAACTCGTTGCGCCTGACCTGGATGAGGAGTATCTTCCACTGAAGTCACACCATTTGCGAACTTCCTACTGCATTCGTTGACTTGCTGCTGTGACAAACATGCATCACCGTACTGAGCTTTCATTCGTCGATGAATTTCAGTAGCTTTCACACTTTCACTACGCAAAAACCGAATAACAGAACGGTGTTCTTCCCCGGTGCAAGTCGCAAGTGGGGCGGCCATCTTTATACTGATACTGCGACGGTACGTGTGCATCTGCACTATGCTGCCACCTACAGGCCATTCTGCACGCTGTTTGTAGCACGCTTACCAACGTACAGGATAACGGCGCGAAATTTCGATTTGTTATTACAGATTTAAGGTTTTCATTTGACTCACCCTCGTAACAGCCGGTATGTCCACCTTTGACACGGACAACTGCGGCGACGCGTCGTGGCAGTGAGGTCTTGGCAAGTCGATAGAGGGAGTTGGCACCACTTCCCCAGACACAAGACACCTAATTCCCGTTAATTCCGGTGAAGAGGGGGGTGGGAGGGTTGAGCTCTGACACCATGTTCAATCACATCCCAGATGTGTGCGATCAGATGGTTCAGATCTGGCGAATTCGGGGGCCAGGACATCAATTGTAACTCGCCACTGTGTTCCTCGAATCTCTGCATCACACTCCTGGCCTTGTGACATGGCGCACTATGTTGTTGAAAAATGCCTTTGCCGTCGGGAAAAACGATTGTCATGAAGAGGTGTAAGTAGTTTGAAACGAGTGTACGATATCCTTGGCCGTCGTCATGCCTTGCACGAACTCCACTGGAGCCGTGGATACCCACGTGAATGTTCCCCAGGGACTCCGCCAAGTAGTCTCCACCCCGCTGTACAGGAGTCAGGAAGCTGTTCCTCCGGAAGACGACGGATTGGCACCCTCCCCCCGGCATGATGAAGGAGGCATCGCGATTCACCAGACCATGCAACGTTCTGCCACTGCGCCAATGTCCAGTGCCGATGATCACGTACCCATTTCAGTTATAGTAGCCGATGTCGCGATGTTAACATTGGCACGTGCATGGATCGTCGGCTGCGGAGGCCCCATCGTTAGAAGTGTTCAGTGCTCTGTGTGTGCAGACACACTTGTACTCCGCCCAGCATCAAAGTCTGATGCTAGTTCCTCCACAGTTCGCCGCCTGTCCTGTTTTACCAGTCTGCTCAGGCCACGACGTCCGACATGTGTAATGGCGGGTGGCCGCCTAACCTCACGAAGTGTGGACGTGGTTTCACCACGTGTTGAAGACACTCACCACAGCAGTCCCTAGAACACCCGACAAGTTCCGCAGTGTCCGAATGCTCGTGCATAGCCTCCGCGCCATCACAATCTGTCAAACTCAGGTAGCTCGCGCGCCTTCCCC
The DNA here is from genome assembly GCF_021461395.2 of Schistocerca americana. NCBI lineage: Eukaryota > Metazoa > Arthropoda > Insecta > Orthoptera > Acrididae > Schistocerca > Schistocerca americana. Next base: position 55,928,548 of record NC_060125.1, on the reverse strand, counting down.
GTTCTGCACACTGACAGCATCTTCACTGATACTACATGCACAGTGCGTGTGTCTGACTAGCAGTCATTCCTCGCCAGGTGACGCTGCTGTCACCCGGACGCGTTTATATCGATAGTAGGCCGGTGGTCGTAACGTTCTGGCTGATCAGTGTCTAGTCACGCTCAAGTGACACTTGGAGTCTTCACGAAATGTGTTTGAAGACATTATATTTCTCAGCAATTTGAGGTATATGATACCACAAAATGAAGTTTGAAAACGTGTGTAATCAGAGAATTACGCTATCTGAAGGCTGGCTCTTTCTTTACGATAATAGTTACAACAACTTTTCTGTTGCACATGAAATCTATTTGATTGTGTATTAATGTGGTAACAATTGTAGTTGGAGTGCACTACTATATCCTGAAGCATATGTCCTGTCTTGGCAAAACTAAAGTAAGTAATTTTTTTACAAAATTTAAAAGAACTGAGAATTTATGGATAAAGTGTCTCGTCTTAAAAGGAACTTTCGTACTCATTCCAAAACTGGTCTTAGATTTTGCGAGTTTGTAATATTTCCAATGTTGTCGAGGATTTAACAGTCCGATTTATATTTTTTTATTTTATATTCAGCTAATCTATTTTCACTACAGTTGTATGTGTGAATCATGATCGTATCTTCTCCATCTGCTAATAAATGTTACTTTCCAAAAGAGTCACTTAACTGACTGTGAATATTACGCAACCATATTCTTTGGTCATAAGCGATAGAATTTTGGAATCAGCCAAATGAGTTTGATTCCAGCGACCCCAGTATAGCCTCTACTTGCTATCGGTCCTCTGTTGATGGTAGCAAAATATGGGATAATGTATTAAAATGGTATCAACATTCGAAATATGGATTTCTTACAGGAATCCCATAATACTGTTTCGGAATGATTTTATTGTGTCAGTAGCACCAGCAAGCAATATTGTAGTTACTGTTGCTATTTGTCTTATGTATAAAAAATTTGAGTCCGTTTGATATAGAATTTTTGATTTCAAAGAGTTTGTTGTTCAGTGTGGCAATCTACTTTCTTTCAGTAGTTGCTTATGAAACTGAATCCCGCGTTTACATAATATTTTTGAATTTTTGTTACTCAATACTTATTTTTAAATTCTAATTTTGTTATTTCTTCATAAGATTAAATCTGTTAGGGGAACATATGTTGTTGATAGTATGCCAGAATAATCGGCGGTTGACCGGTGGGACACACACGTGAACCCTCTTGAGTCGGGAAGAGTACTGTGGCAGAAAAGCGGTAACACAGAGCCACCGCAGAGTGAATATGTTCACGTCTAAGTAGGACGTCCAGGGCTTGTATGACTGTTTAAAATGTGTAGACCTATTAACTGTATGTAACCTTTGGAATTCTGAAGTTGTCACACATAAAATACAGGTAGCAATGCGTTATGTACAACTTGCACGTAAGCCAGACTGCGGTTATAAAGAGTCGAAGGCGATGAAAGGGAAACAGTAGTCGAGAAGAGAGCGAGACAGGGTTGGAGCCACTCCCTGATTTTATTGAGGCTGTACATTGATCAAGTGGTAAAGGACACCGAGGAAACATTTAAAAATGGAATTAAAGTTCGCGGAGGAGGAATAAAATTTTCAATGAAATTTTCGCCATTTGGCTGTAAATTACCATGAACAGGAATTTTATTCAGAAAGTTCTACATGACTGTGGTCCCACTCGAAGGAAAGACGTTAAAATAGCTTTAGGGTTGGCCAATGAGATTGTAATTCTCTCAGGGACGCAAAGGACTTAGATGATCAGTTGTGCAGAATGGTTAGTATTCTGGAAAGACGTTAGAAGATGAACGTTAACGCAAGTGAAACACTCGTTATGGAGTGTAATCGAATTAAACCAGGCTATGCTGAGGAAATTAGATTAGGAAATGAGACACTGAAATTCTACCTCTACGTCTACATGACTTACTCTGCAGTTCACACTTAAGTGCCTGGCAAGGGTTCGATCCATCTTCAGACTACTTCTATACCGTTCCATTCTCTAACAGCACGCGGGAAAAGCGAACACTTAGGTCTTTCTGCACGACCTCCGATTTATTTTATTACGATGATCATATCTCCCTGTGTAGGTTGGCGACAGTAAAATATATTTACATTCAGCGGAGAAAGTTAGTGATTGAAATTTCGTGAAAATATGTCGCCGCAACAAGAAACACCTTTGTTTTAAAGATTGCCATTCCAACTGTCTTCTCATATCCACGATACTCTTCCCCATTGCGCGATAACGCAAAACGAGATGCCCTTCTCTGAACTTTTTCGATGTCCTCCGTGAATCCTGTCTAGTAAGGATCCCATATAGCGTGGCAGTACTCTAGCGGAGGACGAACAAGCGTCGCGTAGGCAGTGCCTGTTGGAGACCTGCTGTGTCTTCTTAGTCTGGTGCCAGGGTTTGGTTTGCCTTCCCCAAAACATTACCCATGGGATCATTCCAACTTACGTTGTTCGTAATTCTAAATCCAACATATTTAGTCGAATTGACAGCCTTTAGATTTGTAAAATTTATCGTGTAATCGAAATTTAAATGATTTCTTTTTCTGCTCACGTAGATGACCTCACACTTTTCCTTATTGAAATTGAAAGACAACTGCCACTTTTCGCACCTTTCAAATATCGTGTCTAAGTCATTTGGCTATTGGTTTTGTCCTTCTAATGGCTTTACCAGACGGTAAATCACAGCGTCAGATGCAAAGTACCTAAGAGGCCTGCTCAGATTATCTCCTAAATGCTTTATGTAGATTAGGAACGGCAGAGGACCTATAAAACTTACTTGGGGAACGTCGGACAGAACTGTTTTACTCAATGGTTTTCCGTAGATTACTACGTTCTTTGACTTTTCTGAGAGGAAATGGCGGATCCATAGCCACACAATTTGTTTAGAAGTCTCTTGTGAGGAACAGTATAGATGAAATTTGCTATTTTTGCAGCAAAATAACAGATTATTTCCGAAGTAGAGAGGATATACCATCCAGTTTGGCGATAGAAAGAAAATCTGTTCTGAAAAAGTGGCCGGCCGCGGTGGTCTAGCGGTTCTAGGCGCGCAGTCCGGAACCGCGCGACTGCTACGGTCGCAGGTTCGAATCCTGCCTCGGGCATGGATGTGTGTGATGTCCTTAGGTTAGTTAGGTTTAAGTAGTTCTAAGTTCTAGGGGACTGATGACCACAGTAGTTAAGTCCCATAGTGCTCAGAGCCATTTGAACCATTCGAAAAAGTGAAAGTTGTTAACTTCTGAGACAAATATAAGTGTTAAGAAGTTCAGTCCGGAAGTAGTTATCTAGCATGTAGCCCTATCCATATATTTTATAAAAATTCTATTGATGTATGTATGCTACACATCGTCTCCTAAACAACTGGATCGATATCAGCCAAACTTGGCACATAAGCACTGTACTGTCTAGAATGTACTATTGTGGGAGCAAGAACCAGTTAGCTCTTAAATGGATTGAAGTTTATGCAGCAGAACTGCTGTATGATGCACCACGTTTTAATTTATTACTTCTTTACTAATAACTCCATACCATTCCGCAGACAGTTGCCACTCATAACACTAGATGTACCTGCAGAATTATATCATTGTACGACACGTTATTCAGGAGATTTGACGTCATAAACATTGAACTGCGTGAAGACGAAGGTGCAGGGATAAATTCGCTCGAGATATAGGTGAAATATGTGTGCAAACATGTATGAAATGCACGTTACATGTAGGCAAAGCGATAGGCAGAAAGCTCCTCCTAAACCCCTAGATGGATTTCAGTCAAATTTGTTTCAGATATTACTTATTATCTGGAAAGAAATAGTGCGGGGTTATGAACCTGCAACCTCCTATTGGTGTGGGGATAATAAAGTGGAGAGAGAAGGGGGAAGGGCGAAATGGACGTACAGAGGAGCAGAAGTAGGAGATGGACACAGATAGGGACAGAGAAGGAAAGGGGAAAATGGACAGGAAGTTAAGAGGAGGAATAGACAGAGGGAGAGCGAGGAGGAGATGGACAGAGAGAGGGGGAGGGGCAAATGAAAAGAGAGAGGAGGAGGAGAAGATAATCCGGGTAACGCAGGCTATTCAGCTTAAACTGAAATAAAATGTAGACGATAAACCATTTCTGCAAGGAGGAATTAAAGCTTTTGAATTATGGTGTTGCACAAGAATACAGAAAATTAGAAGAATAGGCAGGATAACTAATGAGGAGATACCGATTCAAAAATGGGAGGAAAAAAAAATTTGGGTACAACTTGACTAAGGAAAGGGGTAAGTTGAAAGGTCGCTTACTGAAGCATCACGGAATAGCAAATTTGGTTACTGATGGACGTGTGAGGCGACAGATTTGTAGAGGGAGACCAAGATTTGACTATAGTAAGTTGATGTCAGCAACTACACACAGATGAAGAGACATGCACAGGATAAACTAGCTGGAGACCTGCATCATACCAGTCTTCAGACCAAAGACCACAACAGCAGCAGCTGCAGCAACAACAAGAACAACAACAACAAGAAATACTACCACTACTACTACTACTACTACTATTACCACCACCACCACCACCACCACCACCACCACCACTACTACAGACATAGCGATATGAAATGGGAGGATCTTAGACAAGGACGGTTCACCTGTAAAGGAGACCGCATATAGGACGCTGGTGCGACCTATTCTTGATTACTGCTCGAGTGTTTGGAATCCGTACAAGGTCGGACTGAAGGAAGATACCAAAGCAGTTCAGAGGCGGGCTGCTAGGTTTGTTACCGGTAGGTTCGAACAACTCGAGTGCTACGGAGATGGCTCGGGTACTGAAATGGGTATCCCTGGAGGGAAGGCAACGTTCCTTTCGAGAAACACCATTGGGAAAATTTAGAGAACCGTCATTTGAAAGTGACTGTCGAACGATTCTTCTGCGCGTAAGGACCACGAAGGTAAGATACAAAAAATTAGGGCTCATACGGAGCCATATAGATAGTTGTTTTTCCTTCGGACTGTTTGCGAGTGGAGCAGGAAAGGAAATCGCTAGTAGTCACGCACCGTACGGTGGCATGTGGAGTACCTGTGTAGATGTAGATAGCGGATGGTGATATCAAAAGTCGAAGCATTTTACAGCGTTGAAGTAGTTTTATGAGGATAACAAAGAATTGTGACTGGTATTTGTCTCTGTAAAACCTGTTAATAAATCATGTAACTCTGTTTAACGACGACTCCGCTATTTAAGGGTGTTCAGCTCTCCGACACTCGTCCTTTACTTGGTTGCCGCACATTTTTAATCTAAAGGGAATACTGACGTAATCCGAAGTCAAAGTGCTTAGCCGCGTGTCTTCGCTTCCTTCACTTCCGCACATCTTTATCACTCTCTGTCTCTGCTTCTCTGTAACTCACTGGTTGTTAATAATCGATGGAGACGATGTAGTCATAAGCCGAGACTGGGATCTTCTCGTGCTTAACTGTATCTCGACTCTGTGTGCCTCTTTACCTCTTGTCAAAGTCTCGCTTTGTGCCGAGCGGAGCTTTGTTTGAGATGGTAAGCCGTGGCCAACAGCGGCGGCTGCGGATGAATTCACGCGGCGTCGGCCTGCTCATTGTCAAATCCGCTTCCGGGAAGCGCCGCACGCTTGCCGGCGCACAAAAGAGCCTCCCAGGCGCGCTCTCCTGAAGATGGGGAAACCAGCAGAAACGTGTCCGCTAATCTCGCGTGAGAGGATCTGTTGTCAAGTCCTGTGTTATCACCGGCCAGGGAGATGCAGTGCTACCTACTGGACAGGCATCCGTTAGGAGTCCATTTCAGGGGCCTGCCAGATAAGTCCATCCTAAATTATTCGCCTAAATCGTGCGCTGAATACGTCCACTCAATACGCAGACAGTCTGAGCCATAATCAGTATTTCACGGTTTCGATATCGTGCGGCCGTTAAAAGACAACAACGGCAACTAGATTGATCCTGAGGTGGTCACCGGGAAACATTTTCAGCTCCAAGTGCACAGAAATGAGAGATGGTCACGAAATTCTCTGATCACGAATGTGTGTTTCAGTGTCTTACTTGCTGGATTAAAGCCCAAATCCTTTCGCATCGTCTTGATCAGTCACGAATACACTTTGAGACCTCTCATCTGCGTAGTCCAGCCGAGTGACGTGGCCTGTTAAGTACGAAAGCTGTTGCGCCCTTGCGTGTTTTTCATTCATTTGTTTATCAAAAGCTTTTTGACATCACCCTTGCAGCCAGCCTGAAAATGCTTTTTAACATTTCTGTGTAACGCCTGAAACTGTTAAAATGTATCATGTGATACAAATATCAATGTAACAACAAATAAAATTACATTCGATTTACCTGAAATTAAATCTATGACCTAAGAAATTTACATTAAGTAATATAGAAAGGTGGGTTTATAACATAAAACAAACCTATTCATTTATTGTATTATAATATAAAAACGCTTTTCCTATATTCTTATTTGCCCTGTTGCTACAAAGCCGTATAGGGCTCTACACACTTTTTGGTCTGCCGTCCCCGAAAGAGTTTGAATGTTTGTAGCGGGTACATTGACGAAGGACATCGTACGCTACAATTATGTCGTGGTTTCTTAATATCCTCCGTCGCAGCCCAAGAAACTTTGCTTGACATCTTCCTCACTGCCACATTCACACGAAGAAGACGGGATCATGTTGAGGCAGTAAAGACATTGTCGGAATCTCAAGTGATAAAATCAAGGGCACGACATTGTCATTAGAGTCTCTATTGTAGTTGCAATTTCGGTACCAGGGACGTGACGGGAGATTACGGACCATTGCGGCGTGGTGTCTCAATTTAATTTCGAAAGAAGGTTTTTGTTCCATAGAGCCCTGCTACAAAAAAGATCGTCAGGTG